>NC_080413.1:31756000-32394000 GCF_030265065.1 Corythoichthys intestinalis
TACCTCTTGTCCAGATATATTATTACACGGGCTGGAGATCCAGATAATTTCTTAAACGCCAGATATCCAGTCTAGTGTAGCCGCTGGCTACCTATGTAAAAATCAGCGGCAACGGAACTGACGTCCTGGAGCGTGCCATCGCTATTTTTTGTGTGTGGCATTATGGCATCGTAAACAATGGAGGCGACTGGTACAGACGTGGCTTTCGTGCTCCTCTTTTTACGACTGAAACGGCTTGTAAATTTTAAGCTTGAATATGTCTGGAAAAGATATCAAAACAATGGCGAAAAATTATTAGCTTTCAGTTTGGAGGTGACCCTCGCGTCACACACGGGGCTGCGCCTTTTTTCGCAGGCGTAGTCTGCGCAAATTAGGGCGTCCTTTGCAGGAGCGTGGCGTTTATAAACACACCTTTAACATAGTGCGGATAGGTATAAAAAGTTGAGTAAAAAGGTTTCCTGTTCTCTGATTTCACATTAAAGGTATTATTGTATTTTTCAGACCATAAGTCACACCTGAGTATAAGTCGCACCAGCCATAAAATGCCCAACGAAGAGGAAAAAAACATACAGGTATATAAGTCGCACCGGAGTATAAATTGCATTTTTGAGGGGAAATTTACTTGATAAAATCCAACACATAAATCAGATATGTCATCTTGAAAGACAATTTAAAATAAAAATACCATAGAGAACAACATGCTGAATAAGTGTATGGTATGTTAATGTTACATGATGCATGAACAACGAAATGCGAATGTACTGTCCTCACCAGGACGCTACGGCACGGCCCTGGCTATACAGCGAACTAAACTCCCAAATGATGATACTGGACGTCGTTATGACACCATCATTTGAAGAGTGAAATTTAAAATAGAAATAATACAAATCAATTTCGTCCTCGATACCAAACAGGTTCGCATCAACGTAAATAAATAATAATTAGCTGCTATTATAGCAATGACACAAACGGTTAGCATGCATTGGCTAGCATTAGCACATCGTTCAAACAACCACACAACTGGCTCTAAGTGTCCGATCGCGGGTGGAAAACACACAACAACAACAACAGAAAAGATGATACACACAGGCGTTGCCTCTGTAGGGATATTTTACAAGCATAAACAATGAACGTAGTTCGCAGCCGTGTTTTTCTCTCTCTCGCTAACTCGCCCACTCGCTCAGAGCTGCATAGTTGTCTGTCTTCTTCTGGCGTCTGAGCGCTCTTCTTCGCGTAAACAAGTGCGAGTGCGCCCCCACTTGGGCGTGAAAGTGCCACAAACTAAAGCATTCATTTCAATATAAAAAAGTCAATAATACAATTGAACACACATTGCCAAAGGCAGAACGCGAACATGGCCGGTATGTTAACGTAACATAGCTATTAAGAGTTATTCAGATAACTATAGCATGAAGAACATGCTAACAAGTTTACCAAACCATCAGTGTCACTCCAAAACATCAAAATAACATGTGAAATGATTTAATATTGTGTTAATAATTTCACACATAAGTCGCTCCTGAGTATAAGTCGCACCCCCAGCCAAACAATGAACAAAACTGTGACTTATAGTCCGAAAAATACAGTACTTACTTTATTTTATATAAATTTGTATTCATGGTAGCCCTCTGTGATGAAAAAGAGTGCGATGACACTGCCAAAAATGTTTGTGAAAACTATAATTTTGCACCAATAACTAACAATAATTTACTAAGAGGAGTACAATTCTGACTCAGACACAATAAAATTGGGCGATTGACGATACTGTTGACCTTAAACTCACAAAAGATAACCCACCTGTAAATTATTTCAGATTCCCTTCCTGGCTTGGCTTGTCATCATAACCTGACAAATGTGTGCGATATTCACACCATTGCAGTTCCTTGCCTCGTCAGTGCTGACTATACCTCATATGTTCTAAATTAGATACAGACAGGCAGCAAAGCAGGGTAGCAAGCAGAGTGTGACTCATTGCTTGGCTGCCAGGTTTGGCAGGTGAACCTGGGGTTTACTCTCCGTTCCATGTGATGCAATTTATTTGGCAACATTCAGCCACAAGCAGCTTGGGTGAGGTGAGTGCACCTTTTTAAATGTTCACCATCAACATGTCACCCTTTTCACGCTTATTGAGGCACAGAGACAATGACAGACAGAGATGAGCGGGTGCACTGGGAATTCACATGAAAGAGTCAGATGTGGTGAAATAGAGACCTCTTCCGTTAATTTTTTGGGGGTACCCTAATGTGATTGACTTTCTTTTTAATTGTTGAGCCTGCAAATTCGTAACCCTGTACAAAAGCAAATGTGTGCCCCATCATGCGACAACTATTGTCCAAATATTTTGTTTGCAATACTACCGCAACGGCTCATTTATAACCTTATGTTGTAATCCCAGTAATATGTAGTCTGTATTCCTTCACTTCAGTATGGCTTCAGTTTGTCCTGCCTTCTACTAGTATGTTTTATGACCATTTCGCCACTGGTCAAATTTAATGTCACTGTTTTACTAATTACCGTAATTTTCGGACTATAAGGCGCACCTGACTATAAGCCGCCACCCACCAAATTTGACACGAAAATGGCATTTGTTCATAGATAAGCCGCACTGGACTGTAAGCCGCAGCTGTCCTCACTGTATTATGGGATATTTACATCAAAAGATAACAACCAGGAACAAATTATTTGACAGCAGTATCATAACAGTGTCATAAGACCAGTGTTGTCAATAACGGCGTTACTAACGGCATTATTTTTTTCAGTAGAGAGTAATCTAATTAATTACTTTTCTCATCTTGGCAACACTGTTACCGTTACTGAGGATGGAAAGGCGTGCGCTACTGTATTGGTTGAATGACGCGAGAAAAGTCTGAGGGAGACGGACTCACTGAAACGACAGAGCAGAGCAGAAGTGTGGAGGAGACAAAAAAGTCGCCGAGAGACGCCGCGCAAACGTGATGCTAGGTGGCTCCGATAATACCTGACTGTAGCCGATAGCCTACAAACTACGCCCAGGGACTACGCCCACATGATATGGTAGACATGGTAGACATGGTAGATATCACATACAGTGGGGAGAACAAGTATTTGATACACTCACAATGGGAAAACCCATTGGCAGTGTATCAAATACTTGTTCTCCCCACTGTATATGTATAGAACTAGATGCAAAATGACAGACAGCGGCATTAGCAACATGTACAGTATAGGAACTAGATGCGTTAGTAAACAGCTGCCATCTTAAAGCAGAAACCTTCTTAGGAAGGCTCTGTTGTAAAGAACTTTCCTAGCGAACCTAAGTAACTTTTTATCTAAAAAACTCATAAATCGGCAAAATCATGACTTGAATCTATCTTTAAATGATGAAACAATTTTAAAACTTCCACATATCAAAAGTAGACAGAAGGGAACTAATGCAATAATGGGAGCAATTTTAACAACTTTTAACGGTTGATTCAAGGTAAAGGGTAAATTAGCGTAAAGAATTGGGCTAGGGCCAATTGTCCATAAAAACCTTTTAAACTTAACATAATGTGACCTATGTTTTTTTTTTTTTTTTTTTTTTTTTTTTGAGGAAAAAAAATCAAAACATGAAAATTATCACCAGTTACTTTCCCAAGTAACTAATTACTCTTACATTCAGGTAACTGAGTTACTAACGCAATTACTTTTTGGGAGAAGTAATTTGTAACTATAATTCATTACTTTTTTAAAGTAAAATTAACAGCACTGCATAAGACCAAATGAACCACCATAAAGCTTTGAGAACCAATTGGCTGCAAAGCTTCATTGCTTCAAGAAGCTTCATTTGGCAATCACTGCTCCCTTGGGGGAGACAGTTAACCTTTGCTGCCACCTGCTGCCAACACTGCTGTCGTCCAACATGCCTCCTAGCATGCATTGCAGTGCCACAGATGTAAATAACAATCGAAATTCATGTTTTGTGCTAATTATTTCTTCAGTAATTTTTCCAGTTGTTTTTAATTCATTGCTAGCTCTGGTATTTGGTAACACTTTATTTGACAGTAGCGCCATAAAACTGTCATAAGACCATCATTATTACTAGAGGATAATGGAATAAGGATTTATGAATGCTTATGACCGATGTCATTTTGTGTCATCCGGCAAATGATCTCACTTTTAAATAGATGTAAAAGATCCGAGCTGGACATAGATGGAGTTAGTGACATAATTTGCGGGATGATACTTAATGATATCTGTCAAATGCATTAATTAATGCCCATGATAGTGTCATGTCACAATTATGACGGTCTTATGGCAGTCTTATGACGCCGCTGTTAAATAAAGTGTTACCTAATGACCCAAATAAATCAACAAATAAGCCGCACTGCGCTATTAGCCACAGGATCCAAAATAAGGGAAAATAGTAACGCCTTATAGTCCGAAAATTGCGATACACAAAAATTAACTGTTGTAAAAAAATGAATTTATTTACAGAACGTTAGTCAGATAATTTTTGTGAGTAACAAAATGTTTTATCGAAGATACAAATGATATATACAGTAATTTACCGTCCTTTATGTCTCATTAATGTCTCCTTATGACAGACATACAAATTAGTTTCTGTGATGTTGTTCTCAAATTAGGGCTGTCAAACGATTAAAATTTTTAATCGAGTTAATTACAGCTTAAAAATTAATTAATCGTAATTAATCGCAATTAATCGCAATTCAAACCATCTATAAAATATGCCATATTTTTCTGTCAATTATATATATATTCTGTAAAATAAATTGTTGGAATGGAAAGATAAGACACAAGATGGATATATACATTCAACATACGGTACAAAAGGACTGTAGTGGGCATTTCACTCTACTGTCATTTAAATCTGTCTATGCTGTCCTCACTCCGAAGCGTCTACTTTTTCCAAAGCTTGACAGCTAGTGAATGGCGCCTTAATAATTAGACTTCTTCCTTTTTCATCTGATTTATTAATAAAATGGCCTCAAACCATTGTCCTCTTTAGACCGTCGTAAAACTACAAACAAACAAAAAAAGTACACAAGCATTGCATTAGCAACAACGTTAGCTTAGCACGCTATACAGGTTCACTAAACATAAACAAAAAGCGTCTCATACAAAAAATAGAACATTTCGCTTACTAACATAATATGTACATTCTTTACAACAACCATACTTACGGACAAATCTTGTCCAAGGATCATATAAGCACAACATTATCAGCCCGAGACGTCGTGCAGCCATAATGAACTGGAAAGAAAACAATAAACCATGTCGCAAAGCGATCACAAGAGTTCGCTGTTGGACAGCACAAAAAGTCTTGCTGTAAAACTTACCAAAAGGAGAATACTTTCCGCGCGTTAACGCGATAATTTTGACAACCCTATCTCAAATATGTCAGATGATCCTACATGTATCTTTTTCGTTCATTGCATTTTTTGTAATTAGTATAACAACTATACGCAAACAAAAATGCAAAATAAGATCATAGCATGTATTTAAAGTACTTCTTAAATATTCCTGACCCTCATAATGCACTCAATTGCAGTGCAAAAAATGTTGTAAATGACAGTATTTTCAAAAATAATCCACTACTTTTTTCTTTCACGTGGAAGCTTGCAGCGTCATAACAAAGCAGCTTATTTGTGGGTTTATGTAATATGCTTCATGCTTCCTCGTTTCAGTTAGCGGACATTTATTTCACGTAGCTTAGGGACCGTGTGATCGTTACTTTTGGGTGTATTAACTACCAGTGCTAGTGTTCCATTACCCAATAATTCTTTGAGTTTCTGAGTGTAGCAGCGCAACATGCACTGACAGACATTAAAATAATGGATATGTACAGTTTGTTCCAACATGACCTACGGTTGCTAGCATGCAAGTTTGCCACCATATCAGACTTCATCAAACACCCTGGGGATTTCTTCAGTGAGAAAGGTTGCGTCTAGTGCTTGGTGTCGCTAGAGAACAATTTAAGGCCAACCATGGGCCATTTTCACCGGTGCAAACTGCTTCGCTCCCGGCTGTTTTACTGGATTTTGACAGATTATGCAAGGCCCACAGAAAATTCTGTTCTATTGCTATATAAACATGGAACCCACCAAAAGAAAGATTAGACTCTCTTCTTTCAGCAGGAAAAAGTTAGTTCATATGTTTTTCTATTCTTCAGAAATCAGCATTAGAAAATAGCTTACTTTTAGCAATTTTCTAATTTCTGATGAAAAAACAGAGAAATTGAGCTTTTTGTGAAAGCATACATTTCAAACATAGCTTTGACATTAACACAGCTATTTTTTGCTTTAGTTACATCCCAAACATCTGAATAATGTTTTCTACAAAATAATATAAACAACAAGACAAATAGAGCTTTTGATCGCAAAGTAACAATTTATTTACACGTAACTAACTGAGAGATGACGCTGTTGTGGCCGCGACAGCTGGGGTAAACTTTTCACTCATCGCCGCCTCTCTCATTAAGATGGATTTTTTTTTTAGTCTTTCTTTTGTGGTGACCACTGCCTCGTGGCAGAGTTCGCCTGGGGAACTTGTGTTCCTGGGGGGGGAACTGGTTTGGCCGTGCGCGTTTCTGTGCGGGACACTGGAGGGTGCGGGGGACGCGACCGGCCAAGCACTACGGCGCGGGCTCTACTCGGCGAGCAGCACGGACTCAACGGCATCATCCGCTGCACTGATGATCCCGGTCGTTCTGCTCGGTCGTCCAGCGCATGGCATCCCGGGCGTCCTCCCGGTTGTTCTGCTCGGTCGCCCGCCGCCTGGCATACTGGACGTCCATTCGGTCGTCTTCTGCCAGCACTCCGGCTGTGCAGCCCGGCCGTTCGTTCCGTTAAATCGGGTTGCGGATCTTACCAAATGAGATACTGCCCCCCAGTGGCCAGGTTTATTGCTTAAAAATGGATTTTCAGCTTTGTGCTTTGGAGCTAAGTTGAATCAGAACCCAGAGATGTCTCTTGTGGAAAAAAAAAAAACGTATAAGACGTATAAATACGTCTTTGGGACACTGAAACAATTAAAAATAGAACGTATTTATACGTTTTGGGGAGCAAATGAGTTAATGAAGTAGCCTCAGTCTGATGCTTGGTGCCATTACAGAAGAACACGTCAATGCCAGCAAGGTTTGGTTTCACAGATTTAAACTGAACAAACATCCACAGTGTGCTTTGACAAAGCTCCAATGCTAGGGCTAGCGCTGACGGCAAGTTCAAACACTTTGGAGATTTTACGAGGACTCCATCCGCTGCAAACTGAGAAGTGAAGTTAGACCTACAGTCATGTTTTAAGCGCGCAATGGACGCTCGGGGTGATGACGTAGGTTGTCACTGTCACTAGACGAATACTACCAGGTTATTGCAATTCCTTCTTCGCGGCGAGACGTCCAACACATGCGCTCATCGGTTAAAAGCGGCGAGTACTTACTTTTTGTGTTTTTATTGAGTCTTTTATTACCATTTCATTGCCTCAAAATACTTTTTGCATGTGTTTCCCTCTTATATTTTTAAGCATTGTGTTTTCTTGTGGTAGCTTTAAAGCACATTGTTGATCTGTTGACCACATGCGTCACGTAGCATATTTAAACTACCCTCATTCGATCTTATGTTTAAGTATTTTTTTTATAGGCATCTTTAGTATGTTCTGTCTGTATGCATCTAAACAAAACAAGATGAGAGCGCACGGTAGTACTTTGGGTGTGAAATTTGCCTCTTGTAAGATGTTTCGCCAGTGTAGCACATTTTGACATAACACAATTTTTTTCCCTACTCTTGTCTAGTCTTTCCTGTTCATTTTGCTTTTGCTGCTCGTTTTGTGAAATATCGACAGTGCTGTCATGCTCATTAATGTTCTTCTCGGGTTCAAATTGAAAGGGTTGAACAGAAGACATGTTTATGTCACTGGAGTCATACTTTGGAAGCCCGGCAGCATAACCATGTGACATCATCATGCGACGTCAACAACAATGGCGACCTACTAGTTAAACTGATTTTACAAGCTGTATAAAACCGAAAAAATCAAGAGGGGTTTTAATAGCAAATTATTTTAAGTCATGCTAACATTTATCTTTTAAGAACTTCAAGTCTTTCTATCTGCGGATGTTGATGAATCAAATCTTTCTGTGTAACACCTTAATGTGTAAATATGCCATATTAAGACATGGACGGATGTGGGTTATAGTCAGGTGCCGCTTATGAGTGTATTTTTTTTTCTCTTAATCTGATATTTTTGGCAGTACGGCTCAGATGCGTGTTTTAGTGCCTAATTTGTTACTTGTTGTGGTTGTGTTAGCATTACCTTTCATAATGAAATGCTTTTAATGTGTTTACCCATTTGTTGTGAAGCTCTCATTAGCAGCTTGAGCTGGAACTTCATAATCAAAGTGGAAACACATTATCATTTCCCATTTACCTGCTATATCTGTTGTACGTAAGATGTGCTTCCATGAAATTGGACAGTATTGAGACATAAACAGCCTTCATATGCAGTGACAGGATTTCCTTAATTGGGTAGCAACTAATGTTAATTTTGATACATTATGTCATAACTCATCTTTATTACCTAATGTGCAAATGTTGAGGGTAAATGTTATAGAAAACTTGCATTTTAATTAGTTGGAAAGAAATAGTCTTGAAAGTTCATGCTTTCTCATCAAGTGTGAAATTAAACATCGATTTATTGTCTGGTTCTGAGAATGTGTGCGAAATCACTTTTATGGCACTGGACTACACGTAAGCACTATCATACATCAAATTAGCCAGTTGTGGTGATGATGACCTCTTCGAGTGGGCTTATCATCAAAGTGAAAAGAAGTAACTTCGGGACATGATGGCAGTATTTCAGAAAACATCACCAGCTCTTGTTCCAAAAAGCTCACAAAGGCGCTGATGTGTCTAGGATGTGAAATTTCACACACTGTGACATATACACGCCTCAGTGTATGAATTGTCACATCTAGCCACCCATCTATGTTGGCTCTACTGGCGTCAACCATGGCACTGCTTAACTCTGACTTCTGAAATCTAGGAGTTTCCATTCATCGATACAGATTTTTTTTTTTATTACATGAATAAGCTGAAAACTAACTGGGAATGCTATGCATTAACCATCCTTTTGCAAGACCACTTCTTTTGCTTCATGCTCGTACAGCCTGTCACCCTCCCGCCTGCTAAGCAGTGTGACCAAACTGTTTTTCTTGTTAAACAGTGCAGTTGGCGTTTGGTACTTAACGTTAACAATGACAGACAGGTTTGGAGCTTTAATCTGGACAGACATGCCATGGTAGCTCTACGGTCAAAGGCACAAATGTGTTAATCATCGTTAAACTTGGTAAATAGTCTGAAGTGTGCTGTGGCAACTCATTCATTGTGTAAAAAAACAACACTGTTTTTCAGTATCGGATCAGGACTCGGCATCGGCAGATTCTCAAAATCAGGTGACTTGGACTCAGGTGCAAAAATACAGTGGTATGAAAAAGTATCTGAACCTTTTGGAATTTCTCACATTTCTTCATAAAATCACCATCAAATGTGATCTGATCTTTGTCAAAATCACACAGATGAAAAACAGTGTCCCCTGTAACTAAAATTACCCAAACATTTATAGATTTCCATATTTTAATGTGGATAGCATGCAAACAATGACAGAATGGGGAAAATAAGTAAGTGAACCCTCTGGCTAATGAGACTTAAAGCGTAAATGTGAAGTAAGGTTGGCCAACCATGTTTTTGAATAATATCAATGGCTAAACAGTTATAAGCATATTTTCGTCATTTTTTTTAACGCAACCCTCCCAGATTCTTTGTTTAACCCATAGCAATGCCCTTGACAACGAAAATGCTTTTCTTCGGCAATCTTGGTAAATCTTAGGAAATTACGTCACACCTAGAAGTGCGAGGGAAGTCCGCCATAGAACAGTATTGTTTGTTGCATTGCTTCTCGGTAAAATGCCACGGCGGTGTGTGGCGATGTTTTGTTCTCACTCAAACGAAAAGTTGTACGAGTGGCCAAAGGATAGCAGGGCTCGTAAATGGACATCTTTCGTTCGCACGCAGCGAATGAATTTCACACCATCATCAAGTAGTGTTCTCTGCTGCAAACGCTCGGGACAACACTGAAGTGGTGCTTTGTAATCTGTTCGCTTGTGTGAAAAAACTACATTTCCTCATGCCATTAGATGCCACTTTCTGCCGAGAGCCCCGAGCCGTGTTGTACTGTTAGCTCCATGTGTTAATAAAGAAACAAAGTTGTCAGCATGTCATGTGTTCGATACATTTGTAAACAAAAAGCTCATAACAAGACACTATGCACGACCCGTTTAAGAGACGCTGGAGTAGTAGGAGGCGAGGAGGAGATCAGCGAGAAGCAAAATTTCGCGGTCGAATGTGGCGGCAGTCCGCTATTATTTTGTTTTCTTATTGTTGCCACAATAAAGTGGAGAAAGCCATCAACGACTCATCTCCTTCTTTCCCCCCAACGTTTCTATATTATTATTTTATATGCACGAGAGCTGCCGGATCTGCCAAAATGAACATGAAGTCTGATTATTATTTTTTTTAACAATGTCATCAGATAGACAAAAACGTAAAATTATGTGCAAATGCCTGCATCTTCAAATCATGAAAATAATAACAACCTATATCTAACCAATCTTGTAATCTCGATTGGGTCTTGTATCCATTCCATTTCAGGTCGTCTACGCATATTGTTTGCATCCTGATTAGCGTCTGGCTAATAAATGTTAGGTCCAACATAAAATTCCAACCTCCTCTTCTTCCTCCAACTCTTCAGAAACTTGGATCTCCTCCCTTGCGCTCGATCTATCGCTTATATCGCTGTTTGAATCATTGTTTGAAGGGCTTTGTATGGCGGCCGCATGTATGGAGCTGCCATCGCTGTTCCCGGTGTGACATATCACTTCCGGGTTCATCCCCTTTCAGGCTCGAACTTCGGAAACGCGATTATTTTGTCAAATATACAAAATATAAATTATTTTTTCATGCTTTATTTGTTGGACAATATTTAATTACTTTAATTGTGACCCTATTTCGCATGTGAAGAAATTACTTCACATTTCTGCTTTAAAGAGCAATTGAAACCAATTTTTTATCAAACAATTTAACTCAGGTGTGTGCCCAATCACTGATGAGTGGTTTAAAGCTGCCCTACCCACTATAAAACACACACCTGGTAAATATTGTCTTGATGAGAAGCATTGTCTGATGTGCATTATGGCTCGGTCAAAAGAGCTGTCTGAAGACCTGCGATCGAGGATTATTGTTCTGTATAAAGGTGGCAAAGGATACAAAACCATCTTTAAAAGTCTGGATGTTCATCAATTGACAGTCAGACAAGTTGTCTACAAATGGAGAGAGTTTGGGACTATTGCTTCTCTCCCAAGGAGTGGCAGTCCACCAAAGATGACGCCAAGAGTTCAGCGCAGAATACTCAGAGAGGTAAAAAAAGAACCCTAGCTTGTCTGCTAAAGACTTAAAGAAATCACTGGCACAGTCTAATATCTCTGTGCACACATCAACTATATGTAAAACTAGGGCCAAGAATGGTGTTCATGGGAGGACTCCACGTAGAAAGCCACTGCTGTCTAGAAAAAAAAAAAACATTGTTGCTCCTTTAATGTTCGCAAAAAGGCACTTGGACACTCCACAGAAGTTTTGGCAAAATATTTTGGGGACTGATGAAATCCAAGTTGAATTCTTTGGGAGTAACACACAACGCCATGTGTGGAGAAAAAATGGAACAGCTCACCAACATGAACGCCTCCTCCCCACCGTGAAGCATGGTGGAGGGAGCATCCTGATTTGGGGCTGTTTTGCTCAGTCAGGGCCTGGACAGCTTCCAATCATCAATGGAGGAATGAATTCAAAAGTTTATTAGGATGTTTTGCAGGAAAACCTGAGATTGTCTGTCAAACAGTTGAAGCTAAAAAGAGGATGGATGCTGCAACAAGACAATGATCCAAAATACAGAAGTAAATCAACTTCAGAATGGTTTCAGAAGAACAAAATACACTTTCTGGAGTGGTCAAGTCAAAGTCCAGACTTGAACCCCATTGAGATGCTGTGGCATGACCTACAGACAGCGATTCATGCCAGACATCCCAGGAATCTGACTGAACTACAGCTGTTTTGTAGAGCCAAGATTAGTCCTGATTGATGTGCCAGATTGATGAGCAGCTACAGGAAGCGTCTGGTTGAAGTTATGGTGCTGCCAAAGGGGCGGAGGGCACAAAATATTAAATGTGATGGTTCACTTAACTATTTTTCTCCCTTCTGTCACTGTTTGCAAACTATCCTCATTACAATATGAAAACCTATAAATGTCTGGGTGGTTTTAGTTAAAGCAGACACAGTTTTTTTTTCATCTGTGTGATTTTGACAAAGATCAGGTCAAATTTGATGGTAACTTTATGCAGAAATGCGAGAAATTCAAAAAGGTTCAGATGCTTTTTCATACCACTGTATACAATCGGGAGATCCCTAGTAGTCATGTTCTGTAATACTGTTTAATCCAGGCTAAGACGACCAAATCGATGTCCAGGATGCCAGGCGGCGGACGACCGAGCAGAACAACCGGGAGGACGCCCGGGATGCCAGGCGTTGGACGACCGAGCAGAATGACCAGGACCACCATTGCAGCGGACGATGCCGTTGAGTCTGTGCTGCTCGCCGAGCAGAGCCTGCACTGCCGTGCTTGGCCACTCGCGTCCCCCGCACCCTCCAGTGTCCTGCGACTCAGCCGGAAACGCGCACGGCCAAACCAGTTCCCCCCCAGGAACACAAGTTCCCCAGGCGAACTCCGCTACGAGGCAGTGGTCACCACAAAAGAAAGACTAAAAAAAATCCATCTTGATGAGACAGGCGGCGATGAGGGATAAGTTTACCCCGGCTGTCAAGGCCACAACAGCGTCATCTCTCAGTTTAATAGTTTAGTTATGTGTAAATAAATTGTTACTTTGCTGTCAAAAGCTTTATTTGTCTTGTTGTTTATGTTATTTTGTAAAAGGAAAACATTATTCAGATGTTTGGGATGCCACAAAGCAAAAAATAGCTGTGTTAAAGTCAAAGTAATGTTTGAAATGTATGCTTTTACAAAAAGCTCAGTTTCTCTGTTTTTTCATCAGAAATTGGAAAATTGCTTAAACTAAGCTATTTTCTAATGTTCTACAGAATGGAAAAAGATATGAACTAACTCTTTTTTTTCTGCTGAAAGAAGAGAGTCTAATCTTTCTTTCTTCCATGTTTATATAGCAATAGAACAGAATTTTCTGTGGGCCTTGCAAAATCAGTCAAAATCCAGTAAAACGGCCCGGAGCGAAGGGGGTTGCACCGGTGAAAATGGCTGGGAATGAATGAGTTAAATGTGATGGTTCACTTACTTATTTTCCCCCTTCTGTCACTGTTTGCATACTATCCTCATTACAATGTGAAAACCTATAAATGTTTGGGTGGTTTTAGTTAAAGCAGACACTGTTTTTCATCGGTGTGATTTTGACAAAGATCAGATCACATTTGACGGTAATTTTATGCAGAAATGTGAGAAATTCCAAAAGGTTCAGATACTTTTTCATACCACTGTATGCAATCGGGAGATCCCTAGTAGTCATGTTCGTAATACTGTTTAATTCAGGCTCAGGGGGTTTATCAGTGAATGATGAAGATTGGTGTATGTATATAAAAGGCATCAAGAAAGATGTGTCTGCACAATTGCTGTTTTTATGAATAAAGCACAAGTTGAAAAAAACAAACAAAAACAGTTGTACGTCCTGCGATGGGACTACATACCAATTCAGTCCTGGCATATTTGGCATCTTGTTTCTTAGTGTAATACTTTTGTCTGTCCATGCATTTCTTGCGAAACCATCAATTTATTTGATTTCTAAGTCATACTTGAAAAAGTTATACCAAATCAGAGACAGTAAGTGAATTGAAATAAAACATTTTAAATTATGCTAACCATTTTATAATCAAAGTGCCTGACTCGGTCATGCATCATATATTACACCAAATGATTCATGCAGCCTGCTAACCCCTTCCATACCGCTTTCACTTTCCCTTGCTTTTGCATAGCCTAAAGGACAATTCCCTCCACAAAAGAAGAGGAGAATAAATTACATGAAACCCAAACAGTGGTTAGTCATCCTACTAGGCTCCTTAACAGTGTATTTAGAAGCATGACGGGTATGGGGGAGTGATTTCGTGCAGACTCATGAGCAGAAAATGCACAGAGGAAAAATAATATGGGTGCTCAGGTGTGAGTCCGTCACTCTCATGCACGCATGCACAGAGGGAACACGGGCTCACACATCTAGTCCACATTGTCAAACATCGCTGTGTTGCACATCTCCACCAGTGCTAATGACTGATAAATAATGCATATACACTTGCATACTTTTCCTGTCTATACCCCTTGGTTTCCTGCGACACTGCTCCCACTAAATACTTATACAGTATACCCCCTAACCTCCCCCGTCACACGTGTACACACACAGACACACAGACACACATGCGCAGTCACTCTTCACAGGAACAATCTGTCTTGTTAATGTGAGGTCACAGCAGACCGTTTTTCCACTTATCAGCTGACTAGATTTAAATAAAGCCCTATCATGGATTCACTGTTGCCTAGAAACACAATAGGATGCATCAATAATGGGATTTTCCCTGCAACCAAACAGGAACCGTTTCGATTCGCGTTGGCTTTTTTTCTGCAGGTTTTCTGTTAGAGCTTGTGCCTTTTTCAGTCTTTTTTAAGAAATATTTACATTCTCTGTATTTTAGTCTATTGGTTACTAACTTTGCTGTGCCTCCCAACTATAAAGGTTATTTTTGTGTCGTTCAATTTAAAATGCATCAATGGGCAAAAATTGAAACACGTTTTTTGTGAAGTTGCCGCTTGAAAGTTTCAACACTATGACGTCAAAAATTGTTTCGTTCTTTTCCGGTTGGTAGTTGATGCGTGAGCTCATTTGGCATTTAAAGGAAGTGCACTTGTGACCTCAGTGCCCGTGCAGGAGGGTCTTATGTAACTGCAGCACCCTCTGGCATTTCCTGGCACCGGTGATAAAAGATTAATGCTTATTCTTACACTACTCACATTGCAGGCTGGCATCTGAGCTTTGAAGAATTATTGTGTAATCTAAAAAAAAAAAAGATTAAATAAAAGTGGCTTCTAGACACATCAAATTAACTGTTATGTCAATTTATCATGAAGTATAATGCTGTACAGTACTGTACTTAAATATATACTTTTTTAATCGTGCATTTCCATTCCATGCAAATGGGTTTCTTTGAAAAATGCCAGGCAGCTGACAAATAGTATTACTGTCAAAATGTCAGTTTAATTGTGAAAAATTATCACTGTTTACGACACTAAATGAATAAGTCATTGAATAAATTTACACCCCCTCCTTAATGAGATAGAAAAGGCTACTTATTAGTAAGGCCCTTCTCAGATTAGCCCCTGTTGGTTTTCTTCCTAGATCCAAAAGAGATGAATATCTATCTATCTATCTATCTATATATATATATATATATATATATATATATATATATATATATATATATATATATACACACACACATATATATAAAATCATCAATTTATCATACACATTAGGAGTGTAACGGTACACAAAAATCTCTGTTCGGTACGTACCTCGGTTTTGAGGTCATGGTTCGGTTCATTTTCGGTACAGGAAGAAAACAAAATGCTAAATATAAATGTGCTAGTTGTTTATTACACACTTTTCTGCTTTCAACAATAGGAACAGTAGCCTATACAAAGCTAAACTTCTGCTCAAAAAGTAGCGAGTATTTAAAGTGCCTGTGACACGAAAAAGCATGTTTATTTCATAATACACGCGGTATTTTATGCCCCTGAATGATATGGACCGCTTGGATGTGTGTGGGAGCGATCGCTATATTTATTTAGTTTTTTGAATCCCGCGCCATCAAAATGAGTGACTTCCGGCTTCGGTCTTGCATTGAGGAGGAGGGCGCTGTGACGTATACGGTAGAAGACGTTCTCTTCACTATACAGTGTACTGTTGTGGATGAGGACGAAGGATTCAGCTGATTTTGCGGATTAATACTTTTATTTTTTGCATTACGCCAGCCAAACGGCTGCAGAAAAATCATTCTGTATGCGGGAGAGGCGTATGCGCCTTTTTGGAGTTTCAAAAGGTTCCCATTCACCGTGGATATTTACTGTGGGACCATTGGACTTACAAGGAAGTGAGTAAACATCTTGTTTTGTATTATGTCAAATACGAATACAGTGATTACAAAGTAAACACTATAAAATTCCTTTAAATAAAGGACTACTTACGTTTGATCATTGATAGGCATGTAAAAAGCTATCCTCATGCTTATTAGCAGTTAGCTGTTAGCACATTAGCTGCACAACAACTCCAGCCACCCTCCTCCAGGGAACGAACTGTAAATTGCTCTCCGCCGGGTGGTTTGACGATCCGCAAAGAAACTCGACAACCGGGTCGTCATGTCAAATAATCTGTGTGATTTTCCACTTCGAAGACTTTGAAACATCCCTCGGTTCGGGTTAGCATGTCGGCTAGCTGTCACTCCTTCTGGTCTGCTTACATTCTCCGAAGCCGGGGAAGGGAAATGACATATGTCCGATTTAGGTGTCATAAAATATCGTTCGGGAGGTGTGACAGTAAAGGTGAAGTCGACAGTTTTGACCATTATGGAGTCATTTTGCCATGTCGTCTTGAATAAATGGAATTTTATTATTTTATATTCCATTTAGCACAAGATTGTTATTTGTCATGACCATGCCATTTATTTAGCAATTGGGGAAAGTACTTGGGTAAAAAGAATATCCTGTAAAAATATTGAAGTAAAGAGACAGAAACAATGACATTTTGCCGCTCTCTTCGTCGCGTTTTCCTCATTGTGAATAGTTCCTCCTCGACGGGCTGACTGGTCCTTCTCAAGCCATTTATATAGCTATTGGGGAAAAATACTTGGATAAAAAGAATATCCTGTAAAAATATTGGGAGTAGAGAGACTGAAACAATGACATTTTGCGGCTCTCTTCGTTGCGTTTTCCTCGTTCTGAACAATTCCCCCTCAATGGGCTGAATAGTAAAACCGATGAGCCCAGTCTACCGCTGACGTCATCTACCTGTTGGGGACGCTAAAGCCCTATAATGGAAGGCGTGGCTAACCGGCAGATTAAAAGACTAATTTCTCGTCATCTGCGCTTTGCTAAATTGTTGTATATAGTCGAATCGTCTCAAAATATGATTCTAATTCACATAATAATGCCATTTAAGACTTTTTTTCTGGTGTCATATGCTCTTTAAAGATAATAATCAGATCCCGCGTATTGATCAGCTTTCTTTCTTAAAGAAAGAAGAAAAAAATAAGTCCTGTACTAAAGAGAAAAGCAATCCCAATGACAAAGATTTTAACATGTATTTTACAAATGAAATGACTTAAATGAATCATTTTTTTTTCTTATGAACGGTTTTCAAAAGCATTATTGGTAGATTTTCTCAAGTTAAAGCGCCACACAGAAATTAATAAATTTAATTGTGTAAGCAGGATCTGTGTATTATTCTTATTATTTAATTACAGGTGTTTTAGCTCATTTCAATTTATTTTATTTAAATGGGCTATTATTTATTTTATTATGTGTTTATATTTTACAAATGTGATGTAGTATTCATTTATATTGTATATTTTATATTGTATAACTTTAGTTCCTATGTGAATATTAGTTCCTACTTGTTTTGTTGTGGTAGGAGGGATTTGTACTGAACACGGGGCCGTGTTGGTTATTATTATAGCAGAGAAGACAGCAGTAAATCAACAAAAACAAGTCAACTGTGCCCCGATCTACCACTCAAGAGATGGACTCAAAAAGTGGGTTACGATTGCATATTAGTTTGAAAATCGACCGGATCCACCGTATTTTTACATGAGTGACTTCCGGCCCGATCCTAGCTACCGGTAGTAGTAGTATTGACGCAGGAGGGCCGCGTCTCGCGTCAAATAATAAACTCTGCCGTTCTTTTCGCGTGCGTCGCGTTGAGCCACTTCTGGGACGCGCCTAACACGCGGCCGCACTGCGACTGGTGTGCATTGGCCTATTGACTTTTAACGCCCGCGTTTTCACTGCGTTCTCGTGGTGGCCACGTTGTCGCGCCGTTGACGTTTCTGGGTTATACACTGTCCTACCGTGTTGGTCGTCATTATAGTAGAGAAGACGGAGTAAATATAATCTACACAAAGAAACTGTAACCTGATCGACGCACAGCCTCGAAAAGTAAGAGCGTGTGCGTTAGGCTAAACAAAATTGGTTTGGCAAAGGACCCTCAAAAATGGCATCTACTGTGAAGAGACACGCTTACAAACCTGTCGTGTTTAATGGAGACGTAGCCCAGCTTTTCAGTTCAGATACAGAAGATGAGGACTTTGATGGATTTGTGGATTGATTAAGATTGATGTGAGTACTTTGTTAAATTCTTTAATAAAGTACAACTAAACTCAGTTTTGGTCCATCTGCCTTTAAAAAACAACAACAACACACCAGCGCGCATACTAGCCTCCCATAACAAAAATTTGCTACTAATCTGTTGCCTAACTCATTTGCTCCCAAAAACGTATAAATACGTTCTATTTTTAATTGTTTCAGTGTCCCAAAGACATATTTATACGTCTTTTACGTTTTTTTTCATAAGAGACATCTCTGGGTTCTGATTCAACTGAGCTCCAAAGCACAAAGCTGAAAATCCATTTTAAAGCAATAAAACTGGCCACTGGAGGGCAGTAACGCAATTGGTAAGACCTGCAACCCGATTCAATGGCAGCACGGCCGGGGCGTCGGCGGAAGGATGCCAGGCGGTGGACGACTGAGCAGAACAACGGAGAGGACGCCCGGGATGCCAGGTGCTGGACGACAGAGCAGAATGACCGGGACCACCAGTGCAGCGGACGATGTTGTTGAGTCCGTGCTGCTCACCGAGCAGACCCCGCAAAGACAAAAAAAAATCCATCTTTATGAGACAGACGGCGATGAGGGAAAAGTTTACCCGACTGTCGCGGCGACAACAACGTCATCTCTCAGTTAGTTATATGTAAACAAATTGTTACTTTGCAATCAAAAGCTCTATTTGTCTTGTTGTTTGTGTTATTTTGTAAAAGGAAAACATTATTCAGATGTTTGGGATATAACTAAAGCAAAAAAATAGCTGTGTTAAAGTCAAAGTTATATTTGAAAGGTATGCTTTCACAAAAAGCTCAATTTCTCTGTTTTTTCCTGAGAAATTGGAAAATTGCTCAAACTAAGCTATTTTCTAATGCTGATTTCTAAAGAATGGAAAAAAAATATGAACTTACTTTTTTCCTGCTGAAAGAAGAGAGTCTAATCTTTCTGTTGGTAGATTCCATGTTTATATGGCAATAGAACAGAATTTTCTGTGGGCCTTGCAAAATCAGTCAAAATCCAGTAAAACGGCTGGGAGCGAAGGGCCTTTCTCCGGTGAAAATGGCTGGGAGTGAATGAGTTTATCTCGTCTCGTGAGACGAATTTGATCATCTCAAATTTATCTCATTCTCTGCTTATTTATTTCTGAGTTTGTGCTCCTAAGGATACCCTTAGTGGCAACCCCAATAGCCTTTAAAAAATTTTTTTAAAAAAAACACACACCAGCGCGGATGCTAGCCTCCCATAGCAAAAATTTGCTACTCATCTGTTGCTTAATCTCGTCTCGTGAGACGAATTTGATCATCTCAAATTTATCTCATTCTCTGCTTATTTGTTTCTGAGTTTGTGCTCCTAAGGCTACCCTAAGGAGCAACCCCAATAGCAGGCAATTGCGTGCCGGATCAGGCCTCAGCTTGCCAGATCCGCATAGCAAGCACAGCCCGGATCAGCACTATGACAGTTTTGCCTTAATTGTCGCCTTGATTGCATAGATGGGTGAGCCTGGGAACAGGTGCCGCTGATCATCGTCAGCAGCTTGCTTAAACCGGTCCTTGGCCTCACATCATCGCCAGGTTAACAACTCACCAACAGGTACAGTATGTGACTTTCAGCTAACAAAGAATCTTGTAATCCTGATACTGAGCTCATTTTTGTGTTTTTGCCCCCAAGATCCTGTACTGCTTCCCTGGCAAAACACCTGCCTGCCTGTTCAACTGTTCTATCACAAACTGCCCACCGGATTCTTCAGGCACATCTTACACTCCCTCTCATCGTCAATGAATTAGGTCCCCCGTTACCCCAGAACCTTAACAAATACAATATTTTGGTTAGTCTAAAAATGAGTCATCTTTAATGTTGAGTTGCTTGTTCCAATTGAAATATTTTGTGAAAAAACAATGCTATGTTGTTTTATGTTGCATTAATATGTTAGCATTAATAAATGGCATGAAAAAGAAGTGTCATTATTGCTTTTAATTGACAAATTTAATTTGCAATATAAACACATTACAGTATGATACATTGAACAAAATGGACTCCCAAATTTAATACTGAAAACACTTTTGATACAAATCCCGCCCAGATAGGGTAACATGTGTGCCATATCAGGGCCATACTTTAATGTCGTGTCTGCTACTTTGAACCAGTTCTGGCCCAAAACTGGTTGCTGACCCGGCAAGTGACTCCTTCCTGAGTTTGGGTCATTGTTAAGAATGACACTGGGATGGATTATTTTTACAAAGTTGGGAAGTGATGAGTCAAAATGAGCAAAGACATCATTGAGGCAAAGGAGATTGATTTGAGCAATATTTGAGAGGAGAAATTGTCATAATTGAAAATGGAGTTATACTTGTATAGCATTTTTGAGGCACTCAAAGCACTTTGACACTATATCCTCATCTCCCTACTGGTGACACAGCAACATGGGGTTCAATGTCTTGCTCATGGATACTTAGATGAATTCATCGAGACAGAGAATTGAACTCACAACCTATGGGTTAGGGAACGACTTCTGAGCCACGCAGAGATGCACTGTACTCAATGTGACGCGGCACATCAATGGAAAGACACTTAAGAAAGAGCGTGTAGCGGTGATGAAAGCAAATTCATTTTATTTTGCTTCATTGAATAATTTATATATTTCTTTGATACTTCAAAAAAACTTCCATATCGCAGACATGTTGCCTGTGAGCCAGTAGTTTTAGCGAGACAGCGTCAGCCAGCGTGTTGCTTTTTGCCGTGTTTTGATTACGTCATCAAACAAGAGGACTAAGGTTCTTCACACTATTTTCTGGTAAACTATAGATCTTCAAAACCAAAAACCGATAATGCATTTGTAGCAGCCAATAGTGTTCGGCACCAAATTTTCGGTCACATCTCTAATTTTTGCATTCAACCAAATGAACCGGATGTTGTTTAATTGTTTGACTGATGATATTATTTTCTCAGATTTTGGCACAAGATGAATTAGGATGTGACTGGACATGTCAGAGCAGCGACTACTCTTTCTTACAATGAAAGAATCTTGAGAACCCAAAATGAGCAATTGCAGACTGGAAGGAGATCAAATTGAGAAATATTTGTAACTGACACAATGTGCGGTTGCTTGGCAAGCTTTGAGGCAAGTTTAAGAAATAAATACTTTGCTCATCCAGATCCTTAACTGAGACATGACTGAGATCATGAGTCCAAGTAAGGAGATCAAATTGAGATGTATTTGAGATCAACAAAAGATCTCATAGTTGTCTCTTGGTGAGCTCTTGAAAGGAGAAAGCTGTGAGACTTTATTGAGAAATCGTGCCAGTAGAACTATTCTCAAGACCTTGTCATGCAATGCTCACTGTGAAATTTACTTCTCCCGAAACAAATTTGAGAAAAATGAGAAAACCATTCTGGTCTCGGTTATTGCTGATTTATTTCTCAGAGATGTACAGTAAATGAGACAAACAAGATCTCATCTTCAATTTTGCTTTTCTATGGGTTTGTGTGTGTATAATTTACAAAAAATATACGAATACGAAAATACGGTATATGCCAAGCCTAAAGTGTCACTGTAACACAGAATTAGGCATGTGCCGATAACCAGTTTCAAGGTATACCGTGCTATGAAATCGGCACGGTTTCAAAACCGCAAAAATTTTCCGTCATACCGTCCCTAAGATATTAGCTATTTTTTATGTACCATAAATGCAGGGATAAGTCCCTCGCTTGCAGCTGCAAGGCTCAATCTTCCCCCACTGATTGTTGCTCAGTGTCAGTGAGTCAACTGTGCAACACGATAGCTGGATGAGTGAAACTCCTGAACTTTTCCCCCCCAATCGAAGAAAACGAGATCGCTGGTATGGGAATACTTCGGCTACAGAAAAGTAACAGACGGCCGCGGCTTAGAGGAGGAGGGCCAATAAATGTGTAAAACATGTTTGCAGAGGGTGGCTGCTGAGGAGGCAATACCTCCAATATGATTTTGCTGTTATACAAAATTAAAGGTTAGTCAACAATATCATGCACATTTCCCACCAGCTACGAGAGTAAACTCAGGTGTGTTTAGTCTGTCTACTGGTGGTAAAACGTGTTGTTTTCTCTCTGGCAACTGTCTTTGTTGACAAAGAGTGTGTGTGTATAATATAGACGTGACATGAGTCATACACACGCGCTTTTCATGGAAAATAATTCAATTATTTTTTTTTTTCTTAATGTTAAGCTGGGTTTACGCTCACCTAAAGGACTGCATTTATTTCAATTATATTTAGAATATTTCTTATTATTTGTAATTTATTAAAATTTATTTTAACTTAGCATCATACTTATGTTCCAATTTGTGAATATGTTTTAAAAAATAAAAATCCTGTCCAATTGAAAAAAAAAAATGCTATTTTTTAATCCCAGATATCTCAAAGTATCACATTTTAGATTTGTAATTGCAATACCGTGATACTGTGAAATTGTGGTGTTTATGCTTACGGTTATCATACCGTCAGAATCACATACCGGCACATGCCTACACAGCATAAGAAGTCACAAAAAATAAATAAATAAAAAATTGAGAAATATCAGCGTAGAACAAGTCCAAGCATAAAAGCAGAGGCCACAGCCATTTAAAATGCACATATTCATATTCAAACATGCTAAACAAGCATTCCTGGATGTCAAACCAGTTACTATGCTGCCACTAACTCATACAAATTCAATTCGTAATGTAAACAACAATAGTTTTACAACAATACTTATAATTATGACCACCAGTAAGATGGAGGTTATTTATTCGGTTCCGTATGTCTCTGGCAGTCTGTCTGTTTGTCAGTATGTTTGTGTCCAAGATAACCTAAGAATGAATAAGAAACACACAACAGTTTGGCGCATGGTCATGATGAGGGTTTAATTTGGCTGCTGAGGCGGAGGTCTGCTCTCTCAGGGAGCTTCTCCAGTTTTGTATATACCATTGGAGGAAATATTTAAGCTTGTGGCCAAAATGCACGTGAGCAGTATTCCATAAACTTCAGATTTTCATTTTAATCTTAGTCATTTTATACTTTATTAAAACAACACTTGGAAACTTTCAGTTTTGGTTGGTTTTAGCAGTGCACGTGGACAAAAGTGGTAGTATTTTTCCATAGGCTTCACTATCAGATGAAAAGACAGCTCCCACTAAAATTGGGTCACGCCTTGACGTTGGGGGCCGTCCCAGGCAGAGCTAAGGTCAGCTTTGACTATGATAAACCTGCTTTCACAATGCTTTCAAACACCGGATTTAGGTGGAAACAGGACAAATTTTTTACCGCTTAAAAGGAGGAAGGATTGTCTCAAGAATGATTTGATCGAGGATTCAAGCTAATTATTATGTAAAAGAGCCCCATGCATGCACTTTCAACTTAAAAAGCTCTTTGTTTTGCGGCGGCCGCCACAACGGTTTATACATTCGCGTAATTTTAGCTCTAAATATTTACGTAAAATGAATGATGACTGCCTGTTTTTTTGCTTTTTACCAAGAATCTAGACTGTTCTATGTTCATATCTATAGAAATTCCGGTGATGTATGTATTTATTTACAAGAATTTTGAGCTTATAAAGCTCTTTGGCCACCATGTTGTATCCATGCACAGTAGCGTAAATTTACATTCAAATGATCAGGTAATTTTGGGCCAACTGCCCGTTTTTTGGCTAAAAAGTAGTAATTTAGACATTTCTGCATCCATACAAAAAAAAAAATCGACTTTTACGTGTTTTATTTTACGTAACATTTCAATCTAAAAATGATGTGGGCCAGATAGCCGGCAAGACGTGCCTCCGTGCTGAGGCAATAGTGACATCGGAATTCAACCGAAATAAGTTGTGATTGTATAAAGAAAAATGCAAATTCTACTTTTGTTGAGTAAAATTAAGATGATTCTGTATGCTTTCCTCAAGTATTAAGTTTCTGATGTGAAAATTGAGTGATTTATTAGCTGTTAAAAACTTGCACAAAAAAAAAATATTTAAGTTGCTATTTTGGTCAAAAGCTTATATATGTTAAATATTTCTATTGATACTGAAAATATATGTGATTATCTCTGCATTTGGTGATTTTTGTGCATCTAGCGTAAAATTTGAGAATTTTATAGCCATTTCAAGTTTTGTTATACTTGTATAAAAACATTATTAATCAGGATTTTTTTTTTAGGGAACGACTTTGAATTTTTTTATGTCGCTACTCATGGAGACTCATATACAGTTGTGGTCAAAAGTTTACATACACTTGTGAAGAATATAATGTCATGGCTCTCTTGAGTTTCCAGTTATTTCTACAACTGATTTTTCTCTGATAGAGTGATTGGAACAGATACTTCTTTGTCACAAAAAAACATTCATGAAGTTTGGTGCTTTTATGACTTTATTATGGGTGAACAGAAAAAAGTGATCAAATCTGCTGGGTCAAAAATATACATACAGCAGCGCTAATATTTGGTAACATGTCCCTTGGCCATTTTCACTTCATTTAGGCGCTTTTGGTAGCCAACCACAAGCTTCTGGCAAGCTTCTGGTTGAATCTTTGACCACTCCTCTTGACAGAATTGGTGCAGTTCAGTTAAATTTGATGGCTTTCTGACATGGACTTGTTTCTTCAGCATTGTCCACAAGTTCTCAATGGGGTTTAAGTCAGGACTTTGGGAAGGCCATTCGAAAAATTTAATTCTAGCCTGATTTAGCCATTCCATTACCACTTTTGATGTGTGTTTGGGGTCACTGTCCTGTTGGAACACCCAACTGCGCGCAAGACCCAATCTTCGGGCTGATGACGTTAGGTTATCTTGAAGAATTTGAAGGTAATCCTCCTTCTTCATTATCCCATTTACTCTCTGTAAAGCACCAGTTCCATTGAGAGCAAAACAGCCCCACAGCATAATACTACCAACGCCGTGCTTGACGGTAGGCTTGGTGTACTTGGGGTTAAAGGCCTCACCTTTTCTCCTCCAAACATATTGCTGGGCATTGTGGCCAAACAGCTCGATTTTTGTTTCGTCTGACCACAGAACTTTCCTCCAGAAGGTCTTATCTTTGTCCATGTGATCAGCAGCAAACTTCAGTCGAGCCTTAAGGTGCCGCTTTTGGAGCAAGGGCTTCCTTCTTGCACGGCAGCCTCTCAGTCCATGGAGATGCAAAACACGCTTGACTGTGGACACTGACACCTGTGTTCCAGCAGCTTCTAATTCTTGGCAGATCTGCTTTTTGGTGATTCTCAGTTGAATCTTCACCCTCCTGACCAAGTTTCTCTCAGCAGCAGGTGACAGCTTGCGTTTTCTTCCTGATCGTGGCAGTGACAAAACAGTGCCATGCACTTTATACTTACAAACAATTGTTTGCACTGTTGCTCTTGGGACCTGCAGCTGCTTTGAAATGGCTCCAAGTGACTTTCCTGACTTGTTCAAGTCAATGATTGTTCAAGTCAATCATCATTCACAAGGAATTGCTAATTTGTGTTGCTGTATGTATATTTTTGACCCAGCAGATTTGATCACTTTTTCTGTTAACCGATAATAAAGTCATAAAAGAACCAAACTTCATGAATGTTTTTGGTGACAAAGAAGTATCTGTTCCAATCACTGTATCGGAGAAAAATCAGAGTTGCAGAAATAACTGGAAACTCAAGAGAGCCATGACATTATGTTCTTCACAAGTGTATGTAAACTTTTGACCACAACTGTATGCCTAAAGGAGGTGCCTGTTTTGGTTTTAGGTTGCTAGCAGCTTTGGTTTTGAAAATATTTGAATTTTAAGTTTTTGAAAATAGGCCGTCTAAGGATCGGTCCCGTGTCACGTCAACTGATAGTGAAGTCTATGGTTTTGCCTTAAGGAAGACTGCATTTCTCATGAGAACCAAGAGGACCAACACACAGTATTGTAAAATCCTGATCTTCCAGTGGCTTGCAGTTGGATTCAACGACATTTCTGTTTAAAGCGGCTGTATAGGATGACTAGTGATGAGGTAATGAATCCAGTTGTGGCTAAACAATAACATACAGTATGACAATGTTAAAAATAAGAAAACTCCGCCCCGCTGGCATATCCCCAGCGAGTGAAAGCCGGGGCAATGTTTATTCTTCAGTGTCTTTTTATCCTGGTAGCCTCCATTTTTCTTTTTTTTTTGTCTCCTCCGACAAAACCTTTCGTCTCTTTTGTTGCTCTGCCATCTTTGTAGAATTCGCTTGAAAGCGTTCGCCTCGACTTCTGTCTTTACAACGAATGGGGAAAGGGGGAAGTGACATATGCCGTAAAGCAGTCCGCACATTTGGAGTTTTGTGTGGCAGGATTCCTGCCACCCTCCTCAAAGTTAATTAGTGTCAGTGAAAGCAATACAGACCCTCTCAGGCCATAACAGAGGTGTCATTCAACTAGTTGTCAGTCGACATTTCATCACAACTGTTATAACAATCTTTTATAAAGGTTGAAAAGTTTTCTCGTGTTGCTTCAAGTAATATATGTGCAGGAAATTATTATGTTTTCTTTGTTAATGAGCCCTTAATGATTAAAAGGCTGTTCCGTAGTTAGTCTGTCTCCCTGAAGTTTAGATTAACAAAATCAATTTCATAGTGTGGCTGAGGTAAATATATGTGTTCGTGTGACTCACCTTCACATAGAGCTGCTGGAACTCATCAAGGTTAAGGCGTCCAGTTGGACAGTCCTTCAGGAAGCCCTTGTACCACTGCTTCAGCTCATGTTCATTGAATTCTGTGTTCTTCACCAGATCTTCCATCACCTCGGGGGTCAGCTTGCTGTTCTGTTTCCCCATTTTGCCTGCGCAAAAACGTGTGCACAAATAAGTCACACATTTAATAACAACAATGCGTTTGTGATTCATCAGCTGTGAAAACTGAGAGTTCAAGAGAAATCTATTTTTTGCGAGACGGCAGAGTTGTACTTGAAAAAGGTCTCGGGCTGTATTTGTATTTATTAATGAGGTCAGCGACGAGACATGCACCTTTAATCGCACTTCCTTTAAAGGACTGTTTGCCCTAGTTTTAGTAGTTTGTTTCATATTTAGAAACTCTCAGCCAGACTCATTGAAATCACTTCGGACAGAATTCTCATACATCTTACATCTAGTTTTCTTTCCGAAACTTACAATTTTTGGCATTTCGGTTTCCAAGTTTTAGAACGTAAATTGCAACAAATAATTGCAAGAGATAATCCGTAGGGACTAGTATGTAAAAGTACTTGTCTTATTATTTTAAAACGGCAGATTTATGTCGTCAACATACAGTGGTATGAAAAAGTATCAGAGCCTTTTGGAATTTCTCACATTTCTGCAAAAATCACCATCAAATGTGATCTGAGCTTTGTGAAAATAACACAGACGAAAAAACAGTCATCCATCCATCCATCCATTATCTTCCGCTTAGTCCGGGGTCGGGTCGCGGGGGCAGCAGCTTTAGCATGGAAGCCCAGACTTCCCTCTCCCCAGCCACTTCTGCCAGCTCCTCCGGCAGGATTCCAAGGCGTTCCCAGGCCAGCCGAGCGACATAGTCTCTCCAGCGTGTCCTGGGTCGACCCCGGGGCCTCCCGCCGGTGGGACATGCCAGGAGGCATTCGAACCAGATGCCCGAGCCACCTCAACTGGCTCCTCTCAACGCGGAGGAGTAGCGGCTTGACACCAAGCCCCTCCCGGATGACCGAGCTTCTCACCCTATCTCTAAGGGAGAGCCCGGACACCCTGCGGAGGAAACTCATTTCGGCCGCTTGTATCCGGGATCTTGTTCTTTCGGTCACGACCCACAGCTCGTGACCATAGGTGAGGGTAGGAACGTAGATCGACCGGTAAATCGAGAGCTTCGCCTTTTGGCTCAGCTCCTTCTTCACCACAACGGACCGGTGCAGAGTCCGCATCACTGCAGACGCTGCACCGATCCGCCTGTCAATCTCCCGCTCCCTCCTACCCTCACTCGTGAACAAGACCCCAAGATACTTGAACTCCTCCACTTGGGGCAGGATCTCCTCCCCGACCCGGAGAGGGAATGCCACCCTTTTCCGGCTGAGGACCATGGTCTCGGATTTGGAGGTGCTGATCTTCATCCCAACCGCTTCACACTCGGCTGCGAACCGCCCCAATGAGAGTTGGAGGTCATGGCTTGATGAAGCCAACAGCACCACATCATCTGCAAAAAGCAGAGATGAAATGCTGAGGCCACCAAACCGGACACCCTCAACGCTTCGGCTGCGCCTAGAAATTCTGTCCATAAAAATTATGAACAGAATCGGTGACAAAGGGCAGCCTTGGCGGAGTCCAATCCTCACTGGGAACGAATTCGACTTACTGCCGGCAATGCGAACCAGACTCTGACACCGGTCGTACAGGGACCGAACAGCCCTTACCAAGGGGCTCGGTACCCCATACTCCCGGAGCACCCTCCACAGGACTCCCCTAGGCACATGGTCGAACGCCTTCTCCAAATCCACAAAACACATGTAGACTGGTTGGGCGAACTCCCATGCACCCTCAAGGAACCTGCCGAGGGTGTAGAGCTGGTCCACTGTTCCACAGCCGGGACGAAAACCACACTGCTTCTCCTGAATCCGAGATTCGACTTCCCGACGGACCCTCCTTTCCAGCACCCCTGAATAGACTTTACCGGGGAGGCTGAGGAGTGTGATCCCTCTATAATTGGAACACACCCTACGGTCCCCCTTTTTAAAACCACCCCGGTCTGCCAATCCAGAGGCACTGTCCCCGATGTCCACGCGATGTTGTAGAGGCGTGTCAGCCATGACAGCCCTACAACATCCAGAGTCTTTAGGAACTCCGGGCGGATCTCATCTACCCTCGGGGCCTTGCCACCGAGGAGCTTACCAACCGCCTCAGTGACTTCAACCCCAGAGATCAAAGAGCCCACCTCAGAGTCCCCAGACCCTGCTTCCTCAAAGGAAGGCGTGTCGGTGGAATTGAGGAGGGCTTCGAAGTATTCTCCCCACCGACTCGCGACGTCCCGAGTCGAGGTCAGCAGTACACCATCTTCCCTATACACAGTGTTAATGGTGCACTGCTTTCCTCTCCTCAGACGCCGGATGGTGGACCAGAATTTCCTCGAAGCCGTCCGGAAGTCGTTTTCCATGGCCTCGCCGAACTCCTCCCATGTCCGAGTTTTTGCCTCAGCGACCGCCGAAGCCGCAGTCCGCTTGGCCAGCCGGTACCTGTCAGCTGCCTCCGGAGTCCCACAGGCCAAAAAGGCCTGATAGACCTCCTTCTTCAGCTTGACGGCATCCCTTACCGCTGGTGTCCACCAGCGGGTTCGGGGATTGCCGCCATGACAGGCACTAACCACCTTACAGCCACAGCTCCGATCGGCCGCCTCAACAATGGAGGTGCGGAACATGGCCCACTCGGACTCAATGTCCCCAACCTCCCAAGGGACAAGGGAGAAGTTCTGCCGGAGGTGGGTGTTGAAACTCTTTCTGACAGGGGATTCCGCCAGACGTTCCCAGCAGACCCTCACAATACGTTTGGGCCTGCCAGGTCTGGCCAGCATCTTCCCCCACCATCGGAGCCAACACACCACCAGGTGGTGATCAGTTGACAGCTCCGCCCCTCTCTTCACCCGAGTGTCCAAAACATGCGGCCGCAAGTCCGATGACACGATTACGAAGTCGATCATCGAACTGCGGCCTAGGGTGTCCTGGTGCCAAGTGCACATATGGACACCCCTATGTTTGAACATGGTGTTCGTTATAGACAAACCGTGACGAGCACAGAAGTCCAATAACAGAACACCACTCGGGTTCTGATCGGGGGGGCCGTTCCTCCCAATCACGCCCTCCAGGTCTCACTGTCGTTGCCCACGTGAACGTTGAAGTCCCCCAGGAGAACGAGGGAGTCCCCAGAGGGGGCGCTCCCTAGCACACCCTCCAAGGACTCCAAAAAGGGTGGGTATTCTGAACTGCTGTTCGGTGCATAAGCGCAAACAACAGTTAGAACCCGTCCCCCCACCCGAAGGCGGAGGGAGGCTACCCTCTCGTCTACCGGGGTAAATCCCAACGTACAGGCGCCAAGCCGGGGGGCAATAGGCATGCCCACACCTGCCCGGCGCCTCTCACCATGGGCAACTCCAGAGTGGAAGAGAGTCCAACCCCTCTCGAGAGGATTGGTACCAGAACCCAAGCTGTGTGTGGAGGAGAGTCCGACTATATCTAGTCGGAACTTCTCTGCCTCACACACCAGCTCAGGCTCCTTCCCTGCCAGAGAGGTGACATTCCATGTCCCAAGAGTTAGCTTCTGCAGCTGGGGGTCGGACCGCCAAGGCCCCCGCCTTTGGCTGCCGCCCAACTCCCTACGCACCCGACCCCTTTGGACCCTCCCACAGGTGGTGAGCCCATGGGAAGGGGAACCCACATTGCCTTTTCCGGCTGAGCCCGGCCGGGCCCCATGGGGACAGGCCCGGCCACCAGACGCTTGCCTTCGAGCCCCACCTCCAGGGAAAAAACAGTCAGCCTTAACTAAAACCACACAAACATTTATAGGTTTTCATATTTTAATGAGGATAGTATGCAAACAATGACAGAAGGGGGGACAATAAGTCAGTGGACCATCACATTTAAAATTTTGTGGCTCCCCTTTGGCAGCAATAACTCCAACAAGACGCTTCCTGTAACTGCTGATCAGTCTGGCACATTGATCAGAGCTATTCTTGGCCCATTCTTCTCTACAAAACTGCTGTAGATTCCAGGGATGTCGGGCATGAATCGCCGTCTTTAGCTCATGCCATTGCATCTCAATGGGGTTCAAGTCTTGACTTTGACTTGGCCACTCCAGAACATGTATTTTGTTCTTCTGAAACCATCCTGAAGTTAATTTACTTCTGTGTTTTGGATCATTTTCTTGTTGCAACATCCATCCTCTTTTTAGCTTCAACTGTCTGACAGATGGCCTCAGGTTTTCCTGCAAAACATCCTGATAAACTTTTGAATTCATTCTTCCATTAATGATTGCAAATTGTGCAGGCCCTGAGGCAGCAAAACATCCCCAAATCATGATGCTCCCTCCACCATGATTCACGGTGGGGATGAGGTCTTGATATTGGTGAGCTGTTCCATTTTTCCTCCACACATGACGTTGTGTGTTACTCCCACACAATTCAACTTTGGTTTCATCAGTCCACAAAATATTTTACCAAAACGTCTGTGGAGTGTCCAAGTGCCTTTTTGCGAACATTAAAGGGCAACTGAAGAGCTTTCCGGATTTTGGTGTAATTTTACGAATATAAACTTTGGACGAGTTCGTCAAAACAACCATGACATTATCAACACGTAATTGCAAGGATAATTTGCATTTTTTAAAGTTTTTTTGCACACCGTTAAATGTCCCTTCCCAAACCCGGAAGTGTGACGTAAATTCCCCGACGCAACAGAAGATTAGTATCCACAGCTAGCATAGCAGCAACAACTATATCAGTGATATTTCCACCAAAGGTAACCATTCAGGATCACTCTTTCGTGACGCTACCGACGGCAAAGGCTCCCAGGAAAGATGATCTACAGTTAATCCCTATATGTTTGAACCTGAGGCATCAGATGACGACGATTTACTTGACACAGCAGATGTCGTCATGACGCCAATTGACAGCTCGACACTTCACGAACGGGAGAGTGAGTGGTAAGCCTAAATCCAGCATTGTGATTTTTCTATTTGAGAGAATGCGATTACATGGTTGTATATATGTTGTATATATTTTCCATGGGTAATGGTAATGGGACAGCTCCTACCGATCTAACTATGGTAAAGCTAGCCCAAATGTGGCTAAATAAATGATATGTTATTGATTTTTCAAAATAAATGACAAAACGATTTTATTTTCCAGGTGTTGCTGTAAACCGTCAAGTAATTACCCTTCCAAGAGTATGCCTGTGTCGTCAGGAGATCCCAGACGTGAGAGCCAAACTTGAGTAGGCTGAAGCACTGACAGGGGCAGGAATTACATTAAAAAAATAAAAGAATAATTTGTAAACAACATTGACATATTTTGTTGACTGTTCAATGTATTCTATTGGTATATAATATATTGTAATTATATAACATTCTGAAACAATATTCAATAGGCCACAATAATAAATGATATCAGATTTATGTTGAATCAGCATCGGCTTTCGCTGTCAGATTGTGACACAACATAGAAAGCTAAGTTATACCAAGCAAACAATGGCACACATCAAAGAACATAAATTTAGTAAGCAACACAAAGTTAGGATAGGAACGGACTAGCGCAACATTGAAAAATGATAATGGCAGTGGGAAATATGTATTTACTCTTTTCTGTAGCATTAAGTGTTCTATATACAAAGATAAATCATTATTATGAAAATCTGAAGGTAACTAGATTTTTCTTTTAAAAATGTGTACTGTATATATGACTAGTTTATGATTTCATTTCATCAAAATTTTATATTTATTTCTCCTAAGTCATCGTCATCTGATGTCGCAGACAGAAGAAATTCAGCATCTGGCAGGCCTTATAGGATCTCTTTATTCGTCATCGCTGGACACTGCATTACTTGGGTCATCATATAACTCGACCCACTCTCTTGATTTTGGAAACTGGGTGGAGACTGACTTGCAACGCTTTTTCCATAGTGTTGAGGGTTTCCGCCGCTTAATTTTTTTATGTTTGGCTTCCTGGGGAAAAAAAAAAAAATCACAGCAGCATGAAAATATTGGATAATCCTAATTTTAGTTTAATATTTTTTAATAATTTCTTGGTGATCAAATAATAACCCCCCAGTCAAAGCAGCATCTATTTGATGCTATTGTTCCCTCTTCAAATAGGCAGACCTTGATGTTGATGCTGTAGTACAATATTCATTGTTTTATTGAGATGTATTTGATACATTAGGGCCTGGCAGGTGGATTGTTTTATATATAGGCTTTATATTTACCCCGTGACAGGCCAAAAAACAACGAGCCAAGGACCTATTTGGTGCTGGGGACATTCAAATTTACATAATACCTATTGATATAGTAATAAAATCACATGAGTAGACCTGTCAGCAAACCTATCTACTTATGACAGGGCAACAGCAACAACAACAAAAAAATGTCGCGCTTCAACAAACAGGCAGTAGGAGTCCCCCTCGTTTATCAACAGAAGTGCATCAAATTTTAGAATCATAAAAGCCATTAAGGGTCTCTACTTACGTCTTTGTAAAACCAAGGTTGCATTGTTGTAGGTTTTCAAAGCTGTTGTTGCTGAAATGATGAAAACAATGAGCCGATTGGGGACCTGTATGCATGCTCAGAAAAACGGTCCAAACCTTTGCAGGAGAAGTTTTTTTTGGACCACTCCTAGAGTCTCGAGTCTTCCTGTGAGGAATTCATCGCTACACATCGAGATGGCATGACGGATCTCGCATGTAAAACCCAGAAAATGTTTGCAATATATGGCGAGGATAGCGTGGTGCTATATTTCCGTGTTCAGAGTGGTGGTGAGGCTCCCTGGAAGTTACGTCATCAGGCAGCGGTCGGCAGTGCGGCGCGTCCCTCGTTGCTATGGTGTTGCAATGGCCATAACTCAAAAACTACGCAGTCAATTATTATTATTATTATTTTTTAATGTGACTTTTTGAGACAGCAAATGATGCATTTAATACAATTCAAGTGAGTGAAACACTTAAGAGCGAAATCTGAAAAGCTCTTCAGTTCTTCAGCGAACATTAAAGGACCAACAATGTTTTTTTTTCAGACATCAGTGGCATCCCATGTGGAGTCCTCCCATGAACACCATTCTTAGCCATAGTTTTACGTATAGTTGATGTGTGCACAGAGATATTAGACTGTGCCGGTGATTTCTGTAAGTCTTCAGCAGACAAGTTAGGGTTCTTTTTTTACCTCTCTGAGTATTCTGCGCTGAACTCTTGGCGTCATCTTTGGTGGACGGCCACTCCTTGGGAGAGAAGCAACAGTGCCAAACTCTTTCCATTTGTAGGCAACTTCTCTGACTGTCGACTGATGAAGATCCAGACTTTTAGAGGTGGTTTTGTATCATTTCCCAGCTTTATACAAATCAACAATCCTTGATCGCAGGTCTTCAGACAGCTCTTTTGACCAAGGCATGATGCACATCAGACAATGCATCTCAACATTACAGTTCTTACCCTGTGCGTGTTTTATAGTGGTATAGTATATAATCACTCATAAGTGATTGGGCACACACCTGACTTAAACTGATTGGTAAAATTTGCTTTCAATTGCTCTTTAAGTCTCCTTACACAGAGGGTTCACTTATTTTCCCCCTTCTGTCATTTTTTGCATACTATCCTCATTAAAATAAGAAAACCCATAAATGTTTGGGTGGCTTTAGTTAGAGCAGACATGGTTTTTACATCTAGGTGATTTTGACAAAGATCAGATCACATTTGATGGTGATCTTATGCAGAAATGTGAGAAATTCCAAAAGGTTCAGATACTTTTTCATACCTTAACTGTATGTGTTGGTATTTAATATCTTTATTTTAAAACAGCAGACTTTTGTTGTTAACATAATGCACTAATTAATATTGATACACCAATGATTACAGTAAGTAGGTTTCTTAGGAAAAAATGAAAGATTTGGAAAAAAAAAACAAACACATATCACATATGGCTTGAGAATAAACCAAGTTCCACAAATTAGTCAAAGTAAATGCAGTCAATTGTTGTCTTAATTTTATTCACCCATGTGGCTTATATTGCAACTCTTAAATGACAACAATAACGCTAACCTACAGTATCTGCCCATAAAAAGTGCTATTTTTATTATTTTTATTATTATTTTGGTTTGACCCAAACACTCGAGACTGAGGCTCCCATGATATTGAAGTCTACATAAAATCAGATTTTATGCAGACTTCTGATGAACAACTTAACAACATTGACTTGTGGCAATTGCTGAATGTCATCACGACTAGACAATTGGATTTCAAGATGCTATTTTATCCACTGCATTTGAGCAAATCAAGGCTATTCTTTTATACATGGGTTCGCAGCCAAAGAAAAGCTGATTGCAAAGAAACCACTTACAGTTGAGTGATATTTTCTTGATAAACTAAGAATGGAAAATAATTTGTTATCCGATGATTTTGAGGACAACAATTTTGTCCAAACAAAAATAACCAGCAAATGAAATGAAGCTATAGCAGCATTCATTTGGGCAGCGATGGTGTGATGATGCAATCAATTCCTGTTGCTGAAAACCACTGCCCTGCAATAATGTTCTCATGAATACATAACTCTGTTGTTTACTTTGTAGTCATCTGTGAATAGATGCCTCAACTAATACTGCAGAGGGCATGATGTCAGTCAAGTGAAAGAAAACGCACGTGTTCATAAACCATCTCACAAAAAACTTTGCTGTCACTTGTAATTATTAGATGCCTTATGCAAAACGTGAAATGGCCAAATCAGGAAAACAGGTACGTGGACTTAATGTGGGACGATCAACTTGAAGCTTAACTTCCAAGATTTTTAAATTTTTTTTTCAGATGGCAATTTCATTTAAAAAAAAAAAAAAAAAAAAAAAAAAAGGACACATACACTGTATATCACTTGTAAATAAAGCCTAACTACTAGAGATTGTCATTTTTGGTAGCTTTTAACAATATGTTAAAGAAAAGACATTGTCAACATTTAAACTGTACTACTATACTAAAAAACTACAATCGAAGGGTTTCCCCTACATAAAAAAGATTATGGCGCACGCCACACCAAAACAAAAGCCGCTTTTTTAAAGGCCGTTTCTATCTAGCGGCAGCCAAGTGTGAAGGGTTCAGGGGCAACCTATCCAATGTGTATTGTAATGTACGTAACTATCTGCGGCCCCCTTAAGAGAAGCTCGGACTGGGGAGCTGTGAAGCAGAGGGAAGCGAGCAGGAGAACGGGAGTGATAGCGAGCGATAGCGGTCGCATGTCGCGCGGCACATTGTTATTTAGTTATTTATTTTTCTTTATTATTGTTGCCACAATAAATTGGGTAAGCCAATATCCACTCCTCTCCTTCTTCCCCCCATTCTGGGCAATTCCGTATTTTGGATAGGACTTTTCGGCGAAAGTGAGCGGTGGACGGCCGTCTTGGATGGAACCGCAAATTTGTGCCGAGAGGTGGGGCCCAAAATACAGCCTTGCTCTATTTTCAGAGCGTCGCTGTGCTAATGTCAACAACGCAATAGCAGAGGGGCAGGCGTACTCATATCTGTCTTAACAGGCTGTTTCAGCGGATGGATAATCGCAATCACGGCTGACGAAACCTTGACAAATGCGCTTTTTTTTCCAAGTTTAGAGAGCTCTTGACACTTGAAAAATGACTCTCATACCTCTCCTTGCTAATATAAATGGTACCTTGAGGTGCATTTGTGTGGAAATGTAGTTCACGAACAACAACAAAAAAAACATTCACCTCCTCACCGAAACTAGTAAAACTCTTTACACGGCTATTAGAATTTCCCCCTCCTCCTTGAAATGGGCCCGTCAACAGAAAGACTAAAGTTATGGTAATTAGGGCCAAATAAAAGGAAAAAGAAGGACTACGAGATGTAAGTTGTACTATTGCTACGAGAAAAAAGTCTTATTGTTACGTAGGGTAATGTAGCTGTGATCAGCTAAGCATTTTACATACATGTACCATAGCTGAGAGCAACGACATTAGCCTGGCTAATGAAATATTTCAAATAGATCTTTGTTATGGTTCTTCTTAGGAAAAAAATGTGAAAAAAAAAATCTCATTTGTCATGATATGGCGCAATTTCGCTGTGGCACGACATGGTGAGGCTTTCCGGCTCACAACTTCAAAAAATCCTAGGGGAAGCCCTGCAATCATCATGATAGGTATAGATAATGTGCTTAAATTTTAAACAAACGATTTTGAATCAAAAAAATCTTCAAAATCCAACAAAAGACCATCATAAATCATAATATTATAAAATAGCTGGAACATGGAACCTTTTGTACCAATCAAGCAAAAATAGCAAAGTAAAAAGTGAAGCTCTGAACCGTTTACCAATCAGTGAATTTCACAAGGCTTACTATTGCATTTTCCCTTGTGCAGTGAGGTGTAGAACTCTGAGCTTATATTGTAGTGACTTTGAGAGGACAGTTAAAAAATATCCTGAGTTATGGTTCAGTGGTGAAAGTGAGTAAACAGATCATATCATGACAGCGTTTCGCCTGTTATTCTGCTTTCAGACTAGATGGCCCGAGCCTTGAGACAGCAGCTGCCAGAAACAGATGTGTGTGTGAGCTATGGAGAGACTGCTCCTACATACCCCAGAAACATTTGATATATCCATGTTGTCTAATGCAGAGGTGCTCACATTTCTTCAAACAAGTTTACCTACACTAATTCAATGGATTGATTCAAGAGTGTTACAGTCTTTGAAACATTGATGATATGCTTGCCCACCCATTGAGTGCAACACTAAACAACGGAGTAAATCTTTTGTCTTCGGATTCATGTGTAAACTGTTCTGCGCTTCACATTAATTGTAATGTACATGATAAATACACACTGAATATAACATCATGGTTAAAATATTCTAGAACAGGAGTCAACAACCACACAAAGAGCCGGATTGACTGTCTCTCACCAAAGATGATACCAGGAGCCACAAAAGTCCTTTGACATTTCATAAACTGCGACAGAGAACACACATAAAAAAAATAAAAAAAAGTAAAAATAAAAAAAAGTATTTCTAGTTTGTCCATTGGTGGTCAAACACCGTATTGGCCCGAATATAAGATGGTGTTTTTTGCATTGAAATAAGACTGAAAAAGTGGGGGTCGTCTTATATTCGCGGTCTAGACATTATACCCATTCACGACGCTAGATGGCGCCAGATATCATTGAAGCGATTATCTGTCATGGCAGATCTCAGCTGCTCTCAAGTTTAACCAGTTTGCATTATTTTATTGCAATGTTTTTCCTTATTCAGATTTGTTTGAAGACTACAGTTACAGTTAGATTTCACTTTGATGGTTAATGCAGTTATTGCAATTTTGTTGTTTTATCACAATATATATAGGTTTATTTACATTTCAAAAACCAGAAGCCATTCATTTACAAATGTGATTGCACTTTAGTTTACATATTTAAATATTCAGATATTAAGATTTGAATTAGGGAAAATAACATGCTTCTTCTCTCAAATATGTTGTTATAATCATTTTTATTTTTTTTCAGATGTACTGTAATTATTTTCTGTATAAAAATTAATTTGGTGTTCAAAAAGTCTTTTTTCAAACTTGAGTCTTGAAAAAGAGGGGGTCGTCTTATAATCAGGGCCGTCTTATATTCGGGCCAATACGGTAGTTTGGGTTTTGTGTATTTGTTTTTATTTTATTTTATTTTATTTTTGTATTACAATAGGACCATCTTCAAATTTAGAATTAGGTTCGAAAAATGTACAATCTACTTTAATTCAAATCTAACACTCATTATCTCAGATTCAGAATCAGACTGTGTTGTTAGTGAATTTGAACTCATTGGTGGCCATTGATGGTGGTAGACGTCCAATCTGTTTGAAGTGGGAAGGATGGCAGCAAATGATTACCTGCCACCCTCCCTCATCAAATGGATTGGACGTCTTATCGTGATAAATGCAATTGAATTCACAGCAGAAGGATCATTGGATGCCACATGACTGCGCATGTAGCATCATTGATGGCACTGAAAAGCTTCCAAAATCATAAAGTACCAGAGCATAAGGATAAAAGAGCCACCTGCAGCTCTGGGGCCGAAGGTTTCAGACCCCTGACTGGGATCCATAGTCCCATTTTCGTAACACCCGAAATCCAGCAATTGAACTGCATTATCTGAGATATGGTCATGTAAAAGCACAAACATACCGAAGCCTTTGCTATTATATCAAAGACAAACTGTATTGAGTTTTGTTGAACACAGATTAGCCTTAACTGCTGAAAACCGTCATATAATAAGATTGTTTTGTTAATTTGGTGACATGCCTAATGTCCATCTCCTAAATAGACTCAGTGTAATTGATGCAGTGCTGACCTCCAGGGATAAAAAGGCTTATATTATCTGCATGGGCACCTTTAACTAGGGCCGGACGATATGGCCTTAAGTATGTATTACAGTAAATTAAGCAGATTTACCTCGATAACGATAAATGACGATAAATTCGCCCAAGCGGACAGTTACATAGTTTGAAAATCTGAATGAATGCATGAAATACAAATTAACCGTTTCTCGTTGATTTATTTACCAGCTTTCAATCTAACAATTGTATATGCAGTCCAAACATTAAGTATATAAAAATTAGGGCTGTCAAATTCATCGCGTTAAAGGGCGGCAATTAATTAAAAAAATAATCACGTTAAAATAATTAACGCATTTAACGCATGCGCGGAACGACCCACTCATACATTGTCGCAAATAGCCTACAATGGCGCCATTTTATGTATATTGAGAGCTAAGAGGCAGAGACAAGCGAGTGGAGTGGACACAGGCATTCATTGGGGCCGCGCTATTTATTGGCACAAGCTTTGGCATCTCTTCCACAACAATTATAACTATTGTTGCAAGCAACGTGGGGAAGAATGACAGGAGATTATCTTTTTCTTAACACCCTGTATTTTACACAATGCAGAGAAGATATACCATTTGCAGCCACCACTGACAGTCATGGTTGCCCAACTTCTCATCATGCATTTGGGCGGAACAGTTAAGTCGCTACAGAATAATTTACTGAAAGCACAACAAAAGTAATATTCCTATCTCTCAAAAAAAAAAAATAACATTCACAACAAGAAAAGCACTCAATGCAAAGTGAATTGGCATTCGCAATCAAAATAGCTCTGAAAGATAATACTCAGACTTTGGTCAAACTCTATTCAAACATTTTGTTTAGCTCAACAAATACAGTAGATTGCAATATTTAGTCACAATATACAAACTATCAGAGGTCTCGTATGTTGTGAAGTCAACACTCAAATGAACGTAAGGTACAATGAACCTGGAAACTACGGCGTCAGTCGAGGGGCAAAACGCACTAGAAAATAAATGATTTAAAAATCAATGTGATTTTCTGTTTTTTTTTTCCACATTCTGTCTCTCATGGTTGAGGTTTACCCATGTTGACAATTACAGGCCTCTCTAATATTTTCAAGTGGAAGAACTTGCACAATTAGTGGTTGACTAAATACTCATTTGCCCGACTGTGAATCTAAATGTTAAATCTAAATCCTTAATGTAAATGTTAAATCTAAATCCTACATCTAAAACTTAAATCGAAATATTACATGTAAATCTTAAATATAAATCCTAAGTATAAATCTTAAATTTAAATCCTATACTTAAAATTTAAATCTAATATCTTAAATGTAAATCCTAAATCTTGAAACGGGTGAAACTAAATATTTAGCTAATATGCAAATATGAGCTGCTCTAACTTTCATTTTGTTACTTCCGGTCACCAGTCATGTGAATTTAAATATTACATAAATATTTAGTTTCACCCGTTTCAAGATTTAGGATTTAGATTTAACATTTATATTTACGATTTAGATTTGAGATTTATATTTAAGATTTACATTTAGGATATATAGTTAAAATTTAGATTTATGATATATATTTAAGATTCATATTCAACATTTAGATTTAAGATTTAGATTTAAGACTTATATTTAAGATTTAGATTAACATTTAAGATTTAGATTAAAGATTTAAATTAGTTCTGGATTTAAACATTTAAGTCTAATAGTTGTTATTTTAAAAAAAATATTTAGATTTCTAAATAATGTGGTAAATGTGCAAAAAAAAGTGACTCTAAAATTTTTACACTAAATTTTAAACACTGATGTGGCGCTAAATGTGAGAAAATATTGGAATCATAATTTTCAGCATGTGCTGCTTTACAAACGGCGCCCCATACTGCTCTACCTCCAACCATTTTGGGTCTGCAATTTGAATCATCTTTTTTGTCACAAGGCTCTGCTCCTGCTTTCTTTCATGGTAAGAAAAGAGAATCACCATTGGCTCTTTCAGAAAGACAATGTGCGGTATCGTTGATGATTCCTTTCGGGCACTATGACAAAAATTATAACAATTGTGGAAAGCAGTGCATTGTATGTTTCCTGTCAGTGTTTTTTTTAAGACTTCTTCAAAGATCCGTCATCATGCCCATTTTGATCTCAATATGAGTCCTTCACTTTGCGAAGGAGGAAATAACACATACAGGTTGCATCTATTAGGAGTGTGACAAAATATCGAAATATCGTTTTAAAAACGTGTCAATGTTTAAAAAAAAAAAAAAAAAGGAATCAACAAGATGCTACCAAAATATTCCACCGTAACAGTGTCACAGCCATTGATCCAATAAGATTCATTCTTTCCGATTTTCGGATTTACAGGTCACTTCTTCTTGAGTTTCAATCACTGCCTATTCATTTAGGAGATTCCCAGGTCACTTCCTGTTCTTTAACCCAAAATCAAAAGGAAGTGACCCATAAAATGCCCCCAAATCAACAGGAGGTGACCCTGAAATGCCCCAAAATCAACAGGAAGTGACTGAAATCAATTTCCTCGTTGCCTGGCATTGGCTGCCACTGGCGGCCATAGAAGTGGGAGGGGCTCATTCACTGCCACCCTCCCAGTTCAAATGGATTTGACGTCTACTAGTGATAAACTTACAGCAGAAGGATGAAGATAACATGTTTTTCTGTTTATTAGTTGTTTTGTAGAATATCCTAGAATGATTTCCTGACCAATGTATCGCCATATCGTGAGATCATCGTTATCCTGAGCCTTGTATCGCAAATTGTATTGTATCGTGAGGTACCAAGAGGTTCCCACCCCTAGTATCTATCGAGAGGTTGCTCCAGAACTGTGATGTTCATCTTGGCCCGGATTTATCGAATGCTAAGGGCATTGTAAGCAGGCGTGTTGTCATGGTGAAGCAGCTACAAGTTGTCATGCCACAATTTTCGGCTCTTTTCACACATTAAGCAGAGCACGACACCAAATCAGCCCTTTTTAGAAAAAAACTATTTAAATTAAACATTGAAAAATTACTTTCATTCCAAAAAAATCTGAAAGGATCTACAGTTGTTGCTAAGATGCCTCATGTGTCATTCCTGTTTTTGTCAGCCATCACATTAACAAAATCATGCTATGCCTCAGGCCATGAGTATCTGTGTGAGCGAATACATATTTGCAAAATGTGCAAGCGCACACAAAAACCACACACACTTTCCTCTTTATTCAAAACAAAGGCAATAGAACCGAATCACAGCTATTTGGTTCCATTTAGCTGGATAAGTCTCTCAATAATTTGAATAGTATGCAAGACATAAAAGTCCCCTATTTACATGCTGATGCATACGGGGATACAGTATCCCAACATAATTTTGAATGTGGAATAGGGATTTGGGTAACAGAAGCTTTCTTTAATATGCTGAGAAACTTAAAACACACCCTAATCACAATTTTCACGGTCATTGTTTTTCTTTGCTGGATAAGCTGGATAAAATTGAGTTCATTTGTTTAGTTAAGTCATGTGATATTCACTTGAGCTCACCAGTTACCAAAAAAGGGTTCCTATGAATGGCACCTAACGTGGGTCATTTACAGCCATACGAGTAAAAGCATTTGCAAAGATACACTGGTATGAAAAAGTATCTGAACATTTTGGAATTACTCATATTTTTGCATAAAATCACAATCAAATGTGACCTGATCTTTGTCAAAATCACACAGATGAAAAAGACACTATCTGCTTTAACTAAAACCACACAAACATTTATAGGTTTTTATATTTTAATGAGGATAATATGCAAACAATGACAGAAGGGGGAAAAATAAGTAAGTGAACCATCATATTTAATATTTTGTGCCCCCCCCCCCCCCCCCCCCCCCCCCCTTTGGCAGCAATCACTTCAACCAGATGCTTCCTGTAGCTGCAGATCAGTCTGGTACATCAATCAGGACCTGTCCATTCTTCTCTACAAAACTACTGTAGTTCAGTCAGATTCCTGTGCATAAATTGTTTTCTTTAGGTCATGCCACAGCATCTCAATAGGGTTTAAGTCTGGACTTTTGACTTGGCCAATCCAGAACGTGTATTTTGCTCTTCTGAAACAATTCTGAAGTTGATTTACTTCTGTGTTTTGGATCATTGTCTTGTTGCAGCATCCATCCTCTTTTTAGCTTCAACGGTCTGACAGACGGCCTCAGATTTTCCTGCAAAACATCCTGATAAACTTTTGAATTCATTCTTCCATTAATGATTGCAAGTTGTCCAGGCCCTGAGGCAGCCAAACAGCCCCAAATCATGATGCTCCCTCCACCATGCTTCACGGAATGGATGAGTTGTTGATGTTGGTGAGCTGTTCCATTTTTCCTCCACACATGACGTTGTGTTTTACTCCCTCACAATTCAACTTTGGTTTCATCAGTCCAAAAAGTATTTTGCCAAAACTGCTGTGGAGTGTCCAAGTGTCTAATTGGCGAACATTAAACAAGCAACAATGTTTTGTTTTTTTAAAAGATTTTTCAAGACAACAGTGGCTTCCTCCATGGAGTTTTCCAATGAACACCATTCTTGGCCCTAGTTTCACATATGTTGATGGGATTCTGACGTGTGGACAGAGATACTGGACTGTGAGACAGTTCTTACAAGGTGTGTGTTTTATAGTGGGCAGAGCAGCTTTAAACCACTCATCAGTGATTGGGCACACTGAAATTGGTTTCAATTGGTCTTTAAGTCTTCTTAGGCAGAGGGTGGTTTTAGTTGGGTGGTTTTAGTTAAAGCATACACTGTTATTTGATCTGTGTGATTTTGATAAAGATCAGATCATATTTGATGGTGATTTTATGCAGAAATGTGAGAAATTTCAAAAGTTCAGATACTTTTTCATACCACTGTAAGAAAGAAGAAGACATTGCATGCAACCTGAAATTTATTTTTAAAATGTTTTGCCTAATTTTAATGTCATATCCTGTGAATCCTAGTGAAAATATGTTCACTACTCCTACTACTCAGGGTAAGTAATCCTATTTTGCAATTAATAATGCAGCAAATCATGATTCAAGCATTTCTTTTTGCTGAAAAGTGTGTTCAAACACCAGAAAACCAGTCTTTTGTGATAAAATTTTGCACTAGTCATGAAATTGAGAGTTGGTGTCCAAGTTAGTGTGTAATGCAGAAAGGTAAATTACTACATTAAGATGACTCTAGAATAAAATAGTACGTTTGGGGGGGGGGGGGGGGGGGGGGGTTGCTTTTGAGGCTAGCCAAAAAAACAAAACCCAAAAATAACAAGATGCACATACGCGTGCATATACATACACTAAGGTTGATCTAACACCCCTTGTGAACAACGTGCACCAGACCGGCCGGGCGGTGGGCAGGCTATTACATAACTCAGTCTCCCTTACCATTATTCTATAACAGGGGATGACCTTGAGAAGGAGCCCTGACTCAAAGAGGAAAATAAGCATGGACAATTCCGGTTGGTGGTGTCAAACTGAAAAATATACATGCATATATGTGTGAGTGTGTGAGTTGTCACTATGCTGGATAAGCAAGGATGGGATCATTATGAAAGCAGATTAGGAGGTGTGGTCAAACCTGCACTGGTTGGCAAAAAGTAGCAGATGGGGTGATGTAGGTTATGGAAAACACTACATCCCCATCTTCCTCTCTCTGTCTCTTTCTCTCTCTGTAAAGCACACACACGCTTGCACGCACGCACATAGAGTTGCAACTTGCACTTGATTACAGTTATAATGAATTAAAACGATTTGTAATGATAGAAATCAGTCGTCAAGCATCCTCTTCACTTTTTTTATTTTTATTTTCTCAATGCGTGACGGGCTTGTGATAAAACACCCTAATTAATATGTGAATTTTGAGAGCACAACTCGTACATGATCGTAGTCTGGGTTGTGTTTTGTGATACCTTATCTATGTTGGTAAATCATCCACCGTAATTGAAATGGAAGCAGAAGGGATGACGCACTACATTGCATCATGCAGGTAAAAAAAATTAAAGAATAACATTTAAGATGCATAAATAAATACTAATAAAAGGTGGAATAGCATCACCTACCCGAAGAGTCGAAGGGAGAAGTCCGATGTACTGTTTGGAGAGGTCCAAAACTGCGAGGACGATAAAAAAGAAGAAGAGTCCTTAGTCTAACTACCTGGTTGTCTTTTCTTAGTTATCGTTCTTTCTGTTTTTTTTTTTTCCTAACTGTGTGTATTAAAATGTACTCGAGTCTTATAGTGAGTGGTGCAGGTGCGTAGGATGCTGCTGCTAAACGCACACTGTCGTGATGCACTCAGCATGAGACACAGAGGGAGAGAGAGAGAGATGCGCTTATCTCCTCTATGTGTGTGCGTGTGTTTTCCCGAGCTTCACGTGACATAAAATGGCATAAAATAGCCTATTAACGCGTGAAAGAGATGTAGCGGCGCATAAATAATTGGGAAAGTACACAAAACCTCGACAATAACACCGCCTTCACTCAAAATCTGTTATACACTGACGTCATGTTCTCTCTACCAGTTTGGCGCCACACAAGGTGCGTTAACATAAAGCTATTTGAAGCTAAACGCGAACTCGTTCGTAAGTGGTTTCTTGACGTGGGCGACTGGTTCAAATGTGAGTTAAGTAGGTGAGTTCCTCAACAATTATCATGCTCTAGATACAGTGACCGAACGTATAGGTGAATAAAAAAATAGTGGTGCTCTGAAAGTACTTCAAATGGAACCATTTAGTATGCACAAACATCTGGTCGCGCTAGCTAGCAATGCAGGTGTTTTTACATTTCTTCATTTTACACGGTATAATTTCACTTCATCACGTAGCACAGTTTCCAAAGAACTTTGTGGTAGCTCAAAGTCATTTTTATAGCCATTTTGTCAACATTAAATAACGAGAACACTTTGTGACATTTATTGAGGAAAGAAAAAAATACAGTATTGAACTCAAGTGTACTCTTCACGACAATACAATTTTCTACATGATAATGATATCATAATACAGTGGTACGTCTACAAATGAAGTTAATTCGTTCCAGGACCTTGTTTGTAAGTCGAAATGGTCGTATGTTGAGCAGGATTTTCCCATAAGAATACATTGTATTTCTATTAATTGGTTCCACAGCCCAAAAACTGTTGTCATTTAAGAGTTGCAGTATAAGCCAAAGGGATGAACAAAATTAAGACTACAATTGACTGCATTTACTTTGACTAATTTGTGGAACTTGGTTTGTTCTCAAGCCATATGTGATATGTGCAGTGTTGGGCACGTTACTTTAAAAAAGTAATTAGTTATAGTTACTCACTACTTCTTCCAAAAAGTAACTGAGTTAGTAACTGAATGACTCTATAGTAAAAGTAACTAGTTACCAGGGAAAGTAACTATTTCCGTTACTTTAAAAAGTTGTTGTATGTCAAAGAATTTGAAATTTTCTGAGCAGTATTCGAGTCAGTTGAATAGAGAAGAACAGACAGGTAGTTGTGTTATAGAACCTTGTAATATTTATTGCACCTCACCAGCAACAGATTTATCCTACACTTGATGTGCAACAAAAATATACAGATTTGAATTGCTTACCACAGATGTCGACAAAAGCCTTGCCCTGGGACATAAATTACACTTTACATGCACGTTCTGTCCTTTAATTTCGACCAACTTGAAATAGTGTTTATATCTCCACCTCGTAAAGGACAAATTTTCCTCTGAATGCTCTGCCATCATATCCCTCTGCATCTGTTTTGCGTGTGTGTGTTTGCCGCACGCGCTGTTACGGTTTGTGTGTGAAAACACCGGCTCTGAAGTTTTAAAAAAAAAAATTTTAAACAAACTTTTTTAACAACAAATACACATATACAAGTATTTGATACACTGCCAATGGGAAAACCCATTGACAGAGTATCAAATACTTGTTCTCCCCACTGTAAGGCGAGACAATTCACATATAAACAACCGGCTCTGAAGTATGTGCGCTGCTCGAGCGTTTACGTCACAGAATGGGGGATCACGTGACATTTAACAACAACGCAGCCATATTGGAAGCAGGTCTGGCTCACGGGACATTAAACTTTAATTTGCCAGTTTGATAAAAAGACAAACTCGTTACTAAGGCGAAGAACAGATATGTGATCAAACTTGTGAACTATGTTGACCCTTACGAGCAAGCCGAAAACAAATGGAGTAAAGATGTCGACGGGCTTCCACAATTACGCGAAATGGACATTCTGCTGTATTTATTGTTTGGTGTATGTTACTAAACTCTATAGCGATTCCGAAATTACAAATCGCGACAAAGCTACGAACAGTTTTGCTGCGGATGGGTGCAGGACCTGCACATTATGACCATATCAAACGGCAACTCCATTGTTCTTGCAAAGGTAGGCTATGTGTGTTTCCTATTTTCATTGCCGTGAACCTGAACGCACCCCAAGTCTTGGATGACAAATAAACAGAGCAGAGTAGACTCGCTACGGCTGGTAGTTTCTTCGATTTATTTAAAGTAAGTAACGCACCGCTTTTGACCGTCAGTAACGGTAACGGCGTTGTAACGCCGGAAAAAGTAATTAGTTAGATTACCCCGTTACTGAAAAAATAACGCTGTTATGTAACGGCGTTATTTCTAACGGCGTTATTCCCAACACTGGATATGTGTTTTTGTTTTTTCCAAATCTTTCATTTTTCCTAAAAACTTACTTAACTCATTCACTCCCAGCCATTTTCACCATAGCAAGGCCCTTCGCTCCCGCCAGTTTTACTGGATTTGACTGATTTTGCAAGGCCCACAGAAAATTCTGTTCTATTGCTATATAAACATGGAACCCACCAAAAGAAAAATTAGACTCTTCTTTCAGCAGAAAAAAAGTAAGTTCGTATCTTTTTCCATTCTTTAGAAATCAGCATTATAAAATAGCTTAGTTTGAGCAATTTTCCAATTTCTGATGAAAAAATGGAGAAAACTAGCTTCTTGTAAACGCATACATTTCAAACATAACTTTGACTTTAACACAGCTATATTTTGCTTTAGTTACATCCCAAACATCTGAATAATGTTTTCCTTTTACAAAATAACAAAAACAACCAGACAAATACAGCTTTTGATAGCAAAGTAACAATTTATTCACACATAACTAACCTAGAGATGACGCTTGGTAGCTGCGACAGCAGGTTAAACTTTTCATTGCCGCCTTTCTCGTAAAGATGGATTTTTTTAGTCTTTCTTTTGTGGTGACCACTGCTTCGTTCGCCTGGGGAACTTGTGTTCCTGGGGGGGAACTGGTTTGGCCATGCGCGTTTCCGTGCGGGACACAGAAGGGTGTGGGGGACGCGAGCCTGCGGAGCGGGCTCTGCTAGGCGAGCAGCACGGTCACAACTACGCTGTACTGGTTGAATCGGGTTGGGGGGTCTTACCAAATGCGCTACTGCCCTCCAGTAGCCAGTTTTATTGCTTTAAAATGGGTTTTGAGCTTTGTGCATTCAATCTAAGATACATGGGAACCTGTAGATGCCGATTGTGAAAAAAACGCAAAAGACGTATTCATCCGTTTTTGGGACACTGAAGCAATTAAAAATAGAATGTATTCATACGTTTTTGGGAGCAAATGAGTTAATAGATACTGCTGGTACTATTACAAATGGCAAGTACACGTAGCAAAACAAATAAATTATAAATAAAAATCGTAAACATAATATAATAACAATAATAATTCCTGTAATAATATAAGGAAGCGGGTTCTAATGTGGCGGATGTGTTTTGCGTGCTGTACCTTAACGGATCGCGTGGCTGGTGTCACAGTGAGATAGGTGGGTGCGGTAGAGATAAAAGTTTCACTTTCAGTGTCCTGTTGTTTTTGGCGTATACTGCGGGGGACAGAAGGCGTGTTGTGCTGCACAAGTTCTGAAATAAATGATTAAAAACTTGATGAAGTTGGTGACTTCCCTGCCGATGGTACGGCAATAATAATTGTCACCTTAACTTATAAAGACTGCGGAACAGAGGTTGGAGGAGCACCGTTGAGATAGGAGACAGCAAGCCAGTTCACGGATTTCCATCTTCATTTCAATGGTAAGCGTCACCTTTTTTCACCACCTGCGCTAACCTTTTTGGAGCCCATGTTAATTTCTCTCGCACGAAAATCCGCCCTGCGTCCATCTTGCGGGAAAACAAAGAAACTGCGGCGCTGTCACAAATCGTATTTCGAGCATGTCGTCGGATGTAGAAACAAATGGAGAGTCAAATTTTACGTCGGATGTCTAAAAGATCGTCTGTCAAAGCGATCATATGTCGAGGTACCACTGTACAGTTATTCTACGATATTATGTTCATAAGATAATTTTTCTATGATATACTGTATCATGAAGTCAGCCTACATACAGTATGCGTAACATAAAGGAAACATTTCAGAGAAGGCAAAATGTATTAGTTCACAGTACAGTATTTTCAAAATTTGCCAAGGCATCTCTCTTATTAAGTACAGTTCTACAAAGCATAGCCTTTATGGCTTTAAATGCGTGAGAGAAATTTCCATAAAATATATGAATAAATACAAGAAAAATCAAATCAAAATTATATAGGCTACATGATGATATAAACTGATGACTTCAGCACTTGCGTGTATAAATTAGGGCTGAACGATATTGGAAAAACTGACATTGCGACTTTTTGGGGAATTGCGATATACTGTATTGCGATATATATTGCGATATTAAAACTGGAACCCTTTTCAGCAAATGACTTCAATAGCTCTGTTTGGGAAGACTAGTTTACTCAACATTTTTTTTATTAGTGTATTATTTTATTAGATTGTTTTTCCTGAGTTTCTCCCTTGTTTTTCTCTTCATTTATCCTTGTATTCCTATTTTTTTCTTTATTTTATATTCTTTCAATAATTTGTTTTATTCTTTATTATGGCTGAACGATGTTGAAAAAAAACTGAAAATTTGCGATATACTGCATATTGAGATATTAAAACCTTTCACCAGATGACTTGAATAGGTCTGTTTGGGATAATTTTGATTGACTCACCATGACCACATTGTAATTCATACAATACCATTTAATCCAGACTAAATGGGTTGATCTGTGAATAATGAAGATTGCTATATTTAAAAGGGATCCAGGAGGACATGTCTCTGCACACTTGCTTCTTTTATGAAGCAGAACAAACAACAAAAAACAAAACGATGGGACTGTCGCGCATGGGCACATTGCGATGGCAATGTTCAAATGATACATTGTGTTGGCCTATTCTTGATTATAAAAATATTATCTTAGTTTCTGTATTTTTGTTATTTTTGCATTATAGATTTAAGGTACTTCAATTTACTTAAATTGTGTTCATTTATTTATTTTATTTATTAAAACTGAAAGTGCAAAAAATTGCAAAACTACGATACATAATTGTATCATATAATAGTGATTAATCCAGGCTAAGGAGGTCTATCTGTGAATAATGAAATTTCCTCTACATATACTAAAGGGATTCATGAGGCCATGACTCTGCAGACTTGCTGCTTTTATGAAGCAAAACAAAAGCTTACGTGTAAAAAAAAAAAAAAAAAAAAAATATATATATATATATATATATATATATATATATATATATATATATATATATATATATATATATATATATATATATATATCAATCCCACGTCCTGCGATGGGACTATTGTGCTTGCGCACATCGCGATGGCGATGTTCAAACTATATATTTTGTAGGCCAAATATATATCCACATACACACAAACACATATCGTGCCAGTAAATATTTTATGAGGGAAAAAAAGTATAACACATGTGATTATCAAGGAATGACAAGCAAGTATTGTTCTCTTTTAATCTTATCAGGGATATACAACATCTAATCTTTTTTTTTTTTTTTTTTCAGATTTCCCTGAAGAGAAAATGGATATTGCAGTGCAAGGAAGCGTGAGTCCTAAAACAGACCGTAAAAGTCCCCTTCCTTCACCCAAAAGACCTAGGATAGACAATACATTGGCTAACAACGATACAAGCACATATGACCTTCCGGAGCTTTCAACATCCCAGATAGTTGAGTCCCCATCTTTGACCTCACCTAGGGATGTAGATCAAATATGTGCAGGGCAAAATGGAAACATTCCGGACAAGCAAAAATGTGATCAAATTCAAGACACAGAAGTCACAACCCTAAACACACCTGAAGTCTGTGTTACTACTGAGAAAAGTCACGTGCTTCAACTGAAAAAATATGATCAGCTTGACAAGCTCAGCCCATGCCCATTATTAGAGTCTTACACTTTGGATGACTCCACTCCTGTCATGTCCGGTCATCCTGAGTGTCAACTCCTTCAACTTCCTGTTGAAGACAAACACTGCTTGCATTCTAAAAATGGAATTTCTAATGATGTGGAAGTCAAACATCAGTCAGATTTCTCTCTTGACTCTGACCAACTTGACGTGGTTTTGAATACTTGTTGTCAGTCTTCTGCCTTTGATGAGCCTACAGGCAGTGAAAGTGGAGATGATTTTACTGATACTATCTACCAGAGAGGAGTGAACGACGTCAATAGAGAGAATGATGTGGAAGTCAGACATCAGTCACATTTCTCTTTTGACTCCGACCAACTTGACGCAGTTTTTAATACGTGTTGTCAATCTTCTGCCTTTGATGAGAGTACCGGCAATGAAAGAGGAGAGGATTTTACTGATACTATCAACCAGAGGGGAGTGAGCGAGGTCGATAGAGAGACATCTTCTCACAGTCATATTACAGAGTTTAAATTATTAGTCCCACCGCCTGATGAGAACATTCCTGCAATCTTGGCAGAGGATAAAAATAATGTGGATGTGTGTGATAGTCCTGCTGTGTGTGATTGGGAAACAGACAACCAAGCTAACAATAAAGGAACCAGGGAAATCTCTTCTATTGAATTTAAAGAAGTGTCCCCTATCTCTTATCACACTCCACCAGCCAAGTACATTGCCACTGAGACAGGCAACCTTGATGACTTCAACTGGGCAAGAGGAGACCATGGTGAAACAGTGGCCAAAACACAGAAGGAAGGAGTTGATCACATGTCAGAGAATCACATGTCTGCGATGATCACTGTTAAGTCTGCTGAAAGAGATAATGATGCTGTCCCTTGCAGAGTAATTGAGCTTGCAGTGTGTAGTGAAACTGTCAGGGAGGCTGAAGGGAATTGCTGTAACTCAAAGAACGCTGCAGTTGAAGCATTACCTCCATCAGTAATAGTCTCTGAGCTGGAAATACCTCTTCCTCCCACATCTGATGTCAGACTACTATACCCAACTTTGGATCAGACAGTTCACTCTCCTTGCCAGAGCAAACCAGAAGAACACGAAGATGAAACAGAGAAATTGATTGAGTGTTGTTCTGTTCCCTCCTCTGGGAAGCACAACACACCTGGCTATGAAGGCACCTGTCATCTGACATCAAGTCCTAGCATTAGTCCACGTAAGCCTACAAAACCTCTCCCAGCTGGGGATGGAAGACAACATAGCTGTGGTAGTTTGGGACATCATTTGGAAGAGCAGTCTGGCTGTTCGCCTGTCAGCTGTGACCACCTGAAAGCCCGAGATGTTGAAAATTCACTGCTTGGAGCTGACACGAAGAATAAGCAAAATGATATCAAAGAAATGAAAGTGGAAATGAGATCAAATGAGATCGCCCTGAAAGAAGATAAGCCAAATAACGAGGACAAGACTGAACTACCACTTAATGAAGGCTTAAATGAGGGCACCGAACTAACACCAGGAGATGAAGTTGAATACAAACCCCGCTGTTTCTCTGAATACCAACAAGCAGAGGAAATACTAGAGTGCAAAGATGAACTTTTTGCTGTGTCCTTTCCACCATTTAGTGATGCAGTGGTCCCTGGTCCTCATGAATTAACCCCCAGAACATCACAGAAGGTAGATTGTTCCCTGGCACAAAACAGTAATGACATATTCTCACCAGTGCCATCTGTCTTTGCTACGTACACACGCTTTGACAACTTCCACAAGATCCAACTGTCACCAGAATATGATGATGATGGCCAAAGGAACTGCTGTTCTCACACCAGCTTGACCATGCAGCTTATAAAATCCCCACAAATGGAACACTTCCAGCTCAAAGCAGATGATGAGCATGAGGAGAGGTCAAAAGTGACAGAGGAGGACCAAATCAATGAACATAGAGTTGAGTGTCACACCGAGGACTTCGCCAATGAAGGTTTTAACATTGATATCAACTCAAACAAATTTGGATCATGGGAAGACACTGCTATAGAGCTTCCTAATAATGCTTCAGGCAACAACGAGCCACCCCCTGACTCGATCCAATGCCTTGAGTTCAAGATGAAAAAAGAATTTGACTTAGTGTTAAAGGAACTAAATCTGTATTTTGATATCTGTAAAAGCGAAATTGCAAGTAAAAATGGGACACCTCCTGAGCAGTGTGGTGATGTGCTGAAAAGTAAAGTCTCTAATAGCACAACTCACCTCATCAGCGAAGAACTGGCTCTCCACAGAGAACCAACTTTAGGTAACTACATTTCATTTCATTTGAGCTTTTTATCCTCAGTGGGCCGAGACTATTAGGGACAGTGCCTTTGAGGCAGTTGCTCAAATAGTGTCGTTAAAATCATAATCTTTCACCACTGCAATTAACTTGCCATACATTTTTCATTTACTTCACTATCACTATCTGAAGACCAATGTTGTAGAGAACATCCCGTTCTTTCACATGTTGCACAATACATTAACCTGGTTTTATAAATGCAGAAGGATCATCCTCAACAAAGCACATAGTATCAGGTGTTCTAGTGAAATTTTAATTGAAAATTTAAAATGGTAATGCTTTACTATATGCTTGATGGTGATCCCAGATCTTACACACATAAACGCAGTAACTTGGATCAATTCTTGTTACAATTTAATCACATTTTGACCAAAGCAAATTTTCCTCTCTTCCAAAGATAACTCAATACACTTTTAAAAGAAATTTGTTTCGTGTCGAATTTCATTTAGATCCAGAGGAAGACAGCATCAATATGCATGTAACAGAACCAGAGGCTTGTCATATAACCAGCCATAGAGATGAACAGGAAGTGCCCATTGACTGTGAGATGTCCACAGAAGCTTCAAGTCTTTTTGCAGAGAAACACAAAGGTTACTTTTCATTCAAATGCTCAAGCAAAATCTAAACAGACTCAAGTTCACTTGTTTCAAAGATGATCTTTTTAAAAGGTCTGTTAGAAAATAAAACATTTTGTATAACCCCTGCTGAGCAGTCAGAGGTTCATTTCCCTTCCTCAGTTACCTGCAGGGAGATGATAACACTGGTATGAATAGAGCCACATTGTGTGAGGAGAAATAGATAACAAATAAAATAGGATTAGCCACTCATCCCTGTCTGTGTCTCACTTTCAATATGTCCCTTCCAGAGCCCCAGCCGACAGAACTGAAAAGGACTGCGTGGTTACCGTCCTTCATGTATCCACCTCAAATGCAGGGACAAAGCCACAGTGAGTCAGTGATCACAATCTTAATTCAAACTGCTGATAATTGTTACTATCTGAATGATGGGTTTCCTCTTTGAAAGTTGGTTCCATTCAGGAAATGTTGAAATGAGTTCCGAAACAATTTGTTAGGTTTTTAATCTCAAACTAATTGATTTACCACACATTTATTATTTTTTTTTACTGCATATTCTGGTGAGGTCATACAGAAGCTAGAATACATGCAATGCCAGCTTTCTTGGGGAGACATTTTGCACTTATCACCTGTCGATCACAGTAAAGACATAAAGGGACGTAAAACCATGAACACATATGGGAGCCTGTAAATAACCTGACATCCATGTTCAAGATAAAGATGGATAAAAGGGTCTAAAATTGGAACACAGAATCTTATTCTTTTGATTTAGGAGTGCCCACTCTCCATTCATTGTGTATCTTACCTTTTTTCAGCACCGAATACCAATTCTGAAACCCGTCTGTGCAGTGTCGGCCAATGCCAACACCGTACCGATACCAAACTTTAAAAAATATATATATATACATACTAAGGGTGTAACGGTACATCTATTTGTATTGAACCGTTTCGGTACGTGGTGCTCGGTTCGGAACGGAGGCGTACCGAACGAGTTTCTGATGTAATGTAATCCTTACTTTTCCAGGTTGTGAGTCGATCAGGTTACAGTTTCTTTGTGTAGAGTATATTTACTCCGTCTTCTCTACTATAATGAGGACCAACATGGTAGGACAGTATAACCCAGAAACGTCAACGGCGCGACAAATTGCCCGCCGCGAGAATGCAGTGAAACGCGGGCTTAAAGTCAATCAGCCAATGCACACCCGTCGCAGTGCGGCCGCGTGTTAGATGCGTCCCAGAAGTGGCTCAAACGACGCACGCGAAAAGAACGGCAGAGTTTATTATTTGACGTGAGACGCGACCCTCCTGCGTCAATACTACTACCGGTAGCTAGGCTCGGCCAGACCGGAAGTCACTCGTGTAAAAATACGGCGGATCCGGTCGATTTTCAAACTAATATGCAATCGTAACCCACTTTTTGAGTCCATCAGATCTCTTGAGTGGTAGATCCGGGCACAGTTGACTTGTCTTTGTTGATTTAGTGCTGTCTTCTCTGCTATAATAATAACCAACACGGCCCCGTGCTCAATACAAAACCCTCCTACCACAACAAAACAAGTAGGAACTAATATTCACATAGGAACTAAAGTTATACAACATAAAATATACAATATAAACGAATGCTACATCACATTTGTAAAATATAAACACATAATAAAATAAATAATAGCCCATTTAAATAAAATAAATTGAAATGAGCTAAAACACCTGTGATTAAATAATAACAATAATACCCAGATCCTGCTTACACAATTAGATTTATGAATTTCTGTGTGGCACTTTAACTTGAGAAAATCCACCAATAAAGCTTTTGAAAACCATTCATAAGAAAAAAAATGATTCATTGAGGCATTTCATTTGTAAAATACATGTTAAAATCTTTGTCATTGGGATTGCTTTTCTCTTTAGCACAGGACTTCTTTTTTCTTCTTGCTTTCAGAAAGAAAGCTGACCAATACGCGGGGTCTGAAAGGCAAATTGTTGTTGGATTATCCTTAAATACCCGTTACTTTTTTAGCAGAATTCTAGCTTTGTATAGGCTAATGTTCCTATTATTGAAAGCACAAAGTGTGTAATGTATGAGTATAAAAAACTAGCACATTTATATTTTGCATTTTGTTTTCTTACTGTACCGAAAATGAACCGAACCGTGACCTCAAAACGGAGGTATGTACCGAACCGAGTTACACCCCTAATACATACACATTTTTTTTGTCTTTTAACACAAAATCACTGCATACTCACTTGCTATCATGGCTTGGTCAGACATGTCTTAAAAACCTTTGGGGAACAGGAAGAAATACTATTAAAACAGTGTGAATCCATTACAACTTTTTTTTTTTTTTTGTATTGCATACCTGGTATCAGTGACAGTAAATGAACAAACGCCTGCAAAACTTGAGACTTACATTGCTCTCAAATACCCCAATATTACTTTTTAATGTTTCTTCAGTGTGGTATCAAGTCTTACCCACAAAAAAATCTGAGCTCACGGGTAAGAAAAAAATAGATCCTTAAAAAATCCTTAGCTGTCCTACTGTCCTGGAAAATGGGTAGTCTTTTATAGACGAATGTCCCTTGAAAATGTCAAATGTGACAGTCAGGAGACAGCACAGGTCAATCCTTAGATGAATGCTCCATCAAAAAAGCCTGTACAAAAACGTGTAGAGCCATTGCTCAATGTACAAAAAAATACAATGTATAACCTAAAACTAAAGCAACAACACAGTAACCACCTGGTGGGGTGGGGTCTATTCAGGACTCGTATTAGTACATTATCTTAGCTCATCAAGCTAGGAGAACACATGAGTTGGCTAGCCCACTTTTCCCTGTTTGCCCTCCTTCCAACAAAGCTAACATATTTGAGGTCCCATGTCAATGTCAGTGTTTCTTCTACGGCAGCATTTGTAATCGGTGGCCATCCTGGGTAGGGCATCTGGTGGTTGGAAACTAAATGTTGAAGAGTTCATGTAGGTAGCATTCGTAATCGGTGGCCATCCTGGGGTTGGAAACTAAATGTTGAAGAGTACATGTAGGTACCCGAGATCCAATGGAAATGGAGCAAAAACCTTAGAACCTGTATGGTAGAGTCTCTTTGGAATCATGTTCTTCGGGACTTACTTCTTTCTCTGACCCACTTTCAAAAATTAGTAATCTGACCTGTTGCATGATAAAGTTAACAAATCTCGATTATTGGTTATTCTGACTCATATTCCTCCTGCCGGAATCCTTACCTTTTGATACATCATCAGTGTCAATCAACTATGCTGAGTCAAACCGTTACAAAAAGCATTTTTATTACACAATTTCAATAGTAAGGGCTCTGTGTTAGTCTTAATAATAGATTTTTTAAAACCTCTTGACAAGACTCAAACATTTAATTAGTGTGGAAGAAATGGTAGTAGTGGGACTTAAATAGAGGGAAAAACATAATAGAGGGAGTAATGGGAATAGACATACTGTAGATATCAGTGACATTCTTAATTGTGATGCAATTGTCACAGTAACAACTTTTTATAAAGGACCCAAACAACAAAACACCCAAGTCTTAAAAGAATGTGTGCACATGAGTAGCATCCTGACACTTGTGTCTCACAGGTAAAAAAAGAGCTGAAAAACTGAATAAATAAATAATTGTGAGAACACTAACAATTGATGACATGTTTTGTCACACAGTACAAGAGTACCAAGCTAACACTGGAGTCTTAAAGCTTTCTGTCCGCTTGCTTCTCATTCATTTTCTTTTCTCCAATGTTCTTTTTTCTTAACACCTGCTGATGAGGCTAATCTTTTTGTTGGGATTGTCTCAAAAAAGCCCTCCCAGAACAACATCTAATTCTCAAACCAGCAAGAATACTATGCTGACAGCAGCAGAAGTACAATGAATAGCATAATGAAAAGTACAAAATGAAAGTACAAATATTGACGTAACCAAGAACCATTTTCGGTACATCTAATAAAACAAATGCAGACCTTGAAGGGCCGATACATCCTGTTACATTGTCCTTTGTATGCAGTACACACGTGGGAGGCCAAGAGACTGGAGCCTCTGAGGACATGTAGAGGGCCACTTCGTCTCGGCCTGTCCAAGAGAGCCAAGCCCAGAGGTCTGCATCGTTTCCATCCGTACAAATGAAGACAGACGAGTTCTCAAATGTTCACAGGGACTATTTCTAAATCACAGTTGGTTGCTGCTTTTGAGGTTGTGTGATTGTTGTGGTATGTTTTTTTCACACATGTACTGTATTTATTGTCCTGGTCCAGATAAACAATACTACTACTGCCTGTTTTAAACATTTTTCTATATATTTAGAATTCTTTAATAATCCTATTGAACTGTTATGGCTTCCAAATGTCTCTCTTGTTGGCCTCATGAAATATTCATGTTGTTTATTAAGTAAATTAATATTTAAATAAAACATTTTATTTATTGTTAATTGAATCCAAAACATGCATTAACTTGGTCATTAATTATTTCCTGTAAGGATTTTGATACAATCTGCAACTTGTTCCAGCTACTAGTATGCGTGGGTGCACCAAGTCAAGTTAAGCTTTGAAGAATTCTATTGAAGGTTATGTTTTGGTCTCATAGAATTGGATATTTGCATCATCTTAGAAAATATTATGCAGGAAAACAACTATAGTATGGAAAAAAATCCTAATGTTAGCTCTGTCATTTATTTATTTGTTTATTTTAGATAATTGTTCAGTACTTACCAGTTTAAAACACAAGATGCCACCGTTTTTTGTCTACCTCTCAAGGAAACATGTAAAACATCAATCTCAGCATAGTGTTCAATTATAGCTTTTTTGTTGCTGTTGAGTGACAAGGACAGCATTTCATCATGACCAATTTGAATATTTCTTATCATTAGTCCTTCTTTAAGCTTTAACTACACATTCCTGTAATCTACAATTTATGCTATGTTTTTACATCTAAATCAAGATAATGCTTACAACAATGAGGTAGGCGATCCATTTTGTGAGAATGATGGCTTGAATAGCAGATTTTTAGAATTCGGAATAGCACAACGTTCTGCCATGAGCCAAAGAGAAAATAAGGCTACAATTGAATAAATAGTAAGTTTGAGCTGTTTGTGCATTTAGCAACTTAATTTTAGTTGTTTAAAGCCCAAATATTGTATAATTGTTACATACAAAGGCATCATAACCCTTAGAACCTGACCATATATTCTCAATTTACCAAAACATAAGCTGCACAATGGAAATGACTGGATATTGATACTAGCAACCAAGGTACAGTGGGGCAAATAAGTATTTAGTCAAGCACTAATTGTGCAAGTTCTCACACTTGAAATTATTAGAGAGGCCTGTAATTGTCAACATGGGTAAACCTCAACTATGAGAGAATGTGGATTAAAAAAAACTGAAAATCACATTGTTTGATTTTTAAAGAATTTATTTGCAAATCATGGTGGAAAATAAGTATTTGGGCAATACCAAAAGTTTATCTCAATACTTTGTTATGTACCCTTTGTTGGCAATAACAGAGGCCAAGCGTTTTCTGTAACTCTTCACAAGCTCTTCACACACTGTTGCTGGTATTTTGGCCCATTCCTCCATGCAGATCTCCTCTAGAGCAGTGATTTTTTGGGGCTGTTGTTGGGCAACACAGTCTTTCAACTCCCTCCACAGATTTTCTATGGGGTTGAGATCTGGAGACTATCTAGGTCACTCCAGGACCTTGAAATGCTTCTTACGAAGCCACTCCTTTGTTGCCCTGGCTGTGTGTTTGGGATCATTGTCATGCTGAAAGACCCAGCCATGTCCCTTTGCAGAAAAACGGCCCCAAAGCATGATGTTTCCAGCCCCATGCTTCACAGTGGTTATGGTGTTCTTCGGATGCAATTCAGTATTCTTTCTCCTCCAAGCACGAGAGCCTGTGTTTTTACCAAAAAGTTCTATTTTGGTTTCATTTGACCATAAAACATTCTCCCACTCCCCTTCTGGATCATCCAAATGCTCTCTCTAGCGAACCGCAGATGGGCCTGGACGTGTACTGGCTTCAGCAGTGGGACACGTCTCGCAGTGCAGGATTTGAGTCCCTGGTGGCGCATTGTGTTACTGATAGTAGCCTTTGTTACTGTGGTCCCAGCTCTCTGTAGGTCATTCACTTGGTCCCCCTATGTGGTTCTGGGATTTTTGCTCACCGTTCTTGTTATCATTTTGACGCCACGGGGTGAGATCTTGCATGGAGCACCAGATCGAGGGAGACTATCAGTGGTCTTCTATGTCTTCCATTTTCTAATAGTTGCTCCCACAGCTGATTTCTTTACACCAAGCGTTTTACCTATTGCAGATTCAGTCTTCCCAGCATGGGGCAGGTCTACAATTTTGTCTCTGGTGTCCTTCGACAGCTCTTTGGTCTTGGCCATAGTGGAGTTTGGGGTGTGACTGACTGAGTTTGTGGACAGGTGTCTTTTATACCGATAATTAGTTAAAACAGGTGCCATTAATACATGTAACGAGTGGAGCCTCGTTAGACCTCGTTAGAAGAAGTTAGACCTCTTTGACAGCCAGAAATCTTGCTTGTTTGTAGGTGACCAAATACTTATTTTCCACTCTAATTTGGAAATAAATTCTTTAAAAATCAAACAATGTGATTTTCTGTTTTTTTTCCACATTCTGTCTCTCATGGATGAGGTTTACCCATGTTGACAATTACAGGCCTCCCTAATCTTTTCAAGTAGGAGAACTTGCACAATTGGTGGTTGACTAAATACTTATTTGCCCCACTGTACTAAGGGCAGTACCTTAAGCAGGAAAGCCCAGATTTCCCAGTCACTAGAGACTTTGTCCAGCACCTCCAGGTGCCGAGGCATTCCCAGGCCAGCCTGGAGACACAGTCTCACTAATGTGTCCTGAGTTAACCCCAGGGCCTCCTCCCAGTGGGACGTAACTGGAACACCTTCGAGAGGCGTTCAAGGAGTATCCTAATCAGACGCCTGAGCCACCTCATCTGGCTCTGCAGTGCGATCGAGCAGCTGCTTAGCTCCAAGCCCCTCCCTGATGATCAAGCTTCAAAGCTTCGAAAGGCGATCCCGGACCCTGTGTGGAAGGGCAGAAATGCCTTTTGGCCACTTGTATACGCGATCTTAAGTAGTTCTTTCGGTCATAGCCCACAGCTCGTGACCTTAGGTGAAGGTAGGAGTGTAGATCGACTGCTAAATTGAGAACTTTCTTTACCATGATGGAATGATGCAAAGGCCATGTCATTGCAAACACTGCACCGATCCATCTCTCACCATATATACTGCATGTACTTTTACTCTACTCTATATGAGAAAAAAATGGGAATGCAAAAGGATATTTTAATGGCCATATTTAGTGGGCAGATTGTGTAACAATTTTTCCCAGGTTCTAAGTGGTAGTTCGAAGTTGTCACATTGACATAGCAACACAAATAAAATGATTACAAGCCAGGGACAAAATTTTATTTCTTTTCTGTGTTGTGTGTTTCAAAGGCAGCTGAAGCATTGAATATCAATATAATTGACTATTTCAGTTTCTAGCCTATTAGGGACTCTTGCATTTTAGGTGAAAAATAATGAACAAAAATCTGAAGTAATTAGTTTACTTGTTTTCCTTTCTAGAAAACGTGCGCCTATGTGTGTTTGCCCGCTGCTTCTTTTCTTTTATCACTGAATTTGTGCATTGCAGGCAGTTCTCTAACAACAGTAGTATAAAAGCTGCAGTATCAAGCTTTCATACTGTTGCATATCTGCAAGCAAACAAAGAACTGACGCACTAATTTCAGCACTGTACTGGATGTTCACCCAACCAGTCATGTATTTGTTGCCCTGTGCAGATCAATACCAATCACAGGCCACAGACACAGTTACAGTATATGACCCACTTGGAGACTAAAAATACAACCCAGAATATTCATGGCTCTTACATGACGAAACATTAACGACTGAATTAACATACAGAAAAGACCACATTTAAGCACATTTATAGACAGTACATCGATTAAAATCTTAATTAGATAAGCATTTCATGTGAAAATGTTAATGCGTTGCATCCTAGTATAATTATGATTGTATCTCATTTATTTTGTCACAGCAAAAGGCAGAGAAGAAGAACACAATACTTTGATTCTTTTCTAAACATGCTTTATTGGAACTCTTTGTGTACTGAGATGCAAGCAGAATGACTGAGAAACTGGTTATCTCCCTACTGTATGAATTAGGGATGTCCCGATCCAGGTTTTTGCACTTCGATTCCGATATTGTTTTGCACTTCTGATCCGATACCGATACTGGCCGATACCGATACCGGCCAATCTGAGCATGCGTTAAAGTTTAAAGTTTATTTAGCCTCCTTACTTAGTTGTCAGACTCATGTTGAAAAGGGTTTTAGTACTCTTGATAACAACTAGCCAGCTGAATTAGGTGAGTTTGAATAACACACGACGGTTAGTGACAAAAAACGGACCTGTTTATTCAGTGACAAACAAAACATTATAAATAACAAACAGAAATGGCATAGCCAGTCAGTAAAACGTGCAAATAATATTGTAAACTGTCTTAAAAAAGCCAAACCCACAAACAACCTCAGTGGAAAATCCCACAAACCCCCCAAGCTATTAGATGCTTTTAAAGTTTCGTGCATTAGTTACAAAACTTGTATAAAAAGTCCCTAAGGTTTAAATAAACGACTATTTCAGTATCAAGTTAACATTTTAAAACAGTGAATAAAATACTCAAGTCCCCATTCTGTATCAGCAGCTTTAAACTACATTCAATTCATTCAATTTTGCGAATCAACTGTTAAAGTTGTTAAAATTGCTCCCGTTATTCCGTAATTTCCCTTCTGTCTACTTTCGACATGTGAAAGTTTTAAAACTTTTGAAGATAGATTCAAGTCAAGATTTTGCCGATTTAGGAGTATTTTAGATAAAAAGTTAATTAGGTTCGCTTGGAAGGTTCACACAGCCCACTAGGGAAGTCTCCTGCTTTAAGATGGCGGCTGTTTACTAACGCATCTAGTTTTCCATACTTCAATGTTGCTAACGCCGTGAGTCTGTCATTTTGCATCTAGTTCTATATACATATGATATCTATTATCTACAGTAAAACAATGTTGACGTAGTTTGTAGCGGCTGTCAGCAGCAGTCAGGTATTCTTGTGTTTTTTATCCAGCGGCATGAGTTGAGCTAAAGCTGTGAGTCGAGCATTGGCATTACCCGGGTCTATGACAAGCATGATGTTTTCTCTCGGGACGCAATGCGATCCGTTTCTCATTGCGTCCCGAAGACCGCGCTTTGTATTAGTTCCGCTTTACTTGACATATTTCAATAATCGGAATTTGGATATTTGTGAATCGTTCTCGAATCTTCCACGGCCGAATCGCTCAAAGATGTACAGTAATGACGGCTGGGCATGTTGTACCGTGGTTCTAAGTGTTGGATGGTGCGTCTTTACTCACGAGAGATAATGGCTCGTCATCCAGAATGAATTCTTTGGCAGTGCCTCTTGTTATTCCCTGGGCTTTGGGACTGTCGAGTGCCAGTTTGTCACGCATAGCAAAAGTTTCTGCCAGTGTTAGTTGCGTAGGACCTTTCTTTTTGTCTTCAGTTTTCTTAACATACTCCTCCTGTTTGTGGTGGTATTTCGCTAAATGCTTGATTAGGTTGGTTGTATTAAAACTTCTTACAGCTTTACCACCACGCTTGACTTTATTGTGGCATATGTTGCACTCTGCCTCTTCATCTTTGTCGTCCCTTAAGGTGAAATGATCCCACACAGCTGACGTTTTTACCGTTAAAGTCTCTCGGTAAATTGGGAGACGGTGATGTAGTGTGTTGAAGGTGTGCCGTAAAATGCAGATCAGATTTTAGGGAAACCGTAGCAAAAACTGGAATGGATTATGTAAATCGGTGCGCTGGAAAACCCGAACGGGACTTTCAAAAAACTGGATCGGCATTTTTCTGTGTCGTCCGATCCAATACCGATGCGCATTTTTTTTGCCCATATCGGCGTCTGATCAGATCCAAATATCGGATCGGGACATCACTAGTATGAATCATCCAATGATCCAAACATTCAGGAGTAACTATTTTACATGTTCTGGGTTAAGACGTCTCGGGGCTTTTCTACGTGACGTGTACAAAAGGGATATTTAGTGGAAAGTATATCATTGGCTTTTTTGTCTGCTTGGGTTTTTAGTTCCAAATGAAAAGCAGCTGGTGGAGATCACGGGATTTGATAGTTGTACAGTTTTGATATGATGCCAGCTGGACAGTTACATATCTGTAGCAAGTAGCAGTGCTTGAATAAGCAGGGTCCTGATGAGGAGGCAAGGCACGGGTGGGTGGGGAAGGTGGTGAAAAAAAGGTCTGTGAATTTTTAACAGATAATCAATACACCAGCATTATAACAGAATTTCATGATATAGTAGTACAATATTTTTAAAAAATGGTTGGATTCCATCCCTTTTTACTACATGCAGTTTTATATGCATTTAAATAGTTAATCTCACTTACAAGAAGTTGGGATGAGGATCGAGTTCAGGTTTAATTAAATCCCTGTGTTTTTTTTTTTTTTTTTTTTTTATGCTTTGGGATAATTCGATTCTGATCAAACAAGAATAGAATGTAAGTAAACATTATATTTTGGGGTAAGGTCCTTGTTTTAAGAATATACGTATCTTTAAGAAATCATACATTATTTAAGTAACCTATGGAAACAAACAATGAGTGACGATGTAATGTGTTTAGTGAGTGAGGGCATGGGGCTAGAATCTAGGCCACAGCCTATCTGCTAAAACAATGTAGGTAGGGGCCATTTAGTAATGGCTTGAATTAACAAGTGCCAAAATCTCTCATAATTCCATTAAGGTACTTCATTACATACTCTGCATGCTACAACACCATTTTAATCCGCCCACGAATTGAACACTTCAGTTTCACATTGCAGTTTTCCTACAGCTTCCCAATATAAGCTGCAGCAATTTGGTATTAAACAACTTCAAATTGTAAAAATACAACCCCGGTTATATACAGTACAGTACAGTTGAATTTATGAAGCTCTGAGGAGGTGGAGTCTTCAAAACTCGTTGCAATGTGATCACATGGCCGATTAAACTAAGTGATATTCACAATGTTTGCCAGTTAACAGATGTGAAAATGAGGGACTGTCATAAATTCACTGCAACCAACAACTAATCAGCATTGACCAGGCCCGGAGTGACTAATCGGGAGCTTCTGGACGATTCCAGAAGGGCCGGCCGGCCAGATGGGCCGGTCCGCGTTTTATTAAAAAAAAAAAAAAAAAATTACACTGTTATCATTTTTTGTTTGGTATTTATTTATGACAGTGTCACTGAGTATAACTTACATTCTGTTACCGCTGTCCCTGTGGGCCGTCTTAAAAAAAAAAAAAAAACAGTATTATTTTTTTTTCCAGACTCATCCTCACGTGTGCAGACGAAAAATACAGCATGCAGCTCCGCCCCCTAATTGTAGTCTGTATTGAGCCAAATTAGCTGCTACCTCGGTGCTCGGATGGATAAAAAGAGCAAGGGTGGCGCTGAAAAATAAGAATTAAAAAGAGAAAAGCACTCGTGAAAGAATCGGCAAAATGCGCGAAAATAGCTATTTTTTTTCATGCAACGACCTTGCTGCCTCAAACTACAGAGGATTACAACGAAAGTGGTAAGGCCAGATGGCGAATAAAATGCAACTTGCACCGTGTGATACGACAAGATGTAATTGTGGAAACTTTGGCTTCTTGTAGCACCTCACAAGGGATATGTAGCAGCAAGCATTAGCCATAATGAACACACCACAGGTGCAGAGCTGGAAGGTAGGATTGCCATGTCGTTCAGCGAGTGAACATTAGAATTAATATAATCAATTACGTGGCGTTTTTAAAGTGGAAATGGAAAATGGATAATAGTATCATTAGAAGTTGTTACAATGTGCAATACGTATTCTTTATTTTTCATATTGTTATGTTGCTATGTTTGTTTTATCTGTAAGCACTCATTTTGTTAATATTTGATGTTGCAGAAAAGGTCTTATTTATTCATTTATTTTGGGGCTGCCAAAATTATCGCGTTAACGGGCGGTAATTAATTTTTTAAATGAATCACGTTAAAATATTTGACGCAATTAACGCACATGCCCTGCTCAGACAGATTTAAATGACAGTACAATGACATGCCCACTTGTTAATTGTGCTTTATGGAGTTTTGCCGCCCTCCGCTGGCGTTTGGGTGCGACTGATTTTATAGGCTTCAGCACCCATGAGCATTGTGTAAGTAATTATTGACATCAACAATGGCGGGCTACTAGTTTATTTTTTGATTGAAAATTTTACAAATTTTATTAAAACGAAAACATTAAGAGGGGTTTTAATATAAAATTTCTATAACTTGTACTAACATTTATCTTTTAAGAACTACAAGTCTTTCTATCCATGGATCGCTTTAACAGAATGTTAATAATGTTAATGCCATCTTGTTGATTTATTGTTATAATAAACAAATACAGTCCTTATGTACCTTATGTTGAATGTATATATCCATCTTGTGTCTCATCTTTCCATTCCAACAATAATTTACAGAAAAATATGGCATATTTTATAGATGGTTTGAATTGCGATTAATTACAATTAATTTTTAAGCTGTAATTAACTCGATCAAAAATTTTAATCATTTGACAGGCCTAATTTATTTTTCAAATGTATCATTTAATATAGTTTTTTTTTAAATCCATTTTTAAATTTGTTCAAAATATGTTGTGTTGCACTTGTTAAAATAAAGCCACCTTGTTAAACAACCATGACCTGCACTGAATTGGAATACACAGAATTACAGTACACGGCTTTAGAGAACACTGAACTTAACACGTGTATGCATAATGACATAATTTTAAATGAGTGGGCCGGTCTGAGGCATGAAATTCCAGGGCCGAAAATGAGTCCCACTCCGGCCCTGGCATTGACCACTCAGCCAGCCCCAAAGGCATGATAGAGGGCATCAGGATAGAAGGCATGAATGTGCATTGGACAAAATATGAAATTTGACGAGCAGCTATGTCGTCAGTCAGTCTAAAAACAGCAGTGGTTAATCATAAGAGATGTCAGGTACAAGATGTTACATTAAGAAGTGTCAACATTTCTGAACAGCAAATTAGGGCTGATTCATTTCATAATGATACGGCCCATTTTATATTCACTAGTGATCCTGAGACCATAGTACATGCATTTGTTACATCTTGACTAGTATTCAAATTAGAAAGGTCTCGATACAGCTTTTTTTTTTTTAACTTCCGATCCAAACTTTTCCATATATGTTTTGCTGATACTGATTTGATGCCGATCCGATACCTACCATATTATTGGGTCTATAAGATACACCGGATCATTAGGTGCACCAATAATGAACAAGGTAATTTTGATACCTAAGGCACCTGTTTATAAGGGGTGTGCAGTGGATTAAAACGCAGAGACAGGAGACCGAGGGACAGTTGTGACAACAGTTTATTCATGAGGATTTCGGAATGGCAGGCGTAGTTAGACAAACAGATGCTAAGGTAGGCAGGCAATGAGGAATTAAAAGGTAATAATAGAATTTGGGTAATACTAATGATATGACGTGATGTGCCTAAGCTTCAGTGCTTGTGTCAAGAAATAGAGGGAACGTTATTATGAAGCGTGCATCCAGTCCTTATTTATTTGAGTAGCCTACAATACAAATTTGTGATACTCCACATACATAGAACACATTGAAAAACTATATACACATATTCAAATATTTATTCAAATAGCTTATTTACAGGCAGCATGGTACTAGAGTGGTTAGCATGTCTGCCTCAAAGTTATGAAATCAAGGATTCAATCCCAAGCTCCAGCCTTCTTTTGTGGAATTTGCATGCTCTCCTTGTAATGATACAGTAGTTCTATTTAATACAGCGAATGTTATTTGTTTTATTCATTAGTTCGATGATTTATGTGTTTCTAGAGTTCTGTACTAGAGCAGTTATGCTCCAACAAAATAGGTTTGAGGTCAATGCATAAGGCACTCTAGATGTTTAAATCGTACAGTCAAATTTAGGGAAAAAAAAACTAAAGTATTTTAAGTACACCTTATAGTTTGAAAAATAATAGGGTTGTCAAACGATTAAAATTTTTAATCGAGTTAATCACAGCTTAAAAATTAATTAATCGTAATTAATTGCAATTCAAACCATCTATAAAATATGCCATATTTTTCTGTAAATTATTTTTGGAATGGAAAGATAAGACACAAGACGGATATATACATTCAACATACTGTACATAAGTACTGCATTTGTTTATTATAACAATAAATCCACAAGATGGCATTAACATTATTAACATTCTTTCTGTTAAAGGAATCCACGGATAGCAAGACTTGTAGTTCTTAAAAGATAAATGTTAGTACAAGTTATAGTAATTTTATATTAAAACCCCTCTTAATGTTTTCGTTTTAATAAGATTTGTAAAAATTTTCAATCTAAAAATAAACTATTAGCTCGCCATTGTTGACGTCGCCGAGCGGTGACGTCACATGGGCTTCCTGCCGTTCTTCCACTGTGTCTAACTACGTAAGGTAGTGATTGAACTACACGACAAGGTGTCAATGGCAAGTTTTTAAATTACTTAGAAATCAAGCCAATGAGTGTGTTTGGTCCCTCAACTGGCGCCGTAGTTCCCTGTTTATTGGAACTACATTGAACGTCACGGTCATTTGAGTGCTGGCTTCACAACGTACGAGACCTCTGATAGTTTGTATATTGTGACTAAACATTGCCCATCCAGTGCATTTCTTGAGCTAAACGAAATGTTTGAATAGAGTTTGACCAAAGTCTGAGTAAGTTTTATGTGTATTTTGCTTAGCTGTTTTGATTGGGAATGCCAGTTCTCTTTGCATTGTTGTTTTAACTTTGTGAGAACAGGACCTCATTAATACAGATTGGAGCACTTTTGTTTTTGTGAACATTATTTATTTTGAGAGATAGGAATATTATTTTTTGTTGTGCTTTCTCTAAATGATACTTATGTTTATTGTGAAGGAATTGCCGAAGCTTATGCCAATAAACGGCGCGGTCCAATGAATGCCTGTGTCCACTCGCCTTTCTCTGCCTCTTAGCTCTCAATGTGCAAAATACGGAGTCATCGTAATCTGTTTGAGGCAATGCATTAGCGGGTCATTCCGCGCATGCGTTAAATGCGTCAAATATTTTAATGTAATTAATTTTTAAAAATAAATAAATAATTACCGCCCGTTAACGTGATAAATTTGACAGCACTACAAAATACTATGTGTTTTTAGACAATTAAAAATACTAATTAACAGAAAACAAAACAATGTAACAACGAAAGACAAATTTAACCCTTTCAGAGACGGTGGTCACTACAGTGGACAGCCATTCAAAAGTGGACACTTTAGACCTTTGACCCATTATAGAGCAAGAGACCATTTTTATAAATTTAGAAAAATAATATTTATTTATTTATATTATTTTTGGAATTTTTTTTTTATAATTACAATTAACTAAAAATGGATTGGACTTCTACGACTGTCAATGAGTTCAATGAGTGCCCTCTAAAGGTAAATAAATAAATAAATAAATAATGAGTAGTCCCACACAGTGGGCATGTTTGCCTAGTAGTTTGATTTACTTGAGCTGAAAAGGTGATGGTGCTGAAAACATACGTGAATACTGGATCGGATCCGAGCTTGTGACCAAATCCGATATTGTACTAAACTCCAAAAGTAGTGGTATTGGTTGCTGATACTGATGATGAGTATCGTATTGGGACAACACAAGTTCAAAGCTCGCAATCATGAAACAAATGCAGGAGCAAGAATTCTGATGAGAACGAGAATGCTCAATCACATTACTCCTATACTGATACCGGCCAACTTACACTGGCTCCCAAAGCACTGGCAATGCAATTTTAAGGTCTTGCTTCTTACTTATAAAATACTACAGCAGGGGCGTCAAAACACTCAGCATTCCTCAAGGCCTGCTTTGGGTGCAGGTTTATGTACCAGTCGATTCAGCATTGGCAGTTTAAACAATGATGTTTCTGATTAAACAAGCAAAACCCAACATCACTCAAATTATCATACCACACCAAATTGGCAGGAAAAAAAGTCTCTTGATCGGGAGCTTTCCCACCCCTGTATTGCAGTGTTTAGCAACTTCGTGCAGTATCTTGTCAAATCAGTAACACCCAACGTCCATTTCCAGAACCTACAGTGGGGCAAATAAGTATTTAGTCAACCACTAATTGTGCAAGTTCTCCCACTTGAAAATATTAGAGAGGCCTGTAATTGTCAACATGGGTGAACCTCAACCATGAGAGACAGAATGTGGGGGAAAAAACAGAAAATCACATTGTTTAATTTTTAAAGAATTTATTTGCAAACCATGATGGAAAATAAGTATTTGGTCAATACCAAAAGTTCATCTCAATACTTTGTTATGTACCCTTTGTTGGCAATAACGGAGGCCAAACGTTTTCTGTAACTCTTCACAAGCTTTTCACACACTGTTGCTGGTATTTTGGCCCATTCCTCCATGCAGATCTCCTCTAGAGTTGTGATGTTTTGGGGCTGTCGTTGGGCAACACAAACTTTCAACTCCCTCCACAGATTTTCTATGGGGTTGAGATCTGGAGACTGGCTAGGCCACTCCAGGACCTTGAAATGCTTCTTACAAAGCCACTCCTCTGTTGCCCTGGCTGTGTGTTTGGGATCATTGTCATGCTTAAAGACCCAGCCACGTCTCATCTTCAATGCCCTTGCTGATGGAAGGAGATTTTCACTCAAAATCTCTCGATACATGGCCCCAATCATTCTTTCCATTACACAGATCAGTCGTCCTGGTCCCTTTGCAGAAAAACAGCCCCAAAGCATAATGTTTCCACCCCCATGCTTCACAGTGGGTATGGTGTTCTTCGGATGCAATTTAGTATTCTTTCTCCTCCAAACATTAGTGTTTCTACCAAAAACTTCTATTTTGGTTTCATCTGACCATAACACATTCTCCCAGTCCTCTTCTGGATCATCCAAATGCTCTCAAGCGAACCGCAGACAGGCCTGGACGTGTACTGGCTTCAGCAGGGGGACATGTCTGGCAGTGCAGGATTTGAGTCCCTGGCGGTGCATTGTGTTACTGATAGTAGCTGTCAAGTTCAAAATTAGATCCTTAGGTTGACATTGTAAAATTACCCAAAAATAAGGAGAGAAGACACTCAGTTTTCTTGGCCAAGGAGGTCAAAACATGTGGCTCTTTAGCCACCAAGATTGATCTAAAGGAAAAAAACCCTCCTTGGTATTTTATTTAGGGGTATTCCCTGAACAATAGGGGCGCCGCCTTAAAGGAGGGGAGAGCAAGCTAGCGACACCCATGTGGTTTTTTATTGGCTATGTGTGTGCATGTAGGTGGAATTTAAGTGATACACGTGTGTGGAGCAAGAGCTTATGTAAACAATCAAAACAATCATATAAACAGTCAAAATAATATATAAGCAGTCAAAATAATGCAGACACTTTTAGTTATGCAACGTTAAACAATCAGCAGAATAGTCCAAACACTTCCAGTTGTGCACCGCTGTGGCCCTGGAAGATGTCCACGGATGGAGAATCGTCCTCGAGGGGCTAGGTGAAAGTCCAAACCCCAGGTGCTAGGATGCCTGGAAGGTCTAGTTATACAACGGCGTGGCCATGAAGCCACTCCGACCCTCTTTCTACACTTTGTAACACTTAAGCATTATACTACAATCTATATAGCAAGCAATAATCATTTACTGGTTATATATGAATCAATATATTATTTAAAGTAATTAGTAATTAGATAAAGTAATTAGAATGGCAGTATGTATTATTTATGATATATATGAGCATAAGCAAATCTAGAAATAAGAAGAATATGGCAGTATGTATTATTTATGGTATATATGAGCATAAGCAAATATTCAATCAACCAACCAAGGAAACATTTAATGAATCAAACCCTGATAATTATCTTAACATTTCCCGCCTGTTTATTCAATATTTGCGACAAAAACATCATCAAAAAGAACCTCCTAAAAAAGGCTTTATTCAATCGAATCATTAGACATGTCGACGCATATTGTCGCCACCCGGAGTTGGAGGCGGTGGCGGGGTCTGAAAGAAAGTTTCCGGAATGGAGAACCCATCATTGTCATCGCCGTCGTCAGGGAGATCGTCACCATTGAGAGCCACTTCGCAAACTACAAACTCCGTATGGGCACCCGTGTCATACTCCTCTCCCAGGGCCAAAAGGGGGTATAATTCCTGTAAACGAGGATCTATAGTCGCGGAAACAAACCGGTGAAGTACAACACGAATGCAGGGAATGCAACAACAACCACATAATCCCAGAGCCATCAGGAACACTGTCACAGAGACCAGGATAGTATACAGCATTGACCTATACTTACCGAACAGTGCTTCCCACCAACTGGACACATCGGGGGTCCACTCCCCAGAGTGACCCTACAACGTTCTACCAGGGGAGCTGATTGCTCCGAGGGCCTTGTGGAAGTTCTCCTCATTAGAGGAGGTAGCGTTTGGAACAAATGTCCCACAGCCGTTCCCGACGTGACCACACACGCCGCCTTTTTCGGCTAGCAACATGTCCACGGCCACCCTGGTTTGGAACGCCATGAGAGAGGTGGCATCCAGCTGGTGTTTTAAGGCTGTAAAGGCAATCTCTGAATTGTTATTAAGTCTCTGGAGATTAAAATGGATGTAGTTGATCCTCTCAACATTCTTATTAACAGTGATCCAAGGGAGTATAGATTTTTTTTCAAAACCCGAGGCAATTGGGTTAGTCAACCTATACTCACTCGGCACGCCACGGGGAACTCCGATCGCATCTATGTAAGTTGGTTCAACTGCCCACTGGGCACTACGTTTATTAACACGCAACTTAGAGGGGTCAAACTTTGATGTTGCGTCCAGGATATCTGTAGCCGAAACAGGATAAATAGACACTGGTAAGAGTAATGACACAAGTGCACATACCCCCACTGAGTTCCTTAGGGTGTCATAGAGCCTGCTGCCACCGCACCACCACCATACGTCACTACGCGGCACTAAGGGACTCGTTTGATACACGGTCGTCTTACGCCATGAGGGATCTAGATTCCCCACTCTGCTCAATGACCCTGAAAGTTCAATACAGGAAAAGTTAGCCATTGCAACTTTGTCGGAGAATATAGGCTTTTCCTTCGCAGCTTTGGTTAGTGGATATACCCCATCCCATTTCTTGCAAGCCTTACTCAATATGGTTCTAGTCATAACTTACAGAAGGCAATGTGGCAGAAGGAGAGCTGGCACTACGCGCAACAGGGGTCTGGTACCCATACATACAACACAGCTAGAATTAACCATTCTTTCAGCAGCTTCCGCTAACAAAAGCCAGTTATTAGCTTGTTGAGTAACCCCAGTAACCGCTACCATTCTATCATCGACAGTAACTTTATTCGTTGCCTTTACTATCAACCCAGACGGCATAGTCTTTATATTTTTACTCACGGGCCTGGCCTCCACCGGGTCTCCCAATAAGGAGGATACACAGACGATTAGGAGATGAAAAGGATCTCCTCTTGGGTCAGTCCATCCTTCGTATGGGGAGAGGAAAAAATAAAGACAAGGTTTATTACCACAATTCCATTTTCCGGACCTAATTTGTATTTGAATTCCCGACTCTAAACAAGTTAAATTGATTTGAGGGCGAATGGAAGTGGCCCAGGTGTCGGAGGTCCAATCAGCCCATTTGTGACCGTCCTCCGCCACCAGCGCCCTCCAGGCCCTCCTTTTAACCGTCACGTACCAAGTAAATATCTGACCGTAACTTTGTGCATCGCGAGCGTGAAAAGATGACTACATAGGTGATCAAGAGATTTCTTGCCCACCTTGGCAGTGTCATGTCGACCGAGTTCCCCTAAACAGGAAGAGCGCCCTGGATTTGCTTAATACCTCTGATGCTTAATACCTCTCTTCACTGACCTGCAGTATTTATGAGCACTATAAGCTCACCCCCACCGTTCAGTCAGACTTCAGTTAGATAGCTGCTCGACCTTGGGACTCGGTTGAGATGACCTTTTTGCAGTGGGCAAGGTGAACCCCGGTTTCCCTCTCTGCGATCTTTACGGCTGTAGGAGCCGTGAGGAGCTCTTGGTGTTTTCTTTTGATGCTGCGGATCAAGACCCAATCTCCATTGAACACCAGGTCATTCTGCTGGGAAGAGTCAGAATCAACTTGTGGCAAACACAAATCCTGTCTCACCTCCAATGTCTTTCGCACATAATCGGCTAAATTAGCTTCTTCATCTATTTCCCACTTAGTGGAGAAAATCGGTAAATGATATAGTCTCCCAAAAAGAATCTCAAAAAGTGTTAATCCCGATGTACTAGTAATATTAATATGTAACTTTAATCTATTTTTAATTGTACCGTTCATTCTTTCAACCAAACCCGCGCTTTGAGGATGCCATTCACAGTGATTTTTTAAGGAAATGCAAAACAATTTCCCAATCTTATCGATTACTCTGTTTACAAAATGCGTCCCATTATCGCTATAAATGGTTTCAGGTATGCCACACTTAGGGATGTCTTTACACAATGCCTTTTGCTACCATTAATACATACTCGACATTGTTATGCGTTGTTTACTTTAAAATATTTCTGCCCAATTACCATTTGATTAACAAAAAAAATAACAGTATCCCAAATATCAGCGTTCCCATTTTCCAAACAAAACTGATTTAAAACGAAAGAAAAAGCCATTTTAATGTGTATGCCGTTTAGGGCGAACATTGCCGTGAGGATTAGGTTGGGCACAGACCATGCAAGCCCCGCAAAAAATATTTGAAAACACATTTCAAACTTAACCATTCCCACTGTTAAGACATGAGACCCCCCCTCCGTGCTCACATAGACCCACCGCGCAATGTCGCTCCATGATTGACCCATAAAGTGTGTTCCTGTACTGGACATTACAGTCACATATCAATAAGGAAAGTGTCCTTTGGCAGTTTATTCGCAAACGGACATAAGGTCATGTATTCACCCTTGCAATCAAATATTTGGACAAAAGGTTTAGAATAATCAGGCAGAGCCAAAACGGTACTAGCTAACAAAGTTTGTTCAAATTGAGAGAAAGCATTTTCTGCCTCTGTTGTCCATGTCAAAGGTGAAGACATTTATAACGCTGGGTCATACACGATTTTAGCAAGGGGGTTTGCGATTTCAGCGTAGTTAGGAATCCATGGTCTACAGTAATTTGTGAGGCCCAAAAAGGACATCATTTGTCGCTTAGTAAGCGGTTTTGGGGCTTGCAACACGGCAGTTTCCCTGTCTTTTAGGATCGTCCTGCCACCCTTGCTCAAATCATGCCCCAAGAATTTTATTTTCTCCGCCCACAATTTTAACTTTTAATTAAATTTATAAAACATATGAATTAAAATGTGTGTTTATAATCAGAGTTCTTAGTCTTTAAATTTAGTTCAAGCTGCATAATTATAATAAGATTATCCGATTTAACAGCCTGAAAAATTGACCTCTTCCCCAAAACAATATACACAGAAGCAAATTAGTTTATATAAACTTACATAAACTCCCACCCGATTATAACCACAAAAGAAACCAAAAGTCAGGTCAATAAAAGTGCTAAAGATAAAAATATCAAACATAAAAGTAATGCATTCAAAGTTCCAAATCAAAATGAAGAATTAAACTTATATTGGGAGGATTGTAATCATACATTGTAAATTAAAATTGTAATGAGCGTTATAAAAAGTAAATAACCCATGTCCAAAACCCCATATTATTATTAGTGTTATGCTTTGCAATTAACCCAATGTTTTAAAATTACAATTCTCCCAGCATAATTATCTCCACTTGGCGAAAAGCCAATATATGCTTCCGCTCCCCAACTTCTTCCGTTCCGTCTTTTGGAATTTATCAATTAATTTTGCCTTGGCCTATCACTACAAAATCGGCCACTTATTCCCACTATACTTTCGTAGCAACAAAATTCAGAATTGTCTTTTCATCCCAGAATCCGAATTTGATGAAAATGTCTTAACTATTTGGGTCACAGCTGAACAAAGATAGCCAAATTCCATCAGCATGTGAGCCAATTATCTTAAGCAATATTTAGCATTATCAATTCCCCAAAAATCTAAATCAAATTTTCATGATGTTAAGAGTAACTCATGACAGTGATTCTATATTATTAATTTACCACTTCCATACACTCAAAAATGTATCTAAGATGAATCAATCATTTATTTGATAATTTATTCACGAACAGATTCACACACAGAAAGTGGCAAGTTTAAAATCGCTCTAAAGTCTGCTAAAACTGGTTTTTCCACCAGCTGTTAGTAGTTATTTATCTTGTGACATATACCAAACTGCTCCTCAACAGGAGTTCGCTAATCAGCATTTGGACCTCTTTTTATCTATAAGACTTGTATTGATATCTATTATCATTCCCAAGAATTAATGGGAAGTCTTTTGACAGTTCTTACAATATTTTGCCATGTACTTCAAAATCTAATTTAGTCAATCTATTTACTATGTCATTATGTGTGATTCATTTTCTCTTTAAATCTGCCAATAATGAGTATGTTTTCCTATTTCTAAGTCACCTTCTTCATTGTAAATTTTATAACGTCTCACTAACATCATTTCTCTGGAATCTAGCCGAATAATTTCCTCCACCTTATTCTGAATTTGAATTTTCCCCTTCCCTCAGGGGATAAAGACTAATTCAAAGATTAAAGGCCATTAATGACGATTAATACGTCAGATTACTCTACTTACTTGGAGTAAATACTATTTGTTCTTATTAGCCCGATACATCTAAAAGTTGGTCATTTTTCACCTGAATTCAGAATAATTTACTTTCAAATAATATTATGAACAATATCTATTCATGAATAAAGAACATTTCTAACAATCTAATTTTCTTTTATCAAACATACTAGCTCTTTGCTTAAATAAAATTGCTTAAAATAAATCGGTTACGTTTACGTCTCAAATAGCTATTTATCAACAGTTGATCTTTTCCTTTTTCATAACATTAACTATTTTCTTCCTCTTTTAGCCATTCTCTTATTTTCTTTTAAGAGCATTCTATAAGTTCCAATTGAGCTCAATAGTCTATTTTTATCGCTAATGAGATTCCATTTCAAAAATTCATCTCCTAAATAGTACAAGGGAAAGGCTGGAATATTCCCAGCTGGAATCACAACCTTCCCTTATAATTAGTTTGGGCAAAAACCCAGCGGATGCCGTCGAGGACCCCATGTTGCAAATAGGGGCCACCGAAGGGCCGCACTCCTCATGTTGAAGGACTCCTCCTTTTTCCCGATTTGCTCATTAAACGGTCAGCTATTTACGCAATAGACGGTCAGCTATTTACAAACAATTCCCACGCTTATCAACGCTCCTCTCCCACTCCCAGAACTTTCTCAGCTCCCTTTTTTTCCACTTCAGACGTCCACCAAACAACCAAACACATTCGCAACCCATTTACCAAGGCTTACGGTTACCTCTGCCCTCATTACAACTTACTCAAACTTTCAGCAGCACAATTCAACAATTATCACTATGGTTGGCATAGTAGTTGCCTTAGGTCGCTGGTTCAAATCCGGCTCGAAGGACCAAAAAATGTCAAGTTCAAAATTAGATCCTTAGGTTGACATTGTAAAATTACCCAAAAATAAGGAGAGAAGACACTCAGTTTTCTTGGCCAAGGAGGTCAAAACATGTGGCTCTTTAGCCACCAAGATTGATCTAAAGGAAAAAAACCCTCCTTGGTATTTTATTTAGGGGTATTCCCTGAACAATAGGGGCGCCGCCTTAAAGGAGGGGAGAGCAAGCTAGCGACACCCATGTGGTTTTTTATTGGCTATGTGTGTGCATGTAGGTGGAATTTAAGTGATACACGTGTGTGGAGCAAGAGCTTATGTAAACAATCAAAACAATCATATAAACAGTCAAAATAATATATAAGCAGTCAAAATAATGCAGACACTTTTAGTTATGCAACGTTAAACAATCAGCAGAATAGTCCAAACACTTCCAGTTGTGCACCGCTGTGGCCCTGGAAGATGTCCACGGATGGAGAATCGTCCTCGAGGGGCTAGGTGAAAGTCCAAACCCCAGGTGCTAGGATGCCTGGAAGGTCTAGTTATACAACGGCGTGGCCATGAAGCCACTCCGACCCTCTTTCTACACTTTGTAACACTTAAGCATTATACTACAATCTATATAGCAAGCAATAATCATTTACTGGTTATATATGAATCAATATATTATTTAAAGTAATTAGTAATTAGATAAAGTAATTAGAATGGCAGTATGTGTTATTTATGATATATATGAGCATAAGCAAATCTAGAAATAAGAAGAATATGGCAGTATGTATTATTTATGGTATATATGAGCATAAGCAAATATTCAATCAACCAACCAAGGAAACATTTAATGAATCAAACCCTGATAATTATCTTAACAGTAGCCTTTGTTACTGTGGTCCCAGGTCTCTGTAGGTCATTACCTAGGTCCCCCCGTGTGGTTCTGTGATTTTTGCTCACCGTTCTTGTTATCATTTTGACGCCACGGGGTGAGATCTTGCATGGAGCCCCAGATCGAGGGAGATTATCAGTGGTCTTGTATGTCTTCCATTTTCTAATAATTGCTGCCACAGTTGATTTCTTTACACCAAGTGTTTTACCTATTGCAGATTCAGTCTTCCCAGCCTGATGCAGGTCTACAATTTTGTCTCTGGTGTCCTTTGACAGCTCTTTGGTCTTGGCCATAGTGGAGTTTGGAGTGTGACTGACTGAGTTTGTGGACAGGTGTCTTTTATACCGACAATGAGTTAAAACAGGTGCCATTAATACATGGAGCCTCGTTAGACCTCGTTAGAAGAAGTCAGACCTCTTTGACAGCCAGAAATCTTGATTGTTTGTAGGTGACCAAATACTTATTTTCTCTAATTTGGAAATAAATTCTTTAAAAATCAAACAATGTGATTTTCTGTTTTTCCACATTCTGTCTCTCATGGTTGAGGTTTACCCATGTTTACAATTACAGGCCTCTCTAATCTTTTCAAGTAGGAGAACTTGCACAATAGGTGGTTGACTAAATACTTATTTGCCCCACTGTACATCCTACATGCTACTGTTACCTCCAAGGGCAAAAAATAAGTCTGCAGGTTCAAGGCTGGGCAAGTTAACGCCGAGTTAACTCAGAAGCCAATTGATACTGTTTATTATTTTAATTGCACATTACCATTAGAGTAAGCCAATAAATAGTTCAGCCTTTTCTCTCCTTCAAAAGGACCAAAAATGTAGGCTCACTGTGAGTTTGCTACTTGTACTTTGTATGCATGCGACCCAGCTATAGATTTCATTACAAGCTCATACTACTTCATCTATTGAGGGGATACCAAGAAAGGAGGGGATACACCTAATAACCAATGCACTATAAGTGTAGATAATGTTGTATGTGAACTCACAAACGGATGTTTTATGTGTATTATATGAAAGAAAAACAGCTCGGGCTCCAGAATAAGCTCTCTTATGAGAGGTTGGACACTATCCCACTCTGGAGTGGCCCTTGTTCAGAGGCAGGGCAGTTCTGGCCATCCTTATTGCATGCTGTTGGAAGTGTCTGTAAATTGACGTTCACCCTGATGGAAAAGAATTTACCGTAGTCAATTTTCTAGTGAATTGCTGTATAGCTCGAATATTTTTCCTTTTTTTTTTTTTTTTTTTTACTTTGGTAGCACAGCCAGGCAAGTTACAAGACAAGACAATACTACCCTTATGGTATTTACATGAGTTGCTTGTAGATAATTCCTTTTGCACTTGTATCACCTGATTTTGCGAATCTGCCAATTCCGAGTCCTGATCCAATACAAAAAACCTTTTTTTTAACAGAAGTTCCAAACATGTTACAGTACTGTACGTTTTACATTACTTCTTCTTCTGCTTTTTCCAAGATTTTTGCAGAGTATAAAGCATATACTGTATATTTTTGTTTCTTTTGGCAATGCCATTGTATTTCTGGATTATTTTGTTACTTTTTAGCATTTAAAAAATATAAATTGAAAAAAAATATTTAAAAACCTGTTCCTTTTTACCTGATACAGATCCTCTGAAAAAATGGCCTGATCGGCCCGATTTCCGATCACGTGATCATATCGAGGACAGTCCTTATTAAAACTTGTTTTTGTTCTTGTATTTTGAACTTGTATTACCATATTTGGCTTTGGCTGTTAAATTGTGATAAATACAGTTTAGCCTAAGTTTTTTTTTCATTATGTTGTTGATCTATAGATTATGAGGAGGTACAGTGGTATGAAAAAGTATCTGAACCTTTTGGAATTTCTCACATTACTGCATAAAATTACCATCAAATGTGATCTGATCTTTATCAAAATCACACAGATGACAAAACAGTGTCTGCTTTTACTAAAACCACCCAAAAATTTATAGGTTTTCATATTTTGATTAGATAATATGCAAACAATGACAGAAGCGGGAAAAATAAGTAAGTGAACCATCACATTTAGTATTTAGTATTGGTGAGCTGTTATACTTTTCCTCCACACATGACGTTGTGTGTTACTTCCAAACAATTCAACTTTGGTTTCATTAGTCCAGAAAATATTTTGCCAAAACTTCTGTGGAGTGTCCAAGTGCCTTTTTGCTAGTTGCTTTTTTTTAGACAGCAGTGGCTTCCTCCGTGGAGTCCTCCCAGGAACTTGGCCGTAGTTTTACATATAGTTGATGTGTGCACAGAGATATTGGACTGTGCCAGTGCTTTCTGTAGGTCTTTAGCAGACACTCTACGGTTCTTTTTTACCCCTTTGAGTATTCTACGCTGAACTCTTGGCGTCATCTTTGGTGGACGGCCACTCCTTGGCAGAGAAGCAACCGTGCCAAACTCTCTCCATTTGTAGACAACTTCTCTGACTGTCAATTGATTAACATCCAGACTTTTAGAGATGGTTTTGTATCCTTTCCCAGCTTTATACAAATTAACAATCCTTGATCGCAGCTTAAACAGCTGTTTTGACCGAGCCATGATGCACATCAGACAATACTTCTAATCAAGACAATTCTTACCAGGTGTGTGTTTTATAGTGGGCAGGGCAGCTTTAAACCACTCATCAGTGATTGGGCACACACCTGACTTAAATTGTTTGGTAAAAATTGGTTTCAATTGCTCTTTAAGTCTCCTTAGGCAGAAGGTACTCTTACTTATTTTTCCACCTTCTGTCATTGTTTGCATGCTATCCTCATTAAAATATGAAAACGTATTAAATTTAAATTTAGGCTAAATTTAGTTAAAGCAGACATCTGATTTTCTTCAGTGTGATTTTGTCAAAGAAAAGGTCATATTTGATGGTGATTTTATGCAGAAATGTGAGAAATTCCAAAAGGTTCAGATACTTTTTCATACCACTGTATGTGGGAAAAAAAACAGCTTGGGCTTCAGAATGAGCTCTCTTATGAGAGGTTGGACACTATCCCACTCTGGAGTGGCCCTTGTTCAGAAGCTGGGCAGATCTAGCCATACTTATTGCATGCTGGTGAAGTGTCTGTAAATTGAGGTTCATCCTGATGGAAAAGAATTTATGCAATTTTCTAGTGAATTGCTGTACAACTCAAATATTTTTCTGGTTGTTTTACTTGGGTAGCACAACCTAGCAAGTTACAAGACAAGACAATAGTACACTTATGGTGTTTACATGAGTTGCTTGTAAAAAAATTCATTTGCACGTGTGTTAAAACTAGAAATGTTCCAATCAGATATTTTTTCACTGGAGTCTGAGTCAACTGACTCCTGATTTTTTTTTTTCTTTTCTTTTTTTAAAATTTTATGAACAAGTTCCAAACATGTTACAGTACTGTACTTTTTACAGTACTTCTTCCGCTTTTTCCAGGAGTGTTTCAGACTTTAAAGTGTATATATTTTTGTTTCTTTTGGCAATGCCATTGTATTTCTGGATTATTTTTGTTACTTTTTAGCCTTTGAAAAAAATTAAAAAATATAAATACAGGTTAACCTCAATTTTTTTTTCATTATAATTGATGATCTATAGATTATTAGGAGGTATCTTAATTTTTCAATGACGATAAAGGCTATTCTATTCAATTCGTAAGAATTTGTTGTTTTTCATGTGGTGTTGTCCCTGACATTAACTAGGTGTATTAATTTCAATAAAGAGAGTGTAAGGGGAGGGTTGATTATCGATTCTCTGCAACTAATTGTCATTCCGCATGAACACTGATTCACAACATTGATCTGTAGGGTGCTGATACTCTGGACACGTTTGCTACTTTAGTGCCAACATTCAGCCACAATATGCATTGTCATGTTTGCCGTAAATCATCAGTGGTTTAAAGTAAGAACAAAATAGATACTGTGTAATGTGTAACTTAATGATAGATGGCATAGGGGAGTTTTTCCGATGTTGTCTTCTTATGACCTCATTTGTCTGAGGCTTAGAAGAAGAAAGATATTTAATTCAGTGGGTAATTTACAGGCACTTACAGTATACTTCTGTCTTATAATGACCTACACTTTTTAACCAAAACTTTCTCAGGCTGGGGGGCTGACAGCCAGATTGGCACACTTATAGAATATTTTAAAGTTCAATGCATCAACATACAGTATGTCTCTCCCAGACCCCCTTTACGCTCTAAAACCACCAAGTTTGAATTAATCAAAACGTGGTTTATGGAACATCTAACAAGGACATCAATAAAGAAACTTTTGACCAGTAAACCATTGTTGCCATTTATCTCGGAATCTGTGCGACTTCTGACTTATTTTGCTATTCCAGGTCAGATTAAATAATTTGCTTTCTGTGACCATGCAATGTAAATGTCTTAACAAAGTGTTTTTCTTAACTTTGCTCTGCTTGAAAAACATTGGTCTTGGAAATATGAGGATTCTGCACAATGGCAATGATGTGTATCCTTTACCTATACAAGTAGTGGCTTGTTAAAAGAAGAAAGAACAGCAGATATAGATTATTCATAATTTCTCCAAGACATGATTCAAATCTTGACTCTTTTCAAAACAGATGAGCGAAACTTGTGAAATACACCATTACGTGCGGAAGGTTTTTGTTTTTCAACCTATCAGTTTAATAATAATGAGGTCGTTTTTTTTTCTCTCCATTTTTGCTATTTGTCGACCATCTTGTATACCTACAGAGTGGTTTGTCATAAGTAACCCACAAATCTAAAAATGTTTGAACTCTGCAGGAAGAACTATCAATACTCTGACCCAGGACCACATTTTCTCAGTCAGCTGTTTTACAGCTCCCCGCAGGATTATCTGATTTATCACAGAAAAAAGAAAAATGGTTGGTGGATCTGTCCACATCATGAAGCAGGCAACAGCGTACAGAGAACATTATTGATATTTTTGAAATTGATGTCTGTGTTGGTGCAGAGGCTAATACCTTGCATTGATCTGGTTCAGAAAGTGAAATGCCTGAAATGATAGGAGCATTAGTGCTACTGATTAGGTAACATAGCGAGCCCAAAAGTTTTTAAAAATTAACAGGATGATTAGAATTGATAAAGAGAGCTCTATGACTATGAACTCACAGAGTTTAAGATTGTTGGAAAAAGAACTGTGTGATCACAGTGAGTACTGTTGTACACACTGTGAGTGCTGATCAATCTATTTTAGTCTGCTGGATTGATGTGCTGATGAGAGGAGAGTTGAGCTAAGAACCGCCTTTTTTGTCTTAATATCCCTCCTTCCCAGAGAAAGATAGACCATGTGGAAAAACCTTTGCTGCAGTGCAGCATGACAAATGACAAGTATCTTTGCACCATTTCTGACATGAGGACCATGTGTTCTTTATGTATGCTCAAATGGAATCAGTTCTGAATTTTTTCTTTTTTTTTTTGAGTCATGGCACTGGTGCTGACTTGAATACAGTATTGCCAAGGTTATATCTAGGGATGTCCCGATCACATATTTTTGCACCCGAGTCCAAGTATAGGTTAGCTTCCATACAGCAGGACATATTAACAAATTTCGTTAATTGCTTTTCGCTATAAACACACATATACAGCATATTAACAGGTTAGTATTAGGGCTGTCAAACGATTAAAATTTTTAATCGAGTTAATTACAGCTTAAAAATTAATTAATCGTAATTAATCGCAATTAATCGCAATTCAAACCATCTATAAAATATGCCATATTTTTCTGTAAATTATATATATATATTCTGTAAAATAATTTGTTGGAATAGAAAGATATGACACAAGATGGATATATATGTTTAACATACGGTACATAAGGACTGTAGTGGGCATTTCACTCTACTGTCATTTAAATCTGTCTATGCTGTCCTCACTCCGAAGCGTCTACTTTTTCCAAAGCTAGACAGCTAGTGAACGACGCCTTAATAATCAGACTTCTTCCTTTTTCATCTGATTTATTGGTAAAATGGCCTCAAACCATTGTCCTCTTTGGACCGTAGTGAAACTACACAAAAAAAGTACACAAGCATTGCATTAGCAACAACGTTAGCTTAGCACGCTATACAGGTTCACTAAACATAAACAAAAAGCGTCTCATACAAAAAATAGAACATTTCGCTTACTAACATAATATGTACATTCTTTACAACAACCATACTTACGGACAAATCTTGTCCAAGGATCATATAAGCACAACATTACAACGTAGGCATCAGCCCGAGACGTCGTCCAGCCATAGTGAAATGGCAAGAAAGCAATAAACCATGTTGCAAAGCGACCACAAGAGTTCGCTGTTAGACAGCACAAAAAACCTTGCTGTAAAACTTAACAAAAGGCAGAATACTGTCTGAGCGGGACATGTGCGTTAATTGCGTCAAATATTTTAACGTGATTAATTTAAAAAATTAATTACCGCGCATTAACGCGATAATTTTGACAGCCCTAGTTAGTATAGATGTAAAATACTTACGGTCATCTAGTTTCCAAGGCAGAAACGTTACACAAAGCTCTCAACAGCGTCAATGTGAAATGAACGAGCCTGTGTTTCAGACTGCAGTAACGTACTGTAAAATGTCAACAGACTCTTACCAGTGGCGACTCTAGCCGGCACAATATACATATTTTTTTCAAAATTAAAAACACGATACTTTTCATACAGTTCGGATCCTCTAAAAAGTGGCACGATCCGTTTTCCCAACGATGATCAGATCAGGGACATCTCTAGTTATATCCTTATGTTTTGTCTGTCTGTCTGTCTATCCATCTTTCAATTTTCTATCTAGTCTTCCCTTTCTCCAGTCACCTGTTATCAGGCTCTTTTGAGGGAGTTTCTGAAGTATTCCCGGGCCAGCTGGGAGATGTAGCCTCTGATGTTTGTCCATGTGCATCGGTGGGAGCTCCCGCTTGCCAGTGGGGAATGCACTATACACCTGCTAGAGAGGAGGCATACAGATTTAAAAAATGTTTCGCATGCTTGAATCAATGATCATGTTCTTTTGGTCATTACTCACAGATGGTGACCATAGGTGAAGATGGGAGCGTAGATCGACTGGCAAATCACTTATCGGCTAGGCTTCTAATTCACCAGAACAGACCGGTTCACAAAACGTCACTGGAGACGCTGCACCAATCTGTCTGTCGGTCTTGTGCTCCATTCATGACTCACTGCCCCTGTTCATGGTACGGAGGATCCAAGAGCTGACATTTGGCAAGCAGGTTTAAGGTGAAAAAACAATTTATATTACAAAATGTCTTTGGGAGCTCCAGAGAGTGGAGGCAAGCAGGCAGACGGATAGAGAGCTGGGTGAGCAGAGTTGTGGAATCTCTGAGGAGATCTGGCTGTGGTCTTGATGGCTGCAGGAGCAGAGTTGTGGGATCTCTGAGAGATCACAAACCGCATAGATGACAAATTTCAATGGGTAAGTCATGCGACGTCAACATTAATGTATTATGCTGCAGTAGCAGTCCGAAGCAGGTCAAAGTTCAGGGATCCCAACGTGGAGAAGGTTAAGTGCCATGGAGAGTAATGTTCATGTGCAAACATGAAAAAAATTGAATTAATTTATCGTCTCAGGTCAATTGCTATGGAAACCGACAACCCCCACTTTCACCTGAAGCTTTTTTGTCCTTTTTTTAACAACCATTCTTTACGTAAACAGATATGCATCGAATTGCTCTCATTCTCAAATTTACTAGGTTGAAAACTTCTTGAACCACTACGGCATCCAAAGAAAACAGATCTCTGTAGAATCCAAATTCCACTGTGTAGTTTTCCCTTTAGTATAGTATTCAATTACAGTAGTACCGCTACATACGAAGTTAATTCGTTTCAGGACTTTGCTTATAAGTCGAAATGGTCGTATTTCTAGCAGTACTTTCCCATAAGAATACATTATAATTCCATTAATTTGTTATTAATTAATCTGAGTTTGTGGACAGGTGTCTTTTATACCGATAATTAGTTAAAACAGATGCCATTAATACATGTAACGAGTGGAGCCTCGTTAGACCTCGTTAGAAGAAGTTAGACCTCTTTGACAGCCAGAAATCTTGCTTGTTTGTAGGTGACCAAATACTTATTTTCCACTCTAATTTGGAAAAAAAATCTTTAAAAATCAAACAATGTGACTTTCTGTTGTTGTTTTTTTTCCACATTCTGTCTCTCATGGTTGAGGCTTACCCAGGTTGACAATTACAGGCCTCTCTAATATTTTCAAGTGGGAGAACTTGCACAATGAGTGGTTGACTAAATACTTATTTGTCCCACTTTAGGTTAACAAATAAATTATAAATAAAGCGGACACTTTTTGCTGTACCTGAACGCACCGCGTGGCTGACGTGACAGAGAGAGGGAGTGTTAAGGTTAAGAGCTTAATACTTTCAATGTTTTCTTGAGAACAAAGTCAACTATGCTGGAGAGTGTGTCTTTTGTGTTGGATAAGTTCTGAAATAAATGATAAAAACCTGACTAACTTGGCGATTTCTTTGGCGATGTTACCACAATAATAATTGTCATCTTATCTTATAAAGACTGGCGAACGTTGGTCGGGGAAGGACCATGGAGATGTATTGTTGAGCCTGTTAACGGATGCACACCTCACGCTCATATTTTTCTAAAATTTGCATCACCATTTCAATGGTTAGCGTCACCTTTTTCCTTGTTTCACCACCTGTACCAACCTTTTTGAAACCTGTGTTGACTTATGTCACAAGAAAATCCGATGTGCGTTCGTCTGCTGTCTTGTTGTCGTATTTCGAGGATGTCATCAGATGTAGAAACAAATGGCGAGTCAAATTTTATGTCGGATTTCGAAAGCATCGTGTGTCGAAGCGATCATACAGTATTTCGAAGTACCACTGCATTTGACTAAATTGAATTGACAAAGCAGATGTACTACAACTACGACTGTTTATATGCGAGTAACAGCATTATGATGTTGTGGTTTGAATATAAATAAGTCTACATAACTGTAGTTTGATCTAAATAAAACTTAATGTAATGTGACGTCTTTGTTTACCCTTCTCCATACACTTTATTTTCCCTTTCACAGTTGGATTAATGAAGTCTTTTCGAGAATAATTGGTGAAGGTCAGTTTCCTTGGACAGCAAAATAAAATGAGACTAGAAACTTTATTGGCTTTATGTATGAAACTGTCGCAATGAAGTAAAAATGTATTAATCTGTGCTTAAAGTACTGCAATGGATCTCTTGCTTATTGACTTTCTGTCATTTCAAATGAAAATGTGCTTCTTGGAAGACAGCCTGCTTTGCATGACTGTTGGCTACTGTTGACTTATAGGCCCATTTATAGTGACTAACTCAAGTCTAATTTATCCTAGTCACAATTACAAGAAAAAAACAGATCCTTCCGAAATTGACTCAGTCCCACTGCTGGGAAATGGGAAAAATCTACCGTGGCGCTAGAGTTGTAGAGAATGGTTTTAGTCAGAATTGTCCCTTATTTGGTATGAGTGGATAGAAGCTGCTTACAGAATGCCCTTTGACCTTATTCGCAACAATATCCTGGTACTTAAAAGATCTATTGGGGTCTACATGTTAATGAAGTCTTTCTTTGATTAGAATGAAGCAGATGAAGATAAAAAAGACAAGAAAGCAGAGTGTCACATTCACCCTTAATGCATACAGTACAGTACATGAATAGCCTCCATTGTGAACTTTTCATGGCATGTATAAATGTACCGTCTCCCAAACCCTGTATGTGTGATGAACTGAATCCAATCCTTTTATTCTGACAGTTTTAATGCCCCTTTGATAGATAGAAGTAAGCAAATGACTGAATACAACAAAGTCAAAAATCACAGTGCACTCACTCATGCAGAGATGCCGAATGAGGATACGAATACAACCAACTCTCCGTTAGCCAGATTTTGAGGTTATCTGCCACTTAGCACAATACACAGACCAAGCAAAATAAATCCAGTAACACATTGTCTTAAACTCCTACCGATCAGTGCAAAAAAATAATGCATTTCTTTGTTCAGCATGTATGCAAACCTGAATAAATGAATTTACTAACTATGTGAAAGGCACTGATATGAGATCTCATAACCTGCAGCAATATTTGTAGAAGAACTATCCATCTCTTTACAATTAGATTAATTCTAGTCCAAATAAAGCTGTTGTAACCTTTCTGACGTGGAAAGACTAAAGTATTGGCTGGTCTCATTTTTTCATCTTGATTTGTTACGATTAGCGATACAAACCATGTTAATTTTGTGAATTATTACGAATGAGAAAGTTTTGATGTTTTTAAGTTTCACTTCCACAAGTGGACTGGGGGCATAAGAACAAATTGTTTCAATTTTTTATAGCTGTACGTGAAAGTATTAACTTGTAAAGCTGGCGCAATCAACTTTTCCATTAAAATTATAATTCTTCTTATGAAGAATATACATCATTATCATATTTGAATTGGTTGGCTTGGAGGTATTGTGAATAAACAAATAGTTTCACGTGTACTAGGTGTCCAGAAAACAGCGTGTAACACAATCAAGTTTGCTCTAAGACAATGAAACACGTTATTTTCCCACCACATATTGATGCACTGTCTCAAGAGCCATACAGAGAGGAACTTGCCTATTAATATATATTTCAACCTGCTCACACGGTTCAAAGTGTTTTCTCAGTGTCCCAGTGTAGGCCAAGGTTTTGTTTCTGGATGGGCCACAACCTGAGGAGAGATGTCACGTCAGATTTTTTTTCGTCCTGGTTCAAATGATGGGCTTGTCTGGATGAATAATTTAGTAAGGGAAGAAAAGAAGGGCAGTTGTTGACCTCTGCTTCCTGCGGAGCACCTGGAGCTATGAGCTGGACATTTCACTATAAATAAGATGGAAGAACACGGAGGTGGTACAGGAGAGGTAAGGCAAGGGAACATTTCTCTGTGCAAGGGTTTTGTGGTTGATGCACTTTAAATCTTTTCTCTTACTGGTTAACATTTAATTACAGTCATATTTGTACTAGACAACTTATACTATTCAAAGCATGGCACAGGGCATATGGTGCAGGGCGTGGGATGGTGACCTGATATGTTTTTCTTCCTGATGAGGTCATAACAGAAAATATTTGAGGAAAAAATATCATCATAATTCATAAGGCCGGCAAACTGTTGTTCTGCACCACTTAGTTGTGTGATTTAGAACTTGCATTTCACTGCATTTTGTCATGTTAAACTATAACTACCACTCTGCTTGAGGGAACTTAAAGTCATGTCTTGTAATATTTCTAGATATGAGTCATTATTCATTGATGATTGAAGCAAAGCAGCAAACCAACCTAAATATAGCATTAAATTGTTCCAAAATTTTATAATTTAAATGGGAGACACAGTGTAATTATTGTGTGTATAAAACCTATCTATCTATCTATCTATCTATCTATCTATCTATCTATCTATCTATCTATCTATCTATCTATCTATCTATCTATCTATCTATCTATCTATCTATCTATCTATCTATCTATCTATCTATCTATCTATCTATCTATCTATCTATCTATCTATCTATCTATCTATCTATCTATCTATCTATCTATCTAAATGTCTAATGACTGTATATGTTAATAAATACATTCATCTTCGAAATCGCTTACCCAAATGAGGGTCGCAGGGGTGCTGGAGCCTATCCCAGCTAACAACGGGCAGAATGGCAAGTTCACCCTGAAGTGGTTGCTGGTCAGTCGCAGGGCAGTCTGTACATATGTACTATATTAGGGATGTCCCGATCGCATATTATTGCACCCGAGTCACCTGTTTTGACAATCTGCCGATACAGAGTCCCGATTGGACACTGAAAAAAGTTTTTTTTTTATTTATTTTTTTTTAACAAAAGTTCCAAACATCTTACTGTCCCAACGTACCGCCTTCATCATGTGAATTATTTTTTAACAAGAATAACGTAGAAAAATGCTTATCTTTATTGAATGCTTCATTGAGTGAGTCCACTCAAATCCACTCAGGCATTGACGCTCACGCTGCTGAGAACAGCCTCTCACTTACACAATGAGTTGCCGCAGCACACTACTGCTAGTGTGTAACAAGCTTAATGATGATTAACACATTTATGCCTTTGATCGTAGTGCTACCAAGCTTCGCTGTTCAGATCAAAGCTACAAACCTGTCAATCATAGTTAACTTCAAGTACCAAACGCAATCGGCACTGCTTAGAAGGTGGGAGGTTCTGCGGCTGTATTATCATGGAAGAGAAAAACATACAGTTGGGCAAATAAGTATTTAGTCAACCACCAATTGTGCAAGTTCTCCTACTTGAAAAGATTAGTGAGGCCTGTAATTGTCAACATGGGTAAACCTCAACCATGAGAGACAAAATGTGGGGAAAAAAAACTGAAAATCACATTGTTTGATTTTTAAAGAGTTTATTTCCAAATTAGAGTGAAAATAAGTTTTTAGTCACCTACAAACAAGCAAGATTTCTGGCTGTCAAAGAGGTCTAACGTCTTCTAACGAGGTCTAACAAGGCTCCACTCTATACCTGTATTAATGGCACCTCTTTTAACTCATTATCGGTATAAAAGACACCTGTTCACAAACTCAGTCAGTCACACTCCAAACTCCACTATGGCCAAGACCAAAGAGCTGTCGAAGGACACCAGAGGCAAAATTGTAGACCTGCACCAGGCTGGGAAGAGAATCTGCAATAGGTAAAACGCTTGGTGTAAAGAAATCATCTGTGGGAGCAATTATTAGAAAATGGAAGACATACAAGACCACTGATAATCTCCCACGATCTTGGGCTCCATGCAAGACCTCACCCTGTGGCGTCAAAATGATAACAAGAACGGTGAGCAAAAACCCCAGACCTCCCGGACCTAGTGAATGACCTACAGAGAGCTGGGACCACAGTAACACAATGCGCCGCCTGGGACTGAAATCCTGCACTGCCAGACGTGTCCCCCTGCTGAAGAAAGTACACGTCTAGGCCCGTCTGCGGTTCGCTAGTGTCAGCACTAAGGCTGGGCAGGTGTGTGGGTGTGTTTGTCATCCAATTACAGGACCAGCACCTGACGGGTGGAGCGACGGCAGCTGTCAGCAATCACCATCACCAGCCTACATAAGCCAGCCAGAGCTCCACCACGTCGCTGGATTGTCTCTTTCAGTACACTGGTAGTGCTTTCTCGCGTTTTGAATATTTTGTGTGGACTTATCTGATCATCGACCTTTTGCTTGTTCCAGGATCTCGTCTACGCCTCGTGTTTTTGGTACCTTTACCCGGACGCTCCACGCCACAGACTCAACAGTTCTGTTGACAATAAACTGCTTGAACTCAGCGCCTCACTATCTCACGTGCCTGTTTAGGGGTTGTCAGCCTACTAACGTAACAGCTAGAGAGCATTTGGATGATCCAGAAGAGGACTGGGAGAATGTGTTATGGTCAGATGAAACCAAAATAGAACTTTTTGGTAGAAACACAGGTTCTCGTGTTTGGAGGAGAAAGAATACTGAATTGCATCCGAAGAACACCATACCCACTGTGAAGCATGGGGGTGGAAACATCATGCCTTGGGGCTGTTTTTCTGCAAAGGGACCAGGACGACTGATCTGTGTAAAGGAAAGAATGAATGGGGCCATGTATCGAGAGATTTTGAGTGAAAATCTCCCTCCATCAGCAAGGGCATTGAAGATGAGATGTGGCTGGGTCTTTCAGCATGACAATGATCCCAAACACACAGCCTGGGCAACAAAGGAGTGGCTTCGTAAGAAGCATTTCAAGGTCCTGGAGTGGCCTAGCCAGTCTCCAGATCTCAACCCCATAGAAAATCTGTTGAGGGAGTTGAAAGTCTGTGTTGCCCAACGACAGCCCCAAAACATTATGGCTTTAGAGGAGATCTGCATGGAGGAATGGGCCAAAATTAACAGCAACAGTGTGTGAAAAATTTGTGAAGAGTTACAGTAAACATTTGGCCTCCGTTATTGCCAACAAAGGGTACATAACAAAGTATTGAGATGAACTTTTGGTATCGACCAAATACTTATTTTCCACTATGATTTGCAAATTAATTCTTTAAAAATCAAACAATGTGATTTTCTGTTTTTTTCCACATTCTGTCTCTCATCTTTGAGGTTTACCCATGTTGACAATTACAGGCCTCCCTAATCTTTTCAAGTAGGAGAACTTGCACAATTGGTGGTTGACTAAATACTTATTTGCCCCACTGTATATATATATTTTTTAAGTTAAAAGCCCAATCCATTTCACCCGATTCCGATCCCCTGAAAAATGACGAGTTTGGCCAGATTTCCGGCACTTAATCCGATCGTGACATCCCTAATGTGGATATATATTTTTGTTTGTTTATATTGTTCTAGTATTGTTCTATTCAGCACATCTGTCTCACAGTTAAGAGGTCAGTTACTAAACATACTTTTGTTAAATTAAGACTAAACTCCAGCCTGTACCCGGTCTTGCAAATATAGATTAGTTCACCGCGCACCATAATGAGAAAAAAAAACGTTATAATTATAGTGAACACAAACAGTACAGTACCATAAACACATCTCACTTTTAGTTTGCTTTTTCAATAGTTGATTTAAATGACTTCAGCTGAGAATATAAACTTTGTGGCTGAGGTTGTTTTTAGACTTAAAGCTACTGCACCCAAAGGAGAAATACTGGAAATGGCATTTAACTGAAAAATCCATAAGGCGATGACTCAGTTCTCCTGCTGTTGAAAAAAATATGTAGGAGAGGTTTTTTATAGCAATAAAAAAAAGCAAGAAACACTTGTATAAGATCATTTGTACGGCACACAGAGTGAAGGTTAAATCATTCAATCAATCAGTTTTTCCACGTCATTTATTGACAGTGGTAATAGTAATAATTTGGCACAGTTGTTTGAAGTTTAATGAGATGATACATTAACGTTACAAATAAAGGTCAACAAGTAATCTTGAGCCATGAATGTGAGGAAACAAGGCACATTTTTAATTGTATAAATTAAAGAAACAGGGACACGCCACTATCAGGAAAACGCGGGCAGGTCGGTGGTGTGGACCCAAATGTCAATCCCAGCACCAGGACCCCCAACCCGAGCATGCCCTACCGCATCCAGCAGCACGCGAGCCCCATCAGGCGCGCGACAGCCTCGCAGACGGGCGGAGAAGCCACGCGGACGCCAACCCAGGGCCACGGCCCCCACCCAGCCAGCCTGGGGAGGGATGGCGGGCGGGGGGGTGGGTTTGGGTCAAGCGCAGCCCATCCCTCCTCCCGCAGCCCAGCAAAGGAGCAATCGTCCCCCCCCCCGGGACCCAGGGTGGTCCCCCTGGCCACCCGCGCACCCATCAACCAGCCTTCAGGGATGGCAGGAGGGGACGCACCACCAACCCAACGTCTACCCCCAACCCCGCCCGCCCACCCGGACCACGAGCCACAGCCGCAGCCCCCCAACCGGCACGGCACATCACGGGACCCCCAGCGGCCGACCAGGGCAGGGCCCCCCGCCGGTGCAGGCAACACCCCGCTGATTCACCGGCGCCCAGCCAGCGATCCGCGACGGAGCGCAGGGCGGATATCCAGTCAGAGAAGAGGGGAAGGCGGAGGCAGGAGAACGCCGAGGAACTGCCACGGGGCGATGCAAGATCGGAGCCCCGACCCCCCACCCCACTCCCGCGGCCAACAGCCCAGGCAAAGGGGAGGCCACACCCCAGGAGCCACGCCATAAGGAAAAAGTGTGGGACCCACCTACCACCCTATTACTGTGGCTGCCAGGTTCCCGGCTGGCAGCCATCACCCAGCACCGTGATGTGATTGTGAGGGGAGGGTAGTGCAATGTATGCATTAAAATAGGAGAGCATGGCTTGGGGCAGTGGGATCGCAGCATGGAAAAAAAACGTTTTAGTAATAAAAACACAAAGTACAACCAAAAGTACTGGGGATCAAAAAGGCAAGGTTCAAACAAAACTTACTTCATTGATGGGACTAGTACATGAGGGCTTGCACAGGACTTCGACATTGAAATAGACTGACTTTCACAATGACGCAACAAGGAGTGAAAAGAAACTGGGAGCTTATATACACACAGAGACAAGGGGTAACAAGACAACAAGGAACAGATGGGTGACACAGAAGGATGCAGATTGGCGGATACAGTAGGAAAAGGTACAACAGGTGAAATCAATGGGCAATCACAGGGACACACTAGGAGGGAACCGAGACAAAACCTAACAGTCACTAAACACACAATCTGGGGGAGCATTTCAGATTCGTAAATGATTGCTTATATCAGGGCTCAGTAAATCCGGACCTCGGTGCCACTTTTCCTGTCGTGTTTTCCATGTCTCCCTCCTCCAACACGCCTGAATCAAAATAATCAGGATCATTATCAGGCTTCTGGAGAGGTTTCTGATGACATAATCATTTGATTCAGGTGTGTTAGGGGAGAGAGACGTGGAAAACACGACAGGAAAAGTGGCACCGAGGTCCGGATTTAGTGAACCCTGGCTTATATGATGGTCTGGTATATGTGACCATACTTCATATCAGTTCAATTTCTCCAGTCTTTTTTCCCCCTGTTAAGCTACTCCTCTTGCCACTGACACACCCACTTGTAACCGTATACATTTTCAATGCATTTTGTCTCGGAAAATCTGATCAAATGACATCAAAGGGTATGAACTATAAATACACAAACACACGAGGTCACACTTAAAATGTACGTTATTGCTCAGAAAAAAGAACAAGAGTGAAGCTTTGGATGTTTTGTACTTTTAAAATAGAAACAAGGGTCTTCTAAAATACATTTTACTCATGAAGTCTTTCTCTAACCTTGATCACGTCTCAGAAATAAAAATAACCACATAGCCATTATCACTCAGAGATAGAGATATTCCAAATGCTAGTTCATAACAATCCTCAGGGCTAACTGTAGTAGGGTACAGAAGTGAGGTTTATCCAAATGACATGTTACTGGTACTTCTAGGTCACCTTGTCATCTGGCTTGACTTGTTCTGTGCACAGCACAAAACTGACCATTTTAAAAGCACCTATTCAGATATAACTGCCCATTTAGATGATGAAATTATGATTATTGTTATGCAATCATGATTCACCCTATTGTAACTTGCCCTCATTAAAGCCCCGACACTTACTATTTCGAGCAATAAATCTAATTCTACACAGTGGAGGCCTGGACTCTGCCTACATTAAACAGTACTTTCTGAAAAAACACAAAAAATACTCTCATTACTAACTACCAACCGAACTCTTATTGTAAATGTTTAAATATGGCTCAGCTTGGCTCTTTTTAACCCCTGGTACGTACTGATTGCTGATGTGCGATACCAGGTTGTTGGTGAGCTAACATTGCTACACCTGCTAAAACTATATTATATTTTAAAGTAAATAATATTTTAAACTACATTTCAACTTCAGTGACAAATAACATCAGGTATGCACGGAATGTTTTTCATTGGGAGTACGCATTTTATGCTGTATTTCAGTTGGGTCTGGAACATATCTGCCGCAACAAAAGGTTTCTGCGCAGAATTCTCACATATTGGATGCATTACTTAAATTCTGATGATTGGTGTTTCAGCCAAGGGCGTAGGTTTGTATAGGGGCGGTAGGGACATAACACTACCAACTTTTCAGGATGCTCAAATTGTCCCCACCAACTTTTACGCAACCTTATTTGCATTAATATAGAATTACTTCAATTATATAGGTAATTTAGAATGTCTTCCCATGTTGTAAGGATATAATTACCCTCCCATTATTAAGTGAATTACAGTACTTTCAATATGTTCAGACTTACATTGACCCCTTTCACTTGCTGAATGTGCTAGTCCATTTTTTCCCCCTCAAACGCAAGTTTGATTGGCTAATGACTTGACCCCCCCCCCCCCACACACACACACACACACACACGTTCACAGCCAGTGTTCTGTCAAATTTTTCACCCTGATAATATTTTGCTCCCGAAGCTTTTGTGGTGGTGAATAAGCACTCTTTTAAATTCAGTTGGACCCTCAATGTTATTTAAAGATGCTAAATTAACAAGTTGCATCATAAACATACACGTGTAGCATGAATATGGCATAAATAAATGCTTAAAGGGATCCTCTGTTTTTAAGACAAGTAATTCTTAAAAGATACATATTAGTATGAGTTCTAATAATTTGATATTAAAACCCCTCTTAAAGTTTTTGTTTTAATAAAGTTTGTAAAAATTATTTTAAGTGATAGGTCGCCATTCTTGTTACATCGCAGTCACTGGCCCCGTTGCGGAAATCCCAGCCCCACCAAATGCGTGCAGCAAATACCTGATAAGACAAAAGTTGGGCAAAACTGGTGATGCGAGAGAGTCCTGTTGGGAAGTCCTGTTGGGAAGTCCGGTTGGGAGCGAGAGCGTATGCTTTCCGGTTTTATTAGCAGATATTCAAGGTAAGCATATTGCGTTTTCAAACTTATCCCAATATAATTATGTAGATTGTTAGCATCCAGAGCTGTCGTGTGCTTACAGTACAGGAGAAAGAGCACACCTTGTGTAATCCAGGTCCTGTACATTGTAACGCGTGGTAGCTAGGATACGTGTATAAAAGTACCAAAAAGGGGAGAAGCTTCCACTTAAGCACATTTATTCACAAAAAATAATATTTCCACCTTGACCACTTTTCACTCGGGAGCTCAGCAGTACGCAAACACGCGTTCCCTGACGAACTCCCAACATTGTTGTAAGGTCCACGTCAGAGTCACTGTCGTCACTGTAGCGTGCCATAGTGCTTTAATTATTTAGTATGATTTGGGGAAAACTCCCACGAAGAATAGTCAACAAAAAAGATAGCAATAGTAATCCAAATCTGCGTTTTTTTACTCACTCGAAGATGGACAGAAGAAGAAAAATGGACAAATCCGAAACCAATATTGCAGACGCGGTGGGACCGTCGGATCCAGAAAATAGACGGATCCCTTACTTGACTGAGGATCCAGGAAAAATTTTCGGGCGCTAGTTGTAACGCGTGGTGGGTAGGATGCGTGCATACAGGGACCAAAAAGGGGGAGAAGCTTCCACTTGTGCAGATATATTCAGTAAAAATAATAATTCCACCTTGACCACTCACTTCACTCCCCTTGTTTCCATTTGACTGGAAATTGCATCCAAAAGCAGCACATCGTGGCATTTTACTTCGCGAGTTTAGGCAGCAATAATCCTCTGATTTAAATACATGTAGGCTCTAATAAACCACAATTGTTCTCTTGTACTAAAATATGTTGTTAGAAACACATAAAATGTTAAATCAATGGCAATATTTTATAATATTTAGTCCATATTTTGACCTTTAGTTGGCGCCATGGTTTGCGGGCTCGCAGCGATGACGTAATTGGTATCTTTTCGAATGTGTAGCGTGTTCAACAATTGCTTATTGCTGCCTAAACTCGCGAAGTAAAATGCCACGATGTGCTGCTTTTGGATGCAATTTCAAGTGAAATGGAAAAAAGGGGAGTGAAGTGAGTGGTCAAGGTGGAATTATTATTTTTAGTGAATAAATGTGCATAAGTGGAAGCTTCTCCCTCTTTTTGGTCCCTGTATGCATGTATCCTACCCACCACGTGTTACAACTGGCGCCCGAACATTTTCCCTGGATCCTCAGTCAAGTAAGGGTCCCATCGCGTCTGCAATAATGGTTTTGGATCTGTCCATTTATTTTTATTCGTTGGTCCCACAGCGGCTTTTCGGATCAATCTATTTTGTGGAATCGACGGCCTAATCGCGGCTGCGATATTGCCATGGGATCGGTCTAATTCCTGGATCTTCGAGTGAGTAAAAAAACGCGGATTTGGATTAATATTACTATCTTTTTTGCTGACTATTCTTCGTGGAGTTTTCCCCAAATCATACTAAATAATTAAAGCACTATGGCACACTACAGTGACGACAGTGACTCTGACGCGGACCTTACAACAATGTTGGAGTTCGTCAGGGAATGCGTGTTTGCGTACTGCTGAGCTCCCGAGTGAAGAGTGGTCAAGGTGGAAATATTATTTTTTGTTAATAAATGTGCTTAAGTGGAAGCTTCTCCCCTTTTTGGTACTTTTATACACGTATCCTAGCTACCACGCGTTACAATGTACAGGACCTGGATTACACAAGGTGTGCTCTTTGGCCTGTACTGTATGTAAAGCACACGACAGCTCTGGTTGCTAACAATCTACATAATTGGGAAAACATTTGAAAATGCAATATGCTTACCTTGAATATCTGCTAATAAAACCGGAGTTCCCGAATCCCAACAGCATGCACTCTCGCTCCCAACCGGACTCTCTTGCATCACCAGTTTTGCCCAACTTTTGTCTTATCAGGTATTTGCTGCACGCATTTTCCCCTGAAACTCGTCTTGTGAACGACCGACAGTGCTGTCCTGCTCTTCACTTTTCAGATCTGGTTCAAATAGGAAGGGTAGAACTGACGACATGTTGGGAAAGCTAACGAGTGACACGCTGGAATTTCGGCATTCAGGGCCAGTGACGTCACGCACTGCTACGTAACAAGAATGGCGACCTATCACTTAAAATAGTTTTACAAACTTTATTAAAACAAAAACATTAAGAGAGGTTTTAATATCAAATTATTATAACTCATACTAACATTTGTTTTAAGAATTACTTGTCTTAAAAATAGAGGATCCCTTTAAAGCAAAAGTCTAAAAAAGTGTACAAACAGTCTGCTTTATTAGATAAAAGTACTGAAAGTGCCTTTATTTTACCTTAGCCTTGTGATACTGACCAGTGTATGGATTGTACTTTCCTGAGCTAATAAACACCTAAATCTGCTTGCTCCTGAAGTATAAATGCTCAAATGTGAGAGCGAAGAAAACAATGTCCCATACAACTGGTTTAAAATTCAGGGTTCACCCATTTGAACCATAACACATTTTGTTTCCCAAGGCAAGTAATTTGTACTTTGAAAAGGTGCACCAGCTCAACAAATTATTGTTTATGCACCATCCCTTGTTTTCTCCAAGATGCCCTTGTATGTAATCGACTGAGTGCTCCGATTTTTATAGCCTGTGCGTCAGTGACGGGGGTCCGGGTGGGCAGCGGGGAAGAGGTGGAGGCCTGCGGATGTTAGCGAAAGGGATGGAAATTACCTTTCGTAATATCTACAATGGTCCGGAGAAATTGAGGTCATTAATATTCATTCAGTATAGCACATCACATACTAAAGGCGAGTCAGAGTGGAGCGAAACATAAATATATGTGAAAACGAGCAGCAGCAGGTTCACAAATGAGCGCCAGAAGCAAGAAATGATCTCTGGGCTGTATACAATATGCAAATGTTTCCTGTATTGCAGCACACAGTTCCGCTCAGCATGTTGGTCCGCTAGTAAAGATAAAGAAACGTTAGCATTAGGAAAATCATAAAGGACTAAATCAGGATTTTACACGGCAACATTGTGTTTATCTAGCTATCTTGATTAGGTTTTCATGTTTTTATTTTATCCTGTTGTGAGCTTATAACAGCTTTCATCAAATGTTATGAGTTCAAACTGTGACCTGCGTCGCCAAAATTGCTCTTTTTCTAAAGTTGAGCTAGTTTGCAGTTGTTTGTCGTCCAGATGAAATACTGAGCGTTTTGGGTAATGCTAATGTCTCTGTGTCAGTTTTGTTGTGCTGTACGTTTTTTTATTTTTACGCAAGACCTTTTTCCACTGGTACTCGATTTCAAAAAAGTGGTCTTTGTGCATTCGCAGTTATTCACAGCCACTCAATTAAAAATCAAATAAAAGTCAATTTATGACAAATAGGCTATTATTTCACTATCTAATCAATGTATCTTCCATTTTTGAGATGCATTTGCTTAGGCAAAAGTGTTATTGTTCTACACTTTAGTATCCCATTTTCTGTTATGGGACAAAGTGTAAATGTTTACCTATAATTAGAAACATGTGCTGCGAATAGTTTTTGTGTGTAGATTATATTAGTCTCTCGTTAGAAGAAAAGGCCCCCTGAGGTTTACACTCTACATTCCAGTGGAGGAGTTTAAAATGCAAATGAATGCTGAATACTTGAAAGGATACTATGCTAATCTTAATCAATAGCCTTTAATAAGAAGACAAGAGATAAGGCTCAGATAGTGTACTACAACTCCTCCAAAAAAGAGCAACTTGGATTTTCCAAATTGCGTCAGATCTGGTGAATCCTGAGCTGAAAACTGCATAATAAGCAATTGAAAAACGATTTCATTATTGATCATAAATTCAAGTCATAGTAAATCAGTCCAAGTTAACATACTATCAGCAGTGCTTGTTATCAGGGCTGCAGCTATCGAATATTTTAGTAATAGAGTATTCTACTGGTAATTCCATCAATTAATCGAGTAATCGGATAAAAGATATTTTTTTAGGTAACGAGCAATGATAAATATACATGAGAAAACAAGACATTTCACCTAATATTGAACCATTTTTAGACAATGTCTTCATTTTAGAGCCTACAATTGCATCTCAGATGTGACTAGAAAAAAACAACAACAACAACAAATTTCTCTGTTAGCGCCACGTTAACTTAATTTTACCTTGTCCTGAGTATTGCTCCTCTGCTCTTGGAGTAAATGGGGTGCCTTCGGTGGAGCAGGGGCTAGGCGGGTGGGTCTTGTGGTGGCGCGTGGCCAGGGTTTCGGGGCTGCTCATCGGTCGTAGGATCCAGCTGGGGGTGCGGAAGCGTCGGCAGGGCCGCGGGTAGCCGGGGCCGGGCAGGGGTAGTGTTATGCAAGCGCTGTCTTATAGTGAATACATGAAACAGTGTTCGCCTTGGTCTCCAGCTTGAAATGCTCCCACACTTTTGACATTTTCTGCTTTTTCTTGGTGCCTTTCTCTTTGCTTTCGTCGGCTTCTTTGTCGTTACCTCTATATTTGTGTGTGGTTGAACTCAAATATATCGGCCGCCTCTCTCTTCGTCCTATACGCACGTGTTTTCAGTGCATTGTGCCACAATAAAAGTAGTCCGGGCAAAACGTCATGCTTATAGCTGGCAAAATTAAACGAATCCTGGAGTAACCCGAATTATTCGAGTAATCATTTCAGCTCTACTTATTATTATTTTTATTAGTATTTTTACAGACCACTTTCCCGTCGATGTCATCAAAAGCTGTGCATTGGCTGAAAAAAAATCTGAGATAACGTGAGTGGATGTGAAAACCTGACACACGTTCACAGTTTTTATAATTTTTGACACAGTTTCACACAATATTAACATGCCTAGCTGTTGTGTTTTTGGGTGTATGAGTTGGACGGTAAAGGGGTTAAATTTTCTTCTCAAAACAGGCCCTTTCAGAAACACCGAAGGAGCTTGTGGGGGCAAGTTATAAGGATCGCTAAGATGCTTTCAATCTGATAAGGTTAGTTTTTTATCTGAATTTTCATTATATTTTACACTTGAATACTTCCACAAACAGACTGTCATACTTTTTGAGCCACATTCTACTGACATGATCTTTGCCAACCAACAATAAAGGGGTCTACGGATTGATTCAGTTTGATTGAGAAACAGAAGGAAAGGAGAAGCTCTTGATACAAAACATACCACATGATGTGCACAAGTTGTATTGCAGAATGGATGACATCTCAGAATGTTTATTTTTTTTTAAATTGTTTATTTAATTATTGCCATGGAACAACAATTACCTTAGAATACAATGGAAGAGAATGGCCTTTATTGCCATTGCACAGAGTACAACGAGATTTAAAGCTTTGCCATAATATGCACCACATAAAGCAAAAGTACAATAAGGTTAATTTAAAAAAAAGAAAAAAACATGTTATAGTATAAACCGATTGGGAATAAAGTAAATAAGTGACCAGCAGCAAGTGGCGATATAGTGGTAATATAAGTATTGTAGTGCACACATGATCATTTACAGTACTCAGACTCGGATGCAAATGACTGACTGGATATAATATCTATGCACAGTCTGTGCATAGATATTGGTGTAACAATGCAAATATGCTATAACGTAAATGTGCAAATGTTGAATCTCGGGTACCCAGATTATGCAGTACCCATAGTGAGACAGATGTCTGAGAGCATATTACTTAGTGAGATGCATGTGACAGTCAGGGGTCGCGTTAACCGAATATTTTCCGTCGTTGACCGTTTTTTTAAAAACGGTGACGGAAAAAACTGAAGTCCATCCGTCATTTTGACAGGTTGCAATTCACACCCCAGACCACAGGATGGCGAGTGAGCATGTTAATTAGCTATTGTCTCACTTGATGCATGACGTCGTTGGCCTTACTCGGAAAAATGTCAAGGCAACTCAGTGTTTGCCTGGCACGGCCAGACTGTTCTCCCTGTATTTTTCAAACACTGAGAGAAAAGTCTGGGACACAGCCTCTCGAGTAGGTACAAAATCAATCAACAAATCAGATTTGTTTATTTGCGTGACGTGTTCTTCACGAGCAACGTCACTCTTGCGCGCCGAAAGTCGTCTCTACAACAACACGGATGGCGAACGGGAGAGCCGAGAATATGCTCCAATCCACGGTAAATTCAGTTTTAAATGAGCTAAAACACATCGACACGAGACATTGACAAGTCTGTCTCGTGCTAGCCATGTTGAATAAACTCCGTTCTCCTCGTATGTTTAGTTCCGCGCGGAAGTCCCTCGTCCTGCCCTCGTCGCTTTGCTAACGGCACGTCTGCCCGTCGCTGATTGGTGCACTCCGCTGTCTGTTTGCCTCTTGTTAAGCTTGTTCGGACAGAATATTAATTAAAAATGAATGAAAACTAAATACTATTGAATATGTCATTATTATCATTTTAAAAATGTAAGTGACGGGTAAAAATAGATTATGACCGGATTTTTATGACACTCTCAGTCAAAATGACAGACAACGAAAAAGTCTAGCGCAACCTCTGGTGACAGTGTTGTGGCATTGGCAGTACACTGACAGTGACATTTCAGTGCAAACTTGTGTTGAGTATGTTGACAGCTCTTGAAAAGAAACTGTCTCTCAGTCTGTTTTGGTTGTTATGGCCCAGTAGCACCTGCCAGAGGGCAACAGGTTGAGGTGGTAGGGGCTGAGATGTGTAGTCTTTTATGATGCTCCTTGCCTTATTAGACCACTTCAATTTTTCTCTCTAAACCTTTCCAGTCAACAAACACAAGTTAGCATCAGGCAAGGTGGCTGGATGTTTTCTTAGTATGTGTAAAAGCAGGGTAACCTCTGAACAATTTGGAGCCCAAAGCAAATTTGTATTTAGAGGACCTCCATCACACCTGTCCCTATCTTCAAATGTATCATAGGTACAAAAACAAACCTGAATAAAATAAATAAATATCAAATCAAGTAGCTTCAAAGGGAAATAAATATACAGTGCCTTGCAAAAGTATTCAGCCCCCTTGAATCTTGCAACCTTTCGCCACATTTTAGGCTTAAAACATAAAGATATTAAATTTAATTTTTTTTGTCAAGAATCAACAACAAGTGGGACACAGTCGTGAAGTGGAACAACATTTATTGGATAATTTAAACTTTTTTAACAAATAAAAAACTGAAAAGTGGGGCGTGCAATATTATTCGGCCCCTTTACTTTCAGTGCAGCAAACTCACTCCAGAAGTTCAGTGAGGATCTCTGAATGATCCAATGTTGTCCTAAATGACCGATGATGATAAATAGAATCCACCTGTGTGTAATCAAGTCTCCGTATAAATGCACCTGCTCTGTGATAGTCTCAGGGTTCTGTTTAAAGTGCAGAGAGCATTATGAAAACCAAGGAACACACCAGGCAGGTCCGAGATACTGTTGTGGAGAAGTTTAAAGCCGGATTTGGATACAAAAAGATTTCCCAAGCTTTAAACATCTCAAGGAGCACTGTGCAAGCCATCATATTGAAATGGAAGGAGCATCAGACCACTGCAAATCTACCAAGACCCGGCCGTCCTTCCAAACTTTCTTCTCAAACAAGGAGAAAACTGATCAGAGATGCAGCCAAGAGGCCCATGATCACTCTGGATGAACTGCAGACATCTACAGCTGAGGTGGGAGAGTCTGTCCATAGGACAACAATCAGTCGTACACTGCACAAATCTGGCCTTTATGGAAGAGTGGCAAGAAGAAAGCCATTTCTCAAAGATATCCATAAAAAGTCTCGTTTAAAGTTTGCCACAAGCCACCTGGGAGACACACCAAACATGTGGAAGAAGGTGCTCTGGTCAGATGAAACCAAAATTGAACTTTTTGGCCACAACGCAAAACGATATGTTTGGTGTAAAAGCAACACAGCTCATCACCCTGAACACACCATCCCCACTGTCAAACATGGTGGTGGCAGCATCATGGTTTGGGTCTGCTTTTCTTCAGCAGGGACAGGGAAGATGGTTAAAATTGACGGGAAGATGGATGCAGCCAAATACAGGAACATTCTGGAAGAAAACCTGTTGGTATCTGCACAAGACCTGAGACTGGGACGGAGATTTATCTTCCAACAGGACAATAATCCAAAACATAAAGCCAAATCTACAGTGGAATGGTTCAAAAATAAACGTATCCAGGTGTTAGAATGGCCAAGTCAAAGTCCAGACCTGAATCCAATAGAGAATCTGTGGAAAGAGCTGAAGACTGCTGTTCACAAAGATTATTAAGATTAGATTATCCAATAAATGTTGTTCCACTTCACGATTGTGTCCCACTTGTTGTTGATTCTTGACAAAAAATTAAAATTTTATATCTTTATGTTTGAAGCCTGAAATGTGGCGAAAGGTTGCAAGGTTCAAGGGGGCCGAATACTTTTGCAAGGCACTGTATAATCAAATGTGATGACCCTTGTGATATGCTGGGTGCTCTCTCTGTGTCAGAAGCTGCTGCCTGTCAGTCTCCCTTGTTGACACATTTCTATGTTGACTCTCTTATGCATGCAGCCATAAAAAGAAAGAAAAGAAAACCATCGTGCATAATAAATGTGATGCAATCAATGCAAATACAACAGACATACAGTAAATAATAATTCAGTGGTACTTCGACATACGATCGTTTCAGCGCACGATATTTTCGACATCCAACGTAAAATTGGACACTCCATTTGTTACTACATCTGACATAATGTTCGAAATACGACGATTCATGACAGCACCGCAATTTCATTGTTTTCCCGCAAGACGGACACATGGCGGATTTTCTTGTGAGAGAAATCAACATAGGCAGGGGTGCACATAAGTGGTCCACATGCGGGCACGCGTACTGGACGTAAACAAATGCGCTGGGCCTCAACGGCTTCCATACGCTTTTGTGTACCGATGGCTGACCGCTGTATTTGCGGCGGACACGAGAAAATCACTTTTCAAAATGTCAAAGAGGCAGGCCCCACTGAGTAATTATTTCCGTGTTCCCCCACCCCCGTCAAAAGACAGAAAAACGACAAAGACGTCACCGGAGCTAACGAAAAAAAGGACCTTTCCTGAAAAGTGGCTGCAGGAGGTCCATGGCTAAAAGCAAATGATGCTCGCATGGAAATGTGAAATTACGTGGAAATTTTCCGTGAGAATCCCTATGTCGCTGATAAGAGCAGCGCATTTTATGTAGGGTCAAAGAATTTCAGCCATCCAAACTTTGAAAAGCATGAAAAAAACAGAGCATGTGGCAATTAATTAAGCAAACTATGGATGTCAGACAGCACCCCACTCGCCCTATGGACAAGTGGCGGAATAAAGTTAATGAAGAACAGCGCCATGCACTGACAAACGTGTTTTTGCTCACATTTCACAAAGCTAAACATGCACGTTCAATGAGCTCTTATGAGGAGGACATTCCACTTTTACAAAGGCTTGGAGTTAATGTGGGAGCCGCATAATGCCCTTTATTTTGAATTAGTAGTGCTTTTATGTTTATTTTAGGGCTGTCAAACGATTAAAATTTGTAATCGAGTTAATTACAGCTTAAAAATTAATTAATCGTAATTAATCGCAATTAATCGCAATTCAAACCATCTATAAAATATGCCACATTTTTCTGTAAATTATTGTTGGAATGGAAAGATAAGACACAAGATGGATATATACATTCAACATACGGTACATAAAGACTATTTGTTTATTATAACAATAAATCAACAAGATGGCATTAACATTATTAACATTCTGCTAAAGCGATCGATGGATAGAAAGACTTGTAGTTCTTAAAAGATAAATGTTAGTACACGTTATAGAAATTTTATATTAAAACCCCTCTTAATGTTTTCGTTTGAATAAAATTTGTAAAATTTTCAATCAAAAAAATAAACTAGTAGCCCACCATTGTTGATGTCAATAAATACTTACACAATGCTCATGGGTGCTGAAGCCTATAAAATCAGTCGCACCCAAGCGCCAGCAGAGGGCGGCAAAACTCCATAAAATACAATTAACAAGTGGGCATTTCACTGTACTGTCATTTAAATCTGTCTGATCGGGGCATGTGCGTTAATTGCGTCAAATATTTTAACGTGATTTATTTTTAAAATTAATTACCGCCCGTTAACGTGATAATTTTGACAGCCCTAGTTTATTCTTTACATTTCACTTCAAAGTAATGGCAAATTTGTTGTGCCAGTTGATGTTAATCAAGCATTAATTGTTAATATAATTAATTAAAGGTAATTGGCTGTAAGTAAAGCTTGTCATAATTTTATCGCATCAGGCGGGTCGGCTCTCAAGCTCAATGAGGACCAAGTCACATCTCCAGGTCCTCCTCTGAGAACCTGGGTAAAACAAATATGTGCACCCCTGAACATAGGTTCCAAAAATGTTAAAGCAGGAGGTGAAAAAAGAAAAAAAGGTAAGGCTTACCATTGAAATGAAGATGGAATGATAGAAAAATGTGAGCGTGGGGTGGCTGTCCGTGAATTGCTTGAAAATAATCCTCCGACTTCTGTTCGCCAGTCTTTATAAGTTAAGGTGACAATTATTATTCTGGTACCATCGCCAAAGAGATCGCCAGCTTCGTATTGTTTTTAATCATTTATTTTAGAACTTGTGCAACACAACACGCCAACTGATAGCAACAACAAGACGTGAAAATAGAAAGTCACCCGCCCGCCTAGCCCCCACTCCACCGAAGGCACACGAGCAGAGGAGCGAAACTCGGGACAGGGGAAAATTAAGTTAACGTAGAGCAAATAAATAAGATTAACGTTACTGTACCTTGCTAAAGTAACGTTAGCCCTGCAGAGGGCTAGGTTTCTATTAATTATGACTACTGTTGATGCGTGGCTAACGTGTCTTCCGTACAAGGTTTATTTAATCTGTAAAAACAGCGTTGTAGAGTGATGAGGGTGAAAAATACAAACATAATAGAGATGTCCCAATCGAGCGGCATCGGGTCCGATCACGTCATTTTCAAAGTATCGGAATCGGCAAAAAAATATATTGGACATGCCTTTTTTTAATATATATATTTTTTTTAATTAAATAGTTTTCTAATTGTATTTAACGTTACAGACAAAATGTCTTACAATCATCCAGAGTCTTTAGTTTTGGCTTAAAGTGGGGCTGTCAAATTTATCGCGTCAACGGTGGTAATAATATTAAAATATTTAACGCACTTAGCGCATGCGCTGCACTACCCACTCACGCATTGTCGCGTTCAATCTGTAATGGCACCGTATTACGTATACATAGAACTAAAATGCAATGTTTAATGAGTAGAGTGAATTTTGGCAGCCTTTGAAGCCTTTTTTTAATTGGCTAAAGCCTTACAATCCCTCTCTCAACGATCACAAATATCGTGGGAAGCAATGTGGGGAAGAAAGGTAGTAGTTGATCTTTTTCTTAACACCATAATTTATTTCCAAACGCTGAGAATATATATCAATTGGTACCATTACGCACAGTCATGGTTGCACTTCCCATCATGCATTTGGGTAGAAGTTAAATGGCTGAATTATCATTTACTGAAAGCTCATAAAAATCCACTAGATGGCAATATTTAGTCACAATATACAAAGTCACATATGTCCTTTAAGAATTACAAGTTTTTCTATCCGTGGATCCCTTTCACAGAAAGAATGTTAATAGTGTAAATGCCATCTTGAGCATTTATTGTCATAATAAACAAATACAGTACTTATGTACTGTATGTTGAATGTATATATATTCGTCCGAGTTTTATTCATTTTTTTCTTAATGCATTGCCAAAATGTATATGATAGGGAAAAATTATCGGGAATGATTGGAATTGAATCGGGAGCAAAAAAAAAGCAGTCGGATCGGGAAATATCGGGATTGGCAGATACTCAAACTAAAACGATCGGGATCGGATCGGGAGCAAAAAAAAACATGATCGGAACAACCCTAATAATAAAGACAACTGTCAATTTTAGCTCGTTAGTCACTGATGGATAAAAAACCAAGTAGCACTGGTGCCTAATGTGCTCCAATACAGCAGTTAAAATACATTTATTTTGAACACTGCAAAAATCCAATCAGGAATTAACTAGAACTTAAAAATAGCTTGTCACAAATGGAAATTAAATTGAAACACCTGGGGAAAACACCTAACGATTAAGCGATGTGTGTTATCAAGGATAATTACATTTTTCGGTAAGAAATAAGTTGTTTTTTTTAAAATAAGATCTTATGATTTTTGAGTGAAAGCAGGGAATATGTTTAGTTATTTGTTATGTTTGTTATTGTCTAAAAATATTAGTTTAAAATAGTTTTTTTAGGTGAAATGTCTTGTTTTCTTTTGTATGTTTGTCATTGCTCTTACCTAAAAAAAATGTTTTATCCGATTACTTGATTAATCGATGGAATTTTCAGTAGAATACTCGATTACTAAAATATTCGATAGCTGCAGCCGTGCTTGAAACATTTCAATTCGGTGCAAAAATGATGTGGTCGCTATCCATGGTGCTAGAGTGCTGTGAATTTTCTTATTAGCGGATGTTTTGTGTACTGTTTCCGTTATTCTCTTGGTCTTTGTATTCTTCATGTCCATTTGATGGTCTTCAAAATAACATAGTTGCTCTCCATGGTGCTGAAGCTTGCAAGGCCTGCTTTTGCGGGTATTTTTATGTTGTAAAATGATGTTATGATGAGCTTTATTATTTGGCACAGTCAAGTCAACTGCATGGTGCTTCTCTCCCATTGGTCACATGACAGGTGCTGGCTGTCAATGCATCAAACATTGCCATTGTTCTCCTTCCTCATGTTTATTTGAGTGTAATATGTACACCTCACAGAAGGAGCAGTCATGGGTTTTAGTAATCGTCATCCTGCTTAGTGTTTTGCATGTCTGACATTCTGTGCCATTGCCAAGTTTCAATGCAGTTACTGACCACTACAAGGTCGTTACGCAGGAATGTGTCATGACAGCAAATAACCAAGTTCGTAGTTCAGTACGAATGCATTAGTCATTAATGGTAATGCTAGGGTTTGGATGATTAATTGATTTTTCAAAGTAATTCCAGTTAATCACATTCGTGTTCTTTGGGGTCATTCTCCCAGCAGATCGTACTAAATGAAATGGCATATATATTAAAGAATCAGGGGTTTTTACAAGCTGTGCTCACATTTATTTCAAACATTATCAGAGACATACATCAGGTCAATTTTGCTCATTCTGCTTGTGTCAGGAAAAATTATTCAGACTCGTTTTAACGTGAGAATCCCGACTTGTCTTTTTGGGTGCCACGTTCTAATGGAAGGGGAAAATGTATGTCTTTCTAATGGAAGGAGCCTTCACTTATCATCTTCCTTGACAAAGATAAAAAGAGTCATGTTGTCTGTAGCCACTATAAATGAGGGTCCTTGTTAAGTCTGCAGGCTTCCACCTGCAAAACACCCACATTAATTTATTGTGATAAAATACTGCTCAGGCATAGCTGCTGCCTAAAGATATTAAAATGCACCAGAGGGACTTTCAACAGGACATTCAAGGCCTTATTTACTGAGATCCCAAAAAGTGGGTGCTGAATTGTGTGTTTGCTCTAACAGATTGCTCACACTTTTTGGTAATCGTGTGGCTAAACGTGCTTAGAAACAGGGAAATAGTTGTAAAGAATCATATATTTAAAAGCATAAGCGGATTTTAAGGGGGGGGGCAGGCCCCCCTGGTGGCTTATAAGTGTCATTGCATGAAATTGACTTTCCTATATATATAAATGTTGTAAAGCAATGAAACTGCAACAAAAATGAATGAAATGAACAAAAAAATATATTTTGATAATGGGTCAAAATTATTTATCGAATATGTCATGTGACTAGCACCTTAGATGGTCATTTGCTTTGCATTTAATTCTAATAAATAATTAATAATTAGGGGAGAGCAATTTTATTTTTCAAATGATTTGAAAATATTTTTTTTATTGACGGTTTTTGGGGGATTGAATGATTAATATGGCCCAAACACAAAAAGGATTGCTTCAATCAAAGATAAGTGTTCAAATCAATCTCAAATATTATTTTCGCATTAGAAAAACATTTCCTATGATTGAAATTTTTCTTTTTTTTTTTTTTGAAGTGATTTTTCCTTTTGAAAATATATATATTTTTGAAGCAACTTATTTTTTGATTGAATAATAAAGACAAAAACGTCCTAGCCAAAATGTGGCCCAAACACATATCAACATTACCGCAATAAAAAATAAAAAAATAAAAAAACTGACTCCAATGAGAAAAAATTCAATCAAAGAAAAATAGCTTTCACGTGTATTTTATGGAGTTTCAAATATATATTTTTTTTATTGAGGCAACTTTTTCTTGATGGAAAATATATATTTTGATAGAAACAACTTTTTTTTTTTTTTTTTTTTTTTTTAATTGAAGCTACTTTTTTTTTTTGGGATTGAATAATAAAGACACAAATCTACCTCCATATGGCTCAGCCCAGGGGATACAATTTTTGACTGGGGTAACTACATTGGCACGACACCGGCGGGCGTACCATATTCAATGGATGACAATATTGGTGAAAAGTATTGCCTAAGCAGCCTGATTTAGAATTCCCCTCATGAATGATGGGAAACACACAAAAAAAAAAAAAAACGCTCATTGTCAGCTTATTATTATAAATATTCTTGTAAGTTCATTTTATTGCCGACAATGCATCATATCAACATGTTGTGCCCCCTCTGCCTCAAAAGTCAAACTCCGCCTATGTTTAAAAAAGGGTTTGACACTAACAGTCGGTCTCATGATTCACCATTAATGATGATGTGAATGTGAATAATAAATGAAAAGATGTAATTGGACGTGTTAATGGAATATACACTGGAAAATGAACTCCACAAATTTTACTGTTAATGCGTCCATGCTGTGTTGAAATGCATTTAGAATTTGGAGGAGCACACAGGAAAAACTACACAAGTTGTCCCAGTACACACCATAGAGTATGAGACCATTCATATTTTGCTTGTATTTAAAGGGTAGTATATATAAATGTGATGCATTTGCAAACATGAGTATGTTTGTTGCTCTTAACAGCTTTTGTTGCCCTTCGAGGGCATTCAGCTGAGAAGCTTTTACTTTAGATCACTGTGTATTGTAAACAAACACCTCCTGGTGTATAACCTTTGATAAGCATTGCATAAATGGTGGTTAAGCCATTCTTGTGGTTGCATACACTATATGTAACTACAGTATATCTCACAGCTGTATATTGTCCCAAATGTTCATAATAAAACTGGTCGGGGACGTAATGTGATCTTTCCAAGGACACAATGGAACCATCAAGGTAAAAAAAAAAAAAGACAATATAACTTGATCAGGCAATATAATTGAGTGAGTTCAAGGTGAGCTCCAAACACAACAGCAATTACGTGATCACAGGTTGTACACTTGTAGGCAGGCCCGGAGTGACTAATCGGGAGCTTCTGGACGATTCCAGAAGGGCCGGCCGGCCAGATGGGCCGGTCCGCGTTTTATTAAAAAAAAAAAAAAAAAATTACACTGTTATCATTTTTTGTTTGGTATTTATTTATGACAGTGTCACTGAGTATAACTTACATTCTGTTACCGCTGTCCCTGTGGGCCGTCTTAAAAAAAAAAAAAACAGTATTATTTTTTTTTCCAGACTCATCCTCACGTGTGCAGACGAGAAATACAGCATGCAGCTCCGCCCCCTAATTGTAGTCTGTATTGTAGTGACGAGATTTGTCGTTCACTTGAGCAAACGAATCCATTCCGGTTCGTTCAGTAAAAAGATTCGTTCAAACAAATCGTTCAACGAATCGTTCGCCCCCCTCATCTCCCTCCCCGCCCAAACGAATCGTTCGGTTACTGAACGGGAAGTGACGTTGCCGAACGAATCACCAAAGACCGCTTCGCAGTATAACTGAACGGGAAGTGACATTGCTTGGTCCCTCCCTCTCTTCCACATTGACCACTCGTCGTAGTTTCAGAAATGAGTGACAGGCGGTATCATTCTGCTTTCACAGACAGCCTCGTCTCCCTCCTGCTGCTGCAAAAGCGAGGGAGAACTTCCGCGTCGTCTGTCCTAGTTCTATGGGCTCAAAGTCATGGCTCGTGCTTGCATTTCGATTTAGGACACGGTTAAACATTTTCCTTTTGTGAGGGGAGTAGGGGGCGGGGGCGCACGGACTTTCTTTAGCAGGTTCACACGATCACACATACAATCACATATACAGCATGTTTGCTGTCACGAAAATAAAAATACATCGAAAGTTTAATTTCTGAATATGGAACGACCAACACATCATATTTACATCTCGCTCTGTTGTATTTTTGTTTTTTAGTATTAAGATGATCGTGTTGAATGTTTGCACTGGTATTAATAAATAAAATAATCCGGTCAGCTCCCCTGTCGTCCCCGCATCTCAGATCGTCAAATGCTAACGAGAAATAATTGTTTGCTCTTTACGATGTCGCCTTTCTACTCTCATTAGTCTGTTAAGAAAAATGTAGACATATTGTGACATCTCCCGTGTCCGCGTGCTTTGTTTTTTGGGCGCTTGAGTAGCACATGATGGACGGATTGACATAATTTGTCAAACCAACCAACACCTGACACGAAGAAAAGAAAAAAAACACTCGGAAAAAAATTACATGTATATACAGTTTCATTGCAAATCAGTATTATGGTGATCATATTGTTTTTTTGCACTGGTATTAATAAATAAAATAATCCGGTCAGCTCCCCTGTCGTCCCCGCATCTCAGATCGTCAAATGCTGACGAGAAATAATTGTCAGCTCTTTACGATGTCGCCTTTCTACTCTCATTAGTCTGTTAAGAAAAATGTAGACATATTGCGACATCTCCCGTGTCTGCGTGCGTTGTTTTGGGCGCTCGAGTAGCACATGATGGACGGATTGACATAATTTGTCAAACCAACCAACACCCAACACGCTGACACGAAAAAAAAAATAAAACACTCGGGAAAAAATTGACATGTATATACAGTTTCATTGCAAATCAGTATTATGGTGATCATACTAAATATTTTTTTCTGTGCACATATGAGGTAAATATCGCTGCCATGAACCCTCCATATAGTGACAGTTCTCTGCCCGCTTCACTGCCGTCACGCGACCGCAGCTCAGCTTTTGCTTGCCTCGTAGCTACCCGTGTTTTAAATTACTGTAAATTTGATAGTATGTCGTCATAGGCAGTCACGAGTTTGTTGAGAAAAGTACTACTCTAAACAATGCTCGCTAGATTTGTGTGGTGTTTTTGTCTGTTTGAGCAGCATTTGATAGGCTCCACGTTAACAAATATGTGACAAAGTCATTTCCTTTCATTTTCTGATTCATTCACCGCATAGTCATTACTGGAAAATCAAGTTAGCAGCAAGCTAGGTCAGGAACCGGAGCACCGAGTCACTGAACGGGAAGTGACAAAACTCAGTCTTGCCCCCCTGCCTGCACGCTGGCTGCTTATTGGCCACACGTGGACGTGAGTGACAAACGCCCTGATTCTGTTTCCGGTCCCTCCCCTGCCCGCGATGAGGCTGGCGTCTGATTGGTCGTGTGCGATGTCAGAAGACGCTGCCGCTTGCTCAACGCCCTCCCACGCAGCGAACAAGCACCACCTTCATAGAACGAATCAGTGCAGATGATGATTAGTTCGGTCTCGTTCACCAAAACAATTCGTTCAAAAAGAACGAATCGTTCGCGACCGATACAACACTACTGTATTGAGCCAAATTAGCTGCTACCTCGGTGCTCGGATGGATAAAAAGAGCAAGGGTGGCGCTGAAAAATAAGAATTAAAAAGAGAAAAGCACTCGTGAAAGAATCGGCAAAATGCGCGAAAATAGCTAATTTTTTTCATGCAACGACCTTGCTGCCTCAAACTACAGAGGATTACAACGAAAGTGGTAAGGCCAGATGGCGAATAAAATGCAACTTGCACCGTGTGATACGACAATATGTAATTGTGGAAACTTTGGCTTCTTGTAGCACCTCACAAGGGATATGTAGCAGCAAGCATTAGCCATAATGAACACACCACAGGTGCAGAGCTGGAAGGTAGGATTGCCATGTCGTTCAGCGAGTGAACATTAGAATTAATATAATCAATTACGTGGCGTTTTTAAAGTGGAAATGGAAAATGGATAATAGTATCATTAGAAGTTGTTACAATGTGCAATACGTATTCTTTATTTTTCATATTGTTATGTTGCTATGTTTGTTTTATCTGTAAGCACTCATTTTGTTAATATTTGATGTTGCAGAAAAGGTCTTATTTATTCATTTATTTTGGGGCTGCCAAAATTATCGCGTTAACGGGCGGTAATTAATTTTTTAAATGAATCACGTTAAAATATTTGACGCAATTAACGCACATGCCCTGCTCAGACAGATTTAAATGACAGTACAATGACATGCCCACTTGTTAATTGTGCTTTATGGAGTTTTGCCGCCCTCCGCTGGCGTTTGGGTGCGACTGATTTTATAGGCTTCAGCACCCATGAGCATTGTGTAAGTAATTATTGACATCAACAATGGCGGGCTACTAGTTTATTTTTTGATTGAAAATTTTACAAATTTTATTAAAACGAAAACATTAAGAGGGGTTTTAATATAAAATTTCTATAACTTGTACTAACATTTATCTTTTAAGAACTACAAGTCTTTCTATCCATGGATCGCTTTAACAGAATGTTAATAATGTTAATGCCATCTTGTTGATTTATTGTTATAATAAACAAATACAGTCCTTATGTACCTTATGTTGAATGTATATATCCATCTTGTGTCTCATCTTTCCATTCCAACAATAATTTACAGAAAAATATGGCATATTTTATAGATGGTTTGAATTGCTTAATTAATTTTTAAGCTGTAATTAACTCGATCAAAAATTTTAATCATTTGACAGGCCTAATTTATTTTTCAAATGTATCATTTAATATAGTTTTTTTTTAAATCCATTTTTAAATTTGTTCAAAATATGTTGTGTTGCACTTGTTAAAATAAAGCCACCTTGTTAAACAACCATGACCTGCACTGAATTGGAATACACAGAATTACAGTACACGGCTTTAGAGAACACTGAACTTAACACGTGTATGCATAATGACATAATTTTAAATGAGTGGGCCGGTCTGAGGCATGAAATTCCAGGGCCGAAAATGAGTCCCACTCCGGCCCTGCTTGTAGGTAGTCAAAAACAAACATGTGGCATGCTGTATATGAAAAAGACATGCTAAAATGAACTCTTAAACCTGCTAGTTATGCTTGATTTAAATGATTTTATTGCATGCATCTCTACATGAACAATAATAATATATGCATGCATGCAGTAATTACATAGACTTAATTATATTTTGCTAAACAAGATTAAAATGAGACCATGAACACTTAAAAGCACAAAAAGTGTGGTGTTGTTGTTCTATGAATAATTAAAAATGGTGCTTACTATTTCCTTCTTTGGGCAACTTGATCCCAGTGGTATCCTTTTCACATTACTCCTGGAGGCCCATCTTATTTAGTGTTAACATGGTTTTACTTTTGTTTGGACATGAATTTGGCTAAGAGTTAGAACCTTTGCTTCCCTGTAATAGTGATGATATACTGCATAAACTGACAGTGTACTTCTGGTTTTATTATTGTAAACCACAAGTGGATGATATCTTCATAACAATACATGCAACGGAATTTTTTTCTTTAAACATCTCATTAGTGTATATAAATATGACCTCCCATAAAGCAAATAATGAATGAATTCGGAAAATATTGTATGATAAAGGGTAGTGCATCATATTGTCTATTTCAATAGCAATAAGATGTTAAATGACTCATTGTAAGAATTCACAACTGAAAATAATGCAGGACATCAGCAAACTAGTGGTTGAATAATTAACATTTTTGCCGACTTCCCTGATTTGCTACTTGTAGAAAAGCAGAGGTACAGTGGTATGAAAAAGTATCTGAACCTTTTGGAATTTTTCACTTTTCTGCGTAAAATCACCATCAAATGTGATCTGATCTTTGTTAAAATCACACAGATGTAAAAACAGTGTCTGCTTTAACTAAAACCACCCAAACATTTATAGGTTTTCATATTTTAATGAGGACAGTATGCAAACAATGACAGAAGGGGGGAAAATAAGTAAGTGAACCATCACATTTAATATTTTTTGCCCCCCCCCCTCCCCCCAGGCAGCAATAACTTCAATCTGCCACATCAATCAGGACTAATCTTGGCCCATTCTTCTCTACAAAACTGCTGTAGTTCAGTCAGATTCTTGGGATGTATGGCAGGAATCTCTGTCTTTAGGTCATGCCACAGCATCTCAATGGGGTTCAAGTCTAGACTTAGATTTGGCCACTACAGAACGTGTATTTTGTTCTTCTGAAACCATCCTGAAGTTGATTTACTTGTGTGTTTTGGATCATGGTCTCGTTGCAGCGTCCGCACAAAACATCCTGATAAACTTTTGAATTCATTCTTCCATTAATGATTGCAAGTTGTCCAGGCCCTGAGGTAGCAAAACAGCCCCATCAATGTTTTTTTTAGACAACAGTGGCTTCCTCGTGGAGTCCTCCCATGAACACCCTTCTTGGCCATAGTTTTACATATACCGTAATTTACCGAATATAACGCGCACTTTTTTTCCCCCAAATCAACTTGTAAACTCATGGTGCGCATTATAAACGGGTACATGGATGGAGACAGAAATATATATGTATTACATATATATATAAACCGATTTTTTTTTCATTGACACGGCCACGTTGTGTTGAAGAAACGTATGCGGCGACCCGTTGCCGACCATTACGGTACGTGACGTCACCGTTTTGTTTCGGTAATACTTCACTCTAATCGGCCGAATGATTTCGTCTGTGTTAAATTCTGCTTTTTTCACTCTTCATAAAGCACAGAATTTAGTTTCTTAAACTCATTTGAGTCGACGTTTATTGCAGCTCCGCAATTCGGACCATATCAAATGTAAGGACAAACACTTCCTATGTCCGTCAACTATATCGGTCCCTCGAGAAACTCAAACCCAAATAACAATAGTTCCTTTTGTTACTGTCGAGTTGACAGCTATGAGCTCTCACGGATTTCCGACTTACGTTCTCACTTTCATTTTACCGTATCAATCCATGGAAGAAACATTTATTCATCATGAGGAAACGAGCAAGTTATACAGCAGCCTTTAAAAGAAAAGTCTGTTTTGTTTTCTCCTAGATTCTGGTAAGTTGGAGAAGTTGTCAAATCATATTATTACCGTACATATTGTCAGTTTACGGTAATGTTTTGAACTACCAATGTGCTTTGCTTGTGCTGTGTTTCACCAGTCAGTAAAATGACATCTCTGTATCTGTACACAAGCTCTGTTTTCTTCTAAAATCAGGGTGCGCGTTATAAACGGGTGCAATAATTTTCCCTAGATTTTACAAGTAAATTTGGGGTGCGCATTATACACGGGTGCGCCTTATATTCGGGAAATTACGGTAGTTGATCTGTGCACAGAGTTATTGGACTGTGCCAGTGATTTCTGTCAATGAAGTCTTTAGCAGACACTCTAGGGTTTTTTTTTACATCTCTGAGTATTCTGCACTGAACTCTTGGTGTCATCTTTGGTGGACGGACAGTCCTTGGGATAGAAGCAACAGTGCCGAACTCTCTCCATTTGTAGACAACTTCTCTGACTGTCGATTGATGAACATCCAGACTTTAAGAGATTTTGTATCTTTTCCCAACTTTATACAAAATAAGCAATCCTTGATCGCAGGTCGTAGGCAGCTTTTTTGACCGAGCCATGGTGCACATCAGAAAATGCTTCTCATCAAAGCAATTCTTACCAGGTGTGTGTTTTATAGTGGGCAGGGCAGCTTTAAACCACTCATAAGTAATTGAGCACACACCTGACTTAAATTGTTTGCTTAAAATTGGTTTCAATTGCTCTTAAAGTCTCCTTAGACAGAGTGTTCTCTACTTATTTCCCCCTTCTGTCTTTGTTTGCATGCTATCCTCATCCAAATATGCAAACCTTTAAATGTTTGGGTGGTTTTAGTTAAAGCAGACGCTGTTTTTACATCTGTGTGATTTTGAAAAAATCAGATCATATTCGATGCCGATTTTATGCGAAATCTGAGAAATGCCAAAAGGTTTAGATACTTTTTCATACTATTGTAAATGACTCATTGTAAGAATTCACAACTGAAATTAATGCAGGACATCAGCAAACTAGTGTTTGAATAATTAAAATTTTTGCTGACTTCCCTGATTTGCTACTTGTAGTAAAGCAGCGGTAGAACATATTTGAACGAGGGGTTTATCTAGTACAAAGTGTTTTTTCATAGAGATTTATTTACAGCAAATCCATTAATTTAAAAGCTGAAAAATCATTCCATTGTGATTTCTCAGTATTTTCCCCTCAACAAGTTATTTTCAAAGTATTTGTTACATTAAGTGGAAAAGCTGTGCCCTGACTGCTTCCTGAAAAAGAAAGGAAATAACCAAGGAGAATATTTTCCCTCACATTGAACTGTAAACTCAAACAATTTGTCTAGGTCCACAGGATTTGTTGGAAGATAGTGAGCAAAATAGAAAGAACAGAAGGAGGGGGTACATCAATGATCTGATGACCCTGGCAACAGATCAAGGGCTGAGCTTTTTCAATAAGCCAAGAATGCAGAAAGTAAGCAAAGCAATGAGATAAAGGGAGGTAAATAACAGGAAAACAGCCAAAGACAAGCAGCGTCAGGCCAGAAGAAAACTTTCTTTACGATGATCAAAACAAAAGGGAATAATTCCTAACTTTGTTTTGCGGCACTTGAAGTTCAGGGCAGATGGACGTTTAACCAAATTGGCATTTGCCAACAATATTACACGAATTTATGCACTGTAAGAAAAAAAAAGTTCTTCTGTTACCTCAGAAATATCTTTTTTCACTTGAAAAGTAAGGGGATTTTTTCCTAAAGAACAAACAGGATAACAATATGGCATTGGCAGTAGCAATTAGCAGTAGCAATTAGATTTGAGTTTTGTTTTATGTTTTATTGTAACTTTTCAGATGGCATAAGAAAAAACAGCTTACTTTGCACTTTTGAATTTACCATTGGATTACATGCATAACAATTAGTGTTGCAACAATTAAGCGATTGTGTCGAGTAATTTCATTAGAAAAAAGCTTCAAATCAAATTTTGCTGCTTCGAGGATTCGTTTAATTAGAGTGACAATGTAATGGTTTGTTTTGTTTTGTGCTGCATTTTTGTTTTATTGACTTGGGTGGACACACTGCCCTGTAGTGGCAAAAGGGAGTATGCCATAACTTGCCTAACATGGTTTAATCCAGCTGTTCCCTGTTAAGACCAACATAAGGTATGCTTTTGTCTGAGCTAATATGTTTGTATGCATTTGTTATTTAGTTTAAAAGTATGTTTGACAGTTTTTTGTGGGAATATGTTTTTGAATGATTTGTTAAGTTTTTTTTTTTTTTTTTTTTTAAATATCGTTTGAGACTAAACTCAGATATTTTAAATTATTGCTCTTGTAAAATTAAAGTGCAGTTCTGAACAATCAGCATTTTATGTTGTATTCGCAAAGTATAATCTTAGCAAGCCAAAATAAATGTTATTGCAAGCATAAACATAGCATTTATACGTTTTACATATCAAAAAATTATTCTACAATGCATTAAATGTTCGTAATTCGATTACTCGATTATTCGAACTAACTAATTGAATGAACTTATTGATGACAGAAATAATCATTAGCTTCAGCCCTAATAGCAATGCAATTAATCAAGATGAATTTTAATCATTGCCCTGCCTCAATACCTATATGTGTAGATACTGAACAGGTCATTTATTTAAGAACATACTAAAGACAGGCTTATGCAATGCAGACGTGTTTTCCATTGTACAGCTGCTATACAGGCAGAGTTTTCTCATAATGCAGATGATGTAGTACGTATTTTTTGCTGCTTGTGTGGGAGGGCCTCAAGCTCTGCACGACTACACTGTGTCCACCACTTAAATATCTGGCTTCATTGAACATGCAGGGTGCAGGTAACTCATTGAGCAGGCAGGACAGCCTCCTGGGAATGCCCGAGTGTTCTGAATATATGACTGCCTTCAAGCACTTGCCTTGCATATTTCAGCAGGCTTATTCATTTACTCAATCACTACAATAACGTTTTTTTGTATTCTAAGAATGAAAATCTTTTTATTTTTTATTTTTTTTTAAAAATTTTTAAAATTTGATTTATTTTCTTAAGGAGGGGACAGAAGAAAAGAAGGAGAGAGAGACAGAAGTACAAACAACAAGAAATACAGTGGGGACTAAATAAGTATTTAGTCAACCACCAATTGTGCAAGTTTTCCTACTTGAAAGGATTAGAGAGGCCTGTAATTGTCAACATGGGTAAACCTCAACCATGAGAGACAGAATGTGGGGGAAAAAAAACAGAAAATCACATTGTTTGATTTTTAAAGAATTTATTTCCAAATTAGAGTTGAAAATAAGCATTTGGTCACCTACAAACAAGCAACATTTCTGGCTTTCAAAGAGGTCTAACTTCTTCTAACGAGGTCTAACGAGTCTCCACTCGTTACCTGTATTAAAAGGACCTGTTTTAACTCATTATCAATATAAAAGACACCTGTCCAGAACCTCAGTCAGTCACTCTCCAAACTCCACTATGGCCAAGACCAGAGCTGTCGAAGGACACCAGAGACAAAATTGTAGACCTGCACCAGGCTGGGTAGACTGAACCTGCAATAGGTAAAACGCTTGGTGTAAAAAAAATCATCTGCGGGAGCAATTATTAGAAAACGGAAGACATACGAGACCACTGATAATTTCCCTCAATCTGGGGCTCCATGCAAGATCTCACCCCGTGGCATCAAAATGATAACGAACGCTGAGCAAAAATCCCAGAACCACATGGGGGGACCTAGTGAATGACCTACAGAGAGCTGGGACCACAGCAACAAAGGCTACTATCAATAACACAATGCGCCGCCAAGGACTCAAATCCTGCACTGCCAGACATGTCCCCCCTGCTGAAGAAAGTACACGTCCAGGCCTGTCTGCGGTTCGCTAGAGAGCATTTGCATAATCCAGAAGAGGACTGGGAGAATGTGTTATGGTCAGATGAAACCAAAATAAAACTTTTCTGTAGAAACACAGGTCCTCGTGGTTGGAGGAAAAAGAATACTGAATTGCACCTTACCCACTGTGAAGCATGGGGGTGGTAACATCATGCTTTGGGGCTGTTTTTCTCCAGAGGAACCAGGACGAATGATCTGTGTAAAGGAAAGAATGAATGGGGCCATGTATCGAGAGATTTTGAGTGAAAATCTCCTTCCATCAGCAAGGGCATTGAAGATGAGACGTGGCATGGTCTTTCAGCATGACAATGATCCCAAACACACAGCCAGGGCAACAAAGGAGTGGCTTCGTAAGAAGCATTTCAAGGTCCTGGAGTGGCCTAGCCAGTCTCCAGATCTCAACCCCATAGAAAATCTGTGGAGGGAGTTGAAAGTCCATGTTGCCCAACGACAGCCCCAAAACATCACTGCTTTAGAGGAGATCTGCATGGAGGAATGGGCCAAAGTACCAGCAACAGTGTGTGAAAAGCTTGTGAAGAGCTAAAGAAAACGTTTGGCCTCTGTTATTGCCAACAAAGGGTACATAACAAAGTATTTAGATGAACTTTTGGTATTGACCAAATACTTATTTTCCACCATGATTTGCAAAAAAAAATCTTTAAAAATCAAACAATGTGATTTTCTGGGGTATTTTTCCACATTCTGTCTCTCATGGTTGAGGTTTACCAATGTTGACAATTACAGGCCTCTGTAATATTTTCAAGTGAGAGAACTTGCACAATTAGTGGTTGACTAAATACTTATTTGCCCCACTGTACATTGAAAGCCTACACTAACTATGAATATGTTGGTGCTATTGTTAGCAAGTCATATTTCCGGTTGACGCCATTTGGAGGGCCTAATGACCAAGGAAAAAAGAAGAGGAGGGAGAATCAGAAAGAAATGATTAGGAGGAGTGGAGTGTACACAAATCAGCCAGTATTTGTGTGAATCGCTTGTGAGTGTGAGTATGTTGGCATCCTATTCTATGCTATCTGATCGCTAATCCTGACATCGAGTTTTTCTACTTGAGTGTGTCTAATAGCACCTAGTCGTGTGTGAATCCCATCAGACATGTGATAGTGGGGGTTGTGTGAAACGTAATCCTATATAATACTGGACACATGCTGAAGATAAATATGTATATTTTTTACACTACTTGAGTATTTTTATTTATTTTAAACAAAGCTTAACTGTAACCACAGAACAGTGGTTGGATGTAAAAAAAATGCAAGTACAAATACTTTATTTATGTCCATTATCAAGTGTCTATACTTGAGTATTGTTTTTCTGACAGTGTTTTACTTTCGCTCCTTACTTTTGAAAATTATACTTTTGCACAAAAAAGCTCATTTAATAAATAATACTAAATAGAAAGAAAAAGCGAGAATAGCCGAGAGTGTTCCCTCAAATATTTTCAGGTCAGTAAATTTGAACTTTTTAATTGTATAAATTAAACTACTGTCAAAAAGGATCATTCTTCACCCATCTATTCATCCTCTATATTGCTTATCCGGTCCTGGTTCATGAGGTGCAGTAGCCTATCTCAGATAAATTAAGGAGGTCATTCTTAACTGATGGCCAGTCAAATGCAGGACACATGTAGTGACTGAAAACTATTCAGCTATATCCATCTTCCAGCCACCTAGGAATATTCTTTCGCAGCTCAAATTTTTGTGCAGGCATAGGAGCGATGTTAGGTGGAATAGCAGCCATTTTTCCAGGTCGTGGCAGTGCACACACAATACAGGAAAGCCTGAGGCAAGATCAGGTACCCAATTTGATAAATGCAGACATGCTCTCCACCTTACAACAAGGAGTTCAACATCACCTGTAACTATACTGTGCTCACTTTCATTGTATTATCTGGACACATTAGAGGCAAATATTTAACTTTTAGCATTACTGTATGCTCAATCTGAGGTTTTCCTCACAGCAAAATGACTTCTCTTCTGCCTTCAAACATTAATGTTACAGCAGGGTGTCGCAGCTGGATGTGTCCACAGTGGGCTCAGCAGGTGATGACTTGCGGTTGGCCTGCATTAGAATTCAACTGGCATGGCCTGTTGGTCGCCCATGAGTCACCCGGCGCTTTACTCATCCAAACTCGCTCACTTCCTGCACCGCTCCGATATTAATGCCCCCTGATGATTTCTTTCGCCATACTTTCCTGGAACATCATGGTCGTGCGCTACACTTAATTAGATCCTAACCGTAGTCTCATTCATTTGTTTAATTGCTTCTTCACAGTCTTTATTCAAGCAGCATTAAAGCAGAAGGAAGTAGTACACTTACCTTTAATGAAAAGCTCCAACGTCATTTGAATGGTATACTTGCGTGTAATATGCGTGAAGAATTCGACTGTCATTGTCCAGGCGGCCGCAACTATTTTTCCAGTGGTCTTTCAGTGGACTATACTAGACATTTTTCGGGGAAATTTGGTGTTAATTTACAGTGCTTTAATGAAATTACCCATCTATTTTCTCTACCTCTTGGCCTCAGTAAAGTCATAGGAATGTAAACTGGAAACTATGAAAAGACCAGCTTGGGGTCCATACTGGACTTTTTTTTTCTTTTTTCAACTTGTCCTGTTCAGCTGGTTAGACACAGAAAATAGGAATCTGAGTGTCCCTATGGTCTGAACAGTTTTGATGTATCACATGGGATATACTCCCATTGTGGTTGTTCATTCTGTTGTATTCATTAGGAGAAATCAGCGACCACGAAGGGGCTAAGAAAAACAAGAAATATATTGTTATTGTTACATGTCGCGATACGGAAGAGATCCCAGCGTGGATACACAATGGCACGATGGTTGTAATTTCCAAATGCGTTTATTTAAATGAGAAGGATGAAAAGTCTTGACGTGACTGTAAATTGTTCCTGGGACAAGAAAAATGTTCATGAGCAATGGATCAAAATAGTGAGTACTCAAGGAAGGCGAGACGCAATGGACGGCGAAACCAGACGAGTTGATCAGGCGACAAGGTGGGGCGTCCACTGGCTTTTAAAGGTGGCTGATAGAGATTGCATACACTTGTGGCCGCTCCACCCGTCTGACGTCCAACCTGTAATCAGATGAACATGACATGACAGATGACATGAACACCTGCCCAAGGCATGCCAGGTCTCAGGAGGGAGGGGCAGAGGCCCTAATACACATACTGTACGCCTATGCTACCTATGAACGTAGTGATGCTATGCTCATCGGTATCTGCTGCAGAAAAGTGGAAGTGCTGTGCCAGGGTCGGCCCAGGACCCCAGCCAATTAGTGGGGGGTCGAGCGTGGCCCACCCCTCCCCCCACAGCTCCAGCAAAGGGGCCGCCGTCATCTTCACCGGACATCCGAGCCCCCATGAACCGGCCCTCAGGAAAGAGATGAAGGGACACACAACCTCCACCCACGTCTGCCCCCACCAACGCCCAACCACCTGGACCACCAGCCACCGCCACAGCCCCCCCAACCAACGCGGCACACCACAGGACCCCCACGGCCCACTAGACATGGGGCAGGAAAGGATCCCCACCCAGAAGAAGGATGCCCTGATGGGTCCATTCTGGACTGGTTGTCAGCTCAGCACAAAATCATTAATAATTGACACTCACCCAGGCCATTTGGGGGCCCTAAGCAAAATAATGCAAAGGGGCCCATATTTTTGGCCCACCATTTCGTCACAGTGTACTGTGAAACCCATACATGCAATCCAACCCATACGGTCATATTTTGTATATTAATCAGATTTTGTTGCACTGCATACTTCAAACTTCTCACCCCAAATGATTGTCAGTACTTACAGCAGATAGTGCCAAACCTTTTTCTAAAAGAGGAAAGAAAGAAGTTAAGGAAGAACTTTTATTTTTTTAAGCTTGTAATGAAGTATCAAAACTCACAAAAGTCAAATAAAGCAAACTGTAGTAAACAAAATAGAAAATGAATTAAACAATTGGCAGATTGGGGCCCCCTAGTGGTCAGGGGCCCTAAGCAGCTGCATAGTCTGCGTATAGGCTGGACCGGCCCTGACACTCACATTTACTCCTATTAGCAATCTAAAGCCCTTTTCACACACATATCGCGGTAAATTCCTTGCTTAAAGTGATGCGGGGTTTACTCGCGTCATTGCTTTCATGCATGGAGAGATATCCTAGGAATGACGCGGGTTGGACACTTTCACAGACTTGTCCCGTGTTGCCCACTGCACACTCTGTGCGTGAAGGGCTGCTGGCGCGATTTTATAAACCCGGACATTACGTCATTTTTGGTCGGCATTGGCTGTCACGATGTTGGTCAAATCGTGTTTTTTTACAGAGACGTTTGTGGGAACGTTCCTGATGTCGTAACTGCAGCCAATTCAAGCTCATCAAGACTGTATTTAAGCCCAGGCGATCCAAGAGAAGCGTGCCGAAATATTAAATTGCTGGGCGCCATTCGACATCTCTGCCGTCCTTGTTTTGTAATCCCCTACGTTGTGCTGGTATTTCGAGTGTATGGTATTTGTTTTGTTGTCTTATCGGCTCTCTGCCTACCGCTTAGGTTAGTATTATTGATCCCTTTCGACCTACTGTCACAGACCCATTGTGTTATTCTCCCTTTTTCACGATCACGTGTATTTTTGTTTGTATTTAATAAACCCTTGAACGCATCCCTCTGTTGTTTTGTGATTTGAGGTACAACCTTGTTTCTGCAGTAGCGGACCCTAACATCGGCAACAAAATAAACCACACATTTTCAAAGATGGACGATGGACTGTCTTCATGGACTCTACGAACCAGTTGCAATTTAATTTCGTTATGTTTTCAGTTTAATTTAGCTTTTTCCAGCTTGCTATTTTGATGATTGCTATGTTTGTTTACCGCTTTTTGTCTTACTGTGAAGAAAGAGGAAGTGACGACCGGCCCACCATGGTATTTATGTCATCAGCCATCGTGCTGTGACCTGGGAATTTAGCGCTTGCTTTCACATAAGCCTTGTCCCGGGACTTTCCCGGGAATTATACTAAGGTGCGACCCATTAAATGTCCGCCTAATCTCCATGTCAGTCGACCTGGGAAATTGCGTTCACATACAAGGTAGAGGAGTTCCAAAAAATTGATTATTACATGCATCGCGATTCGACACGAGACGATTCGATTACGATTCATAAAGGCTCAAATACGATGATTTTCCCTCATAACTTTATGACAGCCGCTCGTAGCGGAACAAAATTTAAGACATGTCTGCCGCCTGGACACCTTTAACGGACGCACGCACGTTATAATGAATGCTGCCTGTAACTGAGTGAGAGATTTACTGTTTTTCAAAAGACTGGAAAATAAATTTGTGTATGAGACAGGCAGGGACAGAAGCGCGCCGGGTCGCGGTTCTGTGCGCACGTTATTTTTTAGAGCAAGAGGGGAAGAGAGGTTTTTCGTTGCTCCTCATCTTTCAGATGTCCAGCTGTAGATTGAGGTTATGTCAATTGAAAAATATCCTGAGTGTGTTGCTAAGACCCGTGTGCGTCTACAAGAGGTGAGTACACGAACCCTCTTGTACTGTTTAGCCTTTATTGTTGTTGTTTTTGAGTGTGTTAACAGTTAGCGCCGAGCGCTAAGCTAATTAGCTAATTCGCCAATGAGTATTTCATATGCAGAACGTGTAAAACCATGATTAAGTACATCGGTAACACTAAAAACATGTGAAATAGTACAGAAATCTGTGAAAACAAAGTATATTAGTTAAAAGAAGGCTTACTTCTAAAGACACTTTGTTTCCAGAAAATGTGGAATTCATTCAACCTGTGTAAATTTTATTGTATTGTTGAGTGAAATAAGTACTCCCGTTATAATGGCTAATGTTTTTGCACTTTCTTGTAAAAATAAATGAATCAAAAAAGCATCTTAAGGGCAGGTTTTTATTGTATGGGCATGTTTCCATCGTTCCTGTTGAATCATCAGGATCTTTTAAAAAAATAATGGACAAAAATTTGTTTGTCTACTACAGTGCCTTGCAAAAGTATTCGGCCCCCTTGAATCTTGCAACCTTTCGCCACATTTCAGGCTTCAAACATAAAGATATGAAATTTAATTTTTTTGTCAAGAATCAACAACAAGTGGGACACAATCGTGAAGTGGAACAACATTTATTGGATAATTTAAACTTTTTTAACAAATAAAAAACTGAAAAGTGGGGCGTGCAATATTATTCGGCCCCTTTACTTTCAGTGCAGCAAACTCACTCCAGAAGTTCAGTGAGGATCTCTGAATGATCCAATAATGTCCTAAATGACCAATGATGATAAATAGAATCCACCTGTGTGTAATCAAGTCTCCGTATAAATGCACCTACTCTGTGATAGTCTCAGGGTTCTGTTTAAAGTGCAGAGAGCATTATGAAAACCAAGGAACACACCAGGCAGGTCCGAGATACTGTTGTGGAGAAGTTTAAAGCCGGATTTGGATACAAAAAGATTTCCCAAGCTTTAAACATCTCAAGGAGCACTCTGCAAGCCATCATGTTGAAATTGAAGGAGCATCAGACCACTGCAAATCTACCAAGACCCAGCCGTCCTTCCAAACTTTCTTCTCAAACAAGGAGAAAACTGATCAGAGATGCAGCCAAGAGGCCCATGATCACTCTGGATGAACTGCAGAGATCTACAGCAGAGGTGGGAGAATCTGTCCATAGGACAACAATCAGTCATACACTGCACAAATCTGGCCTTTATGGAAGAGTGGCAAGAAGAAAGCCATTTCTCAAAGATATCCATAAAAAGTCTCGTTTAAAGTTTGCCACAAGCCACCTGGGAGACACACCAAACATGTGGAAGAAGGTGCTCTGGTCAGATGAAACCAAAATTGAACTTTTTGGCCACAATGCAAAACGATATGTTTGGCGTAAAAGCAACACAGCTCATCACCCTGAACACACCATCCCCGCTGTCAAACATGGTGGTGGCAGCATCATGGTCTGGACCTGCTTTTCTTCAGCAGGGACAGGGAAGATGGTTAAAATTGACGGGAAGATGGATGCAGCCAAATAAAGGAACATTCTGGAAGAAAACCTGTTGGTATCTGCACAAGACCTGAGACTGGGACGGAGATTTATCTTCCAACAGGACAATGATCCAAAACATAAAGCCAAATCTACAATGGAATGGTTCAAAAATAAACGTATCCAGGTGTTAGAATGGCCAGGTCAAAGTCCAGACCTGAATCCAATCGAGAATCTGTGGAAAGAGCTGAAGACTGCTGTTCACAAACACTCTCCATCCAACCTCACTGAGCTCGAGCTGTTTTGCAAGGAAGAATGGGCAAGAATGTCAGTCTCTCCATGTGCAAAACTGATAGAAACATACCCCAAGCGACTTGCAGCTGTAATTGGAGCAAAAGGTGGCGCTACAAAGTATTAACGCAAGGGGGCCGAGTAATATTGCACGCCCCACTTTTCAGTTTTTTATTTGTTAAAAAAGTTTAAATTATCCAATAAATTTTGTTCCACTTCACGATTGTGTCCCACTTGTTGTTGATTCTTGACAAAAAATTAAAATTTTATATCTTTATGTTTGAAGCCTGAAATGTGGCGAAAGGTTGCAAGGTTCAAGGGGGCCGAATACTTTTGCAAGGCACTGTATATTAATTAGTAATGTACGATGCATCGATAATCGTGATAATCATGATAACCGTGGTCGTCGTTAATACCGTGATCATCATTCAAGAATCGAATCGTAGCCCCCTGAATCGTAATCGAATCGTGGGGTGCCCAAGATGGCACACTTCTAATACAAGGGCTTTTCCCGGTGCTTCGGGTGTGTGAAAGGCGCTTAAGAGTCTTCAATTCATGTAAATGTTTTTAGAATGTGAAAGGGAGTAACTGGAAAAAACCCACAGTAACACATGGGGATAGGACCAAGAGCCTTTCAACTGTAAGGCACATGTGGTGCCCTGGAACTGTCACCACTGTCTATCATTCAACTGTCTATCATTCTGAAAACAAGTTACTTTATATGATCGTCTATAATGTTACTAATAGCTGTGAATTATGCTGTTGATGTAATACCAGTAATTGGATGCTACAGTATGTCTGTACTGTCATGGCCATGCCACTGGAAAATAAATGCCTGATCAACAAATATAAATGTTTTTTTCTTGCGGTATTTACTCAGGAAAGTTTATTTTTAGATGAGCTTTCATTCAACTTTAGCATCCACATGTATTATCCTGAATACCGTATTTTTCGGACTATAAGTCGCAGTTTTTTTTCATAGTTTGGCTGGGGGTGCGACTTATACTCAGGAGCGACTTATGTGTGAAATTATTAACACATTTTTATATCATTTCACATGTTATTTTGGTGTTTTGGAGTGACACTGATGGTTTGGTAAACTTGTTAGCATGTTCTTTATGCTATAGTTATCTGAATAATTCTTAATAGCTATGGCCACGTTCGCGTTCTGCCTTTAGCAATGTGTGTTCAATTTTATTATTGACTTTTTTATATTGAAATGCATGTTTTTAGTTTGTGGCACTTTCACGCCCAAGTGGGGGCGTACTCGCACTTGTTTACGCGAAGAAGAGCGCTCACACGCCAGAAGCAGACGGATGGCTACGTTGCGTCTGAGCGAGTGGGCGAGAGAGAGAGAGAGAAACACGGCTGCGAACCTACGTTTATTGTTTATGCTTGTAAAATATCTCTACAGAGGCAACGCATGTGTGTATCATCTTTTCTGTTCTTGTTGTGTGTTTTCCACCCACGATCAGACACTTAGAGCCAGTTGTGTGGTTGTTTGAACGATGTGCTAATGCTAGCGAATGCATGCTAACCGTTTGTGTCATTGCTGTAAAATCAGCTAATTATCATTTATTTACATTGATGCGGACCTGTTTGGTAACGAGGACGAAATTGATTTGTATTATTTCTATTTTTAAGTTCACTCTTCAAATGATGGTGTCATAACGACGGCCAAAATAAAGTCAGCAAAGTATACAGACGTCCAGCGTCGTCATTTGGGAGTTTAGCTCACTGTATAGCCAGTACCGAGCCGTAGCGTCCTGGTGAGGACAATATATTCGCATTTCGTTGATCATGCATCATGTAACATTATCATTTTCTCTAAAGTATTTTTATATTAAATTGGCTTTCAAAATGACATATCTGTTCTATGTGTTGGATTTTATCAAGTAAATTTCCCCCAAAATGCGACTTATACTGTGGTGCGACTTATGTATGTTTTTTTTCCTCTTTGTTGGGCATTTTATGGCTGGTGCGACTTATATATGTTTTTTTTCCTCTTTGTTGGGCATTTTATGGCTGGTGCGACTTATACTCAGGTGTGACTTATAGTCCGAAAAATGCGGTATATTTACACTGCTGCTGGTATTGTATAAAAATAAATAAATAAAAATACAATGAAGTAGTGGTCAAGGAAATGAATGGAGGGTAGTCTGTCATAGTAGAAATGGTGGTAATATGGAAAACTGAGCATTTATTTGATATCCTTGATATCGTGCTCACTAGTAAGGTAATTCAATGCGCTAGTAAAAACAAACGTCTCCTATAGTAACTTATATTACACTATTATTCAGACGGAAGGCAATTTGAGAATTCACTTAATATAATGCTTAAGGTCTATTCTGAGATACATCTATTTCATCTGTGAGCCCGCAATAAATACAGTACGTATTCCTTTTTATTCCCATGGAAAGATTCCAACTTCTCTTTTTTGTTTATATACATCTACTTGATTTGATTTGTTATAGCAACACGACAATCTGCCAAACAAACAAATATATTTGCAGCGATAAATCGGTCGTGTAACAAGATCTAACAGGAAGATCAATACTGCTTCTATTTTTATATTGACCAAACTCATCTGTCAGCCTCACAGCAGACACCACAGTGACTTTAAAGTCAACTGTGTTTTTAAGTAAAGGAGCAAAAAGTCATGATAATCTAGATTCCAAGGTCGGTATGAACTGATTGTGAGTAAGTTATCCAGCGTTTATTAATTTTCTTAGTGCATTTGTTAGATAACACTGGCACAGCCTACTCTTATCTTTTTCTGTAGGCCGGCCAGCAGCTCTCATCTGCGGGGACTGTATGGCCTCATGCAAGTCTTGTCAGCCCTGGAAGAGGGGCCCTGAGCCAGCTGCACTGAAAGAAATAGAGCTGCAAATTCACCAGAACATGTTGTCCTGGAGGATTAAGCTTTTGCAAATATGTGTGTGTTCTTTTTTCCCATAATTGTATAAATTGAAATGTCGCCTTACTCCTCCAGGCTTGTGTTTGTGTTGCGTCTTGCACAGCAGAATTCACCAAATGCACGTATTCACCATGGCAACGTAGACCGTACATATATATTGACTGCGAATCTGCTATAATTCTCTGTCAAGTCAGGAGTGAGCTATCGCCTTGAATGCAGATTAGGCTAATTGAAATGGATGATTGCTGCCTGTGAGTTCTGGTCAGATAAATTACTTTAAAAGGATTAAGCAATCACACTGGAAAATATATTATTCACAAACACTGATGCTCAGACAACACGTGCATTGCTATGCAGTTAAAGTGCACATTGTAGATAAAGTTTCAAAAACAAGCAAAGCGCAGTGATGAACGATGAGGACAATAACACACTCAGCACTTAATTTGATTTGCACTGTGAAGTTTTGACGTATTAGTCCGGGGGAGTGAAAAACAAAGGCGATGATTGCACATTATTGCTGCAGTCCTCTGCGGCTTTCCAGGAAGAAAAATAATTCATACTTCTTTGAGCAGACATTTATTTTTATGCACCCAGAAGCATATTGAGGAGCTAAAAATCAGAAAGGCAAAAACATAAAATCAATTCAAGTTAGAGCCATGATTCAAATCCTGGATGATAGAACTTTGATGTAGGTGTGTTAAACTAAACCCCAACTTGCTGTGCTGCCAAGCCTGGAACACATACTGTATGTGATAGGAACTGTTCGCTTGACATAAAAAGAGTTTGGATCGCTATCACACATTTTAAGAGACTTGAAACCAGTGATGCCAGCAAGGGTGTAGGTTTGGGTTCAACATTGGTAGGGACGATATGACAGCATAACATGCATATACACACTTTTTGCTGGGGAACAGGACATTAATAAAACCAAACAGATTGGGTAAACGATAGGGGTGTAACGGTACACAAAAATCTCGGTTCGGTACGTACCTCGGTTTTGAGGTCACGGTTCGGTTCATTTTTGGTACAGTAAGAAAACAAAATGCAAAATATAAATGTGCGAGTTGTTTATTACACACCTTTGTGTTTTCAACAATGGGAACATTAGCCTATACAAAGCTAGAATTCTGCTCAAAAAGTAGCGGGTATTTAAAGATAATCCAACAACAATTTGCCTTTCAGACCCCGCATATTGGTCAGCTTTCTTTCTGAAAGAAAGAAGAAAAAAGAAGTCCTGTGCTAAAGAGAAAAGCAACCCCAATGACAAAGATTTTAACATGTATTTTACAAATAAAATGACTCAATGAATCATTTCTTTTTCTTATGAATGGTTTTCAAAAGCTTTATTGGTGGATTTACTCAAGTTAACCAAGTACTGGTCTAGTGAGTGACAAACTACGTTATCACCCTGAGCGTCCATTGCACGCATAAAACATGGCGCCCTCCGTAGGTCAAAACATGTACTAAATATTATAGATTTTTAAATCAACAGCAATATTTTGTTTCTATTAACATATTTTAGTCAAAGAGAACAATTGTGGCTTATTAGAGCCTACAAGTCTTTGAGGCCAAGGTTCCCTTTAATACCGCACATTTTGGTCTATCGAAGCCACGCAGTTTTCTCTGCATTTCCGCTTCCTCCCACTAGATGCGTGCGGTCTTAACAAAAACCACAACCTGTATATTTGTATATCTGTAGTGTGAAAATGCCCAATGTACAACACAACTCGTGAGCAAGTAACGTCTGATAGGTGTCCCCTTTTTCTAAACTACAATGGACCTTTGGACATTGCATAATGAGAAAGAAAGAAAGAAAGAAAGAAAGAAAGAAAGAAAGAAAGAAAGAAAGAAAGAAAGAAAGAAAGAAAGAAAGAGAAAGAAAGAAAGTCGCCACAGTTCGAAAGGCTAACAGCTGTATTCATCGCTCCGCAAATTATATCATCCTCATTATTTATTTATTTTTTCATCTTTTGATTGACATACAGGTGAACCGGTACTTAGAGGATGAAGCAATGTTAAATGCCTCTTTAGGCTACCACATACCCTTCCTGCCACTTTTGATTGATATACAGTACATGACAGCAAGTCAGATCTCATTTTTGCACATGTCGTAACACATGCAGTCATCCTTCTGCAAAACACCGCCTATTTCCGGCTCCTGCTACAGCGAGTCAAAAATATGAGCGGAGGTGCCCCATTAGGTAAAGCACTTACCACTTCCACATGGTATTGTTGAATGATTTTTTTCCTCCGACATTGTCATTTAAAGACTATGATGCTAAATTCCCATTTCAGAGGGAATTGAGTCAGAAAGTGAAGGAGTGAAAATCCAACTCGTCCGGATAGCAGTCATTTTTTTTATGGGGCTAATTTTTTAATGCAAGTGAAAGTTGTCAAAGTGGGGTTAATTTGTTCATTCATCTTCCGTAATGGCTATCTTCACGTATGTCGCGATAACAAATTTTAATAGGCGATATGTTGTCTTATAAATTAATGCCGATATTCGGTACATTTGTCAATCTTTTTTTACTAATTCAACAACTAATTTAGTGACAATAAATCCTATTATAGCACCCATTCAAATGCAATAAATTGTTATTCTTAAATAAAACCAACTATATGAAAAATAATAAATATAAAAAAGAAACACGCACACACACAATAAAAAACGAGTCATTTGAAAGCTAGCTATGTGCAGAGTATGAAATAGGTGAGAAGGCCAGCGCCATTTTTGTTTTTTGCCATACTCATCAAAAGTGTTTATTTGAGCCACGGTAATAGGATGGTAGGTGGGGCCCCACACTTTTTCTCTATGGTGGAGCTCCGGCGCAGGTTGCCGGCTGGGTGCCGGTGGGTTGGCTGGGTATTGCCTGCTCCGGTGGGGGGTCCTGCCCTGCCCTTGGCTTGGTGGGCCGTTGGGGGTCCCGCGATGTGCTGTGCCGGATGGGGTGCTGCAGCGGTGACTCATATACCGGGTGGGTAAACAGGGGTGGGGTTAGGCGTGGGGATTGGTGGCATGTCCCCTTTTCCGATCCCTGAAGGTCGGTTGATGGGGACGCGGATGGCCCGGTGGACCACCCTGGATCCCGGGGGGATGACGGCAGCCCCTTTACTGGGCTGCGGGCTCCCCAATTGGCTGGGGAAGGGCCATGGCCCTGGGGCAGCACCTACGCTGCATCGCCACTCGTCTGCAGGACTATCACATCTCTGATGGGATTCACGCATGATTAGGTGCAATTAGACACACTCAAGTAGAAAACCTCGGTGTCAGGATTAGCGATGAGACAGCATAGAATCGGATGCCAACATACTCACACTCACAAGGGATTCACACAAATACTGGCTGATTTGTGTACACTCCACCCCTCCCAATCACTTATCTTTCAGACCCCCCTTTCGCCTTGCTCATCAGGCCCCCCCACATGGTGTCAACTGGAAATACAACTAGATAACGATAGCACCAACATATTAATAGTTACTGTAGGCGTTCAATGTATTTCTTCTTGTTGTTTGTGCTTCTTCTATCTCTAAATCTTTTCTTCTGTTCATCCATAACCCCTTCCTGCTCGCTGCTTTCTCCTAAGAAACGAGATACTTTGAATGATCACAATGGGAGTATGTCATACTCCCATTTGATACATTAAAACTGTTCAGACCAATCGGACACTCAGATCTCGATTCTTCGTGTCAAGCAGCTGAACGAGAGGTTTAAAAAAAAAATGCTTTATTTGATCCAAAATAGAAGAAGCATGTGAGATTAACTCCAGATTTTTTAAAAATATGTTGAACATATACAGGTTCGCTAAGTCACTAACCGTACACTTTACACTCAGTAAAAAAAATAAATAAATAAATACACCTGTCTTCAATTTTCGTAATGCATGTGGTGTCAGTGATAGATTTTTTCTTTTTTTCGCATCGTTTGCAAATCCTCTAAACCACCGAGTTTAATGTTTGAAACATCACGTTTTAATGCAAGTTTGTGTTTTGGAGAAGACTGCCAATATTTTCTAGCAGGGCAAGGGCGTAGGGTTGGTCTCAACATTGTGAGGGACGATATACTTTAGCAGCATAACATGCATGTAAACTTTTTGCATGGGACAAGACATTAATAACACCAAACAAATTACTGAATAGGGGTCTGGGCTGCATTTCTCACGAATATTTTTGCAGATTAGCTCACACAGTTTAATGCTATGCTAACTCTGATGCAGGTTGGACTTTCAGTATCAAAATTAATGGTGTTTCCCCCACTTCCACAACATTGACATTGTTTGACATTACTTACAGCGGCTGGTGCTGGCTGAAAAGAACTTCTAATACCCCTCATCTTCAAAGGAGCCGGAAGAGGCGGCATGTTGTCTTTCTGTCGGGGCTGTGCAACTGTGCGTGTGCGTCCGCCGTCCGTGTTTGTGTCGCGGGGTCAATTCAACAGCCAATTAAACGTCCGTTTGACTGGAAAAAAATGAACTTAATGAAAATAATTGTCAGGGTCTATTCTATCCTTACAACATATGGGAAGACAATCTAAATGACCTATATAACTGAACTCATTATACAATGCAAATAAGGTTGCATAAAAATTGGTGGGAACAATTTTAGCATCCTGAATAGTTGGTAGTGTTATGTCCTTACCGTCCCTATGCCAACCTACGCCTTTGTAGCAGGGTAAAGTGGTTAGACCATTATTTTTTTTCCAATCGCGTCAATGTAATGGTAAAGTTTTACATTATTTAATGTAGATGTGTTTACTTATTTTATATGTCTGAACTTTAATTCTAAGTGTGTTGATGACCAATAAACATCTGGGAATCATATGCAATCAACATGCACGTGTGCTGAGTGCATTACTGTTATAAAGGGATGTTAATCTGCAATTTATGTACTGCGGATATATAAACACAAAGTTGAATAAAAATCCCAGTAAGAATGAAAGAAAACTGTCTCCACAGTCAAGCATGAAATTAGAAGCATTGTTTTCTGGGACTGTTAAAGTGTAGCCATGTTTTTATTGTTTCTCTCCCAGTTTTATTTGGAGAGTCCTCATTTTTGTTGTTTTGTCGACTGACCCTTGTGTGTTTTCTTGTCTGATTACTTGTCCCACCTCAGTGTGTTGCAATTCTATTTTGTCTCCACTTCTCATCCTTCCAATTCATTTGTGTTTAATTCGCCCATTTAAACGCAGTCTTTTTTTTTTTTTTTTTACTTCTGCTTTGCTCTTGGTTTAACATGAATAGAAACAAATGGGAATCATGCTGCATATTTATTAGCATTTACGGCTTAACCGGTGAGATTAATTTGCTGCAGTTAAAAGTCATTTATTTTGCACGCCCACAGTGAAGTAATTACATGGAATGTGAATTGAGTTGTCACACAAAATATCCTCTTTTCTCCATGCACTAAAGCAACTTTGTGATGGAATCGAGAGGCACGGAGCACACTGCAGACCCGCTATTGAAGAAAATCCTCCCCCTTGTGTGTAACTAACTCCATTAATTCCGTATGAGTGGTGATGCCATTTGGAGTTCTCTCATAACAGAGGCCACAATGTAGATCCACTTCACTGCATTTGGCTTTTAGTGTGCCAGAAACAGCATCTCTTATATAAACGCAGCCTCTGTGGATGTATGTAGATGGATAAGCGAATGTAAGGGAGATGAAGGAAATATCATTTTAGTGTAAACATTCAAATCCATGCCAACATAGCAAGAAGGGTATAATCTAGCATTTCTTTCTTTTCCTTTTTGTTTACAACAGTGTTGTTTTCGTCAACCATGATGACAACGAAAATATCAACGAACACTTATTCATGACGATAACGAGACGATAATGAGCTAAAAACATGTTTTGGGATACTAAAACACAATGAAGCTGCCGGGTAAAGTGAAATATACATGCTACAGTGGTATGAAAAAGTATCTGAAACTTTTGGAATTTCTCACATTTCTGTATAAAATCATCATCAAATGTGATATGATATTTGTCAAAATCACCCAAATGAAAATACAGTGTCTGCTTTAACTGAAACCACCCTCAAATTTATAGGTTTTCATATCTTAATGGGGATAGGATGCAAACAATGACAGAAGGGAGAAATGAGTAAGTAAACCCTCTGCCTAAGGAGACTTAAAGAGCAATTGCAACCAATTTTTACCAAACATTTGAAGTCAGGTGTGTGCCCAATCACTGATGAGTGGTTTAAAGCTGCCCTGCCCACTATAAAAAACACACCTGGTAAGAAATGTCTTGATGAGAAGCATTGTCTGATGTGCATCATAGCTCGGTCAAAAGAGCTGTCTGAAGACCTGCGATCAAGGATTGTTGATTTGTATAAAGCTGGGAAAGGAGACAAAACTATCTCTAAAAGTCTGGATTTTATTCAATCGACAGTCAGAGAAGTTGTCTACAAATGGAGAGAGTTTGGCACTGATGCTTCTCTCCCAAGGAGTGGCCGTTCCACCAAAGATGATGCCAAGAGCTCAGCGCAGAATACTAACAGAGGTAAAAAAGACCCCTTGTGTGTCTGCTAAAGACTTACAGAAATCACTGGCACAGTCAAATATATCTGGGCACACATCAACTATATGTAAAACTATGGCCAAGAATGGTGTTCATGTGAGGACCCCACGTAGGAAGCCACTGCTGTCTAAAAAAAAAAAAAAACATTGTTGCTCGTTTAATGTTCGCAAAAAAGAAATCGGACACTCCACAGAAATTTTGGCATATTTTGTGGATTGACGAAACCAAAGTTGAATTGTTTGGGAGTACGTCAGGTGTAGAGGAAAAATGGAACAGCTCACCAACATCATTATCCCCACCATAAAGCATGGTGGAGCGAGCATCATGATTTGGGGCTGTTTTGCTGCCTCAGGGCCTGGATAACTTGCAATCATTCAGAATGACTTCAAAAGTTTATCAGGATGTTTTGGAGGAAAACCTGAGGCCGTCTGTCAGACAGTTGAAGCCCAAAAAAGGATGGATGCTGCGACAAGACAACACACAATCCAAAACACAGAAGTAAAACAACTTCAGAATGGTTTCAAAAGAACAAAGCATGTGTTTTAGAGTGGCCAAGTGAACACCATTGAGATGCTGTGGCATGACCTAAAGACAGCGATTCATGCCAGACATCCCAGGAATCTGACTGAACTACAGCAGTTTTGTAGAGAAGAATGGGCCAAGTTTAGTCCTGATTGATGTGCCAGACTAATCTGCAGCTACAGGAAGCGTCTGGTTGAAGTTATTGCTGCCAAAGGTGGGGCAACAAAATATTAAATGTGGTGGTTCACTTATTTTCCTCCTTCTGTCATTGTTTGCATACTATCCTCATTAAAATAAGAAAACATATCTGTTTGGGTGGTTTTAGTTAAAGCAGACACTGTTTTTTCATCTATGTGATTTTGACAAAGGTCAGATCACATTTGATGGGGATTTTATGCAGAAATGTGAGAAATTCCGAAAGGTTCAAATACTTTTTCATACCACTATAAAGTACATAGAACTACCTATGCCACTATGCCTGAACTATTGTGCGCATGCCGGTATGTGTGCGTTTGTGAGATTGAATGGCACAGATAATAAAAGACCATCAGTGTTGTTGTGAAGTAACCCCACGAAAGAATCTTGCAGCGTCCTATGTTCTAATCTAAAGTAAGATTACCAGTGCCAGCTTTCCTCTGACGAGTTTCCTTCACATGTTCACAATGTTTGTAATTTTATGTGTAGTTACAGTAGCCTGCATCGTAGCAGTGTGTAGTTGTGTCACTCATAGCGTGCTGCCCTGCCACCCCCCCTCTTCCCGACTCACCAGTGTGTCGTCTGCAGTCTTCATGCAGGCTTGCACACATGATAAAATTTGTTTTCTTGGCCAGAGAGAATATGTAATATATAATGTTTCATTAGCCTTTAAAGGTCTGTGCTGAGTAATCATCACACACTAAATGTAACTCGTTGCGTTAGCATAGCATTCGCATTCACGTTAGCATTAGGCTAATGCTAACGGTGAATGTCCTCTTAAACTTTGGGACAACTTTTTTTTACTTACAGTTCGTGTTTCATCCCTTACGACGGAGACGACTTTCGTGATTTCGTCTCAATTTACGACGCCTGAGTCTTGTCGTGTTTTTTTTTTTTTTTTTATAACCATAAGTGAATTTTAATGGGGGGCAGGCCCCCCCCCGGTGGGCGAAAAGTGTCATTGCATGTAATTGACTTTCCTATATATATAAACGTTGTAAAGCAATAAAACTGCAACAAAAATAAACGAACAAAAAAATATATTTTTATAATGGGTCAAAATTATTTTTCGAACAGATCATGTGACTAGCAACGTAGACTGTCATTTGCTTTGCATATAATTTTCAAAAAAAAAATTAGGGGAGGGCAATTTTATTTTTCAAATGATTTTTTTCTTTGATTGAACATACTTTTTTTTTTTTTTTTTAATTGAAGCAACTTTTTTGGGATTAAATGATTTAGACACAAATGTCCTACCCATAATATGGCCCAAACAAAAAAGGATTGCTTCAATCAAAGAAAACTTTTTCAATGAAAAATTAAGTGTTCAAATGCAAAATTTTCAATCTCAAATATTTTTTCAAATTCAAAAACTTTCCATCATTGAAATTTGTTTTGATACTTCTGCGCATGCGGGTCAGTTTGCTCCGCATGTGTCGGGATGCGAATTAATGCGCGTGCGTAATACTTGAACGGGCGCAATAGGCATGTGCCGATTACCGGTTTCAAGGTTTACCGTGGTATGAAAACATCACGGTTTCAAAACCATCAAAATTTTTTGTCATACCGTAGTATGGTATTAGCTAATTTTTTATCCCAGAAATGCAGCGAAAAATCTGTGGCTTGGAGCGGCAGCGCTCACCCCTCGCCGTCCGGTAGTTGCTCTGTCCTGTGTCTTTTGGTGACACCACACCTGAACCTGTTCACCCTCAAAAATGACAAAGTCACTAGGAAAGGAGTACTCCAGCTAGCGAAAAGAAACAGACGGCATCGGCTTAGAGAAGGGACAGCCGAATGTCTCGTGGAGGGTGCTCGCCAGGGGAAGCAACACCTCCAACATGATTTCACATTTAAGTGACCATCATCCGTCACTTTACACAAAATTTAATGTAAGTAAATGCCGTTATGAACGTTTCCCATCAGCTATGATAAGTTCACTCTAGCGTGTTTAGTGTGTCTAGCGATGGTAAAAAAAAAAATACTATAACATAAGCTTGTTAACGAGGCAGATAACGTGGCTAGTTAGCATGCCAAGACGGCTAACTAGTTTCCTCTCTACCATTAGCCTACTTTTGTAACGTCTTCCATAGTTAATCGATTTACTCGAGTAATTCGTTTAGAAAAAAAGATTTCAATGCAATTTTGCTGCTTCGAGTATTCGTTTAATAAAGTGTTGTAATGGTTTGTTTTGAAAGTGTTTGCATTCAGTTTGATTGATTTGGGTAGACACACTGCCCTCTAGTGGCAAAAGTGAATATGACATAACTCGTCCAACATGGCTGAATCCACCTGCTCCCTGTTAAGAGCAACATAAGTTTTTGTTTGATGGTAATACGTTTTTTAATGCATTTGTAATTTAGTTTATGGTTATATTTAGGCTTTTTCTATGTGTTTGAAGGATTTATTAAGACCATTGTAAAAATAAATAAATAAATAAATAAGCATTTTATTGCAATACCGTCATACTGTGAAAAAGCGGTATTTTTGCTTAAGGTTATTATACCGTCAAAATCTCATACCGGCACATGCCGAGGGCGCAATGGACAAAGGCAGTCTGAACGGGCACGCCATAAAAACAGATACGACAAAAAAATCGGAATTGTGCATTAAGAGCTGCAGTATGAATCTAGCCTAAGACTAAGACAAAAATTAAAAGGGCTGCCAAAAACAACACTAGTTTACCAAAGTAATGTCTAAATAGAAAATTACAATGCACTACTCAAACTAATACACACTTGTTTTAAAAGGAAAGAAAACTATTTCTAAACAGTTTCCATCATTAAAGTTACCAAAAACTGTATGACTCAATCCATTTTTTTAAAATCATATATCAAATATACAACTGAGATAATGTGGTAACATACTGTAAATTCAGTCCTATACATCACACATTTTAACAGTTGAAGATTTGGGTGAGTCTTTATAATTAATTTTTTCAATACCTTTTGACAAGATTCAATCATTTAAATAGTGTGGAAATGCTTGATGGTGACTGCGACAAATAGGTCGAGATGAGTGTCTATCTCTGAGGTGAATTAACGTTTAAATGTAAAGTAGGTCATTCTTCTGTTTTTGTTCATGTTTTTTTGTCATTTAGCTGCACTGAATGCTGTACATCAAAGACTAAGCTTGGTGTTGGACCAATGCAATAACGAAATAAACAGTAATCAAGACAATCTATTTTGTCAAATAAAGTTAAAGGTATTGTTACTTTAATTAACTAAGATTTCTCTTATATTTGTGATGGTGAAAATTAAACCGTGGATTATTTCTCATTATACTGTACTAGTGTATCTAACATTGTGGCCAATGAGAGCATAACAGGCCTATAGTATAACAGAATATGCCTCTGGGTAGCCATAATTCTCTTTGATTAGGCTGTAAGAGCAGCAGTGAGTCAGACTGTGACTCATTTTAAGACCGTCCCAACGACTGTATGACTAAATGTCATAAAACACAATGTGCCTTCTCTCTAGTGTGTTTTCTAGGGCGGTCACACGAGAACTAAAGCTTCTCTCTGAGACCATGAGGTGACACTGCACCATTCCCAATCACTGCAGAGAAGAGTGACATAAAGAGGAGCACTATAGTACTACAACATCAATTATGCCTAAAACAAATACAGTACATGCATCAAATTGCTTATTTTTATCTCAAAAACATTATGCAGTGCAGTGTTATAGAACTATCATAATGGATCACACATTTGAATAAGAACAACACACTCGCTAGCCATTTATAGAAAATGTCTCATTAATAACAACCACTTCTTGCATCGATACGAACGCATAAGCACACTTGGAGAGCCATAGAGACCCAGCAGGCTTTCAACTACACTCAAGCCTCTTATGTCAACATACATTTGGCCTTGGTTTTATATTGTATTTTGTAAGATAGAATCACTTCTACCTGTAATGTATTTAGATTGTGACTGTGCTACCCACAATTGATACAATGATTTCTTTGAGTTCCTTCTTCATCCCAAACATATGCAAATTACTTGCAGATATTATATTACATTGTTCATTGTAATGATTACAAAACCTCAACCCTTTAAAGAGCATAGGAAAACTAATAATTTACAGGTTCATTTAAATCTAAACCTCAATCCATGTTGGCACAAATTAACAAACAAAAGATGCTTTTGGACAGTGTGTGATGTGATCTGTAATGTACCCGGACTGTAAATTTCAGACCCAGACTGTGACCCAGAAAATGTGGTGTGGTGATAAGTCGGCCACTTTTTTTTTTTTAACTCATTCACTCCCAGCCATTTTCACCGGAGCAAGGCTCTTCTCTCCCGGCCGTTTTACTGGATTTTGACTTATTTTGCAAGGCCCAGAGAAAATTATGTTCTATTGCTATATAAACATGGAATCCAATTCTTTCAGCAGGAAAAAAAGTAAGTTCATATCTTTTTCCATTCTGTAGAAATCACCGTCAGAAAATAGCTTAGTTTGAGCAATTTTCCCATTTCTGATGAAAAAACAGAGAAATTCAGCTTTTTGTGAAAGCATACATTTCAAACATAACTTTTGACTTTAACGCAGCTATTTTTTGTTTTAGTTACATCCCAAACATCAGAATAATTGTTTTGCTTTTACAAAATAACACAAATAACAAGACAAATAGAGCTTTTGATAGCAAAGTAACAATTTATTTACACATAACTAACTGAGATGACACTGTTATGGCCGCGACAGCCGGGTTAACTTTTCCCTCATCACCGCCTCTCTCATAAAGATGGATTTTTTTGAGTCTCTGCGGGGTCTGCTCAGCGAACACCACGGACTCAACGACATCATCCGCTGCACTGGTGGTCCCGGTCATTCTGCTCGGTCGTCCAGCGCTTGGAATCCCGGGCATCCTCTCGGTTGTTCTGCTTGGTCGTCTGCTGCCTGGCATCCTTCCGCCGGTGCCCCGGCCGTGTGGCCCGGCCGTTCGTTGCCTTTGAATCGGGTTGCAGATCTTACCAAATGCGCTACTGCCCTCCAATGGCCAGTTTTATTGCTTTAAAATGGATTTTCAGCTTTGTGCTTTGGAGCTCAGTTGAATCATAACCCAGAGATGTCCCTTATGAAAAAAAAATGTAAAAGACGTATAAATACGTCTTTTGGACACTGAAACAATTAAAAATAGGACGTATTTATACGTTTTTGGGAGCAAATGAGTAAATAGTACTGTAATTTTTAAAAAGTTTGGCCATCACTGCTCATTTGGGAGGGACAGTCAACCTTAACTGCCACCTGCTGTCAACACCTTTGTCATCCAACATTCCTCCTAGCATGCAATGCAGCGCTACAAATGTAAATAACAATCAAAATTCATGTAATGTGCTAAGTATTTCTTCAGTTACTGTTCCAGTTGTTTCATGAATCGCTAATTATGGTTACCATATTTGAAAATGTTACCTCAGGATTCAAAATGAGGGGGGAAAAGTAGCGGCTGATAGTCCGAACATTACGTTAATTATAATTATCTTATAAGGCTCACTTTTTATAGGAAAAGTGTTAGTGTCTGTTCTTATGACAGTCATATATAGTTATACAGTCTATAGTTTCATATCATAATTATGATTGTCTAATTACAGTCTTATGGTGCTACTGTGAAATAAAGTGTTACTAAATACCATAACTAGCAATTAATGAAGCAACTGGAACAGTAACTGAGGAAATAATTAGCACAGAACATGAATTTTGATATTTACATCTCTAGCACTGCAATGAATGCCAGGAGGCATGTTGGATGACAAGTGTTGACAGCAGATGGCAGCTGAGGTTGACTGTCATATATTAACCCAAAATAAGCCGCACTGTACTTTAAGATGCAGGATTCAAAATGAGGGAAAAGTAGCAGCCTAGGTACATAAAAGTTATTTTTTTAAATTACCGTATACTTTGGGGAAAAAAGTGGAAAAACATGTCTCATATGTATCTCTTTCCAATGCTAAATCTAAATAAATACATTGAACACACACAAAAAATTGGGGGGAGTTTTTCACTTATCGTGGCTGGGGTTCTGGTCCCCATTACCCGCAAAAACTTAGCAATCACTGTAGTCTCTTCCTAAAATCAGCGAACAGCTGTCTGATTTGTTCTTTCTTTACTGCTAGTCAAATGTTATTTCATCTTACGGTGATGAAAAATGAATGTAGGGACCGTAACATGTTGTAATGACCAGTGTTGTCACAGAGTACTTGAAAAAGTAATTTAATTACTGATTACTCCTCAAAAAAGTAATCTAGTTACTTTACTGATTACTTCATTATCATACCAATGTTCCTCCCTTTACTGCCTCAGCATACGAATGACGAAAGAAAAAATGTCATCGCATGTAATTGACTTTCCGATGATTCAATTTAAAGGGAAAGGTCAGAATTTTTTTACATAAGGCTTAATCTTAGAGTTAGTGGGGGTTTGATTAGTCGATGGAGTTGATTTGAAACACCAATGACTCGCGCTAGCTTAGCCACGCCGGAGCCCCGAAACTAACAAATAAGTGACAAACTGCACTGAATTTGTTGAAATCAACTCCACCAATTTATTAAACCCTGCTAACTCAAAGATTAAGCCTAATGTCAAAAATTCAGAATTTTGGGTTAGGAATGAGAGGTTAGGGTTAACAGCATATCAGTACCGATATAAAAAATGCAATTTGACTGCACAATAATCAACAACATAAAAATGAATTGCACAGTGCAATAAAAACAAAGGATGGGGCGGGTCCCGATACGCCGTACACACACGCGGTCAATTTGGCCATAAAATGTGGCGGTAAATAAGCACTTTACACTCAATCGGAATTACAACACATCTAAAAAATTCTAAACAAACACGTCACCTCACGGCATAAATGTGCAACACGAACATGATGTAAAAATTCGCTGACTTCGCTAGGTCGAGCGTGACCGACGACTACCCGCCGTTGCAACGGCAAAGCTACGAAACGGCCACACACGTACTGGCTCCAACCTATAGCTGGAACCCTCCAAAATGAAGGAAAAATAAGTTCATTTATGGATGCACACAGATCAAAATTCTCTCGCACATCACAACAGGTGGCTCGAATATGCACCAGAGCTGGCACACGTCAGTCCTAAAACGCTTAGCGTGCGTGACTCGAGACGAAAACAGGAAGACCTATGAGCAGTTACCATGGAAACAAACACATAGCTGGAACCTTCCTAACATTTTCAATTTTTTTTTTTTACCTGCCCTGTTCAGCTACTTGACACGTAGAATGGAGATCTGAGTGTCCGAATGATCTGAACAGTTTTAATGTATCACATGGGAGTATGACATACATCCATTGTGATCATTCAATGTACCTCGTTCATTAGGAGAAAGCAGCAAACAGGAGGGGGTTATGGGGGAACAAAAGAAAAGAGGGAGAGACAGACAGAAAAAGCACAAACAACAACAAAAAAATACATTAAACGCCTACTCTAACTAACTATGAATACCGTATTGGCCCGAATATAAGACGGTGTTTTTTGCATTGAAATAAGACTGAGAAAGTGGGAGTCGTCTTATATTTGGGGTCTAGACATTATACCCATTCACAACGCTAGATGGTGCCAGATATCATTGAAGTGAATGCTGAACTTGAGGAGTAATGTTCTGTCATGACAGATCTCAGCTACTCTCAAGTTTAACCAGGTTGCATTATTTTATTGCAATGTTTTTCCTTATACAGATTTGTTTCAAGACTACAGTTACAGTTTGACCTCACTTTGATGGTTAATGCAGTTATTGCAATTTTGTTGTTTTATCACAATAGATTGGTTTATTTACATTTCAAAAACCAGAAGCCATTCATTTCAAAATGTGATTGCACTTTAGTTTACATATTTAAATGTTCAGATATTAAGATTTGAATGAGGCAAAATAACATGCTTTTTCTCTCAAATATATTGTTATAATCATTTGTTTCAGATGTACTGCAAAGATTTTCTGTATGAAAATTAATTTGGTGTTCAAAAAGTCTTTTTTCAAACTTGAGTCTTGAAAAATAGGGGGTCGTCTTATAATCAGGGCCGTCTTATATTCGGGCCAATACAGTATGTTGAAGTGATCGTTAGCTAGTTGTATTTCCGGTTGACACCATGTGGGGGGCCTGAGGTCTGAGAAATAAGTGATTGGGACGTGTGAAGTGTACCTAAATCAGCCATGTGGTGTAGAACCCAGTATTTGTGTGAATCCGTTGCGAGTGTGCATCCTATTCTATGCTGTTTTATCGCTAATCCCGACACCGAAGTTTCCTACTTAAGTGTGTCTGATTTGACCTAGCCATGCGTGAGTCCCATCTAACATGTGATAGTCCCCCAGATGAATGGAGATACCGAGTGGGTACCACCCCAGAGCCAGCTCAGCCCATCCCCCCTCCCGCAGCCCAGCAAGGGGGCCATCGCCACCTCCCAGGGATCCAGGGTGGTCCCACGGGCCACCCGCACCCCTATCAACCGGCCTTCAGGGATGAGAAGATGGGACGCACCACCAACCCCCACACCCCACCCAAACTTTTTCTATTATAATGCTCTTCGTACATGACTAGAATATTCTTCATTCTACATACATTATGAGGCAATAACAAAATAGTAACGCACAGACACTAAGGAAACTAACTTTAATCAGATTACTGGTTTGTAAAAATGAACGCGTTAGATTACTCGTTACTAAAAGAAAGTAATCAGATTACAGTCGCGCATTTGTGACAACACTGGTAGTGACGCGATAGCTTTGTCATCAACTTTTGCTCTCTGAAGCACAACATTACCTGCTGCATTCAGACGTGACCTCGGAATTAGGCCTGTCGCGATAACAAATTTTAGTGTGCGATAATTTATTTCATAAATTATTGCGATATGCGATATTATTGCACCCCCCCAATTAAAAAAAAAAATAAAATACAATAACACTGTGAGAATACAGTATATATTAATAGATCATGTACAGCCATTGAACCGCAATAAATGTTTACTCTTAAATTCAAAAATACTTTTTAGGAAATCACAACTAAAAACAATAAACCATGCCTCTTTTAAGTAAAAGACAACAATATTAATACTGCACAGAAACACAGACGAAATAAAATGTGTTTTTTAAGAAAAATAAAATTCCACTTAATAATTTAAGCATCTAGGCAAATGAAAACGTTTCCCCTCATAGCTTCTGCTATGGCGTTCCATGTGTAATACAGTGTTACCTCTACATACGAAGTTAATTCATTCCAGGAGTTTGTTTGTAAGTCGAAATGGTCATATGTCGAGCAGGATTTTCCCATAAGAATACAATATAATTCCAATAATTCGTTCCACAGCCCAAAAACCCACACTGCATCCTTAAGAAATACTGCTGTTACGATTGCAAATAGCAATTACAAAGAGCAAAACAAATAAAATATGAATAAAAAACAGAATAACAATAATATAATAATAGCAATAATAACAATAATACAGTACAGTACCTGTAATAATGTAACGACTCGGCTTCTAATGTGGCGGACTTTTTTTGCTGTACCTGAACGCATCGCAGGGCTGACGGTGAGCAGGAGAGCGCTATTTTACTTTGTTTCGATCCTGGCGTCAACAGCAGTGGACACTCGGCGAGTTGATGGAATAAATGATTTGAAACCTGACGAAGCTGGCGATTTCTGAGGCGATGTTACCACAATACGAACTGTCACCTTGACTTCTAAAGACTGGCGAACGGAGAGAGACCGCCGGTGCACAAATTTTGCAACCCATCAAAAATTGCTACCTTGTGGTTTTGCGCATGCGTGTAACGTTAAAAATGGCCGCGAATGCAGCGATTCCAAAGTAAACACTACAAACTTTCTTTAACCCTTTAACACCTAAGTCTATTTTGGCCGAATTTGCATGCCTCTGATGTTGCCTTTATATTTCAAAGAAAAAATTGTTCACAATGGCCAAGTTGGGTCCCTTTTTTCAGGATACCTTGAACTTCATGTCCAAACAGTTTATTTTCTTCTCTGACCAATTTTAAACCACATTTTGGACCCAAAAAGACAAAAAAATCCCAAAATCTTTTTTCAAAATTTGTAATGTTGATGTCCCACTGACAACCAAACGTGCTCGACCAGCCGTTTTGAAGCTTGATAATATTTACTTAACTTGCTAGGATAAACATTCAATAGAAAAAAATAAGACTGAATAATTTTATGTTTGACAATTCCACACAAGCAGCAGTTATGGTCATAGGCGTTTTTGGCTTTTACACATACTATGGTCAAAACAGGTTATATACAGTGCAAAATAGTGAGAAAAAAATTATGTATATCATCCAACACAAAAAGGGGTTGGAAGATATCTCTTTGTGAAGTTAGGTATTGTACCCATCACCTTATCGAATGTATATATGTACATGCAATCAAGCTTCTCGAACACACATCTATATAAAAATTGAAAAGATTCATAGTGAGGAAAAAAAAATATATAATATTGAAAAAAAGTATTTTCAAAAATATTGACAAGTAGTTCAGTATAATTCATTTTTTTCAGGCAAGCGACCCAATAAAGGTTTTTTTTTTTTTTTGCGCACTCAATAAAGTTCACTGAGCTGCGTCACATACAATGTCACACAGCTTACTTTTCCGCCGTTTGAGCGCTGCTGTGCTTCTACTCGCCGAGACGCCGACTCATCCGAGGAAAACAACGACAAATTCAGCTCATCCTATTCCTTGAGTTAATGAAAAAATACATTAGCTTGCGCTAAATTTAGTTTTCGATTCATTCTGCACGTTTCAAAGTCGCTCGCTCAATGCAACTGGCCATTGCTGTCTTTACGTGTCTCCTTTTCCTTAGTTGGGGCCTAGATCGGCAGTTTATTAAAAATGTTCACATTAGGTTCGTCCTTCTTGACATCACAACGGCTCTTGGGATATTTTTGTGCTGCTTTGGGTTTTGAAAAATGACAAGAAATGATGGAAATATGGAGATAGACACATGGTCCATGCAGCGTTTTAATGCATATTTATGAGTGCAATAAAACTATAAAACTCAAATGACATTATCTCCCGTTTTACTTGGTCGATTGACTTCAAATAAAAACTGGTGTGGACATCAACTGCCGTACTTTCAAATGAGAGCAACCAGGGGCACGTGGGTGACGTAATTACAGCGTTACGAGGCTTCAAAGATGATATGCGTAAACGTGTCGCATCCGACACGTTCGGTGTTAAAGGGTTAAAGAAAGGAATATTTACTTATGTTTGATCATGTAAAGACATGTACAAAAGTTCTCAAACACATCCTACCATGTTAGCTGCACACAGCAACTGCACCCCGTGCTCTCACTGTTAACGACTTTGCCGTGTCGTTAAGTATTAATTTACGCCATTTTCGTGTTGCACATGTATGTTTATGATGTATCTAGTTTAGTTAGCACCTTTGGATAACATTGACAGTCCAATTGAATGTAAAAGAGGGCTTTTTCAGCACCACAAAAGCTTTGGGAGCAAAATTTTATAAGGGAGCAAATTTTGACAGAACACCGGCCGAGACCCAGTTCATGGATGCACACACCATGCTTATATTTTGCTATCATTCACATCTTCATTTCAATGGTAAGCATCACCTTTTCTTTTTTTTCTCCACCTGCACTAAACTTAAACTGCACTAAACTAAAAACAGAACTAAAATGCATTTTGCGTAGTTGGTAACAAGGACGCCGAACTTTTAACAGCATGTCAGCCACACGCGCGCACGCAGGTGCACGCGAGGTGATAAATCGCCGCGGAAAAATTATCGCCTTCATTTTTATTTACCGTGCGATAAATGGAATTATTGCATATTGCGACAGGCTTACTCGGAATGTTCTGGACTTGTGACTAGAGTGCGAGGAGGTACATTTTTGGACAATGTCCAGGTCAACTGACAACAACAGCCCTACCAGTCTTCAGTACATGTCGGAAAGGACGTTATACGGATATGCACTTTACTTCCCAGTCTTGACTCCAACTATAATAATAAAGCCCACAGGCCTAGTTTGCAGTGTTTCTCTTCAGTGGACCCCTGACTGTCATTGGTGTTGCTAATTAAATCTCATTAAATAGGGTATCATTGGGAGGTTCTCTAAATCCTATCCAAACCTCTTGTCTGACTTGATTGGAGTAAAGATTAAAGAAAGAGCAAGGTCATTTTGAGTGCATGGTTTGTTTGATTGTAGTCCAACTGGGATGGTTTGATTGTGCCTGAGCCTTATTAGGCTTTATTATTCATAAACAGACCTTTTCATGCGGAGGCTGAAGCAGTACTGATTCTAAAACATGCTGAAATAAAAGGCAGCTTCCCTGGTCTTTCTTTCCTTCTTAGTTTGAGCCATTCGGTCGCTACAAAAAGAGTAGGTTTGTCTCCCTATAGACTTTCCTATAATGACTCATCTGGTGTCCTCACTTGGTAGCTCAAAGTGCAGTTTATGCTTGTGCCCAGATAGAGAAAGGGATGAAAAGGAAACCTATTTTTTTCTTTTCACTTGCTCTCTATTGTGTCTCTTTCTAATAGATGCTCATTGTGTCGGTGCGCATGTAAAGCAAATACACACAAAAACATACAAAGACATTTGCATGGACACAATGAGGCAAACCTGCATGGATGCTACAATAACACATATGCACAGCACAGCAGAGGAGAAAAAAGCAAAGCAGGCTTTGAATAATTGAGCCCGCCTGATAAAAATAGGCAATAGAGACTTAATTAAATTTTCAAAGCCATATCTAAAAGAGTCCATGGCTGAAGGTTGAGAGCTGTTACATGTTCTCTTCAGACTCGCAAGAGGAACATCATTCACATTAAAATTATGTTTATATTCTCTTCAAATGTCTCACTAGAAAAAGGCTGACCAATGTGAAGCAGTACAGCAGAGGAATCTTGTTCACATTTATTCAGTTAACACTTTAACACCTGGGCGTAATTTGTCCGAATTTGCATGCCTTTAATGTTGCCTTTGTATTTCAAAGAAAAAAATGTTCACAATGGCCTGGTTGGGTACCTTTTTTCAGGACCCCATACCTTCATGTCCAAACTGTTGTTTTCTATACTAAACCATAGACTCTACTATCAGTTGACAACACAGGTCCCACAGACATTGCGCCACGCCTTGCTGTAGGGGGCCAACCCTGGCGGAACGTTGAGTTGGCTATTACTGCGATAAACACACGCTGCTTTCTAACTAGTGTTGCACCGATACAATTTTCTGGCTGTACAGTATCAACCGATACCATACGTATACCAATTTGTTTGAAATATATACAGTGCCTTGCAAAAGTATTCGGCCCCCTTGAACCTTGCAACCTTTCGCCACATTTCAGGCTTCAAACATAAAGATATAAAATTTTAATTTTTTGTCAAGAATCAACAACAAGTGGGACACAATCGTCAAGTGGAACAAAATTTATTGGATAATTTAAACTTTTTTAATAATTAAAAAACTGAAAAGTGGGGCGTGCAATATTATTCGGCCCCCTTGCGTTAATACTTTGTAGCGCCACCTTTTGCTCCAATTACAGCTGCAAGTCGGATGGGGTATGTTTCTATCAGTTTTGCACATCGAGAGACTGACATTCCTGCCCATTCTTCCTTGCAAAACAGCTCGAGCTCAGTGAGGTTGGATGGAGAGTGTTTGTGAACAGCAGTCTTCAGCTCTTTCCACAGATTCTCGATTGGATTCAGGTCTGGACTTTGACTTGGCCATTCTAACACCTGGATACGTTTATTTTTGAACCATTCCATTGTAGATTTAGCTTTATGTTTTGGATCATTGTCCTGTTGGAAGATAAATCTCCGTCCCAGTCTCAGGTCTTGTGCAGATACCAACAGGTTTTCTTCCAGAATGTTCCTGTATTTGGCTGCATCCATCTTCCCGTCAATTTTAACCATCTTCCCTGTCCCTGCTGAAGAAAAGCAGGCCCAAACCATGATGCTGCCACCACCATGTTTGACAGTGGGGATGGTGTGTTCAGGGTGATGAGCTGTGTTGCTTTTACGCCAAACATATCGTTTTGCATTGTGGCCAAAAAGTTCAATTTTGGTTTCATCTGACCAGAGCACCTTCTTCCACATGTTTGGTGTGTCTCCCAGGTGGCGTGTGGCAAACTTTAAACGATACTTTTTATGGATATCCTTGAGAAATGGCTTTCTTCTTGCCACTCTTCCATAAAGGCCAGATTTGTGCAGTGTACGACTGATTGTTGTCCTATGGACAGACTCTCCCACCTCAGCTGTAGATCTCTGCAGTTCATCCAGAGTGATCATGGGCCTCTTGGCTGCATCTCTGATCAGTTTTCTCCTTGTTTGAGAAGAAAGTTTGGAAGGACGGCCGGGTCTTGGTAGATTTGCAGTGGTCTGATGCTCCTTCCATTTCAATATGATGGCTTGCACAGTGCTCCTTGAGATGTTTAAAGCTTGGGAAATCTTTTTGTATCCAAATCCGGCTTTAAGCTTCTCCACAACAGTATCTCGGACCTGCCTGGTGTGTTCCTTGGTTTTCATAATGCTCTCTGCACTTTAAACAGAACCCTGAGACTATCACAGAGCAGGTGCATTTATACGGAGACTTGATTAAACACCGGTGGATTCTATTTATCATCATCGGTCATTTAGGACAACATTGGATCATTCAGAGATCCTCACTGAACTTCTGGAGTGAGTTTGCTGCACTGAAAGTAAAGGGGCCGAATAATATTGCACGCCCCACTTTTCAGTTTTTTATTTGTTAAAAAAGTTTAAATTATCCAATAAATGTTGTTCCACTTCACGATTGTGTCCCACTTGTTGTTGATTCTTGACAAAAAAATTAAATTTCATATCTTTATGTTTGAAGCCTGAAATGTGGCGAAAGGTTGCAAGATTCAAGGGGGCCGAATACTTTTGCAAGGCACTGTATATACAGTGGGGCAAATAAGTATTTAGTCAACCACCAATTGTGCTAGTTTTCCGACTAGAAAAGATTAGAGAGGCCTGTAATTGTCAACGTGGGTAAACCTCAACCATGAGAGACAGAATGTGGGGAAAAAAACAACAGAAAATCACATTGTTTGATTTTTAAATAATTTATTTCCAGGTTAGAGTTGAAAATAAGTATTTGGTCACCTCCAAACAAGCACGATTTCTGGCTGTCAAAGAGGTCTAACTTCTTCTAACGAGGTCTAACGAGGCTCCATTCATTACCTGTATTAATGGCACCTGCTTTAACTCATTATCAGTATAAAAGACACCTGTCCACAAACTCAGTCAGTTACCCTCTAAACTCCACTATAGCCAAGACCAAAGAGCTGTCGAAGGACACCAGAGACAAAATTGTAGACCTGCACCAGGCTGGAAAGACTGAATCTGCAATAGGTAAAACGCTTGGTGTAAAGCAGACATGTCCAAAGTCCGGCCCGGGGGCCAAATGCGGCCCGCGGTCAAATTTTATCCGGCCCCCAGCCTCTGTCATAAAATCAATAACTTTTGGCCCGCACACAGACTTAATAAATTGGTCAGCAGTACTGCTACCAGCATATGATTTAGCTTACACACTAAATGCTGCTCCTCATTTACCCACTAAAAGTCAGCAGCACTCTAAACAACATTACTCCATTTGACCCTTTACTTGCAATTTTTTAAAATGGCGACAATCAACAAAAAAAGTTGACTGCGATGGCAGACGCTTCAAGGATAGGCGAAAATTGGATTATTTCTTCACTAAAATATGCAACAACTGTGTTTGCCTCATTTGCAGTCGCTGTTTTTAAAGAGTTCTATGTGAGGCGATATTACCAAACAAGACACGCTGACATGTACGACAAACACAGTGAGAAATTGAAGCAGCAGTATTTCGCTAGAGCCCGAGAGTCAAAAGAGAACTCCACAAAGTTTAGTTGCGAGATTGTTAAAATTATTACCGGTAATTAAAAAAAATAAAAAAGCAAGTGTGACACACAGAATGGCTTGCTAAAATTTGCTTAAGTATATTGTTCTACGTAAAGGACGTCAGCCAACGTCGGCCCCCCACATTTTTACCACACCGAATCTGGCCCCCTTTGCAAAAAGTTTGGACATCCCTGGTGTAAAGAAATCAACTGTGGGAGCAAATATTAGAAAATGGAAGACATACAAGACCACTGATAATCTCCCACTACCTGGGGCTCCATGCAAGATCTCACCCCGTGGCGTCAAAATGATAACAAGAACGGTGAGCAAAAATCCCAGAACCACACGGGGGGACCTAGTGAATGACCTACAGAGAGCTGGGACCACAGCAACAAAGGCTACTATCAGTAACACAATGCGCCACCAGGGACTCAAATCCTGCACTGCCAGACGTGTTCCCCTGCTGAAGAAAGTACACGTCCAGGCCCGTCTGCGGTTCGCTAGAGAGCATTTGGATGATCCAGAAGAGGACTGGGAGAATGTGTTGTGGTCAGATGAAACCAAAATAGAAGTTTTTGGTAGAAACACAGGTTCTCATGTTTGGAGGAAAAACAATACTGAATTGCACCATACCCACTGTGAAGCATGGTGGTGGAAACATCATGCTTTGGGGCTGTTTTTCTGCAAAGGGACCAGAGCGACTGATCCGTGTAAAGGAAAGAATGAATGGGGCCATATATCGAGAGATTTTGAGTGAAAATCTCCTTCCGTCAGCAAGGGCATTGAAGATGAGACGTGGCTGGGTCTTTCAGCATGAGAATGATCCCAAACACACAGCCAGGGCAACAAAGGAGTGGCTTCGTAAGAAGCATTTCAATGTCCTGGAGTGGCCTAGCCAATCTCCAGATCTCAACCCCATAGAAAATCTGTGGAAGGAGTTGAAAGTCCGTGTTGCCCAACGACAGCCCCAAAACATCACTGCTCTAGAGGAGATCTGCATGGAGGAATGGGTCAAAATATGAGTAACAGTGAGTGAAAAGCTTGTGAAGAGTTACAGAAAACGTTTGGCCTCCGTTATTGCCAACAAAGGGTACATAACAAAGTATTGAGATGAACTTTTTATATGGATCAAATACTTATTTTCCACCGTGATTTGCAAATAAATTCTTTAAAAATCAAACAATGTGATTTTCTGTTTTTTTTTTTCACATTGTGTCTCTCATTGTTGAGGTTTACCCATGTTAACAATTACAGGCCTCAATAATATTTTCAAGTGGCAGAACTTAGTGGTTGACTAAATACTTATCTGCCCAACTGTAAAATGCCCTTAATGAGTTAAATCACAAACTTGAATTGTTGAACTTCAGTAAGGTCCTGTTAGTGAAGCTCTAGTTGTAGGTTTAGTACCCGTAATAAAGCAGAGGATTCGACGATAAACAGGACAGAGCCTCTTGTCATTACCACGTAAAACAGCTTTATTAATTACTGGTATTATTATTGTACACTGGGCAACTAGTATTGAGAACTGTGAGTACACTTTGTTGTCAAGTGGTGTTTTCGTCAACAGCTATAATGAAAATATTTCGTCGACGAACAATTTTTTCATGACGAGCTAAAAACGTGTCTTGGGAGACTAAAACATAACTTGTTTTGAAACATACGGTAAGATTTGTTTTCTTTTCATGGCGAGAGAGAATATGCAATGTTGCGTTAGCCTTTAAAGGTCTGTGTTGAGTCATCATCACACACTAAATGTAGCTCGTAGTGTTAGCATAGCATTCATGTTAGCAATAGCCTAGTGCTGACGGAGAGTGTCCTCTTAAACTCTCTGACAACTTTTTTATACACACCGTACATGGCGTCCAGGTCCACATAATTAATTTAATACAGTGGGGCAAATAAGTATTTAGTCAACCTGTAATTGTGCAAGTTCTCCCACTTGAAAATATTAGAGAGACCTGTAATTGTCAACATGGGTAAACCTCAACCATGAGAGACAGAATGTGGAAAAAAAACCAGAAAATCACATTGTTTGATTTTTAAAGAATTTATTTGCAAATCATGGTGGAAAATAAGTATTTGGTCAATACCAAAAGTTCATCTCAATACTTTGTTATGTACCCTTTGTTGGCAATAACGGAGGCCAAGCCTCAAAACATCACTGCTCTAGAGGAGATCCGCATGGAGAAATGGACCAAAATACCAGCAACAGCGTGTGAAAAGCTTGTGAAGAGTTACAGAAAACGTTTGGCCTCCGTTATTGCCAACAAAGGGTACATAACAAAGTATTGAGATGAACTTTTGGTATTGACCAAGTACTTATTTTCCACCATGATTTGCAAATAAATTCTTTAAAAATCAAACAATGTGATTTTCTGTTTTTTTTCCACATTGTGTCTCTCATGGTTGAGGTTTACCCATGTTGACAATTACAGGCCTCACTAACATTTTCAAGTGGGAGAACTTGCACAATTAGTGGTTGACTAAATACTTATTTGCCCCACTGTATAATCTACTGTTTTGCTTCTGAGTGTGTATCATCACTAAGAAGTTGGCGTTGTCCTTGTAGACACAACAATATGTGCTCGTCTGTCAATGTTAATTTAAAATAGTTGTAAACCTAGACTAAAACTTTTGAATTTTATAGACTAAAAGTTTGAGTAAACGTCGACTAAATCTAAACTAAATGTGTCTAAGTTGTTGACAATGAAAACTAGATGAAGTCACATTTTGAAATGACTAAAATATGACAAAGTGTTAGGGAGCGCTGGGAATCGGACCCCAAAGCAGACAAGGGAGAATTCCGTTATTATTTAACAAGGTTTATTTTCAGCGGCACGTCGAGAGTCGTTGTAGCACACGTGCACGTCGTGTGGTCGCTGGCAGGCGTAGACGTGATATCAGGCAACGGTACAGGTCAGGGAGCAGGCACGAGGAATCCTGGGACGGAGCAAAGGTCAGATTAGCCGGGAGAATATATGTTGGTAAATACCTGAGTGCTGGACGTGACTGACGGGAATGCCGAAAGAGCTGGTCTGGCGACGAGTGGCAACGACGATCAGGCTTTTGTAGGCAGCTGATGTTAATGGCTGGCACCTGTTGCCGCTTCCCCCCGTCTGGTTTCCAGCCTGCAATCAAGGAACCCTAACACAAAGAAAACAAATCTTACTGTGTTTCCAAACAAGCAAGATGGAGCGCAGCCTAGCTTCAGACACATCATAAAATCCGGTGAGGAGAGTGAGGGAGGGCGCAGCACATCTCACGTGAGTGACACGACCCAAACACAGTTATGATGCAAGCTGACGTACTCCACGTACAATCTAAAATTGTCATGCATTGTGAACATATGACAGAAACTATGTCGCATTTTCGTCTCGCTGTCGTCTCGTCACACCAAAACTGGCAGTCGTCTCATTATGTTCTAGTCTCCCATGTTTTTAGCTCGTCATCATCATGAAAAAATTGCTCGTCGACGAAACATTATTGTTATCGTCATTTGTGAAAGAATATTTTATTCATGCTTATAAAAACACAAACATCAACTTCTGTGAAACTATATTCGTTTTTTATGCTTTCATGTGAGACTGTATCAATGTTCTTGTGCTCGACATATATTCCTTTGAACATTCTGCAATGAGTATCTGTTTTACTGCCTTATCTGATTTGACTCCCTCTTGTACCAGCCAGAGCTCGTTTCCAAGGTCATAACTTAGGATGTTTTTCTGTGGAAAATCACCAGAGTTGGGCTGTAATAAGGTTCACTTTTGTTTTCATAGAAGGTATCGTTTCATAGTAAGCGACACCCTTTCAACAAGCATATAGACCCTTGACCTGTGTATTTTCGTTGTACTCCTGCATGGTCACAGCTCCTGGCTGGATCACACCATTTGTACCCTTGAGATATATCTTGTTTATAAAGTCTTCGAAGCAGGCAATCATTGGCTGGGTCTGATTCTCTTCTCTTATTTGAGCTATTGATTGCTACCTGTCTTGATTGAACTTCCCTGACAGTCATTGTTGACGAAAACAGCACTGCTGCCAAAAGACTGAGACGAAAATTCAAAGAGCTGCCAAAAATACCACTTGTTGTGAAGTCTATCCTTCTGTATATCTATGGTTTAATGTGGTTTACTGTGCAGTCAATGCAGCAAATCACTGAGATCATTCCCATCCCCCAGAATTGGTTTCAGCTCAAACTGGTTCTAAATAACATACATTCATCAGTTCACATACAGTTCACAGTTTACAGACATGAGCAAATTAAAAGGAGTCTCAGTGAACAATACAAAAACATTTCCCCACTCCAAGCGCCATCAGTACGATATCCCTCTCATGGGGCTTTTCACTTTAAGAAAATGGAGAAAGAAATGCCCTTGGGCATCACATACGCCACAGTAGCAAAAAGCTTTTCTGTGTTGTAAGCTGACTGCAGTTTCACTCAAATGTCACATCAGTGCACAAAACAACAATTACAACCTTCAATTGATGTGCACATTAACTACGGTATGTGTACAAGCTTGAGAATGATGCATGTTCAGAGCGTGGCATTTTGCAAAAATATGGCATGGGCCAAATTCTAGTGAGCATTGCAGTGGTAAATTAGTGCACACTTGACATTGAGCGGTTAGCATGAAACCTTAGCACAGAGGTCAACAACATGGTGCCCGCTATCAGGTGGGAACCTTTGGGTAACGCATGATACACTGCCATTTGCGATACAAGACTCAAGATAACGATAATCTCACAATAAGATGATACAAAAATTATCGATACATCGGTCAGGAAATCATTCTAGAATATTCTACAATACAACTAATAAACAGGGGAAAAAAAGCTCTTTTCTACGGCGCCCCTAAAGGGACAGCAACAGAAATAAAACAATTTTAAGCAATCTGGTGCGCACCAGAAACTATTTGGTAAACATTAGCATTATATAGCATTTAAGCTAGTGGACTTTTGCCACGCAAGTTTGCAAACTGCATAAGTGGTGTTTAAGGAGGTGCCACAGGGGGCCAGGCCGAAAAGTATCATTGCATGTAATTGACTTTCCTATATGTGATTTTAAAATGAAGAGTTTTCCGGTAAAATATTGTCTATACAAATTGTTGTGAAATAAAAATAAACAACAAAAATGAATGAAAATGTACAAAAAAAGTTTTTTTTCTATAATGGGTCGAAATTATTTCTTTGAACAGATCATGCGACTGGCACCTTAGACGATCATTTGTTTTGCTTAGCCAAAACCACCCGAAGACCAAAGAGGCAAGATATACGAAATTTCTCAAACCTAAGCTTTCAAAAGCGACAACAACTACTGAGCAAGAACCAAGGATTGAAAATGTGGACCACGAAACGCCAGAGAGCGACGTCAAAATGATGAGCGGAGTTTCAATTTGCTCCACTAAAGACGCTAATTGTACAACAGAGCCACCACCAGTGTCTTGCCAATTTAGTTACCCCTGTCAAAAATTGCATCCCTTGGCTGCAGGAGCGCACACACACAAATTAGTTATGAGTTATTCGACTTAAACAGTTATTGAAACTAGAAAAGAACCACAGTTATATATTTTGGACATCTACGTTTAATAAACTGGAGAAACTCCATACAGGACTTGAATTACAGTAATAAATTATCCATCATCCTACGAGTAAAACAGAGTCTTTTTTTACGTTCAGTACGTATGTTACGTTATACGACAGAAAAAAAAATTGTTGTTTTTTTTATGGATGGGCCATGTTTTAAAACCTTGTAGATAACTACGTCACCAAAACACAAATTAGATTATTCTATTTCTGACACTGCGTTTCGGGGTCATCAACATGTTGTGCCCCCCCTGCCCCAAAACTCTGACTATGGCCAATTGTTGTAAACATTAGCATTACATAGGATTTAAGCTAGCAGACGTTTTGCTATGAGAAGTTAGCCAATTGCAACAATGCAACAATTGACAAGTTTTCTATGTAAATGCCCTAATCAATTCCAAGTCCCTCAAAATTCAGACATAAATCTTTTATAATGCATAAAAAATGCATCAAAACATGTAACAAATACATGTTGCAATTATATTATTGGACAATAAACATAAAATGAGTTTTCCATAATGTAAAAAAACCAAGAATAGATTTCTCTTGTAGGACATTTTGGCAGAACACCGGCTGTCCTACTCTCGTCTCGTCTCATCCCGTCTTTCCTGTTCATTTTGCTTTTGCTGCTCGTTTTGTGAAATATCGACAATGCTGTCGTGCTCATTAATGTTCCTCTGGGGTTCAAATTGAAATGGCTGAACAAATGACATGTTTATATTGCTAGAAGCCCGGCAGCGTAACCCAGTGACGTCACCGGCCTGCGACGTCAACAACAATGGCGACCTACTACAAACCCTAGCAAAAAGTATGGAATCACCAGTCTCGGACGAGCACTCACGGAGACATTTTATCATGTAGAACAAACTCAGATAAAAAGCTTGGAAAAATAATGAATTAGTTCAAAAGTGCAACTCCTTGGCATTTGAAAACACTAAAAGAAATGAATAAAATACATTGTGGTGGTCAGTAAATGTTACTTTTATAGCGTAAGAGCAGGGAAATAAATATAGAATCACCCCATTCTGGAGAAAAAAATATGGAATCACACCATTTTGAGTAGAAAATACAGACACACCCAGTCAATTTCCTTTCCTTAATTGGGCCCCTGCCTCAGGTTAGATCTGCTTGTTAGTCATTAGTTAAAAACAGTGCAGTTATCACACCTTGGAGGGCTGCTGGACCAAGTGGATTCACAAGAATCATGGCTCCAACAAGAGACATGTCTCTTGAGACCAAGGAGAGGATTCTCAAACTTCTTGAAGAAGGTAACGCTGCACGTATGGTTGCCAAAGATGTGGGCTGTTCAAAGTCAGCTGTATCAAACATTTGGACCAAGTACAAACAGCATGGTAAGGTTGTTAAAGTTAAGCGTACTGGTAGACCGAGGAAGACATCCAAACGTCATGACAAACAACTAAAGGCCATATGTCTTGAAAATAGAAGATATACAACAAGACAAATGAAAAAGGAATGGGAGGAAGCCAGAGTCAAGGTATGTGACAGACCTGTGGAAAATCGCCTGAAGAAAATTTTTTCATACAGGAAAGCTAAAAGGAAACTATCGTTGACACTTAAACGGAAAAGAACAAGACTGCAATGGGCTAAAGAGAGGCAATCGTGTACTGTGAATGACTGGATGAAGGTTATTTTCAGTGATGAGTCAAGAATCGGCATTGGACTAGGTGACGATGCTGGAACTTGTGTTTGGTGCCGTTCCAGTGAGATTTACAAAGATGACTGCCTGAAGAAAACATCAAAATTCCCTCAGTCCTTGATGATATGGGGCTGCATGTCAGGCAAATGCACTGGGGAGATCCTGTGGTTAAATCTTCAATAAATGCACAAGTTTACATTTAAATTTAGACTGCTTTCTTATCCCTTCAATTGAAAATATGTTTTGGATTATGAAATTAATTTTCAAGATGACAATGCATCATGCAACAGAGCTAAAACTGTTAAAGAATTCCTTGGAGAAAGACTCATCCAGTCAATGTCATGGCCTGCAAACAGCCCAGATCTCAACCCTATTGAAAACCTGTGGTGGAATTTTAAAAAATGGCCCACAGCAAGGCTCTGACCTGCAAGGAGGATCTGGCAACAGCAATCATAGGAGTTGGCCCCAAATTGATGAAGATTAAATACTGTTTGTCACTCATCAAGTCCATGCCTCAGAGACTGCAAGCTGTCAAAAAACGCAGCGGTGGTGCAGCTAAATACTTGACATGTGTTTTGATTGTTATTTCTTTGTTTGTTTCTCATGATTCCATATATTTTTTCCTCTGAATGGAGTGATTCTGTATTTATTTCCCTGCACTTGCTCAATAAAAGTAACATTTACTGACCTCCACAATGTTTTTTTATTCGTTTCTTTTAGTGTCTTTAGTGTCTTTTAGTCTTTTTCAAGCTTTTATCTGAGTTTGTTTGACATGATAAAATGTCTGAGTTCTTGTCCGAGACTGGTGATTCCATACTTTTTGCTAGGGGTTGTAGTTTAACTAATTTTACGAACTGTATAAAAACGAAAGACTCAAGAGGGGCTTTAATATCAAATTATTTTAACTCGTATAACGTTTCTCCTTTAAGAACATTAAGTCTTTCTATCCGTGGTTCCCATTAAGTTCCAAACAGTTTATGTATGCTTCCTTAAATTCCTTGTTAATTGTAACTTAGCTACATACTGTATCACCTCCCTTTTATTTTACTGCATTCATTGTGCAAATTTCACTGAAATAAAACCTGTGTTGTGAAAATAAGTGCTTATCTATCAATGTTCATTAAAAAATAATAATAATAATAATTTAAATACACTGCAGACAGGTCAGCTTTAAAGTGCTTGTGACACGAAAAAGCATGTTTATTTCATAATCCACGCGGTATTTTATGCTACTGAATGACATGGACCGCTTGGATGTGTGTGGAAGCGATCGCTACTTTTTTATTGAGTTTTTTGAATCCCGCGCCATGAAAATGAGTGACTTCCGGCAAGAGTCTTGAGTTGAGAAAGAGGGCGCTCTGACTTGTACGGAGGAAGGAGTCCTCTTCACTATACAGCCATACTGTTGTATAAGAAGGACTGATTCAGCTGATTTTGCGGATTAATACGTTTATTTTTCGCATCACGCCAGCCAAATGGCTGCAGAAAAATCTTGCTCTACGAGCGAGAGGCGTGTGCACCTTTTTGGGGTTTATTCACCGTTGGATAATGGCCAAAACAAGCCTTACTACTGTGGGACCATGGGACTTACGAGGGAGTGAGTAAACATCGTGTTTTGTATTATGTCAAATACTGGGATCATTTTAATATGCAGGTGGCTTGCATTTTGTGGCTGATATGCATGCGGGCCGGCTATTTCTCGTCACAACACCGGCAGCTTGTCGCATATCCACCCACCGGGAGAGTACTATATTCGGCTTATTGTGCTCATGTGCCTGGTGTTCAGTCAAATTTTCTGACAGATCAGAAATTGCAACTTTGAGTTAAAAATAGGCACGAATACAGCGATTACAAAGTAAACACTACAAACTTTCTTTAAATAAAGGACTACTTAAGTTTGATCGTGGATTGGCATGTAAATGTTCAGTGGTCCTTGTCCAACTGCTTCCTCGGCGAGCTCTCCTGTCCGTATTAGCAGGGGAACGAGCAGTAAATTGCTCTCCGCCGGGCGGTTTGCCGATCAGCAAAGACAATCGACAACCCATTCGTCATGTGAAATAATCCGGGCTAGTTTTGTGTGATTTTCCCCTTCGAAGACTTTGAAACATCACTCGGTTCGGGTTAGCGTGTCGGCTAGCTGTCACACCTCTTGGTTTGTTTACATTCTCCGAAGCCGGGGAAGGGAAATGACATAAACCCGATTTAGGTGGCATAAAATATTGTTCGTGAGGTGCGACAGTAAAGGTGAGGTCGACAGTTTTGACCATTATGGAGTAATTTTGCCATGTCGTCTTGTATAAATGCATTTTTATTATTTCATATTCCATTTAGCACAAGACTGTTGTTTGTCATGACCATGCCATTTATTTAGCTATTGGGGAAAAATACTTGGATAAAAAAAGAATATCCTGTAAAAATATTGGAGTAGAGAGACTTAAACAATGACATTTTGCGGCTCTCTTCATTGTGTTTTCGTCGTTGTGAATAATTCCCCCTCAATGGGCTGCATACTAAATCAGATGAAATCGTGACTCCGCTGACGTCATCCACCTGTTGGGGACGCTAGAGCCCTATAATGGTAGGCGTGGCTAACCGGCAGATTAACCCTCCTGTTGTCCTCATTTTCTGTATACACCCTGTGTCCTCCGGGTCAAAATGACCCGTCTTCACTGAACCCCCAATATAAGCAGCTTAATTGAATTTTAAACACCAAATTTTATTTTTCTTGAAGAAACAGCTGCTGTCCGAGTTCATAAGAGGTGAAGAAATTGTCACATGTCACATTGTGACCCCTCAGTCCCTCTGTCACATCAAGCACAACTCGCATCCCCTGGTTCTTCTCTGGGCATCCACCGGTCAGCTTCCCGGTATAGACTTGCATTTTCCAAGCATAGCTTGATTTGGCATCGCAAGCCACCCATGACTTAATCCAACATTTTGCTGGCTTGCTGGGCATATACTGCCAGAAAGGACAACGACCTTTGGACAGAAGACACCAGTGATAAGTATCATTGTCACAGAAAACGGTCAATGAAATTAATAGTGAAAATCACTTTTATTACAAATATGAAAATGAATTACCTCTAAATGGAACCAGTTGCTCATCCACTGTTACGTCAGGCCCTGGATTGTAGAGGTAGGGCAGCCGCTCCACCCACCTGTCCCAGACGTGTCTTATGGCTGCAAGTTTGTCTGTCACACGTCTTGCTGGTCTTGACTCACGGTCATCAAATCGTAGCAGTCTTGAGTAGGTGTGAAAGAGTTTAAGTGGCATTGTGGCTCGGAAAATTGGCCTTCCACTCTGCATCCCATAGACTAGCTGCACCCTCATCTCGGGACCTGTATACACCTGCTAGGATTAGCAGCCCTAAGTAGGCCTGCAGGTCAGTGTCATCAATTTTTTTCCAGCTGTCTCCATATTTGTGAAAACCCTCCAGATTTGTCATTTCCAGGATTATTTTTTCTATTGCTGGTGTGATAAACAGGTAGAATGTAGAGACAATGTCATGGGCATGAGAAACAGCATACCGTGTGGGTCCTGGGGTCATCTTTATGATGTTTTGCTCTGCATGCCTGCCATGTTGGTCATATGCTGCTGAGGACCATGTTATTTTGCCATTTTTTGAAAAGTCTCTCTTTCAGCTTCAGGGTTTTCTTCTTCTTCTGAAGATGAATTATCATGCTCTGGGTTGTATTCTTCCCCATCTTCTTCTTCTGATACATCCTCCACTTCCTCTTCTGAATCACAGTTGTCTTGCTGGACATCTAAAAAAATCAGCTCTAGAGCCTCCTCAACATTATAATGCACACTCATGGCTTCAGCACAGAGAATGTGGGGTTCTGCCATCTGCAGCACCTTTATATCCTTTGGAAATCCACAGAAAAAAAGCTTTGCAGTCTGCGAGAATGGCACCTATCTTGTGTTGTTTACGTCTGATACTGTCTTGTTCACATTTACAACTAATTGATCTGAGACTGATCAAAGGCACATAAGTCTACGAGAACACCACCTGATTTGTCTTGTTTACTTCTGCTACTGATTGATCTGAGACACAACAAAAAATTGTAACATTCTGTGGTGTGTAAATGACTCTGTGACCTTGATTTCAACTCTATTTGCCTCACGGGTCATTTTGACCCGAAGACCATCTTTGCAAATTTTTTTGTACAGCTTAGTTGGAAATGTGCACAAAAGCAACATTTCACTTTTTCTGCTGTTGGGGCCAATCTAGGAAAAGTCATAAAATTTTAATTAAAAAAAAATTTGTTTAGGGGATTTTTTTTTCGTTTTTAACACAGCAGCGGGTCATTTTGACCCGAGGACAACAGGAGGGTTAAAAGACTAATTTCTCTTCATCTGCGCTTTGCTAAATTGTTTTATATTGTCGAATCGTCTCAAAATATGATTCTAATTCACATAATAATCCTATTTGACATTTTTTCTCGTGTCGTACGCACTTTAAACCTTGTGTATCCGTCAACTACTACTAGACTAAAACTGTTGAGTTTTCATCAACTAAAACTAGACAAAAACTTGGTTGAATATTCCTCGACTAAACCTAGACTAAAACGAACACATTTTAAAATGACTAAACTATGACTAAGACTAATACGTATTTTCGTCCAAAAGCCTAAAATTAAAAGGGCTTCCAAAAACAACACACGTGTTAATATGACTTAAATTGCATGCGATAAAACTAGGGCTGTCAAACGATTTAAATTTTTAATCGAGTTAATTACAGCTTAAAAATTAATTGTAATTAATCGCAATTAATCGCAATTCAAACCATCTATAAAATATGCCATATTTTTCTGTATATTATTTTTGGAATGGAAAGATAAGACACAAGATGGATATATACATTCAAAATACAGTACATAAGGACTATTTGTTTATTATAACAATAAATCAACAAGATGGCATTAACATTATTAACATTCTGTTAAAGCGATCCATGGATAGAAAGACTTGTAGTTCTTAAAAGAAAAATGTTAGTACAAGTTATAGAAATTTTCTATTAAAACCCCTCTTACTGTTTTCGTTTTAATAAAATTTGTAAAATTTTCAATCAAAAAATAAACTAGTAGCCCGCCATTGTTGATGTCAATAATTACTTACACAATGCTCATGGGTGCTGAACCCTATAAAATCAGACGCACCCAAGCGCCAGCAGAGGGCGGCAAAACTCCATAAAACACAATTAACAAGCAGGTCACTGTACTGTCATTTAAATCTGTCTGAGCGGGGGGAGTGCGTTAATTGCGTCAAATATTGTAACGTAATTAATCTAAAAAATTAATTAACGCCCGTTAACGCGATAATTTTGACAGCCCTAGATAAAACGTTGATAAATTTTGTGCTCACTGCAGCATCACAGCAGTTTCAGGTGACAAGGAGAAAAATGTCCTGTGTGGGGCATACGTTTATGGGTTACATGCCTATATAAGGAGAGGAAAGAGAGATGAAGGTTGTCTGAAGAGGAGAGCAAAATAGAGTATAAATACAAAGGATGGTGAGGAACACGATGGTAAAAAGATGAGATAGAAAATGGAACTGAGGGAGAAGAAATTGACAATGTGAAATGATTGAAGAGAAAGCCATAAATAAAGGAAACGAACAAGGAAGAGAAAGACTATGCATGTGTGTTAGAGAGGAAACTGCGTGTGGAAGGAGGGATAGCCCTGCAGATCGTGTCTGGAGGGGAAATTGCATTGCTAAGGATTTATTGCTTCAAGTGTAATTGGGCTCAAGAGCGCCAGGAGAGAAAATCCATTGAGGTCTCCTCACCAGTGCACTGGAAAGCAATCTGCTGAGGCACGGTTACCCCTGTACGCCTCATGCTGCTCTTACTCAAACATTTCTGCTCGGATGAAGAAACCTCAGCTATGATTTTTCACCTTAGTGCTGTAATATCCAGGAGTCTGCTAATAAAGACGCAAGGTGTCTTTTGGGATCATTCGCATTCCCTTTTAGTTGACATCGAGCTCATGATTCCTCTAAAGTGGATTATGGACTACAATATTAAGCAGTCTTTCTCCAATTTCATTTGCAGTGCATGCAATCCCCGCTGATAAGAATGACATGCAGTAAAAGCACAGTAACACGGGATCCTGTTGTGCTGAGGAATAGATTGCGTGACAGGCTATTTGCTATCGAGACGAACGCAAGTGAACACTGGTATTGACTCATGTTTTCATTTCGGATGCAATCCTTCTAAAACAGTGGTTCTCATCCTTGCTAAAGTCATGGACCCCACTGGTTTCACATGTTCATTCACCGAACCATTCGAAAGTAAATAAAAGATTAAAAAAATTTCATTTCAAAATCGATATAGCTAAGCATGCGGACTAATATTCAAGTGAATTCCTGTTCAAATTCCTTCAAATTTCAAATTTACTCCAAATAATTTTGCCTTTCGCGTTTGATTTTCAGTGTGGGGAAAATTAAAAGAAACTCATATAAACTGTTCTTGTTTTAATTTTTTCATGTCTACTGTACAGTGCCTGACAAAAGTCTTGTCGCTTATCCATTTTGTAGAAACAATTGCTAATAACCTGACTTTTAATTATTCAATTGGTTTCAGAAATGGCTCATATGAAAGCTAATACCCTCCCAAATGATGTTGAATGTGCAAAAATATACTTGTTTCACTGAAAAAAGATTGATCATTTAATGAAAACATAAAGGTCAAATTTTGGCAAGACGCAAGTTTTGTCGCCTACAGAAAGTAGTGTGAAAATTGAACAAAACAATGTACTTCAAATACAAAAATATGTTACGTAACATAAGGGAATTAAGTAGTGGTGCTGTGAGATCCAAATTTCATATTTTGTATGACTTCCATGGGCTTGAAGGACTGCATCCATGCGTTTTGGCAAGGATTCATACAATTTATTGATGAAGTCATCAAGAACATCAAAGAAAGCAGTCTTGCATGCCTCCCAGAGTTCATCAACATTGTTGGGTTTCGTCTTCCATGCTTCCTCTTTCATCTTACCCCAGACATGCTCAATGATGTTCCTGTCTGGTGACTGGGCTGGCCAGTCCTGGAGGATCTTGATCTTCTTTGCCTTGAGGAACTTTGAGGTAGAGATTGAAGTATGCGATGGAGCACCATCCTGCTGCAGAATTTGTCCCTTTTTATGGTTAGGAATGTAAGAGGCAGCTAAGATTTTGTTGAATTGTTGGTAACCTTTATTTCTTTTTGGACTAAAACTTTGAATTTGAATTTTACCAGTCAGTTTACATATGACGAAGACATACTGTAAGTATTTTCGTCCAAAAGACAAAAATGTAAAGGGCTGCTAAAAACAACACTTATCAAGACAATGCAAAGCCACACATTCTGCATGTGTTACAAAAGTCTGGCTTTGCAATAAACAAGCATGAGTGCAAAGCTGACCTGTCTGCAGTCTATACCTGAAATTCAAATATTTTTTGCAATAATTACGTCCTCATAATAGGTTTATAAAGGAAACTGAACATCTAAATAATAGGTGCTCACAAACCCACGGCTTACAGTTCACTGCACAGAGGACTCAATGCAAATATTCAGAGTTTGAAACAAGTCAGAGCACAGTGAGTTATCATCAAGCTTTAACCTTGTGAAGTTGAGTTTATTACACTTTCATATTTTATGGTGAGTCATGAAAATTCTCTGGCATTCTCCCACATGCAGTTCTTTGCAGTTTACTGTTGTCTATCTGTCTAGGATACATGATTCAAACTTGGCAGCATTAAGATCGAATCTCCTGAACTGCCAAAATAACGATAAAATAGGCCCTTTAAACTAAAATTGCAAACTTCCTTCATCTTTCCACAGTATGGTATGGACTTTTTACAGTTTTTACCAAGCATGTCAGCACCTGTCTGTGAGCTTCATGAGAATCTGGCTTTGATGGCTCAGTTTAACAATAATTAACACAGAGGTAGCCAAATGATAAGACCCAGCTTACCACCACTAACCACAATAACAAAACCCAAAATTAAATAAACAACCTTTCTGATAGCAATAAATGTTCAACCGAACAATAAAGCACTTGTACTGAATATGCTCAGACAATATTCCTACTACAGTGACCGTTCCAAAAAGGTTTTCCTGGTGCAGTAAAGGAGATTTCTCATACGAGCGCATGCAAGCCTGCGTGCGAGCCCCACCCGCCACTGCAGTGCGATTCCCCTCTCTCCCTGACACGCAGCAGCAGATCCACACTGCAGAACAGAGCAGGCCTGGCTCTGCATACCAATCAGTGAGCGAGGGCGAAGCTCCATGACTGAACGAGAGAAGATGTGTGGAGTGGAGAATCAGAGAAGTAAGGAGGGAGGAGGAAGGAAGGAAGATGGGAAGAAGAAGACAACAAAAGTATCTCCACTTCTCATCTCGTCCTCTGCAGTCAGCTTGTCAGTCGAGCAGGCTAGAGCACCGCAGTTCATGAAAAAGGGATTCTCCCTGGCAGGCTTTCCCTATGTTGGGGGAAGCAGGGGCATAGACGGGGAGGGTGATGAGGATGAGGTACCAGCTATACATACCTAGGAGTCAGATAGTGGCTGCTGTGTCTTGATTACGGAACAGGCTGCTGCTAAAAATGGAAAAGCCATTGATTGAAGTCTTGTGAGTGTGTCTAAAGTGAGAATATCAGGGACACGCAACAGTCTTTGGGGGAAGAGCTGGAAGAACAATTTGCCTAATTCATTTTTCTAGGCTATTTTCAGAAGAAAAATGGGGAGTGGAATTTTAACCTGAAAGGATGTCCATACATAAATCAGTTCTAAAATATGCATAGATGCAGTATATTCATATATTGTATATTATTTGTATTGTGCATTGATTGAAGTTCTTTATTGTTTTTCATTTGTAGCAAGTGCATGCATGTAAATTTCTGACCACAGTTGTATGTCTCAATATATACAACGTAGGTGTGTGTGTGTGCATTAGGCATGTGCCGGTATAATATTCTGATGGTATGACATAAACCTTAAGCCAAAATATCTAGAGACGATCGATCGGGTCCGATCACGTCCTTTTCAAAGTATCAGAATCGGCAAAAAACTATCGGCCATGCCGTTTTTTAATATATATGCGGTATATTTTTTAATTAAATCGTTTTCTAATTGTATTTAACGTTACAGACATAATATGTTACACTTATCCAGAGTCTTTAGTTTAGGCTTAAGGTAGGGTTATCAAATTTATCCGAATAACGGCGGTAATTAATTTTTTAAAAAATGTATCACGTTAAAATATTTAATGCAATTAATGCATGCGCTGCACGACCCACTCACACATTGTCGCGCTCCATCTGTAATGGCGTCGTTTTGCCCATATAGAGAGCTAAAAGGCAGCGTAAAATGAGCAGAGTGAATTTTGGCAGCCTTTGGAGCTTTAGTTTAATTGGCTAATGCCTTACAATCCCTCTCCCTATGATTAGAAATATCATGGGAAGCAATGTGGGGAAGCAAGGTAGCAATTGACCTTTTTCTTAACACCTTACGTTATTTCTTCTTCTTCTTCTTCCGTTGATTTCCGGCAGACTCGATGCCTATTGGCACATTGCTGCCTTACCCAATGTGGCCAGATCACGTAATGACCTCTATGTCCATCTCAGCCCGGAGGCAACGAAAAAGTCCGCCAAAGCTCTTATCGTTCCATCCTGTCCCACCGCGGGACACAACAGATCGTTCATAGTCACAGTGCCATGCGGCAACGGCCCTCTTTTTCCAAAAAGCTCCCGTCGCTGCTCACTATATAGCGGACACTCTATCAGCACATGTTTCACCGTTTGATATTGTTTGCAGTGCTCACATTTACCATCAGGATGTTTACCTATCTTGGCCAGATCCCAAGCTAGTCCACAGTGACCCAATCTTAGACGCGTTAACATGACGGCATATTTCCTTTCTTTACCGATATACACCGGAGTAAATTTGACAGATGGGTTAATAGCAAAGTAATGACGCCCCCTGGTGTCACTCTCCCAAATTTTTTGCCAGACAGCTGTCACATACGCCTTAATTTTACCCTTCCACTCATAAATTCCAGGGACTATTTCAACTTGAATTTCCCGTTTGAGAGCCCACTTCGCCGCCATATCGGCCATTTCATTTCCAAAGATCCCCACATGGGCTGGAACCCATACAAAACCTACCTCACCGCCTGCCCTCTCAATTCTATGAACGATTGACAGCAATGCTGAGATGAGGTCAGGTCGTGAACCTTGTCCTCTCCCCCCCAAAGCTTCCAGAGCAGATGCTGAATCAGTGCACACCACTACCCTTTCCTGTTTTGTACTCTCTGCCCACTGTAAAGCACATATTATTGCTGCAATTTCAGCTGCATATACAGACACATTAGAAATACTTTTAAACTGAAGAACATCATAATCAGGGACGTAAATTGCAAAACCAGTTTTTCCCGACTTGAGGTCCTTTGACCCATCAGTGTAAATTTGGAGAAACCCCTCCCATCTACTCGCCATCAATTTATCCACAAGCCCCACATAATTACTTCCTTCTTTAGCCAGTGCCATCACCGACATATCAATATCCGGGGTAGGTAAAGTCCATGGTGGACTACCAGTCCAAATCACACTCGGAGCCACACCCACCTCTCCTAGTTTCAGCCTTTGCAGCTCTTTACCCATTTTGTATGCATAAGGCACAGTCTTATTAGCCCCCCACTCCCACACCTCCTCAAGGACCTGCCTAGCAGGATGACTCCCCGGATATGCTAATAATTTGATCACATATTGCATAGCTAATTTTGCTCTCCTAATTGACAGAGGAGTCTCACCCAACTCTACCAGCATTGCCGGGATTGGGCTTGTTCTGAGAGCATCACAACAGACCCTTAAAGCTTTTGCTTGAACTGTATCCAGTTTCTTGAGATGGGAGACCTTTTGTTATTTCCCAACGCAGAGAAGATATATCAATTGATAGCACTACGCACAGTCATGGGTCCACTTCCCATCATGCATTTGGGTTGAATGGCTGCAATATCATTTACTGAAAGCTCAACAAATACACTAGATGGTAATATTTAGTCACAATATACAGAGTCACAAGTCTTTCTATCCGTGGATCCCTCTCACAGAAAGAATGTTAATAATGTAAAAGCCATCTTGAGGATTTATTGTCATAATAAACAAATACAGTACTTATGTACTGTATGTTGAATGTATATATTCGTCCGAGTTTTATTCATTTTTTTCTTAATGCATTGCCAAAATGTATATGATCGGGAAAAATTATCGGGAATGATTGGAATTGAATCGGGAGCAAAAAAAAGCAATCGGATCGGGAAATATCGGGATCGGCAGATACTCAAACTAAAACGATCGGGATCGGATCGGGAGCAAAAAACCATGATATTTTTTAAGTGGGAGAACTTGCACAATTAGTGGTTGACTAAATTCTTATTTGCCCCACTGTATGTGATATCTATCATAACCGTATGTGTTAGTAGCGAATAGCAACTAGGCGCTGTTTGAAGCAGCTGTCGGCCGCAGTCGGGTATTATTGTTATTTTTTAATCTAGCGGCATGAGTTGTACATGATATTTACTCTCGGTCCATTCCTCATTGCGTCCCGAAGACCACGCTGACTGTGTTTTAGTTCTGCTTTACCTGGTATAATTCAATCATCGGAATTTGGATGTTTGTGAATGGTTCTCGAATCTTCCACGAACGAATTGCAAATAATCTAAGAATCAGAAATTTCGCGCGCCTCTACTAAAAACGCTGGAGTTAACTCTAATAGCTGGTGGGAAACGTTCATGACAGTGTTTACAGACCTTTAATTTTGTATAGATGCAAAATTATATTGGAGGTATTGCCTCTTCAGCAGCCACCCTCCGCAAACATATTTTACATGTCAGTTGCCCCTCCTCCTATAAGCCGCGGCCATCTGTAACTTTTCTGTAGCCGAAGTATTCCCATACCAGCGATTTCGTTTCCTTCGATGGGGAAAAAAAGTTCAGGAGTTTCACCTTCTCCAGCTATCGCGTAGCACAGCTGACTCACTGACACTGAGACGCAACCGGTGGGGGAGGGTTGAGCCTTGCAGCTGCAACCGAGGGATTTCTCCATGCATTTTTCGGACATAAAAAATAGCTAATACCTGAGGGAAGGTGTGATGGAAAATTTTTGCGGTTTTGAAACCTTGACATTTTCATACCACGGTATACCATGAAACCAGTAATCGGCACATGTCTAGTGTGCATATGTGTGTGCTTGTGCGCTGTATGTTTCCATTGATCATTTGAAAACTAGTAAAACAACACTTGAGACAAAAAACATAAAGGCTGCAACAACCAATCCATTAAAATTGATTAATTAATTAGTTGCCAACGAATTTGATAATCGTTTTTTGCCGGCAGCTACGAGCAATCCTGTTTGGGTCCTTGTGTGTAATGTGAGGCTGCGCGCCCGCCAGTAATTGGAGCAAAAGAGAGAGAGTTCACTGCTACACTCGGGTTGGATTGCTGAATCAATAATATTACGAGTGAAGTATAATGTGCCCGCTGCTTTCTTCATGCCCCTCTATCTTCTTCCTCTATCTCAGATACCACTTACCACTACCACTTACCACTTACCACTTAGATTCGATTTTCCAGCAGCTATATAAATATTCATAACATTCATAACAATTGGTTAGCCAGTAACAGCCTCTACTTTTAAGCTAACTGAGATAACCATTCACATTTTGTCGTTACACAAGTCATAATCTAAAGCAGCTAGCCATTTTAAAATTTAAGTTCTTATTGGCCTGATCAAATGTTGAATATTTCAGAACTTCTTCATCTAAGTCAATTTACCGTTATTCACTTTCTTTGGCTCAAATGCCGTTTTCGACTCCCGCGGACACGTTCAAACCAGATGATTCAAACAAATTTGACTGACTCGATAGACGCTGCGTATTAAAAAGGGCGGGGCCAGCAGAGGGTGATGCTGAGCTCTGGTTTGATGAGCATATCAGCGCTTACATATGAGAGAGCCATGCACACTGTGCATGTGAAAATTACATGGGGCAATTAAGTATTTAGTCAACTACTAATTGTGCAAGTTCTCCCACTTGAAAATATTACACATTACATGGCCCCATTCATTCTTTCCTTTACACAGATCAGTCGTCCTGGTCCCTTTGCAGAAAAACAGCCCCAAAGCAAGATGTTTCCACCCCCATGCTTCACAGTGGGCAATTCAGTATTCTTTCTCCTCCAAACAAGAGAACCTGTGTTTCTACCAAAAACTTCTATTTTGGTTTCATCTGACCATAACACATTCTCCCAGTCCTCTTCTGGATCATTCAAATGCTCTCTAGCGAACCGCAGACGGGCCTGGACGTGTACTTTCTTCAGCAGGGGGACACGTCTGGCAGTGCAGGATTTGAGTCCCTGGCGGCGCATTGTGTTACTGATAGTAGCCTTTGTTACTGTGGTCCCAGATCTCTGTAGGTCATTCACTAGGTCCCCCCGTGTGGTTCTGGGATTTTTGCTCCCCGTTCTTGTTATCATTTTGATGCCACGGGGTGAGGAGGGAGTTGAAAGCCCATGTTGCCCAACGACATCTCCATAACATTACTGCTCTAGAGGAGATCTGCATGGAGGAATGAGCCAAAATACCAGCAACAGTGTGTGAAAAGCTTGTGAAGAGTTACAGAAAACATTTGGCCTCCATTATTGCCAACAAAGGGTACATAACAAAGTATTGAGATGGACTTTTGGTATAGACCAAATACTTAATTTCCAACCATGATTTGCAAATACTGTAAATTATTTAAAAATCAAACAATGTGATTTTCTGGTTGTTGTTTTTTCCACATTCTGTCTCTTATGGTTGAGGTTTACCCATATTGACAATTAAGGCCTCTCTAATATTTTCAAGTGGGAGAACTTGCACAATTAGTGGTTGACTAAATACTTATTTGCCGCAGTGTATATCTAGTTTATACAGTCTATGGGTGCTACTGCCAGTTTGAATTGAATTATTTGTTGATCTGACTTAGGAGCTGGAGCTCTGCCCCGGTGTGGCAGACCTCAACTCTGAGGTGGCAGAGCTCAACTCCGCCCCATTTTAACCCCTGTTTGTAACCAATATAACTACAACAACAAATATAAATCATGTTGAGGTTTTCTCTGCTTGAAAAAACAACAATTCCGTCACTCACTGTAAAAGCTGAAAATGTTAAAAATATAACTTGCAAGGTATAACATGGTTTTATGTGCAGACAAAGATGGATGCTGACATTTGATAGCCAGCAGTTTTTCATGCTTGGAAAGCCAAGCAGAGTAATCAGTCATTCGTAAACTGTCTGGACAGCAGCAGATATTCATCTTCATCAACTGTAAAGTCCGAGAAGGTAACTACACCGCTGTCATGCTTAGCCAGAAGCCTCTTTCCACAGTTTCTTTCCAAATTTTTAAAAACACTAATAACAGGTCATTTCAAACCTATTTCAGAAATACACGTGACGATTTTTTTTCAAATGCTAATAACCTGTCATTTTAGCATACAGCCTAAAGAGCTCTGTGCACTCATTACTAGTTCAAGCAAAATCAGAGTTCACACCACTGTGTAAGTAATGAGATTAGTTTTGGGTAATATTGTTAAGACACATGTAAAACACATAATTAATTCTAAATAGACTTTAATTTGCATGTTTTAGTAATTTGCAATTCCTTTCAAGAAAATGACAGTGCAGTGCACCACCCTTTGGCTAAATTCTATTTATTATCTATTCTATTGTACTGTATATTTTTCTCTTAACGTGACAGGTGTTGACTTAAACGACCAATGCAGATTAAGTGATTTATGGATTACTCACAGTTTTCTGACAATGCTGTAAAATAACATTCAGTGTTTGTGACACAGATCCACTTCAGGATGCTTATATGAGCTTATACAGTTGTATGAAAAAATGTCTGAACCTTTTGGAATTTTGGAAATCACCATCAAATATGATCTGATCTTTGTCAAAATCACAGAGATTAAAAAACAGTGTCTGCTTGAACTAAAACCACCCAAACATTTACAGTATAGGTTTTCATATTTTAATGAGGATTGTCTGCAAACAATGACAGAAGGGGGAAAATAAGTAGGTGAACCATCACATTTAATATTTTGTGGCACCCCCTTTGGCAGCAATAACTTCAACCAGATGCTTCCTGTAGCTGCAGATCAGTCTGGAACATCGATCAGGACTAATCTTGGCTCATTCTTCTCTACAAAACTGCTGTAGTTTAGTCAGATTCCTGGGATGTCTGGTATGAATCGCTGTCTTTAGGTCATGCCACAGCATCTCAATGGGATTCAAGTCTGGATTTGGGCAGAACGTGTATTTTGATTTTCTGAAACCACTCTGTTCATTTACTTCAGTATTTTGGATCATTGTCTTGTTGGAGCATCCATCCTCTTTTTAGCTTCAACTGTCTGACAGACGGCCTCATGTTTTCCTGTAAAACATCCTGATAAACTTTTGAATTAATTCTTCTATTAATGATTGCAAGTTGTCCAGGCCCTGAGGCAGCAAAACAGCCCCAAATCATGATGCTCTCTCCACCATGCTTCACGGTGGGGCTGAGGTGATGTTGGTGAACTGTTCCATTTTTCCGTCACACATGATGCTGTGTGTTACTCCCAAACAATTCAACTTTGGTTTCATTAGTCCACAAAATATTTTGCCACGACTCGTGGATTGTCCAAGTTCCTTTTTGTGAACATTAAACGAGCAACAATGTTTTTTTTTTTTAGACAGCAGTGGCTTCCTCCGGGGAGTCCTCCCATGAACACCATTCTTGGCCATAGTTTTACATGTAGTTGATTTGTGCACAGAGATACTGGACTGTGCCAGTGATTTATGTAAGTCTTTAGACACGCTAGGGTTCTTTTTTTTTTACCTCTCTGAGTATTCTGCGCTTAACTAATGGCGTCATCTTTCATGGACGGCCATGCCTTGGGAGAGAAGCAACAGTGCCAAACTCTCTCCATTTGTAGACAACTTCTCTGACTGTCGATTGATGAACATCCAGACTTGGTTTTGTATCCTTTCCTAGCTTTATACAAATAAAAAAATCCTTGATCGCAGTTCTTCAGACAGCTCTTTTGACCGAGCCATGATGTGCATCAGACAATGCTTCTCATCAAGACAATTCTTACCAGGTGTGTGTTTTATAGTGGGCAGGGCAGCTTAGCACCATTTACCATTACCATTAGTGGTTGGGCACACACCTGACTTAAAATGTTTGGTAAAAATTGGTTTCAATTGCTCTTTATGTCTCCTTAGGCAGAGGGTTCACTTACTTATTTTCCCCCTTCTGTCATTGTTTGCAGGCCATCCTCATTAAAATATGCAAACCTATAAATGTTTGCATCGTTTTAGTTAACGAAGGCACAGTTTTTCATCCGTGTGATTTTGACAAAGATCAGATCAAATTTGATGGTGATTTTATGCAAAAATGTGAGAAATTCAGAAAGGTTCAGATACTCTTTCATACCACAGTACAACAGAAAAATAATTGTTTAAAAAAAAATGTATCCTCCCATTTTCTATTGTCTGTGTAAAATGATTAGATTAAAAAAAACAAACTACGAAATAGTAAGTCAATTGTATACTACAGTTTTTCTCAATTGATGTGGTCGCTTTCTCAGATCAGAATTAAAATTCTCAAAACATTTTGTGCACTTCTGAAAACACGTCGCACAAGTAGCAAAACACCATGGATAACCTGCAAAAGCCATTTTATTTGTGCAAAATTCTTAGTCTTTCGCTCAAAATTAAATTTCAGTGTCAACGAACATGTCAGTGCTGTCAAAATGACAAATCCATGTTTCATTGTGTGCAAACAAGACAGTCAAATTGCTTTGTCATGCTCTCAATTTAACAGTTAATCTGGTGGAAGGCTCTGACACTGAAGATGATTTACATAAGTTTTGATGAAATTTTTTTTTTTTTTTTTTTTTTATTTGAAATTACATTTTTTTTGTGGGAGATTGAGTGCAAGAGACTGGACAAGATTCAGTTTAAACTTTTACTGTTTTTACAATGTCTTGACAGACCATGTCATTGTGATACAGCGAGCAAAAGACAGCACTGAGTAGCACAAAGAAAACCAAAAGAAATGCTAAATTAAAAATGCAAAGTTCTGAACAACAATTGGCACAACTTAACTTAGATTGCTGTCGGAATTTTTTCCCTATTATTTCTACACATTTTAATGTTGTTGCTCTCTGTTGGTCCACAAATTTTCATCCACGTCACAACGGATATCCTCTCTTGCTATACAGCATGGAAAGAATCTTCTTGAATGCCTTATCCAGCCTCAGCTGTGATGTCACTGCAAGCTGCATTCATGGCATCGAGAAGAGTCATCTGTGTGTGAGGCTGGCGATCATACACTTGCCATTTCCATGTGAAGAAAAATTCTTCTACGGGATTGAGGAATGGGGAGTATGGTGGGAGGGACTCCATTACCATTCTGTTGTGAGTTGCAAACCATTCCCTGATTATGTTGGAGTGGAGGAAACTGACATTGTTGCAAACTATTACAAATTTGGGGTTTGGTTAGGGTTTTGTGTTAGGGAATGAGGTCCCTGCAGAGTGTGTCTAAAAAAATGACAAGGCATTCTATTTTGAAAAGCTCCATGATGGGAATATGGGTAAACACACAATTTTCTGCGATGGCAGCACCCATGGTTACCAATTCAAGACAGATTTAGAAAATAAAAAATGAAAATGCTTAGAAATAAGCACACACATGTTGACGTGTTCTGACAACATGTTCATCCATTTTGCATGTAAAGACAACAGAGACGAATAAACACTTTTTCATCCAAAACGCCGACCCTGAGCCTTACCAGAAGGTGCGGCGTGACCTGTGTTGTTAATCTTACCTTAAAAAAGTAATTGAGTACAGTTACAAATTGCTTCTCCCAAAAAGTAATTGAGTTAGTAATTCAGTTACCTCAACGTAAGAGTAATTAGTTAATCGGCAAAGTAACTGACGTTTACATGTTCTACGCGTTATTACATGATTCATTCTATAACGTCTTTCACATCAAATATGTTTATATTAACTGATTGAACTATTTTTCATTAAAAAAAAAAAAAATAAGATCACCCTTTTTACGTTTTTTTAAAATTTCACCAATATAAGAGTGTAATGGTATACAAACTTTTTCAAACGCTGTGAGAAAAAAAGCCTTTTTCCTGTTTTACTGAACCGTGACTTGTATGTACTATCACACCCCGAATATACAGTGGTATGAAAAAGTATCTGAACCTTTTGTAATTTTTCACATTTCTGCATAAAAACGCCATCAAATGATCTTTGTCAAAATCACACAGATGTAGAAAGAGTGTCTGTTTTATCTAAAACCAGCCAAGCATTTATAGGTTTTCATATTTTAATGAGGATGGCATGCAAACAATGACAAAAGGGGAACAATAAGTAAGTGACCTCTCTGCCTAAGGAAACTTAAAGAGCAATTGAAACCAATTTTCACCAAACAATTCAAGTCAGGTGTGTGCCCAATCACTGATGAGTGGTTTAAAGCTGCCCTGCGCACTATAAAACACACACCTGGTAAGAATTGTCTTGAAGAGAAGCATTGTCTGATGCACATCATGGCTCGGTCAAAAGAGCTGCCTGAAGAACTGTGATCAAGGATTGTTGATTTGTATAAAGCTAGGAAAGAATACAAAACCATCTCTAAAAGTCTGGATCTTCATCAATCGACAGTCAGAGAAGTTGTCTACAAATGGAGAAAGTTTTGCTCTGTTCCTTCTCTCCCAAGGAGTGGCCGTCCACGAAAGATGACACCAAGAGTTAAGCACAGAATACTCAGAGACGTAAAAAAGAACCCTAGCGTGTCTGCTAAAGACTTACAGAAATCACTGGCACAGTCCAGTATCTCGGCGCACAAATCAACTATATGTAAAACTATGGCCAAGAATGGTGTTCATGGGAGGATTCTACGGAGTAAGCCACTGCTGTCTATGAAATTAAAAAATAAAAAAAATAAAAAAAGATTGTTGCTCGTTTAATGTTTGCAAAATGGCACTTGGACACTCCACAGAAGTTTTGGCAGAATTTTTTGTGGATGATGAAAGCAAAGTTGAATTGTTTGGGAGTAACACACAACATGTGTGGAGGAAAAATGGAACAGCTCACCAACGTCAACACATTATCCCCACCGTGAAGCATGGTGAGAGGAGTGTCATGATTTGGGGCTGTTTTGCTGCCTGAGGGCCTGGACAACTTGTTATTATTAATGGAAGAATGACTTCAAAAGTTCATCAGGATGTTTTGCAGGAAAACCTGAGGCCGTCTGTCAGACAGTTGAAGCTAAAAAGAGGATAGATGCTAGGGGATAGAGATAGATGTATAATCCATAACAAAGAAGTAAATTAACTTCAGAATGGTTTCAGAAGAACAAAATACACGTTCTGGATTGGCCAAGTCAATGTCCAGACTTACTGTAAACCCCATTGAGATGCTGTGGCATGACCTAAAGACGGTGATTCACACCAGACATCCCAGGAATCTGACTGAACTACAGCAGTTTTGTAGAGAAGAATGGGCCAAGATTAGCCCTGATCGATGTGCCAGACTGATCTGCAGCTACAGGAAGCGTCTGGTTGAAGTTATGCTGCCAAAGAGGGGGCCACAAAATATTGAATGCGATGGTTCACTTACTTATTTTCCCCCTTCTTTCATTGCTTGCGTGCTATCCTCATTAAAATATGAAAACCTATAAATGTTTGGGTGGTTTAAGTTAAAGCAGACACTGTTTTTCATTCGGTTGATTTTGGCAAAGATCAGATCACATTTGATGGTTATATTATGCAGAAATGTGAGAAATTCCAAAAGGTTCAAATATTTTTCAATACCACTGTATGCTAACGGTGTCAAAACCCCCTTCTTCTCCTGCCAAAAAAAAAAAAAAAAGTTGGCAGAAACTCAGTTAACCAGACTGAGGAACAATGACAATGACATGAAGTCCACTACTGGTCCAGTAGCTAATATTTTTCATTGCCTAATAGCAGAGGCACTACATTTTTCTCCATTAATGCTGGGCGAGATAAGGGGTACACCCTGGACAGGTCACCAGTCAATCACGGGAAGAACGGTGCAAACCACAAAAAGCCCTCAGTAAAAATATCCATCTGCAGCAAGCTCATTAAAGTCCATCATAGCAACATTTACTGTATTGTCGGAGTCAGCATCGTCTATCAGAATATTTTTTTTTATTTATATCACAAGCAATTCGCAGCTACTTCTTCTCCCAAGACCTTGATTTACGTGATTTACACTCATGTTCTGCCTCATTTTTATTCATGACTCGCAGCACTTCAGCTTGGCCATTCTTCTACTTTTAACCTTGAGCGCAAGCAGAGACATTTCTGTATAGACACATTTTTCATGTTTTGTTGATTTTCATTGCATGGAATGGAGGCATTTTGCTGGAGGCCATTGTCATAAGAAAAAGCTTTTTGTTGAACCTGTTGAATATGATAGTATACTAACACAAATTAATTTTCTGTAAGAAAAATGCCCAATTATGAAGGATTTGACATCTATTTAGTTTAAATAGAGTGTGGTGATGTTATGGTATTAAAAGAATACAAGCTGCATTTTGTAAACTATCTGTAGTTTGTATGAAAAACACACTTCAAGATAGATAGATAGATAGATAGATACACACTATTAGAAAATCAAATACAATACAGTGGTACCTCTACATACGAAGTTAATTTGTTCCAAGACCTTCTCTGTTTGTAAGTCGAAATGGTCGTACAGTGCTCTCCATAATTATTGGATTTATAATAATTATGCGTTTTTTAGCTTCTAATAATTTTTTTTTTTCTAAATAATATGGAGCCTTATGGAATAATGGAAAAAAAGAGAAAAATCCAACCTTCAATACAAGTACATTTATTCAGTGGGGAGAAAATCCCACATAAAGAAATAATTATTTGATATCAAATAATGTGTGTCACAATTATTAGCACCCCTGGTGTTAATACTTTGTACAACCCCCTTTTGCCAACAAAACAGCACCTAATCTTCTTCTATAATGTTTCACAAGATGGGAAAAGACAGAAAGAGGGATCTTCAGCCATTCCTCTTTGCAGAATCTCTCTCTGCTTTTCAGCATGCGCATCTTTCGTGGCACGCCAGACCCACTTAGACTGTTTGTTGCCAAAAAGCTCAATCTTGGTCTCATCTGACCAAAGCACACGGTCCCAGTTGAAGCCCCAACACCACTTGGCGAACTCCAGATGTTTGCGTTTATGATTGTGAGTGAGGAAAGGTTTTCTCCGTGCATGCCTCCCAAACAGCTTGTTGGCGTGTAGACAGCACCTCATACCCACTGTTAAGTATGGGGGTGGGTCAGTGATGCTGTGGGGCTGTTTCGCTTCCAAAGGCTGGGAACCTTGTTAGGGTTCATGGCATCATGAATGCTTTGAAATACCAGGACATTTAAAATCAAAATCTGTTGCCCTCTGCCTGAAAGCTGAAGATGGGTCGTCACTGGGTCTTTCAGCAAGACAATGACCCTAAACATATGGCCAAATCTACACAGAAATGGTTCACCAGACACAAAATCAAGCTCCTCCCATGGCCATCTCAGTCCCCAGACCTCAACCCCATTGAAAACCTGCGGGGTGAGCTGAAGATGAGAGTACAGAGGAGAGGACCCAGGTCTCTGGATGATTTAGAGAGGTTCTGCAAAGAGGAATGGCTGAAGATCCCTCTTTCTGTCTTTTCGTGTGGACGCATCGTGTGGCGCGGGTACGAGTCCTGATGACCTGGATGAGGGTGATTGGAATCGCGGCGCGGATCCATGCAACATCGGTTACATTTGTGCTGTGATCCGGATCGGCAGTGAATGTCTCGAGGGGTGAGTGTAACGGGTACACGCAGGTCCGTAGTGTGCGGTGCCTTCAAGTGGGTGCTAACCCTAAGCTGCTAACCTGGATTTTTGGCTTAGAGGTCACAGCACCCGCCTGCCGTGTGGACACGTCGTGCGGTGCAGGTACGAGTCCTGACCTGGACGAGGGGAATCAGATCGCGTCGCGCTGTGCGGATCCATGCAACACCATATATTTATAATTTTTTTTTGGGGGGGGGGGCACTACTTCTCCGTTTTTCACTTATCACTATACAGTATAAGCAAATCACTTTCCTTCTCGAGATAACTTTCATGTTTTTTTTATTATTCCAGACTAATAATTTCGTTTGTGTAATCTTTCCTGGAGATGGAAACAAAAACAAAGATTCACAACTGTGTCTCTGCATTTAAAGTACAGTGTCACATTTACATGATCCTCTCAGGTGGAAAAAAAATGTTGCACATTGTAGCAAAAGGGAAATTTGCATGAGACAAAACGCAAGTATTCCAATTACTCCAGCCTGTCAATCAGAGTGGGTAAGACTTTGGGAGAGCCCTTGTTTAGCAACAGAACAGTTGTCACTTTCATAGTTGTGAATGCGGAATAGAACCACATCAAGTGGGTGCATTTTTATGTGGCTACTAGAGTTTAAACTGCACGAACTGAAATTACTGTAGACTCATTTGCATGATGATTTTCCATGTTTAGTTCTTTGTGCTTGGAACCACTTAGGGCACTTTCACATTAGACCAGAGGTGGTTAGAATAGCCAAAAATGTTTACTCAAGTAAGAGTTGCGTTACTTCAAAATAATATTACCCAAATTTTTACACTATAAGGCGCACCTGACTATAAGCCGCCACACACCGAATTTCGCACAAAAATGGCATTTATTCATAGATAAGCAGCACTGGACTATAAGAAGCAGCTGTCGTCACTGTATTATGGGATATTAACACCAAAAGATATTAACCGGAAACACTTTATTTGACAGCGTCATCAAACGACTGTCATAAGACCAAAGGAACCACCAGGAAATCATGAAATGTTACCAAATACCATAACTAGCAATTAATGAAACAACCGGAACAGTGACTGAAGAAATAATTAGCACAGAACATGAATTTTGATTGTTATTTACATCTGTAGCACTGCAATGCATGCTAGGAGGCATGTTGAACAACAACAATGTTGACAGCAGGTGGCAGCATAGGTTGAGACAATCAACCTCTGCTGATGACCAAAAGAAGCTTTTCGAAGCAATGAAGCTTTGCAGCCAAGTGGTTCAAAGCTTCATTGCTTCATTACAAATGAAGCTTCTTGATTTGCATTTTCTTCATTAGCTATGAAGCAATGAAGCTTTGAACCACTTGGCTGCAAAGCTTCTTTGCTTCAAGAAGCTTCATTTGCAATGAAACAATGAAGCTTTGAACCACTTGGCTGCAAAGCTTGAAGAAAATGCAAATCAAGAAGTTTCATTTGTAATGAAGCAATGAAGCTTTGAACCAATTGGCTGCAAAGCTTCGTTGCATCAAGCTTCATTTGCAATCAAACAATGAAACTTTGAGCCACTGTGCTGCAGTGATGAATAAATGATGCTTCTTGAAGCAATGAAGCTTTGCAGCCAAGTGGTTCAAAGCTTCATTGCTTCTTTGCAAATGAAGCTTCTTGAAGCAATGAAGTCTTGCAGCCAAGTGGTTCAAGAAGTTTCAATTTGTCATCATTGTAGCCAAGTGGTTCAAAGCTTCATTGCTTCAAGCAGCTTCATTTGTAATGAAGCTTTGAACCACTTGGCTGCAAAGCTTCATTGCTTCAAGAAGCTTCATTTGCAATGAAACAACAAAGTTTTGAACCACTTGGCTGCAAAGCTTAAAGAAAATCAAATCAAGAAGTTGCATTTGTAATAAAGCAATGTAGCTTTGAACCACTTGGCTGCAAAGCTTCGTTGCATCAAGAAGCTTCATTTGCAATCAAACAATGAAGCTTTGAGCCACTTGGCTGCAGGGATGAATAAATGATGCTTCTTGAAGCAATGAAGCTTTGCAGCCAAGTAGTTCAACGCTTCATTGCTTCTTCGCAAATGAAGCTTCTTGAAGCAATGAAGCCTTGCAGCCAAGTGGTTCAAGAAGCTTCATTTGGTCGTCATTGCAGCCAAGTGGTTCAAAGCTTCATTGCTTCAAGCAGCTTCGTTTGGTCATCAGTGCTTCCTTGGGGAGACAATGAACCTCTGCTGCCACCTGCTGTCAACATTGTTGTGTTCCAACATGCCTCCTAGCGTGCATTGCAGCGCTGCAGATGTAAATAGCAATCAAAATTCATGTTCTGTGCTAATTATTTCTTCAGTTACCGTTCCAGTTGTTTAATTAATTGCTAGTTACGGTATTTGGTAACGCTTTATTTGACAGTGGCGCCATAAGACTGTCATTAGATAATCATAATTATGACATGACACTGTGGCTGCTCAGGTTGATGACGACGTAAGCCTGGACTGGGAGAATAGCCGTTCTAGCTAGCAAGAACAGCTAGTATGAAGACTGGCATGATTTTGTCACAATCTGCTGCTGGCCAGATTGTTTTGTTACAGAGCTTTGGGATGAGTTCACGACATCATACCTGCATCCACTTCCAACTCATCAGCAGTGTCTTTAAACCGATCCTAGGCATGTAGCCAAGATATTGACTTGCTGCCATTTGACTGTTTATTTTCTTGATCCCTTCGTTGCTTGCCTTGTTTTTTTGCGTGGCGAGACGTCCAACACATGCGCACATCGGTTAAAAGCGATGAGTGCTTACTGTTTGTGTTTTTATTGAGTCTTTTATTACCTTTTCATTGGCTTAAATTACATTTTGCATGTGTTTCCCTTTCATACTTTTAAGCATTGTGTTTTCTTATGGGAGCTTTAAAGCAGATTGTTGATCTGTTGACCACATTAGTCACGTGGCATATTTAAAACACATTGATTTGATATTACTACGCTTAAGTATTTTCTGCAGGCATCTTTACTATGTTCTCCCTGTATGTATCTAACAAACTGAATGTATCAAAACAAGCTGAAAGCGCACGGTAGTACTTTGAGTGTCAAATTCGCGTCTTGAACGACGTTTCGCAGGTGTAGCACATTTTGACAGAACACCGGTTTTGTCCAACTCGCATCCCGTCTTGCCTGTTCATTTTGCTTTTGCTGCTCGTTTTGTGAAATATTGACAGTGCTGTCCTGCTAATTAATGTTCTTCTCGGGTTTAAATTGAAAGGGCTGAACAGATGACATATTTATGTTGCTAATCATACTCTGGAAGTCCGGCAGCGTAGTACAGTGACATCACCGCCCTGCATCGTCAACAACAATGGCGACCTACGAGTTAAACTCATTTTACAAATTGTATAAAAACGAAAACATCAAGAGGGGTTTTAATATCAAATTATTATAACTCGTACTAACGTTTATCTTTTAAGAACTCCGAGTTTTTCTATCCATGGCTGCCTTTAAAGCCTTAGTAAAATGTTTATTTGGATTTCAAGCTAGAGGGCAGTCCAAGAAGAAGGTGTTGTGGTCAAAAATAAAATAACATACAGTATAGCACATGGCTGTTGCTGGCAAAGCTCTCTGTCATTTTTCTTCTCTGTGGGGCAGTGAACCCCTTTGTTTAGTTGCCAAGGAAGCAATACAGAGAGAGTGGTTGGTACATGCTGTTTTTTTTAGTCGTTGAAAAATTCTGCTAAGCAACAAGGCCACATGAACATGGAATGCCAAGCCCTGGAAGAATAATTGAAATAATTCTTTTGATAAACTCCATTCTAAGTTGTGATTGGAAACACTTTATCCAGCAGGCCCTGGATTACATAATTCAAATGCAGAATTAAGTATTTCATGTATATTTCATTGGTGATACATTATTCACCGGATGCAGTTGGCTGTTTCTTTCTCCCTTTCGATCACTGACTTTTTCACGTTAACGAGGAGCACAGTTGGAAACAGTGGGCAGCATCTAGCCCCAGCATCAAGGGAAAGATACTTTAAGAACATTATTGGTCTTGAAAGATTCTTGTGAGAGAGCGAGCTGTTGTCAGGGCTCCTGTCACAAGTTTGACATTTTCCTCCCACAAATGGCTAATCAGCATGCAAACATGCTCGGATGAAAAGGCGAATGGGGGCGGTCATTGCTACAAATAAGCAGCATTGGTATTTGATAGCTATATGGTACTTAGCAAATGTACAAGACCACCTCCGAGTGTAAACTCACTCCCTAAATTAACAGCATTCATAGTTACCATAATCATTTTTATTTCGTGTTTCTGTAATTTGTGCTAATCAGCATTGTGAGTGCTTGCTCAAAATGGTAAAAAGCGTTTTAAGATGCTGTTAGTGTACATACCTTTTTACAGCCTCCTTTTTTTTGTACGTATTTTCTGCTCAAGCATGCTAAAGGATCGACTTGCTCCCAGTGGGGTGCCAAGAGGACCAAATTAAATAAAGAGCCATGAGCAACTGAAGGAGACAGCAGTCAGGTCAAATCGTAAAGGAAGAAAAACATTTGTGAACAGGAGCTGTGCAGTTCTTCAACTTAAACCAGTGGTTCATAACCTCGCTAAAGGTGCTGAATCTCACGAGTTTCACAGGTGCATCCACAGAACACTTTTAATTAAATTTCAAATTCAGTACTGCTATATTTAAGCTAGCAAGCTAATATCTAAGCAAATTCCTGTTTAACTTTTTCACATTTGGACAACATGTTATTTTAAGCAGAACAATATTTGAGTCCACGCTGCCAATAGGTCTGTTATACTTCATCTCAAGTGCGAGTCAACCTTCCACTGAGCAAACCAGTTTCTGCTACAATCGGATAGAAGACTGGCAATTGAAAGTCATGGAATAAAGCAAGGGTGTCAAACTCATTTTGTTTTGCATGCCACATTTGGGTACAGCGGTATGAAAAAGTATCTGAACCTTTTGGAATTTCTCACATTTCTAAATAAAATCCCCATCAAATGTGATCTGATCTTTGTCAAAATCACACAGATGAAAAAACAGTGTTTTCTTTAACTAAAACCACCCAAACATTGATATATTTTCATATTTTAATGAGGATAGCATGCAAACAATGACAGAAGAGGGAAAAATAAGTAAGTGAAACATCTGCCTAAGGATACTTAAGTCATTTGCTCCCAAAAACGTACTGGTGACCTGTCCAGGGTGTACCCCTTATATCGCCCAGTGTTAATGGAGACAAATGTAGTGCCTCTGCTATTAGGCAGTGGGAAATATTAGCTACTGGACCAGTAGTGGACTTCATGTCGTTGTCATCGTTCTTCAGTCTGGTTAACTTGAGTTTCTGCCAAAACTTTTTTTTTTGGGGGGGGGTTGTGACACCGTTGCTAACGCGATGCTAGGTGGTTTGAAGCGTTAGCATACAGTGGTATGGAAAAATATTTGAACCTTTTGGAATTTCTCACATTTCTAAATAAAATCCTGTCAAATGTGATCTTATATTTGTCAAAATCACACAGATGGAAAAAACAGTATCGGCTTTAACTAAAACTACCCAAACATTGATAGGTTTTCATATTTTAATGAGGATAGAATGCAAACAATGAGAGGAGGGGGAAAAAAAGTAAGCCTCTGCCTAAGGATACTTAACTCATTTGCTCCCAAAAACATATAAATACGTTCTATTTTTAATTGTTTCAGTGTCCCAAAAACAAATTTATTAGGGCTGTCAAAAGATTAAAATTTTTAATCCAGTTAATTACAGTTTAAAAATTAATTAATCGTAATTAATCGCAATTAATCGCAATTCAAACCATCTATAAAATATGCCATATTTTTCTGTAAATTATATATATATTCTGTAAAATAAATTGTTGGAATGGAAAAATGGACGTTTTTTTTTTCACAAGACATCTCTAGGTTCTGATACAACTTTGCTCCAAAGCACAATGCTGAAAATCCATTTTAAAGCAATAAAATTGGCCACTGGAGGGCAGTAGCGCATTTGGTAAGATTCAACGGAACAAACGGCCGGGCCGCACAGCTGGGGTACCGGTCGAAGACAACCGAATGGACGACCAGGACGCCAGGCGCTGGACGACCGGGACCACCACTGCAGCGGACGATGTCGTGCTGCTCGGCGAGCAGAGCCCGCACTGCCGTGCACTGCCGCTCGCGTCTTGTGCACCCTTCGGTGTCCCACGGCTCAGCCAGAAACGCGCACGGCCAAACCAGTTCCCCCTCAAGAACACAAGTTCCCCAGGCGAACTCCGCCAGACTAAGAAAGACTCAAAAAAATCCATCTTGATGAGACACTACAGGCGATGACGAGGGAAAAGCCCACCCCATCCGCCGAGACAGCCGTGGCGGCCACAACAGCGCCATCTCCTAGCCCAACAGTCCAGCCATGTGCAAATAAATTGTTAATTTACTATCAAAAGCTGTATTTGTCTTGTTGTTTATGTTATTTTGTAAAAGGAAAACATTATTCAGATGTTTGGGATGCCACATAAGCAAAAAAATAGCTGTGTTAAATTCAAATACAGCTGAAACGAATACTCCAGCAACTCGAGTAACTCGAGTTTAAAAACTGATCCGAGTAATTTTATTCACCTCGAGGAATCGTTTAATTTTGCCAGCTCTAAGCATCAAGCATCAAGTTTCGCCCAGACTACTTTTAATGCGGGACAACGCGCTAACGTCGCGTACGTAGAGGAAGAAGAAAAAAAAACTATGCCCGCATGATGCTAATGTGGTAGCAGGTAGTGTCCGATGTGTCTCATAAATATCGCATGCATCTACAGTAGGACTAGATGCGAAATGACAGACTCAGCCGCGTCTGGGCAGCGTTAGTAAACAGCCGCCATCTTTAAGCAGTAGACTTCTCATCGCTAATAAATATAACGTTACTGTCACTCGCTCACGTAACGTTAGCCCTTCGGAGGGCTAGGTTTCTATTGATTATGACCACTGTTGATGCGTGGCTAACGTGTCTTACATACAGGCTTTATTTAATCTGTAAAAACACAGCGCTGTAGAGTGATGAGGTTGTAAAATTAAAACATAATAAAGCTAACTGTCAGTTTTAGCTCAGTAGTCATTGCTGAATAAAACACCAAGTAGCACTGGTCCCTAATGTGCTCCATTACAGCACGTATCATACATTTATTTTGAACACTGCAAAAATTCAAAATCCTATCAGTACTTACAGTTTAGACTAACTTAAAACTTAACTAGAACTTAAAAATAGCTTGACACAAATAGAAATTCAATTGAAACACGTGGGAAAACACGTAGCTTCCAAGTGATGTGTGTTATCAAGTGAAATACATTTTGAGGTAAGAAATATGTTTCTTTATATAAGCTCTAGAAGTTTTTTGAGTGAAAGCAGTGAATTTTTTTTTTCTAGTCACATCTGAGATGCAATTGTTGGCTGTTTTCAACAATGTACATCGAAAATAAAGACATTGATTGACTGAAAATGGTTCAATATTGGATTAAATATCTTTTTTTCTCATATATATTTATAATTGTTCTTTAACTAAAAAAAAATGTTTTGTCCGATTACTCGATTAATCGATAGAATTTTCAATTACTCGATTACTAAAATATTCGATAGCTGCAGCCCTGAAGTCAAAGTTATGTTTGAAATACGAAATATGTTTGCTTTTACAAAAAGCTCAGTTTCTGTGTTTTTCATCAGAAATTGGAAAATTGCTCAAACTAAGCTATTTTTCTAATGCTGATTTCTAAAGAATGGAAAAAGATATGAACTAACTTTTTTTTTCGTGCTGAAAGAAGAGAGTCGAATCTTTCTTTTGGTGGGTTCCATGTTTATATAGCAGTAGAACAGAATTTTCTGTGGGCCTTGCAAAATCTGTCAAAATCCAGTTAAACGGCCGGTAGCGAAGGGGGTTGTACAAGTGAAAATGGCTGGGAGACAGTGGGAGTGAATAAGTTAAAGAGCAATGGAAACCAATTTTTACCAAACAATTTAAGTCAGGTTTGTGTCCAATCACTGATGAGTGGTTTAAAGCTGCCCTACCCACTATAAAAAAACACCCCTGGTAAGAATTGTCTTGCTGAGAAGCATTGTCTGATGTGCATCATGGCTCGGTCAAAAGAGCTTTCTAAAGATCTGTGATCAAGGATCAAGGAGTTAAAATACTGATAGCTGAGCCTCAAACGTTTTTTGTTGTTGTTTTTTTTAAATGAGGATCCATGTATGATAAAAGAACAATTGGCTAACTTACATAGAAAAAGTCCGCTAGCTTAAACGCTATAAAATGCTAAAGTTATTTATTTTATTTTTTTTTACAATGCTCTTAACAAATGGTTTCAGACACATATTCCCACAAAACGGCTAAATATACCTATAAACTAAATTATTAATGAATTAAAAAACATTAGCTCAAACAAAACTTAGCTTACGTTGGTCTTAACAGGGAGCAGTTGGATTCAGCCATGTGAAAAGAGGCAGACCAGAGGGCAGTGCATCCACACCACTTTAATTAAACGAATACTCGAAGCCACAAGATTTAATTCGAATATTTTTTCCCAATCGAATACTCAAGTTAATCGATTAATTGTTGCAGCACTACTGTGCACACATCAACTATATGTAAAACTATGACCGAGAATGATGTTCATGGGAGGACTCCATGCAGGAAGCCACTGCTGTCTAAAATAAACATTGTTGCTTGTTTAATGTTCGCAAAAAGGCACTTGGAAACTCCACACAAATTTTGGCAAAATATTTTGTGGACTGATGAAACCAAAGTTGAATTGTTTGGGAGTAACACACAACATCATGTGTGTAGGAAAAATGGAACAGCTCACCAACATCAACACTTCATCCCCACTGTAAAGCATGGTGGCAGGAGCAACATGGTGTGGGGCTGTTTTGCTGCCTCAGGGCCTGGACAACTTGCAATCATTAATAGAAGAATGAATTCAAAAGTTAACAGGATGTTTTGCAGGAAAACCTGAGGCCGTCTGTCAGACAGTTGAAGCTAAAAAGAGGATGGATGCTCCAACAAGACAGTTATCCAAAATACAGAAGTAAATCAACTTCAGAATGGTTTCAGAAGAACAAAATACATGTTCAGAGTGGCCAAGTCAAAGTCCAGACTTGAACCCCACTGAGAAGCTGTGGCATGACTTAAAGACAGCGATTCGTGCCAGACATCCCAGGAATCTGATTAAACTACAGCCGTTTTGTAGAGAAAAATTGGCCAAGATTGGTCCTGATCGATGTGCCAGACTGATATGCAGGTACAGGAAGCGTCTGGTTGAAGTTATTGCTGCCAAAGGGGGGCCTAAAAATATTAAATGTGATGGTTCACTAACTTATTTTTCCCCCTTCTGTCATTGTTTGCATACTATCTTCATTAAAATATGAAAACCTATAAATGTTTGGGTGATTTTAGTTAAAGTAGACAGTTTTTTCATCTGTGTGGTTTCGATGAAGATCAGATCACATTTGATGTGACAAATTCCAAAAGGTTCAGATACTTTTTATACCACTGTAGAAAAGCTATTCAGTGAAGAGTCTTAGAGTTTCTCTGACTGGTCCACTAATAGATTAGACCAGTAAACTGCAGTTTGTGATGAAGAGTTGAGAGATTCTTTTGATTGTGAGCCCCATTAATCCCACTTTTATCAGTCATTTTAAAAGAGTAACACTTCCAACTATGACAATTATCCATATGAATAAATATACATATTTAACTGAAATTTATGTGACCTGAATAATAATTAGGCATAACTTCTATGACTCGTTAAATCTTTCAAGCGCCATCATTTTTCCGGATGGATGGATCTCTTTTCTTTTTGTCAAACAGTGGTGCTAATATGCAAAATAATTCACTAAGGGAATGCATGACATTAGCATAAGAAAATCTCATTCAGGCAACGCAGTTTTGGCAAAAGCTTTATATCATCCCATTATCACAGTCTGTTGGTTTTATTTGATATTTTTAGAGGCATGCAATAGATAATACAAAGTATTTGAGAACATTTTCTTCTATGTGTGTTCCTGTCTTAATCTTTCATGATATTCATTTTTCAACATCTGTCACTTGAGAACAGAATGTCCTTCTTGACTTTTGTGCTTCTGTGTCTTGACTTGAATTTTTGCTCACAGTTTTCTTTTAAAAGATCTGATGTCTTTTTGCCTGGATCCAAGTATTGCTTCCCTCAGTTGGATCAGTTTGAACATGTTTAATGCTCTTTGTTTTAAAGGTTTAAAGAAAGATTCATTTTGAAATTAGTTTCCTTGGCAAAAACCATGCGATGCATAAAATCTCACAGATTACACGCTGCAAAAACACACCTCCTTAAAACTAGTTAAATTCCCGTGTTTTCAGTCTAAATCTACTAGAAATAAGTGAAATTATCTGCCAGTGGTTCAAGTCAATTTTACTCAGATTTCTTGGAATAAGAAAATACAGAATTATTTTAAGCAATTAATTAGAATATATATATATATATATATATATATATATACTTTTTAAAAATCTTGTTTGTCAGAAATCTTTTTCATTGTTCAAAACATTATTTGAAAACAATTTTTTCTTGATTTAGGTGAAAAAAAGGCCAACTTTTAGATGTATGGGCTTCAAAACAAATAGTTATATTTACTTAAAGTAAGTGGAATCATCTAGTCTTTAACACTCAGAACAAGATGGAAAAAATTATTTGACTAGATTTAAGAAAAATGATCTGTTTAAGACATTATAAATTTACAGTGCAGGTGAATATTCAGTAGGTGTTAAATCAACATTAGATACTGCAGATCAGGGGCGGAATTTAGGATGCTTGTGGTGCGATCGCACCCGGAGGCCCAGTTTTTGTGCATAAAGTAGGCATGTTTGGGTGAAGGGAGGGTCAAACAGAAAGGTAAGATCATGCACGTAATAATATATAACTGTTAACTCATTTGCCCCCTAAATACGTTCTATTTTTAATTGTTTCAGTGTCCCAAAGACGTATTTCTACGTCTTTTCCGTTTTATTTTAACAAGAGACATCTCTAGGTTCTGATTCAACTTAGCTCCAAAGCACAAAGCTGAAAATCCATTTTAAAGCAATAAAACTGGCCACTGGAGGACAGTAGTGCATTTGGTAAGACCCCCAACCCGATTCAACGGAACGAACGGCCGGCAGCACGGACGGGGCGCCGGCGGAAGACAACCAAATGGACATCCAGCATGCCAGGCGGCGGACGACTTTGTTATCAAAAGCTCTATTTTTCTTGTTGTTTATGTTATTTTGTAAAAGGAAAACATATTCAGATGTTTGGGATGTAACTAAAGCAAAAAATAGCTTTGTTAAACTCAAAGTTATGTTTGAAATGTATGCATTTACCAAAAAGCTCAATTTCTCTTGTTTTTTTTCATCAGAAATTGCAACCGCCTTGGGCAGTCCACTCTGGGGGTCTCATTTATGCTCATCGCACCTGGGCCCTGTTCACATTTGTTGAGTAGAGAGACTGAAACAATGACATTTTGCGGCTCTCTTCGTCGCGTTTTCCTCGTTCTGAATAATTCCCCCTCAACGGGCTGACTGGTCCTTCTCAAGCCATTTATTTAGCTATTGGGGAAAAATACTTGGATAAAAAGAATATTCTGTAAAAACATTGGAGTAGAGATACTGAAACAATGACATTTTGCGAGTCTCTTCGTCGCGTTTTCCTCGTTCTGAATAATTCCCCCTCAATGGGCTGAATAGTCAAACCGATGAGCCCATTCTCCCGCTGACGTCATCCACCTGTTGGGGACGCTAGAGCCCTATAATGGTAGGCGTCGCTAACCGGCAGATTAAAATACTAATTTCTCGTCATCTGCGCGTTGCTAAATTGTTGTATATACTGTAGTCGAATCGTCTCAATATATGATTCTAATTCACATAATAATGCTATTTAAAACTTTTTTTTCTCCTGTTGTATGCGCTTTAAATAACTCATTCTAAGCAACAGAACAACTCTGTTAAATCGCGAAATAAACTTGAAAAACTCGTTTTCTAAGACTAAAATGTCTTGTCTGTTCCTTGTTTTAACATAAAAAAAACACACAATTCTTTATAGAAGTTTGGGATGAGCATTGTCTGTAAAAGTGATTTGTTTAAATTAGATTGGAGTGTATTTTGAGGGGGTGGGAATAAATGTGTCTGAAATGCTCTTAATTTAGGATAGATATTGTTCAAAACATAATTTGAAAGTTAATCTCTCTTGATTTAAGTGAAAATTTACCACCTTTTGGTTGTATGGGCTTAATAAGAACAAATAGTAACATTTACTTAAGTGGTAAGTAAGTGGTATAATCTTACTCGTTAATCTACAGTGGGCCAAAAACGTATTTAGTCAACCAACAATTGTGCAAGTTCTCCTACTTGAAAAGAGTAGAGAGGCCTGTAATTGTCAAAATGGGTAAACCTCAACCATGACAGACAGAATGTGGAAATAAAAAGACAGAAAATCACATTGTTTGATTTTTAAAGAATTTATTTCCAAATTAGAGTGAAAAATAAGTATTTGGTCACCTACAAACAAGGAAGATTTCTAACTGTCAAAGAGGTCTAACTTCTTCTATCGAGGTCTAACGAGGCTCCACTCGTTACCTGTATTAATGGCACCTGTTTTAACTCATTATCGGTATAAAAGACACCTGTCCACAATCTCAGTCAGTCACACTCCAAACTCCACTATGGTCATGACCAAAGAGCTGTCGAAGGACACCAGAGACAAAATTGTAGACCTGCACCAGGCTGGGAAGACTGAATCTGCAATAGGTAAAACGCTTGGTGTAAAGAAATCAACTGTGGGAGCAATTATTAGAAAATGGAAGACAAACGACCACTGATAATCTCCCTCGATATGGGGCTCCATGCAAATCTCACCCCGTGGCATCAAAATGATAACAAGAACGGTGAGCAAAAATCCCAGAACCACACGGGGGGACCTAGTGAATGACCTACAGAGAGCTGGGACCACAGTAACAAAGGCTACTATCAGTAACACAATGCGCGGCCAGGGACTCAAATCCTGCACTGCCAGATGTGTCCCCCTGCTGAAGAAAGTACACGTCCAGGCCCGTCTGCAGTTCGCTAAAGAGCATTTGGATGATCCAGAGGAGGACTGGGAGAATGTGTTATGGTCAGATGAAACCAAAATAGAACTTTTTGGTAGAAACACAGGTTCTCGTGTTTGGAGGAGAAAGAATACTGAATTGCATCCGAAGAACACCATACCCACTGTAAAGCATGGGTGTGGAAACATCATGCCTTGGGGCTGTTTTTCTGCAGAGGGGCCAGTACGACTGATCTGTGTAAAAGAAATAATGAATGGCGCCATGTATCGAGAGATTTTGAGTGAAAATCTCCTTCGATCAGCAAGGGGAATTTAAGATGAGACGTGGCTGGGTCTTTCAGCATGACAATGATCCCAAATACACAGCCAGGGCAACAAAGGAGTGGCTTCGAAAGAAGCATTTCAAGGTCCTGGAGTGGCCTAGCCAGTCTCCAGATCTCAACCCCATAGAAAATCAGTGGAAGGAGTTGAAAGTCCGTGTTGCCCAACGACAGCCCCAAAACATCACTGCTCTAGAGGAGATCTGCATGGAGGAATGGGCCAAAATACCAGCAACAGTGTGTGAAAAGCTTGTGAGGAGTTACAGAAAACGTTACTCCTCTGTTATTGCCAACAAAGGGACATAACAAAGTATTGAGATGAACTTTTGGTATTGACCAAATACTTATTTTTCACCATGATTTGCAAATAAATTCCTAAAAATCAAACAATGTGATTTTCTGTTTTTTTTTCTACATTCCGTCTCTCAAGGTTGAGGTTTACCCATGTTGACAATTACAGGCTTCTCTAATATTTTCAAGTGGGAGAACTTGCACAATTAGTGGTTGACTAAATACTTATTTGCCCCACTGTATTAACTAGCTTTTAACACTCAAAAACCGATGGAGAAAATTATTTGACTAGATTAAAAATAATTATTATTATGATAATCGTATTAAGACGTTATAAATTTGCAGTACACATGTGATGCTTTTGCCATGAAACCCTGCTTTGGGAAGCAGCAGCTCTCTGAAAAGGGTTGAGTGGGCCACAAAGAGAAGAGACAGACAAAAGAGACAGAAAGGAAGGAAGGCACAGAGGTTATGACCAAGATAATTAGATGAAACTGTCCCCCAAGATCCAACAACTGCTGCAAAGTCTGACGAGCCTGTTAGATCTGAGAAAGGCTGTTTACTGTCAAGGTGTGTGTGTGTGTGCATGTGTGTTATGTGTCCGTCTCTAAATCAGTGAACCTAGCTAGCAAGCCAGAATTTGAAAAGAGCTTGGATCAAAAAGGAGGATTTTAGCATTGGTTAATGATTATTTGTCAGATACGGTAATAAGGACTACTGAAACGCTCATTCACATCTAAGGACTGTTTAAAATCTTTAATTCTGTGCTTAACTAGGCTCACGGGCATGTCCAGTGCATGCAGAGGTGGGTAGAGTGGCCAAAAATTTTAGTCAAGTAAGAGTAGCATTAGTTCAAAATAATATTGCTCATGTAAAAGTAAAAGTAGTCATCCAAAAAAAGGACGCAAGTACAAGTAAAAAAAAAAAAAGCATTTGACAAAAAAGAATACTCAAGTAATGAGTGTAACTGCTTATGATATTTTTTTAACAATGTTATTTTTTTTCTCAGAACAAGGTTATCTACGGATGTGAACTGTTTTTATTATACATGTTGCCCGCTCAGAACGTTTCCAGTTCAGCACAAAAACACCGCCATTTTCAAACAAATACAAACGTCTTCTGTGTCGCATACGCTTTGTAGAAGACTCTACTCGTGACTGGTTGATCTGAAGTTGTTGACCATCAGAGGTGGCTCCGATTAGAGAGCACAGGAGTCGTCGGATGAACTGAACTTCTTTAATGGCTCACGTGCAGATGTGTATAAACGTACACAAGCAGTTTATCGTCATGGACTTCTGCACTGCGTGTAAGAGCCGACTAAAGAAACCGGAAGCGCGAAACCGGAAGTAAGCGTGCGCGCATCGTTACCAAAATAAAAGCGCGACTCTACACATAAAATAGCTGAATTAAACGGCGAAATTACTAAACTATTTGAAGAATTCTTAACAGCCGCCCCCACATTTGCTCGGCAAATGTGAGACCCAAGAAGTCTTCAAGAGTCTTTAGTATCTTCCGAGTCATCATGAAGCTCAGGAAGTTCAATGAGGCGGGCAACTGGTCGTGTGTAGATCCTCCCTTTGACTAGAACGTCTGCCGTCCGAACACATCCATCCTGGCTGGCGACCGTCTTCACCACTTTCCCAACAGGCCACTGAGCTCTTGGAAGCGTTGGGTCCACAATCAATACAACGGCGTTCTCCTGTAAGTTTCCAGTTGATTTCCTCCACTTCTGCCGAGTCTGAAGATTCGGCAAGTAGTTCTTGGTGAACTGGAGCCAGAACTGATCCACTAGAGTCTGGCAATGTCTCCACCTACGACGGCCTATACTCACTGGAGCATAAACAGCTTGTGGGAGTGTGGCGTCCCGCCGCCCCATAAGGAGAATGTTTGGTGTGATGGGATCGAGGTCAGCCACGTCAGCAGATACATAGCCCAAGGGTTTGGAATTCAATATCCCCTCTACTTCCACCAAGATTGTGTGAAGGACGTCTTCTGTGGTGGATTGGCTCCCTACCGCTACTCGTAGACCAGCTTTGATTGAGCGCACTTCCCGTTCCCAAATTCCTCCAAAGTGAGGAGCATTAGGTGGGTTGAGCTTGAAGTCTATCTGATAATCCATTAGCTGCTTCTTGAGTTCCGGTTCAAGGGCAGCGAAGGCCTCTCTCAGCTCTCGTTCAGCGCCCCGGAAGTTAGTGCCACAATCGGACAGCACTTCTTTGGGTCTTCCTCGTCTGGCGATGAACCGACGAAGAGCGAGAAGAAAGGCATCTACATCCAAGGAGTTCAGAAGTTCGATGTGAACGGCTCGGGTTGTGAGGCACTTGAAGAGAAGACCCCATCTTTTCTCTGTTCTCCTGCCGATTTTTACCAAATATGGTCCGAAGCAATCAACTCCTGTTGAGTAGTAGGGTGGAGAGAGGAGTCTTAGACGTTGGGGAGGCAAGTCTGCCATCTGTGGCACCTTTGGTTGTGCTCGCCACCGCTGACAGGATGGACAGTTGAGTTGATGGTGTCGGATGGCTTGTCGTCCACGCAGAATCCAAAACTGTCTTCGTATTTCTGCATACACTCGTTCTGAGCCAGGATGCAACAGCCGTTCATCAATTTCCTTAATAAGGAGCTTAACTGCTGGGTGTTTGGAGTCCAACACAACGGGGTGAACTTCCTCAACACTTGGGTCCCGCAATCTCCGCAGTCTTCCTCCAACACGGATTAGCAATGTTTCAGCGTCCCATTCTGGAGCGAGGCTTGCTAGTCGGCTGTGATTGTGTACAGGTTTTTGTGCTTGAAGTGCAGCTATCTCTTCTGAGAAACTTTGTGCTTGGCAACTTCTCAACACCAAAACTTCTGCCTCTCTACGACTGGTAGACTGAGCTGATCCTGCTGCCGCCCCGTGTAAGTGTTGAGTTGCTTCGACAAGTTCCTTCCAAGAGCTGTACGTCGTGGCATCAGGAACGTGTTGGTTCAGCTTCAGTGCGACGATGCCGCAGAAGGTACTGGATTTCAGCTCAGGTGAAGCTTCCTTTGTGACATACTTGGGCTTCTTTGGCCAATGTTCTACATTCTGCGTGAGGAATTGAGGTCCTTGCTTCCATCGAGCAGACTCTGTTAACTCCATCAATGTCTTTCCCCGAGTTATGTCGTCAGCTGGATTATTCAGACTGTCCACATACCGCCAAGCCTGCCGATCTGTGAGCTCCTGTATCTCCGAGACACGAGTTCCAACAAACACTTTAAATCTGCAAGAGTCTGATTGTAGCCATTCAAGCACGGTGGTTGAATCAGACCACAAGATGGTTTGCCGGATGGGGAGCGTCATTTCGATCTCCAGGAGTTTAGCTAGTTGGGCTCCGGCCAAGGCAGCGCATAGTTCAAGACGAGGAATTGACTGTTGTCTTTTTGGTGCAACTCTAGACCTGGCCATAACAAAGGAAGTCTGGATAGCGTCGTTTGCATGGATCGCCAGGTAAGCTACTGCTCCGTAGGCCCATTCTGAAGCATCGTAGAAGACATGGAGGTCATACTTCATATCCTCTGAGAAGGATGTCGAGTAACATCGGGGAATGGTTACACTGTTGAGATGTTTCAGCTCAGTCTCCCATGTTTCCCAGGCTTGCCTGATGACTGAAGGTAAGTCTGGATCATCCCATCCTCGTTGTTTGGACCAAAGCTGTTGAATTAGTACTTTAGCCCGTGTGGTGTATGGGACCATAAACCCTAACGGGTCATACTGACTTGCTAGCACTTGGTAAGCTGTTCTCATAGTTAATGTTGTGTGTTCTATGAGCCGATACTTATAACCAAGGCTATCTGCGGCACAGTTCCATCTCAGGCCTAGAGTGGGTTCCAGCGGATCAGTGCAACTCTGACTAAGCCACTGTTCGGTCGATGAAGATCTTGCTTCAGTTGGAAGGTGAGCTAGAACTGCCTGTTCATTACTTGCCCACTGTCGGAGATCGAACCCTCCATCGGCTAGTAGGGTCCGTAATTGGTCCACTCTCAGCTTGGCTGCAGCAATGGTTGGAAAGCTCTCAAGACAATTGTCGACATAAAAACTCTGCTGGACTGAGCGGAGTATTTCTGGATGACTTTCTTCATAATTACGGGCATGCTGTTGAAGTGCGAAGATAGCACAGCAAGGGCTACTTGTCGTGCCAAAAGGCAAAACTTGCCATTCGTAGACATCTGGTGGATTCTCACAGTTCATATCTCGCCAGATGAACCTCAAGAGTGGTGTGTCCTCAGGCAGCAGTCTGACTTGATGGAACATGGCACGGATGTCTCCACTCACTGCAACTTGGAGTTGTCTAAATCGAATCAGGACGCCTACCAGGGATGGACCCAGTGCTGGTCCAGGGAGGAGCTGGTCATTCATAGACAACCCTTGATGACGAAAGGAGCAGTTAAAGACTAATCGTGGCTTATTGTTGTGGCAGACAAGGTGATGTGGGAGATACCACGCTTCTGCTGACCTTTGTACTTCTTCTGGTTGAAGTATTTTCACGTATCCAGCTTCAGTAAGCTTGTGAATTTCAGCAGCGTAGATCGTGGCCTTTTCTGGGTCTCTCTTTAGACGCTTCTCTGTAGCTCTAAGATGAGGCATGACTGACTGAATAGAGCTGTGGAGTGTAGGACCGCCTATTTTCCTCAAAAGAGGGGTGGCATATCGTTTAACTCCCTCAACTTCAAGACGCTGCGTTTTTGTCTCTAGCAGGTTCATGGCTTCTTGATCCTCACGCGAGCGAGTGACGATCTTTTGATTACGGAAAGGTAGGACATCGAGTTGCCATAACTTTTCCACATTTCGGTACAGAAGATCATCGGAACTTGTGACGGAAGTAAACAGGCACTGCTGAATGGGGACCTGTTCTTTCTGATCGTGTTGTGCACCTTGCAGCGCCCATCCCAAGACAGTTCTGATGGCTATCGGGCCTCCCTTTGTCGCTTTGCGGATGGGCTCTGTGGCTGTAATGAGGTGTACCTGGTCTGAGCCAAGCAGTAACAGTGGTCGTACATTGTTGAATGACTTGAGTGGTATCCCCTTCAAATGGGAATAGCGTTTCTGAAGCATTTGGATTGGGTATGTTTGCTCTACCAAATCCAAACCTGCTGCTGTGAATGCACCTGCTACCTTATACCTCTTCCTAGGGCTGTCTTGGGGGGATATTTCAAAGCTAACCCTGACCCCTTGGAGGTGTGTGACGTCTGGACGCACAGTGCGCAGTGCGAGGGTCTCTGGCTCACCACTCAACTGCAGCTGTTGTACCGCTGCAGTCAAAATCATGGTTCGCTGTGCGCCATCGTCTAATATGGCGTAAGTATTCATTGAGTTTGTTTTGTTGTGTAGCACTACAGGAACTACTTTTAATAGTACTTGAGCTGACTTGATACTCGGTGTCAAGTACACACGGCTCTCATTGGTTCTGAACTGTGTGTCGGTGGAGCGCAATTGAGCTACATTATGAAGTACTTGAAGGTGCACATCACCGCAGTCTACACAGGGTTTTTTCAGGGTGCATGCTTCAGGAGAGTGAGAACGCGCACATTTCCAACAACGTTTTCCTTCTACTATCCATTTATTTAAATCCACTGCAGATTTCTCCCTTGCTTCGGGACAACGACTGATGTAATGCTCTTTGCTATCACAGAATAGGCAGTGCACTTTGTACTGTTTCTTGTCACCAGCGGATCTAGCGGAGGTGTTCATTTGGGTTTCTGCGCCATGGTAAACAGCTACAGGTCGACCCTTACCTTTGATGGAGATCTTGTCTTTACCATCACTGTTCGGTCGCTCCATCTGATAGCGCTGCACTAATCGGCTGGAGAGGCGCTGTTGTTGAGCTTTACCTTGCAGCCACCCGTTTAGATCTTGTAGGTTGTAGGGGTTCAGACTCATGGTGTTGAGCTTCCCGTGCAGCTGAAGATGCTCAATGAACCCGTCTCGGAGGTACCTAGGCAGTTTACTTAGCAAACGATCAACGTGAGAGCAGCAGTTCAATTCCATTCCCCGTGACCCCTCCAAAGATAGCAACATGCTAACTAAAAGATGGACTCTGAGAGCAAAGTTCTGAAATGTGCGTGCATCACCTGATTTTACATCTGGCATTGTTAGGATAGCAGCTATTTCGCTTTTTGCTAGCTGGTGAGGCTGGCCGTACTGAAGCTGTAGAGCGTGCATAGTGGCCGAGTAAGGAAGTGGATCATGGCGACATGACTGGCCAATCATTTGCGCTTCGGGGAGTTGGAGATGCTCTAATAACACGTGATATTTGTATTTTTCAGTTAGCTCAGTATGAGGTTCAAGCAAATTATCTAGAGCCAGCTTGAGGTTGGCGAACTCCTTCTCACTGTCTGTAGTGAAATTGGGAATTTTGGGTTTTGGCACACCGTAGATTGAGCGTGGCTGCCCATCATAAACTGAAGCAGTTGTAACTTGGTGTGTTGGTAACTGCGGCGGAGCAGCTGAATAGTTACTACTCACCACAGGCGGTGGTGGTACCGGTGGTCGATGGCCAGGTTGATAGTGTTGTGGACTGTAAAACTGGAAGGTTTGAATTGGAGGATTGCTTACTCTTGCTGGATAATTTTGCGGGTAAGCAATAGGTTGCTGTCTGGGAACAAAGTCATCATTACTGCGACGCTGCGTTGTCCACTGTAGCGAGTTCTGTTCTTGGTGGTTCTGCTGAATCAGCGCTGGCGTCGCCATACCAGATGAAACCGTCGAATAGGGTGAGTGACGAGTCTCTGTTGAAGGATGTTGGATGGTTTTAAATGAAGAATGGACTAACTTGTCTCCTGGTGTCGAGGTGACGTCACCGTGTCTTTCTTCCCCATCCAAATTCGAGTTTGTGTTAACATGTCCCTCTCCCTGAGGTACTATGTCATGAACCTGCTTTGCAGGTGTTGAGGCGTGGTTTGAAGCATAGACATGAGAGGTGAGGTGCTTCAGTGTAGGAAGTGGTGTGCGACTTGAAGAACTATAGTCATCATCATCATCTTCTTCCTCTTGTTGGAGAAATGACGTAATGTGCTCCAGCAGCTCTTGTCGACGACGTTGTTTAGCTTCATATTGAGCAAGTCTGTTTGTGAGTTGGGCTATTTCTGTCCGACTTTCCCTTTCACTTAATGACATGGACTCAACGAGTTGCCTTAATGCTGAGGTGCCTAGTGAGTCACCTTTGTGAAGGCTGGGTGAGGTTCTGCTGCTGCCAAGACGAACACTTAGGTCTACTATTCCTCCATCCGATGTGGCCGTTGCTCCTCTCTGCTCCTCATGACCCCTCTCGTCAGGGTGGGAGGAAAGGGCAGTCCTCTGTGGATGATGTGAAAGGATGTAGTCATCGAAGTGCTTGGGTGTGCAGTGTTGCCTCCTGGGTCGTTGAGCGTCCACTTGAGGGGAGGGAAATGAGTCCTCTTCTGACCACATGACCTCCAATAGTCAACAATCCGGCTCGAAGGACCTTTGTAGAAGACTCTACTCGTGACTGGTTGATCTGAAGTTGTTGACCATCAGAGGTGGCTCCGATTAGAGAGCACAGGAGTCGTCGGATGAACTGAACTTCTTTAATGGCTCACGTGCAGATGTGTATAAACGTACACAAGCAGTTTATCGTCATGGACTTCTGCACTTCGTGTAAGAGCCGACTAAAGAAACCGGAAGCGCGAAACCGGAAGTAAGCGTGCGCGCATCGTTACCAAAATAAAAGCGCGACTCTACACATAAAATAGCTGAATTAAACGGCGAAATTACTAAACTATTTGAAGAATTCTTAACACGCTTCAACATTTATATTTACAACTAGGGTTGTTCCGATCACGTTTTTATGCTCCCGATCATTTTAGTTTTAGCATCTGCCGATCCCGATATTTCCCGATCCGATTGCTTTTTTTTTTTGCTCCCGATTCAATTCCAATCATTCCCGATTATTTTTCCCAATCATATACATTTTGGCAATGCATTAAGAAAAAAATGAATAAAACTCGGACGAATATATACATTCAACATACAGTACATAAGTACTGCATTTGTTTATTATAACAATAAATCCTCAAGATGGCATTTACATTATTAACATTCTTTCTGTGAGAGGGATCCATGGATAGAAAGACTTGTAATTCTTAAAGGATAAATGTGACCTTGTATATTGTGACTAAATATTGCCATCTAGTGTATTTGTTGAGCTTTCAGTAAATGATACTGTCGCCATTTAACTGTTCTGCCCAAATGCATGATGGGAAGTGCAACCATGACTGTGCGTAGTGGTACCAATTGATATATCTTCTCTGCGTTGGGAAATAACATAGGGTGTTAAGAAAAAGATCAGTTACTACCTTTCTTCCCCACATTGGTTCCCACGATATTTCTAATCGTAGGGAGAGGGAATGTAAGGCTTTAGCCAATTAAAAAAAGGCTCCAAGGGCTGCCAAAAATTCACTCTACTCATTTTACGCTGCCTTTTAGCTCTATATATAGGTAAAACGGCGCCATTACAGATTGAACGCGACAATGCGTAAGTGGGTCGTGCAGCGCATGCGTTAATTGCGTTAAATATTTTAATGTGATACATTTTTTTTCAAATTAATTACCGCCGTTAACGGGATAAATTTGATAACCCTACTTTAAGCCTAAACTAAAGACTCTGGAAGAGTGTAACATATTATGTCTGTAAGAAAACGATTTAATTAAAAAATATATATATATTTAAAAAAGGCATGTCCGATGTATTTTTGCCGATTCCGATACTTTGAAAATGACGAGATCGGACCCGATCGATTAGGACATCTCTATTTACAACCTTTAGTAGTTCAATATTGATTAGCTGCAGCTGCAAATACAAACGTTCCATCTTTGTTACCATTGCTGTCACTGACCGGAGAAAACTAAAGGAATTCGACAAGAGTCCCCCAAAATCGTACAAAGACAAAGCCACACCGCTCTAGTGGCATTGCGGTGAATTACAGAGCAACGCGTTCCCTTGACGCAGAACTTCAAGTGCTCAATGACGCCGTCGCTCCGCAGATGCCTCCAGGGTGCGTGCTGTTGTGACGTCACACACCTAAAGTTAAGCTTCAGGTTTTTGGAACGTCCGGTCAGCAGAGTCCGCCCAGGACCAGTGCGTAACCTATCATTTGAACTGTCAGATTGATGATCCCGGCTGCATCTGGCGCACGTGATTGCTATGTGAACCTGGCGCGCTGACGCCGGATCCAATGCACAATCACCTGCTATCGGGTTTGGACTGTCAGATTGATGATCCCCGCCGCATGTGGTACACTGATTTTCAGCGGGCGTGATTACTATGCGGAACTAGCGCTCTGACGTTCAGCGGGCGTGATTGCTATGCGGATCTGGTGAGCTTACGCTGGATCTGGCGCACAGTCACCTACTATCGCGGTATATGAATCTGGCAAGCTGAAGCCGGATCCGGCACATAGTCACCTTCTATCGGGTTCGGACTATCAGACTGATGATCCTCGCCGCATCTGGCTCACTGACATTCAGCGGGCGTGATTGCTATACGGATCTGGCGAGCTGACGCAGGATTTGGTGCACAGTCACCTGCTATCAGGGTATGTGAACCTAGCGAGCTGATGCCTGATCCGGCGCACAGTCAGCTGCTATCAGGTTTGGACCATCAAATTGATGATACCCGCCACGTCTGGCACACTGATGTTCAACGGGCATGATTGCTATGCGGAACTGGCAAGCTGACGCAGGATCTGGTGCACAGTCACCCGCTATCGGGGTATGTGGACCTGGCGAGCTGATGCCGGATCCGGCGCACAGTCACCTTCTATCGGGTTTGGACTATCAGACTGATGATCCCCACCGCATCTGGCTCACTGACATTCAGCGGGCGTGATTGCTATGCGGATCTGGCGAGCTGACGCAGGATCTGGTGCACAGTCACCTGCTATCGAGGTATGTGAATCTGGCGAGTTGATGCCTGATCCGGCGCACAGTCAGCTGCTATCGAGGTATGTGAATCTGGCGAGTTGATGCCTGATCGGCGCACAGTCAGCTGCTATCGGGTTTGGACTAGCAGATTGATGATCCCCACCGCATCTGGCACACTAACGTCAGCGGGAGTGATTGCTATGTGGATCTGGTGAGCTGACGCAGGATCTGGCGCACAGTCACCTGCTATCGCGGTTAGTAAAACTACTCTTAGGAGTAATTTTTTTCTCCAAAAGTTACTCAAGTATATGTAACAGAGTAAATGTAACGAGGTACTACACTACCAAAGATGTGGTCTAGATCAGTGGTCTCCAACCCGTCCTCAAAGGCTCGCTGTGGGTCGTGGTTTTTGTTCCTGCCGATCCAGCACAGATAGTCGAACCAATGAGGTTTCTGCTAAAACAAGCAGCACCTGACTGCGATCAACTGATTACACTTGTAAAAAACCAGATTGGTGAAAAAGTGTCTGGTTGGAATGAAATCCTGCACCACAGCGGGCCTTTGAGGATCAGGTTGGAGACCACTGGTCTAGATGGACTGCTGGTCTAAGGCGATTTTGGTTATCCTGCAGTTGGGATACAGGAAAACATATTAGCAATTTCACTGAAATAAAGTGGATGTCGATGTGTTGCATTCATTAATACGGGAACAGTGTGCATTGAACCCACTGAATCATTCTGGGGTTTGGGTGGCAGAGGAGGGAGGGGGCACGCACTGACACAAGTGATTGGGGTGGAAGGTGGTCTCGAAGTGGGCATTTTAAAGTACAGATCTTCCTAGCCAACTCTGACACCATCTTTCCATAAGGTCAGCTTGCACTACTTAATCATGCAAAGCACATGTTGACCTTCCATGCCTCATAAAAAGTGGATGTCATCAGTATTGCATTCAGAAATATCTCAAGTGATGGTATCAAGCAGGATAATAGGGTGAACTGGTGGGGGGGAGTTATTTAAATTTACTTAATTTTAACATGTGATCTACATACACTTCATTAATTTGATGATTGAAATTAATGAAACTATTCTTAATTCATCCATAATTTTCAATGATAATTCACGATAGTTTACCACATTTTAGTCGTGTGCAACTGATTTTTAAGCATCCTTAGTTTGGAATCGCTGCATTATTTCACTATGCTGACTATAACTATGTTAATTAATGTGCATTTATTTGACCTGCCACAGCAACCAGTTCAGGATACTGTTGAATGCATTTTCTGTTTTGGTGCATCGTGTGTTGAACAAGCAGATGGCTTGTTGTAAAACATGATCCTCAATAGAAAATATCTTGACTGAGATTACGGGATCTTGATTGTGTTGCTGTACATCATGTTTTTATCCGGGAAAACATGTACAGGCAGTACAGGATTATGTTAATGTAATACAGTGGGGCAAATAAGTATTTAGTCTACCACCAATTGTGCAAGTTCTCCTACTTGAAAAGATTAGAGAGGCCTGTAATTGTCAACATGGGTAAACCTCAACCATGAGAGACAGAATGTGGAAAATAGAAGAAAATCACATTGTTTGATTTTTAAAGAAATTATTTACAAATTAGAGTGAAAAATAAGTATTTGGTCACCTACAAACAAGCAAGCTTTCTGGCTGTCAAAGAGGTCTAACTTCTTCTAACGAGGTCCAACGAGGCTCCACTTGTTACCTGTATCAGTGGCACCTGTTTTAACTCATTATCGGTATAAAAGACACCTGTCCACAAACTCTGTCAGTCACACTCCAAACTCTACAATGGCCAAGACCAAAGAGCTCTCAAAGGACACCAGAGACAACATTTTAGAACTGCACCAGGCTGGGAAGACTGAAACTGCAATAGGTAAAACGCTTGGTGTAAAGAAATGAACGGTGGGAGCAATCATTAGAAAATGGAAGACATACAAGACCACTGATAAGCTCCCTCGATCTGGGGCTCCATGCAAGATCTCACCCCGTGGTGTCAAAATAATAACAAGAACGGTGAGCAAAAATCCCAGAACCACACAGGGGGACCTACAGAGAGCTGGGACCACAGTAACAAAGGCTACTATCAGTGACACAATGCGCCGACTCAAATCTGCACTGCCAGACGTGTCCCCTGCTGAAGAAAGTACACGTCCAGGCCCGTCTGCGGTTCGCATTTGGATGATCCAGAAGACAACTGGGAGAATGCGTTATGGCCAGATGAAACCAAAACAGAACTTTTTGGTTAGAAACACAGGTTCTCGTGTTTGTGAAGCATGGGGGTGGAAACATCATGCTTTGGGGCTGTTTTTCTGCAAAGGGACCAGGACGACTGATCTGTGTAAAGGACAGAATGAATGGGGCCATGTATCGAGAGATTTTGAGTGAAAATCTCCTTCCATCAGCAAGGGCATTGAAGATGAGACGTGGCTGGGTCTTTCAGCATGACAATGATCCCAAACACACAGCCAGGGCAACAAAGGAGTGGCTTCGGGGTGGCGTGGAAGAGTAGTTGTCCCCCAACCCAAAGGTTGTGGGTTTGATTCTTTGCCCTGATGAACTCGTCTAAGTGTCCTTGAGCAAGATACTGAACCCCACGTTGCTCCTGGTGCTGCGTCACCAGTAGGTGGATGGCGAGATAGTGTAAAGCGCTTTGAGCGCCTTGAAAGGTGGAAAAGCGCTATATAAGTATAACACCATTTCGTATGAAGCATTTCAAGGTCCTGGAGTGGCCCAGCCAGTCTCCAGATCACATCACTGCTCTAGAGGAGATCTGCATGGAAGAATGGGCCAAAATACCAGCAACAGTGTGTGAAAAGCTTGTGAAGAGTTACAGAAAATGTTAGGCCTCCGTTATTGCCAACAAAGGGTACATAACAAAGTATTGAGATGAACTTTTGGTATTGACCAAATACTTATTTTCCACCATGATTTGCAAATAAATTCTTTAAAAATCAAACAATGTGATTTTCAGTCCCCCGCCCGCCCCCCCCCCCCCCGCCCCCCACATTCTGTCTCTCATGGTTGAGGTTTACCCATGTTGACAATTACAGGCCTCTAATATTTTCAAGTGGGAGAACTTACACAATTAGTGGTTGACTAAATACTTATTTGCCACACTGTATATTAACCACCTGCTAAACTTTTCAGATTACACAAGAGTACAACAACTAAAAACATTAAAAGTGATGCTCAAAAATGGAAGTCAAGTAACTATACTCTGATTTAATGATCAACCATAGCTAACCAGGCAGTTAGAAAAGAGTGCGGTAAGATACTGCCACCTAGAGGCTCAAATGCATGGATTATGTAAACACTATCAAGGGAAGCTGATTTTGTGAGGCACCTACAACCGTCCTACCATGTTAATATAGCAGGGTACAATATCGATAAACAACCATAATAAATTAATAAATGAAATAAAAAAGGATATTCAGACATGTGGATAATTCGAAAGTTATATAAGGATTTTTAAAATTAAATTGTTACTATATGAAGCAATCAAATTTTCATATTAATATTACCACTATAGGCCAGTGGTTCTTAACCTGGGTTCGATCAGACGCTGATTAAATCTAGGCAAATTGGCTTGTCAAACCTGGTTTTGGGCTGGTTTGCTCCCAATTTACAGGCTTAACTCATTCTTTTAACTGCTAGTCCTCAATCTGATGGGAGGAGGAACTGGTTTGCTCAGTGGAAGGTTGACTTGCACTTGGTATGAGGTAATACAACAGACCGACAGGCAGCGTGGTCTCAAGTTTTGACCTGCCTAGTGCTTATAAAAGATCCTGGCAAAATGAGATGAATTTTAAAAATGGAATTTGCTCAATTATTAGCTTGCTTGCTTCGATATATTGGTTTTGATTTCGAAAAATAGTGCTTTATTATCTCATTCTAAAGCGTTCGGTCAATCCACATGTGGAACTTGTGGGGTTCGGTACCTTTAGCAAGGTTAAGAACCACTGCTACAGGCCTATAGGATAGCAATGGAAAATTAATTTTTTTAATTCTTGATTTTTTTTTTTAAAACATCAATTGCAATCCTTTTTGATGAAGCAGTTCCCTAACGTTACAATAAAATTCTTCATTTCAACAAATGTTAGCTGGGATAGGCTCCAGCACCCCCACTACTCTCGTGAGCATAAGCGGTTCAGAAGATTAATGAATGGATGAATGTATTTTTATATCGTAAATTAGGAGGAAATGTCATTTATCATTGAATGGGTCAAATAATTTTAGTTGGTCATCAGTGAAACAGAGTACTGTACAATAATACAATTTCTTTAGTGTACAGTTATGTTCCAAATTATTCAACTCCCACTGCCGTATAGTGTTGTTGCAAGTCTGATATATATTTTTGTTGTCATTCATTAACAGTTCAAATAAGGACTTAAGCATAATATTTAAAAAAATAAAATAAAATAAAATAATGGAAAACGCTATTTAACAAGTCTTACTTTGACCTGATGATAAAATATGAATTTCATACTGCAACTACACTGCAGTGGGGGTTGATAAACTTTGAACACATGTAACATGCAACAGAAGATGTACAGGCATTACTGCAACAATCAAAAAACACCGCTAGATGTCACAATTGGATAACAATAATGATACTAAATACTTTACATTTTTCCCACTATATTGAAACACCAGTTTTAAAATTTCATTCATTCATTAAGGGCGTAGGTTTGCATAGGGACGGTAGGGACATAACACTAGCAAATTTTCAGGATGCTCAAATTGTCCCCACCAACTTTTAAGCAACCTTATTTCATTATATAAAGAGTTCAAATATATAGGTAATTTAGATTGTTTTACCATATGTTGTAAGGATAGAATAGACCCTACCATTATTCAGTGAAGTATTTTCAATATGTTCAGACTTACATTTATCCCTTTTCACTTGCTGATTGAGCCGGTCCATTTTTTCCCCCTCTAACAAACGTTTAGTTGGCTGATGACTTGAAGCCGCCCCTTACCGCCACAAAGACACACACACAGACATACTCACACAACCCCGATGGATTCATGTGGACAACATGCCACCCCTTTCGGAGAGGAGGGATATTAGAAGTTTTTTTTTTCGCCCAGCAGCCGTAACAACCACTGTAAGCAGTAATGCACGATAATACATTTTTCAACCGATATCGATAACCGATAATTTCCTGCCCCTTCCACCCGATAACCGATAATGTCACGCCAATAATTCTATTCAAATATGTATGTAAAATTTTAAAGTATACAAAGATCAAATGTTACTGTGGAAAAATGTAATTTAGTCTATTTTTTCCACATCAAATGTGAACAAGTAATAAATTCCAACAACTAAACAATGGCAATGACGTTGTGCAATGGTAAGCTTTTGGCAACAATTACTTAGAGAGTAAACACCCAAGTTGCACAAAAATGCCTTTAAAAGTAAGCCATTCCTAACATATATCACATTAATACACTGCAAAAACACCTCCTTAAAACTAGCAGAATTGGACAAAACTGTTGATTGCGCACATTTGGAGGCAAAATCAAGTATATAATTATTGGATTGTATTATCGGTTGAATTTCGTTTTATCTGGATTATCTGTGTGACGTTATAATTGCCATTATCGGCCGATAATTATCGGTGACCGATATTATCGTGCATCTCTAACTGTAAGTCATTAAAAAGACGATAATGTTATGGAGGTGGGGGAAACACCACTAATTTTGGGGGGGACAGAGCCTTCTCCATTGCTGCCCCTTCCCTTTGGAGCTCACTCCTTAAACCCATCTGGACCTGTTCAGATCTTCCTACATTCAAAAAAATTGTAAAACAAACCTCACCTTTTAAAATAGGCTTTTAATTTATAATTCTTTTCTCCATTGTTTTGTACGGCTCACGTAGTGTGAGCCTTATCATTTTTTTCAACTGTAAAGCATCTTTGAGCATTAGTAAAAGCGCTCTATAAATGTATTATTATTAATTTTGCTACTGAAAGTCCGACCTGCAACAGTTAGCATAAAATTAAACTTGCTAACCGTCAAAGCTACTGTGGTCAGGCCAGCTTCCACAAGGAACAACGAAGTCAAGCTACTCGTCCCTTATTTGGATCATTATTTGCATTATTATATATATATTATATTGTCCCCACCAATGTTGAGACCAAACCTATACATTAAGGCCTAGGTTTGGTCTCAACATTGGTAGGGATGATATAACAGCATAACCTGCATGAACACTTTTTGCTGGGGACGGGACATTAATAAGACTAAACAGATTGGGGGAATGGGGGTCAGGGCTGCATTTCTCAAGAATATGAACCTTATTATTTTATAGGCTAAATGATCAATGCAAACTAAATCTGTATTGACTTGTACTAACTTTCATGTGTATTGCTTCAGGAGATATACCATTCGATTCAAACCTTCTTTTCAAAAATAACTAAAGAAACATTTTGAAAACTTCCAGAATATATGATTTTATTAGCAACTTTAAATTGCAATATTTGAACATACCTTCAATTATATTAACATACACAATGAATACAAACTTGTTAATAATCTCTTAACCATAGACTTTATAATGTATTAGCAGGACACGGGGCGCGGGGCCGATAAATAGGGGGGCTGCATTGTCAGAGAGGCTGTCAAAGCTGACCGAGTGGAATTACAAAGAGCTTTTCCGTCTAAAATTCTTGAGAGTAAATGCTTAAATCCCTGACATCTTTATAGATATGGACGTAAACAGTCTCGATTCTTGGTTAAAAGCACACACACACAAAAAAAACGTGCAGTTAGCATTTAGTTTACGTAAATATGTCGAAGTACAATGCTGGTCTGTTCGTAAATGTAGCTAGCGGCCACCTTATGTAAACAGAGCTTTTCCGGTGAAAGTTATTGTGAATAAATGCTTAAATCACCGAATTTTTTATAGATATGGATGTAAAACGGTCTCAATTCTTGGTTTAAAGCAAAAAAAAAAACTGCAGTTGGCATTTATTTCACGTAAATATGTCGAAGTACAATGCTAGTCTGTTAGTGAATGTAGCTAGCGGCCGCCTTATATAAACAGAGTTTTTCCGGTAAAAGTTCTTGTGAATAAATGCTTTAATCCTCAAATTATTGATAGATGGACGTAAACCGGTCTTGATTCCTGGTTAAAAGCAAAAAAAAGTGCATTTAGCATTTATTTTACGAAAATATGTCAAAGTACTGTATTGGCACGAATATAAGACGGCCCTGATTATAAAACGTATAACTAAAGTGCAAGCATATTCGTAAATGAATGGCTTCTGGTTTTTGAAATGAAAATAAACCAATCTATTTTGATAAAACAACAAAATTGCAATAACTGCATTAACCATCAAAGTGAGGTCTAACTGTAACTGTAGTCTTGAAACAAATCTGAATAAGGAAAAACATTGCAATAAAATGATGCAAACTGGGCAAACCCGGAGAGTAGCTGAGATCTGTCATGACAGAACATTACTCCTCTAGTTCAGCATTCGCTTTAATGATATCAGGCGCCGTGATCTAGCGTCGTGAATGGTTATAATGTCTAGACCCCAAATATAAGACGACTCCCACTTCTTCAGTCTTATTTCAATGCAAAAAACACTGTCTTATTTTTGGGCCAATACAGTACAATGCAAATGCAGTAGTGGCTAACTCTTCCCATTGATTTTTTTTCACAACGTTTCAAAATGCATGCATGGTACGAAAAATATAAGAATTTCCTTCAATCCTCGAACAAATCACTCCTGAGACAATCCTTCCTGTTTGTATGCGGTATAGCTTTCGTACTTTTTCAACAGAAATCCTGCGTTAGATTGCTGCGTGCGTGTGTTTGTGAATAGCTCTTCTGGATGTGGGTGGCCCCCTACTTGAAGGTGAGGCGCAGTGCATGACCGATCAGACCTAACTATCCGGGCTTGCACAATATTTTTTTCTTCTTAGGACTACTCAATATTGTCTGTCTATATAAATAAATTAAAATAACTAAAAAAAAAAAAAACGTATTTGTCGGGGAGCAGCAAAAACTGAAAAATGGAGCCTTCGTTCTGGTAAAACACTCCCGTTTTTGTCCACAGCCACAGCCAAGATCAACAAAAAATGAACACTCCTTTAGGTTGCTTTCAGACCACATGAATAAAATATAATTGAAAATTGACTGACACACACAGACTTGGGACCTCTCTCTCTAAGTAACTTCTTGCTCACATTTCTCTGGTTCCATAGTTTCCAGCAGATTTCACTTCACTACATAACTCACAGTTTAATTAACGTTAACAGTCAAAAAGGACACTTCTCTCTAAGCAGCTTCCTACTCGAGTTATGCTAACTCTGATGCAAGTCGGAATCAGGAGCAAAATCAGTGGTGTGTTCCCCACCTCCACAATATTGACGTCTTTTTACAATACTTACTGCTGCTGCTTCTGCTTCTGCTGCTGCTGCTGGCCAAATAAAAACAAAAAACAATCTAATATCCGTCCACTTCAAAGGGGGGATGATCAATGCAAAAATAAATCTATATTGACTTTACTGACTTTCATGTGTATTAGTTCAGGCAATACAACGTTCGATTCAAACCTTTGTTTTCAACAACTACTGAAGAAACATTTTGAAGTGCAAGTCCCTATATTAAAAAAAAAAAAAAAACATGGGGAGCTTTCCAAGAATGGGTCCACTTCTGGGGGACACTGGAGCACCCCTAGACTCAAACTAAAGAATTGTAATACAAAAGTGATTTGGTATAACAAATAATGGGAAAAAAATCTGCTATATCCAAGGACCGATCTACATCTGAGGCATCCAAGACTACCCCAAGACTTGAACCAAAGTACTCTCATTAAATTCTGATATGTGATTTCATTTCACATTTTCTTTTCATGTCAGTCCGAAGTGGAGGCATTCTTGGATAGCTCCCCGTTTTTTTCATAACTGCACTCTGAAGCCACCGCGTTGCCATAATGCACATCATGCAAACAATTATGCAAATGAGTGACGGCTAGCTTGACTCCGTTGTTGCTTTTGGAGGCTGGCCTGACCGCTGTAGTTTTGCAGGTTGGCAAGTTCACACAGTTTAATGCTAGGATAATGCTGATGTAGGTCCGACTGTCAGTAGCTAACTTAGTGGTGTTTCACCCACTTCCAGAACATTGACGTCTTTTTACATTACTTACAGTGGCTGGTGCTGGCCGAAACAAAACTTCTAATATCCCTCCTGTTTGAAGGGGGCATTGGATTTCTGTCGGGGGGTTTGTGAGTGGGTGCAGTGTCTGTGTGGCGGGACGGAGGAGTGGGGGTAAATCAAGTCATCAGCAAATCAAATGTGCATTTGAGGGGGGGGAAATGGACCGGCACATTCATCAAGTGAAAAGGGGGAAATGTAAGTCTGAACATAAGGAAAATAATGGTAATAATGGTAGGGTCAATTCAATCCTTACAACATACAGTATGTGAAGACAATCTAAATCACCTTAACCTTAACTGAATTCATTAAATAATGCAAATAAGGTTGCTTAAAAGTTGGTGGGGACAATTTGAGCATCCTGAAAATTTCGTAGTGTTATGTCCCTACCGTCCCTATGCAAACATACACCTACATTTTAACATTGAATTATCATTTTTGGCAAACTAGTATCTATTGCAGACATCTTTTATCATTGTTCTTTTAGGTGATCATCCTGTGTTACACTTTACACACGCCATTTCTTGTCATAGTGAAATATGCATGATAATTAAAGGGTACTTATGGCATTCAATGGATGATGCCGCCACATAGTTTAGCCAGTCCAGTTTGTAGAGCATTCAAAATTGGAGACATTGTGCCCAGAGAGACTTGGTGGGCTCACCTGCGTGCAAGTGTATACTTAATTGCAGGTTAATTCTTGGCAACAAGTGCGTGAATAACAGTGGACTGAATTGGGATAATGCTCTGTTCCTGGCCGTTTGCTTTTTGTAAGGCAAGGCAAGGCAAGGCAAATTTATTTATATAGCACAATTCAACACAAGGCAATTCAAAGTGCTTTACATCACATGAAGATCATAAAAATCACATTTAAATCAATACAACGTAAAAACCAAGACAAAAGATCGCATTTAATCACAAATAGAATAAAAATAAATGAATAAAAATAAAACAAAAATATAACAAAAACTACTACTACTAATAATAATTGAAATCAGCAATGGAGATAAGCACAAGAGGAATAGAAAGCAGGTAGATTGAAATATATAGCCAGTTATGGATGTGCAGTGCTAAACAAAAGCGTTTTTAGCCCTGATTTAAAAGAGCTAACAGTTTGAGCATACTTCAGACGTTCAGGTAACTTGTTCCAGAGGTGAGGAGCATAATAACTAAATGCTGCCTCACCCTGCTTGGTTCTTGTTCTTGGAATATGCAGAAGACCCGTTCCAGACGACCTTAGGGGTCTAGATGTCTCATAGGAATCTAACAAGTCAAGCATGTATTTTGGTCCAAGGCCATTAAGTGTTTTGTAGACGAGCAGTAGTATTTTATAGTCTATCCTTTGACTCACTGGAAGCCAGTGTAGCGATTTCAAAACAGGTGTAATGTGGTCCAGCTTCCTTGTATTTGTGAGGACTCTGGCTGCAGCATTCTGTATTAGCTGCAGCTTCCTGACTGATTTTTTATCAAGACCCGCAAATATACCGTTGCAATAGTCCAATCTGCTGAAAATGAATGCATGCATAAGTTTTTCCATGTCTTGTTGAGTCTGAAGCCCCTTAATTGTGGTTATATTTTTTTAGGTGGTAATAAGCGGATTTAGTGACGGACTTTAGATGGCAATCAAATTTGAGGTCTGAGTCAATAATTACGCCAAGGTTTCTGACTTGATTTGTAGCTGTAAGTGACATTGTGCTAAATTGTAAAATCAGTAAGACTATAATTTTGTTTAAACTCATTCGCAGAGGTTCATACAGTACACTGAGGGTATGTGGTGCATAGACATATATCCAAGACATAATTAGCCTCGATCTTCAAGGGGGGGGGGGCAATTATGTAAATTAGCCACACTTTTTTGAGAAGAAATGCAGAATAGCTTGATCACAGACCCAGTTTCGCAAATAGGCAAGTCACAAAAGATTTATGCCGGGGTTTTTTTCTCACTTGATGGGTGGGCAGCCTTGCCGCAAACCATTGTAGGCAAGACATTAAAAGGTCGTTCTTTCCATAACACATTATGTCTCCATGAAATATCTGTCCCTTTTTTTGTTTGCCTCCATTGCATCCCAGAGGCCAAATTTTGTACACAATGTTCAAACATGTTCAATGCTGTAAAATGCAGTTGGTGGGTGCGGGAGGGGGGAAAGGGGGGTCATCTGCATTCCTGTTGGAATTCAAACTGTTGCATGAACAGAAATCTGTCAGTTCTGAACTGAATAGCGAAATGCACAGTACACGTATGAAATCCTGGACACTCTTAATTAATTACTTAATTACTATGTGTTGTTTTCTGGCGCTGCAGTTATCAAAACATATCCGATTAGAGAAGGGGTGTCAAACTTATTTTGATTCGAAGGCCACTTTCATGACAGTTATATCTCATGTGGCCCTGACCAGTTTCTTTGTGGTCAAATAAGTTAACTCACCGACTGCTATTGACGGCGGTGGACCTCCAAGCACTGAAATATGAGCATTCACAGCCAATCCTCCCAGTTTAAGTCAATTGGGTGTCTGTCCGTGTCAGTGAAAGCCAACGAGCTGTTTTGGGTCTCTTCCTTGTAATTATAGAGAACTTACAGGTCACGTCTTGTACATTTTGGGGTATCTCAGTGTCTCTTCCTATATATTTCTTGTTGATTTTAGGGCAGTTCCAGACTATGCCCTGTGGATTTTAGGGCATAATCAGGTTACTTCCTGTTGCTTTTGGGCCACTTCCAGTTGGTTCCGGCGCATTTTTAGGTCACTTCTTTGTCAATTCAGTGGCTGCCATTAAATGTCAATTTAATTTTGATGGGGAGGTGGCGAATGAATGAATGTGACTGCGGACACAAAAATGAGTGCACAAATCTCCGGTCAAATGTCAAATTAAAAAGATGTTATTCTGTATGTAAAGTATGAATGAGCAACAACGTAACATAACATAACATAACAACCTTGAGGGCTGAGTTGGTCCCCTGGTGGCCCGCTTCTGGCCCACGGGCCCCAAGGTTAACACCCCTGGATTAACTGTTAAAGTCAAATTAAATTATATATATTTCCTTCCCTCTATTATACTCTATTATATATTTTTTTACTTTGTAATGGAAGCATTTTAAAATCTGATTGAGTCAATTTGTTCCAACAAACCCCTAGATTAAAAAAACATCTGTGTAACCGCAACCTGTGTGAAGGCGCTCATGCTTGTACGAGCACAAACAAAACAATCAGCGTTTTGCAAACCAAATAAGCACCAGAAACGTGAAAACAGCAAACGTGATTGTGTACTTATAGTAGCAAGTTTTAAGTGGGTTTAAAAAGCGTTTTTGCCGAGGCGAGACTAGACGGAGGCTTGGTAAAACAGCGCTGCTGCCGCATGACGAGCGTGGACGTGCACAAAAGCGTGTGTTCGCTCAGAGTGTTCGACCCGAACACTCTCTATTTAAGGGAAAAAGGGCGTTATGGAGCAACCTCAGTTAAAATGTCTCAGTTCAAATGTCAGGGCTCCGTGTACTCATCAGGGCATTAGTGGAGCATGCATCAGTAGAAAAGTTTGAAATTAACAAAAAATTCTGTTTACAGTGGTCCCTCGTTTTTCATTGTTAATGGGGATTGCCCCTTCCCCTGCGAAAATCGAAAATCCGCAAAGTAGAGGTGGAGCTTATTTATATTAATAAATAATTTTTGGGGGGAGGGGGTGGTGGTGTGTTGAATGTATTCATTCAGATTTAACAGCATTGGAAAGAGATACATACAAGATGTGTTTTTAGCTTTTATTCCCAAAGTATAATTAAAAAACAAATAAACAAAAAAACAAACAAACAAAAAACCCTTATACGTACAGTATATGTACATTTTTATGAATGATTTTTAAGCACTGCAAATGTAATAATTGCGATATAAATTATATTTATATAAAAGAAAACAATAATTTGTACATGTATACATTAGGGCTGCAGCTATCGATTATTTTAGTAGTTGCTCAATCTATCAACTAGTTAGTTCGAATAATCGAGTAATCGGATTAGAAACATTTAATGCGTTTCAGAATACATTTTAGGAGTTATAAAACAAAGGCTTGCTAAGATTGCACTTTCGAAAAAGCATTAAATGCGAATACAAAATAAAATTGTCGGATATTTCTTCAAACTATGCAGACTTACACATTCATTAAAGAATAAATTAAAATACCTTAGTTTACCGTCAAACGGTATTAAAAAAATAAATAAATGAGGATCTATGTACAACAAAAGAACAATTTGCTAGCTGGCATAGCAAAAGTCCGCTGGTTTAAATGCTATAAAAATGCAAACTTTTCTACAATGCTTTTGAAAAAGGGTTCAAACATATATTCCCACAAAAAAAACTGCTAAGTATATCTATAAACTAAATTATGGATACATAAAAAACATAAGCTCAAACAAAAATTTTCCTTATGTTGGTCTTAACAGGGAGCAGCTGGAGTCAGCAATGTTAAATGAGTTATTTCATATTCACTGTTGCCACTAGAGGGCAGTGTATACACCCAAATCAATAAAAATAAATGCAAACATTTTCAAAACACTCCATTACAGGCGGCAAAATTTGATCTGAAACTTTTTTCTAATCCATTACTCGAATTAATCGATTAATTATTGCAGCACTAGTATACATGCATATGGCGGAAAACACAGACAAGGCTGGATTAGCAGTTTCTGCTCTTGCACTCCTCTTTAAAATAAAGTGTTGTATTTTAAGCCAAAAGAACTGTTGTGTTTGACAGAATAATATGTCTATATGCTGCCATAGCAGATTTATGGTGCATTAAGCCCCCGAACTATTTTTAATTGGTCCGTTTTACCCTGGAAACCCCCGTTTACAGTTGTCAAGCAACCGCTTTTGTTTCAACCCAGCCATAAAACGAAGGTAATTAATTATATTTATTATTCAAAATGTCTGTCACTTTAAGTTTAGAGTCAAAAATTGATGTCTGATATTTAGTTTGAAAAAAACGACAAAAAAATATTCACTCGCATATTTTAAACTTTTAAACAAATTACATCACAACGAAAAAATAGTGTCTGTAAAAAAGTCACGGATATCTACCTCATAACTATCGCTTAATTGTATTTTTTATTTTGATTGACGCAACTTTGTCTTTGATTGAAGCAACTTTTTTTGATTGAATAATAATAATAATAATTTTGTTACTGTCGCATTTTCCCCGATATTTTACATGATAACTAATCGATCCAAACAAAGAAAAATTGAAAAGAAAAAAACGTTTAGAAGGGTAAATATATGAAAAAGAAACTCTCGACCACTCCTTGATGTCTGCGATTTCTGCATCACGGCCTTTATATTACCATGTTTTACCCATAAAATCCCCAAAAAGTCCGGCTGTGGCCAATCTCAGTTGTGTCTTGACACTCGCTGATCGAAACAAGGTAAGTACACAATAATATCTCGTTAAAATCATGGTGTCTTTAATTATTCTCTCTCATGCTCTCACCTCCCATTGGGGTTTCACTGTTTATTTTATTTTATTATTATTATTTTTATTAAATGCCCTCCTGTTAAAAAAAAAAATTCCCACAGAAAATTGAGATTTTAGGCTTTCCAATGATGTATCACACGTGAATATAGGACAGTTCTGAAATTTGGCCAAATTGGAGGTCTCACAGCAAAAGTCCAATCACCTGGGTGTTTTCCGCCATATACCTTAACATCTTTTAAATAAAATACTGTATTTATTCACTTATTTTTTTTAATTGAAAAAATCCGCGGTGGACTGAGAGCGTGAAGTTTGAAGCGCAAAGTAGCGAGGGATCGCTGTAGTAAGAAAAAACACACACCCTCACTGAGTATACATTTATGTAATGAGAATTTATTACAGTACAGTACAGTACAGTACTTTATTTCCTCTTTGCACTTGCACTGAGGCAGAATGAGTGAAATGAATTTTAATTGGCTAATTTTTCACGGGCCCTACTTTAGACCAATCAAAACAGGAATGGGCGGGGTTTTGATACGGGACCGTTTTTTCCTGTGTTTTTCTGGGGGCGAGAGGGCGGGGTCTCCGCTCTGACTCACTCACTCAATGCTGCTGGACATACTGAGTTGCCAAGGTCGCCGAAAAAGGCTACTCACATCGTTTCTTCATTTGTTTCCTGCCAGAACTAAACTCCGAAGACTAAACCCGGTGAGTTTCTTTCTTTTTTAAGCTACTTTTACTCCTGTTGGGATGGCGCTGCTGTAGCCCCCGGAATATTTGCTGAACGTTGTGAAGCTCCTTCACTGTCAAATAAGCTCACATGGGAAGAGATGCCGGGGAGGCTAACCCGCTAGCCCACGTTAACCTCCTCAACCTGTGCAATGAAACGTTCTGTTGTACCGTAGTACAGATCATAAAAGCATTTCGCCAGCACCTCCTGAGCCCTTTGACCAGCGTTTTATTATCTTTTTTTTATGGCCGGACACTTTTTGATTAACCGTCTAAGCCTGGAAACTTAGCTGGCAAGTAGCTACTGAAGTGCACAGATTTTTTATTTATTGACTAATTGCCTTTTAATGCTATTAAAACGAATACGTACTCACATATTCGATTTAGGAGCCACATACTATGCCAAATAACCCAGTGTTGAGGGCATCTGGAGGGGATACCAGTGTTTGTTTGAACGTGCAGACGTGTTGCTCTTCTCTCAAACCGCCAGTGGTAAAGCTTGAGTGTGCTTTTTGGTGAAGATGACTGTAGCAGCTGTCTCTCCTGACCTGATCAGCTCTCAAATCTGCTGATATTAGTAAAGTACAGTACATGTTTTGCGACAGTAGTGCTGCAATGATTAATCAATGAACTCGAGTATTCGATTAGAAATAAAGATTCGAATTAAATTTTGCTGCTTCGAGGTTTCGTTTATTTGAAGTGGCGTTGTAATGGTTTGTTTTGAAAGTGTTTACATTTAGTTTTATTGATTTGGGTGGATACACTGCTTGTTTTGAAAGTGTTTACATTTAGTTTTATTGATTTGGGTGGATACACTGCCTGCCATCTAGTCTGCCTCGTTCACATGGCCTAATACATCTGTTTCCAGTTAAGACTAACATAAGCTAGGTTTTTGTTTGAGCTAATTAAAGGTGTAACGGTACATGTATTCGTATTGAACAGTTTTGGTACTTTGTGCTCGGTTCGGGACGGAGGCGTCCCAAACGGGTTTTTGACGTAATGTAACCCTTACTTTTCGAGGCTGTGAGTCGATCGGGTTACAGTTTCTTTGTGTAGATTATATTTACTCCGCCTTTCCTACTATATTGAGGACCAACACGGTAGGACAGTAAGAAACGTCAATGGCGTGACAAAGTGGCCGCCGCGAGAACGCAGTGAAACGCGGACGTTAAAGTCAATCAGCCAATGCACACCAGTCGCAGTGCGGCTGCATGTTAGACGCGTCCCAGAAGCGGCTCAACGCGATGCACACGAAAAAAACGGCAGATTTTTTTATTTGACACGAGACGCGGCCCTCCTGCGTCAATACTACTAGCTAGCAGACCGGAAGTCACTCGTGTAAAAATACGGTGGATCCGGTCGATTTTCAAACTAATATGCATTCGTAACCCACTTTTTGAGTCCATCAGATCTCTTGAGTGGTAGATTGGGGCACAGTTGACTTGTCTTTGTTGATTTACAATTGTCTTCTCTGCTATAATAATAACCAATACGGCCCCGTGTTCAATACAAAACCCTCCTACCACATCAAAACAAGTAGGAACTAATATTCACATAGGAACTAAAGTTACACAACATAAAATATACAATATAAATAAATACTACATCACATTTGTAAAATACAAACACATCATAAAATAAATAATAGCCCATTTAAATAAAATAAATTGAAATGAGCTAAAACACCTGTAATTAAATAATAAGAATAATACACAGATTCTGCTTACACAAATAAATTTATTAATTTCTGTGTGGCGCTTTAACTTGAGAAAATCCACCAATAAAGCTTTTGAAAACCGTTCATAAGAAAAAAAAATCATTGAGGCAATTCATTTGTAAAATACTTGTTAAAATCTTTGTCATTGGGATTGCTTTTTTCTTTAGCACAGAACTTCTTTTTTCTTTTTTCAAAAAGAAAGCTGGCCAATGCGCGGGGTCTGAAAGGCAAATTGTTATTGGATTATTATCTTTAAATACCCGCTACTTTTTGAGCAGAATTCTAGCTTTGTATAGGCTACTGTTCCTATTGTTGAAAGCACAAACATGTGTAATAAACAACTAGCACATTTATATTTTGCATTTTGTTTTCTTACTGTACTGAAAATGAATCGAACCGTGACCTCAAAACTGAGGTACATACCGAACCGAGATTTTTGTTTACCGTTGCACCCCTTGAGCTAATGTTTTTTTTAATGCATTCGTAATTTAGTTTAAAGGTATATTTAGCCAATTTTTGTGGGAATAGGCTATGTGTCTAAACCATTTGTTAAGAGAATTGTAAAGAAAAGTTTGTATTTTGTAGCATTTAAGTTAGTGGACTTTTGCTGTGTAAGTTAGCCAATTTTGTTGTACAATGATCCTTATTTGTTTATTTTATATACGGTTTGAAGCTTAGCTCAGGTATTTTAATTTTTTATGTTGCTTATCCGATTACTCGATTATTCGAACTAACTAGTTCATCGATTAATCGACTACTAAATTAATGGATAGCTGCAGCCCTATGCGACGGTAATGCATTATTCATTAAAACTGTCTCTTGGCCTGCCACGATAACATATTTTAGTAGGCGATATATTGTCTGATAAATTATTGCGATATGCGATATTATTGCCTGTTTTTTTTTTTTTTTTTTTTTAACCTATTCAGCCACGAATATAGTGAAAATACGTCCTCATAAATCACCTATTGAATTGCAATAAATTGTTATTCTTAAATAAAACGCAAACTATATTAAAATTTATAAATATTTATAAAAAAATGCATAATGAGTCATATTAAAGCTAGTTAGGTGCAGAATATGAAATAGGTGAGAAACCCACTGTCATTTTTGTTGTCTGCCAATTAGAGCCCATTAAAAGTGTTAATTTGATCCAAAATAAGTCATTTTATCCTGCAAAGATTACATGCAACAAATTTGAAGCCAAATTATGATCATTTATTACATCATATTAACATTGCCAATCAGATTTTTCATAATGGGTCATTTAAAATGTATTCATAGTGTAGAATCTAAAGAATATGCGATTGCCTCCAGAAATCTGAACATGACATGCTTTTATTTTGAAATGTTCACGTTTGCTAAGCCACTAATCGTAAGCTTTACACTCGGTAAAAAGAAACAAAAACAAAATGCATTTCTTTCGTCATGCATGTGGTGTCAGTAATCGATTTTTTTCCCTTTAGTTCGCATTGCTTGCAAATTCTTTAATCCAGCGATTTTCATGTTTGATGTGTCACCTATTAACCTCAATTTTGCGTTGTGGAGAAGACTGTCAATGTTTTATAGCAGACAAAGGGATTAGTACATTGTCCTTTTTCCATTAGCCTCAATGTAGCAATGCTAACGTTTTACAATGGTTAGTATAGAAGTGCTTCCTTATTTTGTATGTCTGACATTTAATTCAAAGGTGTGTTGACAGCCAATAAACATCTGTGAAAGCTACTGGAGTCTCATATGTAATCAACACGCACGTGTGCCGAGTGCACGCAGCACACGCACGCAGATATGTATGCACGCACACACGCGGCGATAAATCGCAGCCAGGAAAATTACCACCCTCATTTTTATTTACCGTGCGATAATTTGTCTTATTGCATGTCGCAACAGGCTTAACTGTCTGTTTCTTTTTAAAGAACAATGTAAACCTACAGGTATATCAATAAAGTGCATATGATATGAACTATCCCACAAGTCAGATGTCAGTATGGTACATGAACTATTTCCTGTTACTGTAATCAGCATGTTGGCCTTTTGAAAGTAAGAACACACCTCGCCTCACATATTGCAAGGATAATGGTGAGTACAGATTCCTTTACTATCATGACTAAAAGGGTGAGCTGAATCTAGAAGAGCAACTGAACAAGACAGCATGGATTTTCCCCCCTCTTCTGCCTTCCCATCTGGACTTAAAAGCATTGTCTATGTGCCATGCCATTGACTTGCACACTGAAAAGGGCGGACATATCCTCCCCTCAAATTACATGGAATAAGCACTAAACACCCCCAAACTAGGGCTGGAACGATTAATTGAAACATTTTTAATAGCTCAATATTTAAATAAAAGACAAAGTAGAAAAAAAAAAATCATATTTATTGTCATCACTCCAGACCTATTTTACTGCTGCTGAATCATGCACCACCCTGTGCAGAAATAAGTTGGTGCAATGGCAGCAAGCCAGGAGGAAAGAGTGTCATCATTTTGATCATTTATGGAAAGTTTGCATCATGGTTCAGTGGTAGAATAGTTAAAACCTAACCTAAAAGGCTGTAGGTTCGATCCACTGCCCTGGTGACCATATCAAAGTATCCTTGAGCGAGATACTGAACCCTACATTGCTGGATGCTGCGTCATCAGTAGGCAAATGAGATGACAATGTCAAAGTGCTTTAAGTGCATTGAAGGTTAAAAGAACATTAGGGCTGTTCCAAGCGACGAATTTTCTCCCAGTTAGCCGACTATTTTTACTATTAGTCGACTAATCTAATTAAAAAAAAAAAAAATTAAACTAATTTAGCAATGACATTTTTGTTGACGCTTATTAACTCACAAAACATTTTGAAACACTTCAATTCTTTATTAAAATACAAATAAACACATAAATAACAATAATAAATCACAAATAAACAAATGCAGATAGCATTAACTAGTGCAAAAGAATTGAATGTAAACAGATTCAGAACACTGACTTCGCTTTTCCAACATGATTCAAAACAATTCTTCAGAAAAAATTATATATCATAGTATAGCTAATATTTTTTTATAATAGTATTATAAAAAAATATTCATTGCCAATCAGATTTTTCATAAGGGTGACATTTTAAAGCTATTCTTAGTGTAGAATCTGACTTCTGAAGTAGATGGGATTAACTCCAGAAACCGTTATTTATGTGACGAACATGACATGCTTTTATTTTGAAATGTTCATCGGAAGTTTGTTCCCTAAACCGCTAACTATAAGCTTTACACTTCGCAAAAAAAGCACTTTTTGTCATTGCATGTGGTGTCAGTAATAGATTTTTTTTTTCTTTTCATTTTTTTCATTTGCAAATGCTATTAACCAGCGATTTTTCAGGTTTGAGGTGTCATCTTTTAACCGCAAGTTTGCGTTTTGGAAAAGACTGCCAATGTTTTATAGCAGGCTAAAGTAGGTTGTCTTTTTTCCCCATTAGCCTCAATGTAGCAATGCTAACGTTTACAGCGTTTAATATTGATGTGTTTCCTTATTTTATATGTCTGAAATTTTAATTCTACTGCATGTTGATGACCAATAAACATCTGTGAAAGAAACTGGAGTCATATGTCATCAACCTGCACGCACAAATCTATGCACATACGCAAGCACGTGGCGATAAAACGCAGCCGTGACATTTACCGCCCATGCAAGCATGGCATTGAAGAAACAGAACACAACAGTGTACCCTCCTTTGTTTCATTGAAATAAGTCAATGTTTTGGCCACTCTGGTGCGCTTTTTTGGCTTTGTGCAGCTTGCACTTGCATACCGGGCGTCCGACATTCTCAACTTTCCACGCATTTTCTTTAACCCTTCATTAACCGTCGACAGGATGTTATACTTGTCGACGCATTTATGTCATCGATGATGTTGACTATGTCGATTAGTATGTTAAAATTCCATTTACCACCATCCACCATGTTTCGATCCGATTGAAAATCAGGCCGGTCGGGCCATTTTTCAGACTGTCGGAATCAGGTGAAGTGGATTGGATTTTTAGTTTTGAAAAATTTGTCTATTTTTTAAGGGCTAAGAAGTAATAAAATAATCCAGAAATGCAATGGCATTGCCAAAATGCAGCGATTAATTGATTAACTCGATCAGAAAAAAAGCTGTGAATCAAATTTGTCTGCTTTGATGATTCGTTTAATTAGTGACGTTGTAATGGTTTGTTTTGAAAATGTTGCATTTAGTTTTATTGATTTGGGTGGTTACACTGCCCTCCAGTGGCAACAGTGAATATACCATAACTCGTCTAACATGGCTGAATCCACCTGCTCCTTGTTTAGACCAACATAAATAATGTATTTGTTTGAGCTAATATGTTTGTTTATGCTCTCGTTATTTAGTTTAGAAGTATATTTAGCAGAATACATGTTTGAATGCTATGTTAAGGGCTTTGTTTAAAAACCTTAGCATTTTATATCATTTAACCTTGCGTACTTTTGCTATGAAAGTTAACCAATTGGTCTTTTGTTGTACTCTGATCTGTTAAGTGTTAGCTGTGATCTGTAATATTGTTTGAACTACTGTGATGCAGACTTTGAAATGAAAGTTTCTAATGTGAGCGTTTATTTATAATCATTTAGAAAATCTGAACACAAAACATTTTCTCCCAAAGGCAATTTGACACTATGGTACTGTTTGGGTTTAGTGGAGCAGCTTCCATTTAATACAGCCAACGATTAAATGTTGACATAGTCATACAACAATCAATTATAAAATATACCGGATCGGTTTAAAAAGTAATACGGAACTATGAATAATATGTTTGTATATTTTCAGTTCAAACTACAATAGAATGAAAATTCTCTTCTTTTATTGTTCAACCTCCGCAAGATGCTGCGATAACCAAACAAATTTATGGCTAGCTCTTTGTGTTCATTTTAGGTTGGGATGCACTGCTCTATAAATCATGCTTTTCATGGTTCTTCTTTTACTAGAATGGTGTCCTTTTTGTTGGTGAGAGAGCACACAGCAACAGCTGCTATTCACAGCCAATGTGTGCATCTGTGTGCACAAGTTTGTTTTCTTTCTCCGTTTTCTATTCGTCTCTAATTGCAGCATTTGCGGAATGCCGCTCAAATGCAACTGGACAATAGCGACTGTGGATGAACCTTGTGTTCCTTGCTTTTAACTAAGCTACAGTTTGAAAAATGTCTATGTAGTGGAAACTAAGACAAGAGCAACTGGGAAATGTTTTTTACATTCTCACCAACAACTATCTGACCTATGTGAAAATTATTATTATTTCTTTTTAAGTATCATGGCCATGCTGTTAAACTTTAAAATACATGCAACTTGGCAATAACACTTTATATGGAAACGGAATATGTATGCACACCAAATTGCTTGCTTGTTTCTAAGTCGTTAATAGTGTCTCAGGAAGGGCCCATTTTCCTGATTCATTATATATCAATAATAGGCATGTGCCAGTATGAGATTCTCACGTTATAATAGGCTTAAGCCCAAATATCATGGTATTGCAATTAGGGCTGGGCGATATGGCCTTAAGCACGTATCGCGGTAAATTGGGCAGATTTACCTCGATAACGATAAATGACGATAAATTCGCCCAAGCGGACTGTTATATACAGGTATTTGATACACTGCCAATGGGTTTTCCCATTGGCAGTGTATTAAATACTTGTTCTCCCCACTGTAATTTGAAAATCTGAATCAATGCATGAAATACAGATTAACCGTTTCTTGTTAATTTATTTACCAGCTTTCAATTTAATATGTTTAACAATCGTACATGCAGTCTAAACATTAAGTATACAAAAATGTATTGTAAACAATAAGAATTCAAGTATGAACATTTATAACAGCTTGTATGGCTTGAACAATGTACATTGTCAAAATCAATATGCCAGTGCAAACATGTCATTGTAATACAAATGACTTACAGCTTGAACAGTACACTTCAAAAAGACAACTTATTGTCAATGGCTGCTGTGACATATTTACTTAACACAAGTGTTTACTTCAAGGTTTCAGTTTTTTTTTCCCCAGTGCATTTTTTAATACATGCAAGCACAGATGAACCCCCACACAGACACACACACATTAAAGCTGCATTGATTGATCTAATGACACAGAATTAAGCACATACAGAAAAATAGCTGGGGCCATTAAACAGCCATATTAAAATTTTCACTGTTGGATTGTACTTTATGCTGAATGCTTTAGTATCACAACATCCATCAGAAATCACACATAGACAGAGATACACAATAACGTGACATACTAATTGCTAGATGCAGTCCGTGCCCAATCCACTCATTAAGTTCAGCTTTTTCGCCAAGGTTTGAGCCGCTATCCGACTCCATCACGTTTTTTTTGTAGCGTTAGCCGCTAGCGTCAGCCACTAGCGTTAGCCTGTGGCTTGGCTACTAGTAGAAAGCATTGAAAGCATCCTCTTTGGAAATCGTGAGAATAAGGGAGGACAGCGGGTGAAAGCCTGTCTGGATGCCGCCAAGAGTCTATTTAATGTCGGGTGAAAGTTTGGCGAACCTCCCTTAAGCCACACTCCATCACGTTTGCTTGTAGCGTTAGCCGCTAGCGTTAGCCACAGGGCTCTTGTTTGTTTGGCTTCCTGATAACCACGTGGCTCCATACGTAAGCACACTTTCTGCTTTCTTAAAGGGGAATGAACATTTCCGAACAACACAGAGTCAAAGCGGGATGAAAAGACTATATTTTCTTGTTTTATTAAATTACCCAATTTACCGTCATGGTCAAAATTACGTCGCTCATCGTGAAGAATTTCGGTGCCGGTAAATTTTCGGTTTACCGCCCTGCTATAATTGCAATTATAGCTCTAAAATGTGTTAATTTGAGATATTTGGGAAGAAAACTTTTTCCATTGAACAGAATTTTTATTTTTCTAAACATATTAGCTTGGGGTGTGCCATCTTAGACACCCCACGATTCAATTCGATTAGGATTCAGGGTGCTCCGATTCGATTATTGACTGATGGTCACGATAACGAAGATGATCGTGGTTATCGCGATTATCGATACATCGTGCATTACCAATTCACACAATAGCCAAACAAATTTATGTCCGTTATTTATTTAAAATATCCCAATGATTCAACAAGAACGATGGAAACATGCCCATACGACAAAAAGCTGCCCTTAAGCTGTTTTTTTTTTTTTGTTGTTGTAATTTTTAAAAAAAAAATAAATATTTTTTTTAAAAGAAAGAGCAAAAACTGTAACCATTTTAAAGGGAGTACTTATTTTTGTCAACAATACAATAAAATTTACACAGGTGGAATGAATTCCACATTTTCTGGAAACAAAGTGTCTTTAGAAATAAGACTTCTTTTAACCAATATACTTTGTTTTTACAGATTTTTGTACTATTTCGCATGTTTGTAGTGTTACCGCTGTACTTAATCATGGTTTTACACGTTCTGCATATAACATACACGTTAGCGAATTAGCTAATTAGCTTAGCGCTTGGCGCTAACTATTAACATCTCAAAAACGATAACAATAAAGGCTAAACAGTACAAGAGGGTTCATGTACTCACCTCTTATAGTTGCACACGGGTCTTAGCAACACACTCAGGACATTTTTTAATTGAAATGACTTAAAACTACTGCTGGACATCTGAAAGACAAGGAGCAACGAACTATCTCTCTTTCACTCTTGCTCTAAAAAATGACTTGTGGACAAAAGCGCGACCGCCGGGTTGCACTTCTGTCCTTGCCTGTCGCATACACAAATTTACAGTGCCTTGCAAAAGTATTCGGCCCCCTTGAACCTTGCAACCTTTCGCCACATTTCAGGCTTCAAACATAAAGATATAAAATTTTAATTTTTGTCAAGAATCAACAACAAGTGGGACACAATCGTGAAGTGCAACAAAATTTATTGGATAATTTAAACTTTTTTAACAAATAAAAAACTGAAAAGTGAGGCGTGCAATATTATTCGGCCCCCTTGCGTTAATACTTTGTAGCGCCACCTTTTGTTCCAATTACAGCTGCAAGTCGCTTGGGGTATGTTTCTATCAGTTTTGCACATCGAGAGACTGACATTCTTGCCCATTCTTCCTTGCAAAACAGCTCGAGCTCAGTGAGGTTGGATGGAGAGTGTTTGTGAACAGCAGTCTTCAGCTCTTTCCACAGATTCTTGATTGGATTCAGGTCTGGACTTTGACTTGGCCATTCTAACACCTGGATATGTTTATTTTTGAACCATTCCATTGTAGATTTGGCTTTATGTTTTGGATCATTGTCCTGTTGGAAGATAAATCTCCGTCCCAGTCTCAGGTCTTGTGCAGATACCAACAGGTTTTCTTCCAGAATGTTCCTGTATTTGGCTGCATCCATCTTCCGTCAATTTTAACCATCTTCCCTGTCCCTGCTGAAGAAAAGCAGGCCCAAACCATGATGCTGCCACCACCATGTTTGACAGTGGGGATGGTGTGTTCAGGGTGATGAGCTGTGTTGCTTTTACGCCAAACATATCGTTTTGCATTGTGGCCAAAAAGTTCAATTTTGGTTTCATCTGACCAGAGCACCTTCTTCCACATGTTTGGTGTGTCTCCCAGGTGGCTTGTGGCAAACTTTAAACCAGACCTTTTATGGATATCTTTGAGAAATGGCTTTCTTCTTGCCACTCTTCCATAAAGGCCAGATTTGTGCAGTGTACGACTGATTGTTGTCCTATGGACAGACTCTCCCACCTCAGCTGTAGATCTCTGCAGTTCATCCAGAGTGATCATGGGCCTCTTGGCTGCATCTCTGATCAGTTTTCTCCTTGTTTGAGAAGAAAGTTTGGAAGGACGGCCGGGTCTTGGTAGATTTGCAGTGGTCTGATGCTCCTTCCATATTAATATGATGGCTTGCACAGTGCTCCTTGAGATGTTTAAAGCTTGGGAAATCTTTTTGTATCCAAATCCGGCTTTAAACTTCTACACAACGGTATCTCGGACCTGCCTGGTGTGTTCCTTGGTTTTCATAATGCTCTCTGCACTTTAAACAGAACCCTGAGACTATCACAGAGCAGGTGCATTTATACGGAGATTTGATTACACACAGGTGGATTCTATTTATCATCATCGGTCATTTAGGACAACATTGGATCATTCAGAGATCCTCACTGAACTTCTGGAGTGAGTTTGCTGCACTGTAAGTAAAGGGGCCGAATAATATTGCACGCACCACTTTTCAGTTTTTTATTTGTTAAAAAAGTTTAAATTATCCAATAAATGTTGTTCCACTTCATGATTGTGTCCCACTTGTTGTTGATTCTTGACAAAAAAATTAAATTTCATATCTTTATGTTTGAAGCCTGAAATGTGGCGAAAGGTTGCAAGATTCAAGGGGGCCGAATACTTTTGCAAGGCACTGTATTTTCCAGTCTTTTAAAGAGTAAATCTCTCTCACAGTAACCGTTAGCATCCATCATAACGTGCGTGCGCCCGTTAACGGTGCCCGGGCGGCAGACGTGTCTTGAATTTCGTTCTGCTACGAGCGGCTCCCATAAAGTTATGAGGGAAAATCATCGTTTTTGAACCTTTATGAATCGTAATCGAATCGTTCTGTGTCGAATCGCGATGCATGTAATAATCGATTTTTGGGAACTCTAATATTAGCGAATTCAAACATAAGTATAATGTTGAAATAAATTTTAAAAAATAATAATAATTACTGAAAATATTCTAAATAAAATTAAAATAAATGCAGTTCTTTAGGTGAACCTAAACCCATAGCCACAGCTCAACATTATTACCATCGGAACAAAAAAAATTGAATTTTTTTCCATAAAAAGCACAACACTGACAGTTGCGAGAGGGGGAAAACATGTTTTACCACAGCTAGACACACTGAACACGCTGGAGTTAACTCTCCTAGCTGGTGGGAAATGTTCATGACGTTGACTTTAATTTTGTATAAATGCGAAATCATATTGGAAGTATTGCCTCCTCGGCAGCCACCCTCCGCAAACATGTTTTACATGTCGGTTGGCCCTCTTACTCTAAGCCGCAGCCGTCTGTAACTTTTCTGTAGCCGAAGTATTCCCATCCCTGCAACAACCGCTGGGGGAGGATTGAGTCTTGCTGCTGCAAGCGAAGGATTTCTCCCTGCATTTTTAGGACATAAAAAATAGTTTATACCTTAGGGGCGCTATGACGGAAAATTTTGCAGTTTTGAAACTGTGAAATTTTCATACCGCGGTATACCTTGAAACCGGTAATCAGCACATGTTTAATCAATACTGAAGTAGATTTGGAGTGAGATCGAGAGTTTGGTAAAGAAGTTTGTTTGTTGTGAATTTTAGACTATTTATATCTGAATAACTGATATGTTTTGTGAATAGAAGCCTGTTGTTCTCAATTTTATTATTACTATAATGTGTCATGTTTGTTCTTGGCCTAAATAGAATTCCCCCCTCAAAATACAATTTATACTCAAGTCAGGGGCGGAGATTGGGGGGTTGCGCCCGTTTTGTAGATGTAAAGGGGGCCAGGGTGAGCGAGGGAAGGGGCAAAAACTCATGTATGATGATGCACACAGCTATAATATTGTGTTAAAGCAGGCATACATATCACAGCTAACATCAAACTCTGCGCTAGCACCACCCCACTCCCACTAATACAGTACAGTTAAGTTGGTGCCTCAATGAAGCGATAACCCAGTCGTACTCATGGCACCTGGACCCTGATCAGATTTGTTATGCCACAGACTACAGTGGGACTTGTGGGTTTTTTCCCCCTTTGTTTTGCATTTTTGGGCTGGTGCGACTTATCGTCTTAAGCAAAAAAAAAAAACCAAACATGTTTTTGTATGGCATTTCAGATTTAAAATATTAATACAGTGGTAGCTAAATTCGTATGTAGAGGTACCACTGCATAAGAATGGCAAAGTCACCATTACCAATCCAGAAACGGCTCCCGAGACTAGGTTTCTGAGGTGTTGTAATAAATTGGTGTAAAATGCTATTCTATAGCCAATCAGAACTTTCCTTGCATTCTGACTCATGATTGGTTAATAATTGTGGCACATTTGTAACACTGTCATGCACATTTGTAACACTGTCATGAATCGCAAGCAGGAGGGAGTGAATTGCACACACATGGGAATGTGTGATTGTAAGTAAACAAAAGGGGATACGCAAGCGCTGAAAATAAAGTAATAACCAAAATATATTTGTGAGTTCTGGCAAAAAACAAAATAAATGTACAAAGAGAGCAAGTTATACACTTAAAACGCGCTTTGATGCTCTATTTCCAATTACGTACATAATATGCTCTTATTACATTTGTGTAATTGTGCCACAAATCTAACATATTTCCCCAGAATACTGAGAATTTTAAATTAATTAATCTCATTGCTATACTGATTATAATAATCCTGATCATCATTTTAGCCATAATGGTAATGCCCTGCTGTGCTCTTAACCCTGCAGTCAGTGTGAGAAATGGCTTATTTTCATGAAACAGGACAGAGTAATTTCAACTAGGGTGATGTAATTCTTTGTCATCTGTGTATTTACACAAACAGAAGTCTATTACTAGAAACACTTTTACTAAGTCATGGTAGTCGCCTGATAAAGTGCTTTAGACAGTGGAAGACAAATGTAAATTGTCTCTTTTACTCAAATTTTTTCCTGTTATTTAAGCATTATGTTTTGGGAATTTTTTTTGTGTGTATGTGGGTGTTATACTTTATGCACACCCCCCCCCCCCCCCCCTTTATTTTTACTTCCAACTAGCAACTCAAACTGGGAATGTCACAACAGTTTTCCATTGATTATTCTTAAACGCAGTTTTTGACGTTTTCATTGTCACATACAGAATATTTACTTTTGTGTCCATCTTCTTTGTTGCGTTTTATTGGGGTTTTTTTTGTTGAGTTTTTACTGCACACAAAAACTAATCATTAGTGAAAGACATTGGATTTGTTGCTATTAAAAAAAAAAACAGTCTTTGCTGCTCAGTCTCACAATTTGTCAAACAGGATTAATGAATCTGAGCTGCGGGTGTAGCTTATCTCATAAAGTTTAGCAGTTGAACTTTTAAAAACACACCTTCACTGTTCATTAGGACTAATGTTATTGTTTTTCTACTGCAGCTATTTTCCCCATGTTTATTATTTTTCATTGTTGGCAGTCTGTCACCTCCTGTTTCCATTCCCCTAAGGAAATGACTCTTGTATAGTAAACTGAATGTGTCGCAATGTGACCATGAGAATCAAACTGACTGTAGAAAGTTCCTCTTTTACATCAAACTGTCTGTCTGCATGTCTTAACCATTTCGTGCGCTACCATGCTGCCTCATGACCTCGCAAACTTCCTGCTCATGTTTCACTTTCATGCACCTTCTTGTCAAGCGAGACAACAGCTCTCTGTGAGTGTTTTCAACTTTCTGCTCTCGTGCCCACTCGTGTGCAGGTGAAGTGCATTTTGTGCACAGGATGTACGTTTTTTCTCTGGCAGTTTTTAAAGTGCACTTGGTTAACTGAATAATAAGCATGCTATTTTACTAGTTTTCTGCCTAAATGGACTGTAGACGAATGAAAAGTATGGTTTTTAATTGTTTTAATGACTGTAATAGAGTTATATTTGATGAAGGAAAATTTAGAAAGTTTTTATTTGTTGGCACAAAACTGTTTATCTTTTGTAGGGTGATCAGAAATCAGGCCAGATCACATCATTTTTATAAGATCAGTATCGAAAAGATGGGATTTTTAAAAGGCATTTCCTCATTTTGAAGTATTTGGTCGTTGGCTGTCATAGACAACGATGGGTGTCCAGTCCATTTTGACTAGGAACAGCCCTCCCAGTCAAAATGGATTGGACGTCTTACCGCAGTCAGTGGCAGTGAAACACGATCACTCAATGCCAGCCTTCCCAGTTAATATACTGTAAATTTAATGTCTATCACTGTCAATGGCACTGAATGAGTTCAGGGTTACAAGTGACAAAATAATCCAGAACTATTACAATTAGGGATGTCCCTAATTCGATCACATGACTGGAACTGTGGTCCGAGCACGTTATTTTTAGAAGATCGGAATCTGGTGGAAAAGATCGTGTTTTTAAGGTTTTAATTTAAGGGCTACAAAGCATTAAAATAATCAAGATGGACAAAGATATTGTCAGAAGAATAAATTATTAAATAAATAATAAATTACTGAGGTGTCAGATCAGTACTCAGTAACGACAGATCCCTTAAAACTGGGTGACTCGAACTTGGGCGTAAAAATATGTGATGTGAACAACTCTCATCTTTTGTTTTGATGTTAATTTTTCTCAAGAAGAATTAAGATTATGGATTAAATCATTGCTATTATAGCTGTTTCACTGTTAAATCCATTGTGCAGGCATGAAAATCTCTCACCTTTCGGCGAAATTCAACGTTTTGAAGTCAAAAAGGGTGACCTACGTGAATTGCGTAGATCCGAGGAGAAATTCTTTTTTTTTTTTTTTTTTTTTTTTTTTTGACGGGGGGGGGGGGGGATTTTATTAAATTAATTATTATTATTATTATCATTATCATCATGTGATTAATTTTAGTACGTAAACTGAGCAATTCAGAAATCGGTCCTTTAAAAAAGTGACACTTGGACAGTCAGCAAATCCTTCTAGATGCTCCGCTGACGAGAACCAATCATCGGCCCAAACTGCGTTCCATTATTCCAATCGCGCGCACTCTTTACATGTACATGGAGTGCTTGGAGAGCCTTTGGTTTCATTGCAAAGCTGCGAAAACAAAAAGCAGGCCTTATTCACACCGGGGCAGACCAGAGCCCAGCATAACACTTGCCTGTATTTGCCAGCAGATTGAATTTGGTGAGTAATGGTTTCATCCGTTTTCATATTTTGCGATACAATAAAGTTACTGCCATTCGTTGCAGCTTGCGTTGAACATTGCCAGAGCTAGCCAAATCTCCCGTGAAAAAATAGCTCCCGTTTTATTTGGCGTCAAACTTGTGTATTTAGCGCTAATATAAACGAAGAAATGCACTGTTGAGTCAAATTAAGCGGCATGCTCTCGGATGGAGGGGGGCGCCTCGCATCGCTCCCGTCGTCCGCCTGAGACGCGTTATTTCCGGCTGGGACTTGAGCTGACGGCCGGTATCGGCACAACACCGGCCCGACGAGTGCTGGGATTGATTATTTTAAGGCTTATCAGAAATACAGTGATCCCTCGTTTTTCGCGGTTAATGGGGACCAGAACCCGCCGCAATAAGTGAAAACCGCGAAGTAGCGCCCCCCCTCACTTTTTTTGTGCGTGTTCAATGTATTTATTTAGATTTTACATTGGGGAAAAAAGATATATATATAGGACATGTTTTTTCACTTTTTCCCCCCAAAGTATCATTTATAAATGTTTTTTAAGCACTTCAAAATGTAAGAATTATGATAAGTTTCAAACATGTTACTGCCCCACCAAATTTTTTAAACAAGAACAAAGTAGTAAGAAAATGCTTGGCCTTATTAAATGCTTCATATTGAGTCTACTCAAACCCTCTGAGGCTGCTCACTTTGTTAAACGATTGACACATGTGCAAACTTTTTCTATGATTGATTTTTTTTAAGTGTTTTTTTTTATTTTTTTAAGCAACTTATTTTTTGATTGAATAATAATAAAGACACAAATGTTTTAGCCAAAATGTGGCCCAAACGCAAAACAACATTACTTCAATGGAAAAGGTTGTTTCAATCAAGAAAAATTGTTTTCAAATGCTTTTTTGTCTTAAATTTATTTTTGCAATCAAAAACACATTTTTTAATTGAAGTGACTTTTTTGGGATTAAAAATATATATTTTGATTGAAGCAACTTTGTTTTTGATAGAAGCAACTTTTTTTTTTTGGATTGAGTAATAAAGACACAAATCCACCTCCATAGTTATTGAGAGAGAAAGAAATTAAGAAAGCTTTAAAAATAAAAGCCACCGGGAAGTCAGATTTTTATTTTATTTTTTTTATTAAGTACTTGTTCATGTGCCCCTTTTGATCTACGAGCACCCGCCCCTCCACCGGTCTCTGCACGGCCCTGCTGAAACACAGTGTGGGTCGACAGAGCTCAATATTTTGTTGGGTTGTACAGTGTACTGGAACATATTTCCTCCACACCCTTCTCACCTTTTTAACCTCTGACCCATTTTAATGCCTGATTGTGACTGTTACATCCATTTGTTGGTTAGTCATGCTTTGGTTATGGCCAAGGGGTAGTAAGCAATGTCTTCTCATTAACTCTGTCATTGCCAGCCATTTTCCCAAAAGACAACCCTTTTAGTGCCAGTTTTGGGAATTTTGACTGCTCTTTAAAGTGCAAGGGCAAAGAATGTGTTTTATGAGCATTCAAACATGGATACGAGGGCTGAAAGATTAATTGGTTTTAGATTGAAATTGTGAATTTAGGCATCGAAATATTAAAATCGCCAATGCTGCGATTTATTCAATGTGCCTGACTGTGCTTAATTGACCCAGGATCTGTTATGATAACTAATAAATCTGCATAATTTATTATAACAGGAAGTATTTGCGTTTTACTTTAAAGGGATCCACGGATAGAAAGACATGTATTTCTTAAAAGATAAATGTTAGTATAAGTTATAATAATTTGATATTGAAACCCCTCTTAATGTTTCCGTTTCAATAATATTTGTAAAATTATTTTAACTAGTAGGTCGCCATTGTTGTTCACGTCGCTGGGCGGTGACGTCACAGGGCCACGCTGCCGTACTTCACAGTGTCACTCAAAAAAAAAAAAAAAAGTGTCTTTAATTATGTATGGTAGTGATTTAAATACGCCACAAGGTGTCAACGGCGAGTTTTAAATTAATTAGGGATCAAGCCAATGAGTGCGTTTTGCCCCTTGACTGACAATGGGGTATAAGGCAGAGAGAAAGGAAGGTGGACACAGACGTTCAGATTCGTCACTTGGACCGCCCCATTTATTCGCATAAGTGTCATCAACTCCTTCACAACAAACATAAGTATCACATAGTGAAAATACAACAAAAATTATATATCTCTCAAAAAGTAATGTTCACAAAAAGTGCTTCAGTATTTATTAATGAGGCCCTGTTCTCACACAGTTAAAAAAAAAAACAATGAAAAAAGAACTGGCATTCACAAATTCACACTCAAAATATACATGAACAATACACATAAAACTTACCCAGAGTTCGGTCAAATTGTATTTAAACATTTTAGCAACTCATTAAGCTTAACAAATACACTGGATGGCAATATTTAGTCACAATATACAAACTATGATGCTGGGAGCCATTATCAGAAGTCTCGCTTGTTGTGACTGACTACTACGGTGTCAGTCGAGGGACAAAATGCACTCAATGTCTTGAACTCTTATTAATTTAAAACATGCCAATGACACCTTGTGTATTTAAATCACTACCTTATATAGTTAAAGAGTGACACTGTGAAGTATGGCAACGTTGCCATGTGACGTCACTGTCGTGCGACATCAGCAACAATGGCCAGCTACTAGTTAAGTTTTTTAATTTAAATTTTACAAATTTTATTAAAACGAAAACATTAAGAGGGGTTTTAATATCAAATTAATATAACTGTTAATTAATATCGCTGTTTGTTGTCACGATGCAGAAATCGCGGACGTCAAGGAGTGTTCGAGATTTTCTTTTTCATACATTTACCCTTAAAAACGTTTTTTTTTCCCCGTGACTTTTATACTTTTTTTTTTTAAACGAAATATTAGACATCAATTAATGATTCTAAGCCAAAAGTGACAGACATTTTGAATAATAAATATAATTAATTACCTTCGTTTTATGGCTGGGTTGAAACAAAAGCGGTTGTGCGACGTCTGCAAACGGGGGTTTCCAGGGTAAAACGGACAAATTAAAAATAGTTCGGGGGCTTAATGCACCATGAATCTGCTATGGCAGCATATAGACATATTGTTCTGTCAAACCCAACAGTTGTTTTGGCTTAAAATACAGCAGTTTCTTTTAAAGAGGAGTGCAAGAGCAGAAACTGCTTTTTCAGTCTTGTCTGTGTTTTCCGCCATATATTGCGATATACTATATATTGCAATATTAAGATAGGGAATGGGACGTACTACGTCACTGTTTGGCTAGGCCGCCATGCTGGCAATATGCTTCCGGCAGGCTCAACGGGGATTGTAACGTGTGGTAGTGCTAATCTAATTCCTTCGGTGTATTAGAAAGAAAATATGGGTGTGCATTGTTGTGTTACCGGGTGCAACAGTGTCTCCTGCGACAAAAAAAAAAAGGGCGAGGAAAACTGGACTCACTTCTCACCGTTTTTCTGCATGGAGGACCAAATATCAGAAGGCACGACGGATGGCTGGGTTGCAGCGGTTCGTCGGAAAAGCATTTCTTTTGATCATATTTCTGCTGGAATGAGAGCGTGTTCCCGTCATCTCTACTCTTGTAAGTTGAACGATTTATCCATTTTGGTTTCAATACGTTTTTTTATTTTTTTTACCGTTGTGTAAATCTGCCTCGGTAGCAATGCTAACCTACTCCTCCTTCTCACCTACCTGTTGTGTTACTAGGTAAACCTGCTGACAAGACATCCCGATTGGTCACCATCTCTCTTCTTGGATTATTTGACAAAGAAAATTTGTTCAATTGAGTGGTTCCATTTGTCTTGTGTCGGAATCAAACAAGCCCCTGCAGCAGACGCCGTCTGGGTCTGCCTTTCTTGCTGATAAACTGTGGGCTTTTAACTTGTGAAAATGCAAGAACTTTAATGCACATATTTATTCTGCCTGGCTATTTAACTAAGGCCAGTGAAGTGTTGTTGTTTTTTTTCAACCACTTTGACAAAGACACGTTTCATTGTAATGTTGAATTGATAAATTCTATTATTATTTATAATTATTCTTGTTTGCACTAATGTAGACTTTAGACTGTCAATTCAAATAGTGTTGGAAAAGTTGCAATACCTAAAATAGAAATGCAAGAACTGTAATGTACATATTTATACACCTTTATCTACCTGAGGCCACTGAATGTTTTTTAACTGCTTTGAAAAATACAGGTTTTGTTGTGATCTTGTATTTATATAGTATATAGCTTTTTATAATGTATTATGTATTATAATATTTGCTACCCCTGTCAGAGTGTGGGCCATTTTGCACTAAAAGGATTTTAAACTGTCAGTTCAAATATTGTGTTGGAGAACTTGCAATACCTAAAATGGAAATGCAAGAACTTTAAACCACATATTTATTCTGTCTGGCAATTTACCCAAGGCCAGTAAATAGTTTTTAAACTGCTTTGACAAAGACACATTTATGTTAAACTTGTATATATTACTTATATAATATTTGCTGACCCCGTCAGAGGGTGGGCCTTGTTTGCACTAATTTAAAGATTTTAAACTGTCAGCTCAAATATTGTATTGGAGAAGTTGCATTACTTGAAATAAATCTATTGCAACTTATCAGTCCCAGTTCTTGTCTACAACACTGTCCACACATTGTCAATGCATATTCCAAATAGAATAACAAAATTAAGTCACCTGACTTTGTAATTATTACACCTGTTTATTATGAAGACCTGAAGTAAACAACAAGCAGTTACAGTTTGTCAAGAAGTTGTTCAAGTCATGTTTTGGTATTCATATTTTATTGACTTTTCACAACAACACTTGGGATCGTGTTTGTAAGAGCAGAGCAAACTGAAGTTTCAGCGTGCACTCTTCGCCTTTCCAACCTCTCATAACGCTCCGATGTGGTGCGCTTGACCTCAGAATAACCCAAGAAGAGATATGGTGACCAATCGGGATGTGTTGTCAGCATTTCATATGCAGGTTTTCCTAGTAACACAACAGGTAGGTGAGGAGGAGGAGTAGGTTAGCATCGCTACCGAGGCAGATTTACACAACGGTAAAAAAAATAAAAAAACGTATTGAAACCAAAACGGATAAATCGTTCTACTTACAAGAGTAGAGATGACGGGAACACGCTCTCATTCCAGCAGAAATATGATCAAAAGAAATGCTTTTCCGACGAACCGCTGCAACCCAGCCATCCGTCGTGCCTTCGTGATCTGATATTTGGTCCTCCATGCAGAAAAACGGTGAGAAGCGAGTCCAGTTTTCCTCGCCCTTTTTTTTTTTGTCGCAGGAGACACTGTTGCACCCGGTAACACAACAATGCACACCCATATTTTCTTTCTAATACACCGAAGGAATTAGGTTAGCACTACCACACGTTACAATCCCCGTTGAGCCTGCCGGAAGCATATTGCCAGCATGGCGGCCTAGCCAAACAGTGACGTAGTACGTCCCATTCCCTATTAGAAGAATTTTCACCAGATGACTTGAATAACTTTGTTTGGGAAGACTTTGGTTGATTCACCATGATAACATTGTGTTCATATAATACAGTTTATTCCAGGCTAAGGGTCTTTATCTGTGAATTATGAAGATTGATGTTTGTAAAAGGGATCCCGGAGACTGCATGTATCGCGATGGCGATGTTTAGACGATATATTGTGCAGGCCTATTATGTACAGTGTAATTAATTTAATTTTCAAATACGTATGGCAGGAAACAACACTGGTTTTTTAACCTAATTCTAAAAACTTAAAACGGCTCTATATCACTTGAGTGTCTTTGCATCATTAATCATAACTTTCAATCATTCATTCATTTTCCATGCTGCTTTTCCTCACAAGGGTCGCGGAGGGGCTGGAGCCTATCCCAGTTAACTGCGGGCAGTAGGCAGGGTACACCCTGAACTGTTTGCCAGCCAATCGCAGGGCACAAGGAGACATACAACCATTCACGTACACACTCATACCTGCGGTCAAGTCATAACTTGTATGATGTAATTCCAATATGACTTTGTGAATTTTACACTGACGCTTGATTTGAAGGAAATCATGAATGGAATTAAAATCACAGTATCGAAAGAAAAATAGCAATTGGTTGTTTTTTCTAAAATTGTTAAGCCCTAAGAGACTATCATATGTAAGATAAGTCTGTTTTTTCTACCTTACTTTGGTTTCATACTAATAGGAGAACATACGTGAGTTTCATTTCTTTTGCCATTTGGAGGACCAAAAAATGAAGCTAGCAGGCTTTTTGTGAATTTCAATGACACCTTAAACATTTGAATGATGCCAACTTTCTATGAAACACACACACAAAAAAATCAAAAAATAAAACGTGTTTGTTGGCAAAAAGGACATCTTGCAACAAATAACGCTGTATCAACAATGTAACATTTTCTGGTGCATCGTCAATTGTTGGCTGATGCGAGGTCGGTCCCAGTTGTCCCACCTGTTTTTCAACATTTACACAGCTGGCAAAGCATTTTAGACTCTGTCTGACTAGATTTTTGGTATTTAGCCACTTTCCCACTGACCACAGCAGGTGCATCTATTACTGTTTTATTGATGAGGGATAGGACTCTGAGATCTGCAACGTTGGAATGTTTTATCCACACTAAAAACTGTTTACCAAAGTGTGTCAGTGGGAAATTACAGTAATTTAATACTAAAGACGTTTATTTTACATTTGTGCATAACACATGAATTGACCCAGGATTTTAGGAACTGTGTTGATTGCGTGATTTATATTAATATATATACTGTATACTTGTATACTGTATACATACTGTATGTATGTATGGGTTTATGCAGTTAATTTAAAAGGATTAAAAGTCATTAAATTGATTTTGTCAAAATTCAGTCCTTAAAAAACATTAAACTACATATTCAAGGCATGAAAAATTATGTAAACTTCACGTTAAAGAAACTTTTTTTTTATATAATTTATTTTTTACATCATTTATTAGAGTTTATTAGAGTTTTCCGATATTATCGGGTAGCCGATAAACCCATTCTAAAATGATATTGGATAATATCGACATCGGTTTTTCATTATCGGTTTTGGGGCAGTATGCATCTTGCTTTCAAAATGAATGTAGACACCTTTTGCCTTTGTTCAAGGGCTGGTCACAGCTTAGCACAGCAGCTATGACCATTAGATGTCTCCAAACGAAGATGCTCGGGATTTGTTATGTAAGCATACCATTTGCATTCATGGGGCAAAATTAATTGAAATGATTGAAAAATAATGAGATATAAACTCATGACATACCTCATTCACTGTACTGAAGCTGTGTGCCGTTGTTGTTATTTTGAGCCAGAAGCACTGTGTGAGCCGTATCTGATATGGCAGTGCCTTATTGGCAGTTTGCACTTCATCCAAAAAGCTGATGTTTGCACTATTTTGATTTCAATAATAAATATTGTGGTTAGAAATGTACGATAATTATCGGTCTGATAATTAACAGTCCGATAATAGGAATTATGACATCATACCAGTAAATCCAATAACATTATATATTATTGGGCCTATTAATAATAATTTTGGCACGGTGTCGGTGTATTGGGATGTGTGCGTTTGTTTCCACTCCTGTTTTGCCAGTATGCAAAGTTTTGTTACTGTTCTAGAAGCCTTACTTTTCCATCACTGAGTAATGAACCTTACTATTGTAATTAGCAAATGTTTGCATTTTATAGTGTTTACAAGTTATTGAGAGGCCTTTTAGTTATTGATAGGCTTGCTGTCCTATAATTGCCAGGTTAGGAAAGTTATTTCATGGACCAAAATGACAAACGTCTCCTCTCCTGTTGCACCAAATGTTTTATCTGCTGACAAAGCACAATACTTGTCGGGTTTATATTTGTTTTAGTTCTGTGCTTATTGTTCAGAGGAACACATCGTCAATGATATTGACTGATTGATTGTGATTGACTCAAATTATATTTATTTGAAAAATTAATATGGGCACTTTATTTGAAGTCAAAATCGTTCTTGTCTTTGTTTTGTTCATTATAATAAGGTTCATGTCATCATGAAAATTCTGGTTAGGTCAAAGACAAATCTATACTGAATCCACCACTAGTATTTTTGACCTACAGGTGTTCAAAAACTCAGGTGAATATACATTGAAAAATTATATATATGTTATTGGTTATCGTATCAGTATCGACCTTAAGGAGCAGCAAGTTATCGGTATCGGTTTCAAAAAATGGATATTGTGCACCCCTAATTGTGGTGTAATCTAGGCACTTTTTCCATAACTTAAGTTGAAATTGTGCTCTAATTTTTCACAGAATGTTTATTGGAAAACCTTCAGGTTGTTATATTTATCATTATTAAAGTATCCAGTGGGGCATAACAATACAATTAGCCATAATATGTTAAATCCATGACTGCATATATCGGTTTTGGTTTGAAATCTGTATCGGATTTCTAGATTTGGACAACATCTGAATATCTGTTACAAAGTAGTTATTGAACAACTCTACTTATAATTTGTGTGTGTGAAACTGCAATTGCGTATGGGAATTAAATTTGTTTAATGTGACATTAAAAATCCTTAAATGATATTTGCTGATAACTGTAGAAACCCTGATAACACATATATTTTTTAACTCATACGTGTTGCAGATTACTTTTTTTTGTCTTTTTTTTCAATTATTATTATTTTGCAACCCCCCCCCCCCCGCACACACACTGACTCTTATTGCAGACACTCTAATTTCCCAAGTTTTATATAATGTCACACACCGAATAATAACTCAAATTTTACATTATCATTCGTAGACTCAATTCACTGAAGTCTGCCTTTTAAAGACACGCAAACATTCAATTCACAGATCCTGTAGTTCTCAATTACAAACTGGCATACATTGGCTTCACACATGCTCCAGTCACACACATACTGTACATCATCACCCTTTGTATCTGCTGCAGTCTTGTTGTCATGCATGACTTGGTAGAACAGGAGTTGTATTGAGCAGAGTAGTTGGTGGAATTTTTACGCTGCAATGGTTGCTAGTGGTCAGAGAGCTACTCTGCCTCCTCCTCTTCAAATTCCAAACACCTCCTTTACTTTCCCACTTGCCTCTTGCCCTGGGTTGTTTTCCCTTACTATTGTTCCCTGAATGTGTCTTGCCAGGGTCTCCACACTCACTTTCTCCATGTAACGTTAGTTTTCATAAAAGCCTAGCTAAGATGTTAACAATATTCAGTCCATTGCTAATATGAATATAGATAATAATGAGTCAACAATTTTTTCCATTTTGAAAATTTGTCTTGAGCACTGGGAGTCCTCAGGTTATGATGTCCTTGACCTATGACGTTTCGATTTTACGACGCCAGTGTCTCGTTGCCATTCAGTCCTCAGCGCCATAGTTTTTGCTTAGCTAATGAATAGTGCTCGACTGTATTTGTGCGCCGGGAGAAATCTTTGCCTTAATTTCACCCTCCCTTTTTCACATTATGTCCCCAAAGAAGAAAGCTAGGTCTACTAGCTGGGTCCAAAAGAAAAGCAATTACCATAGAAACAGTATTTAACATCATAAAAAGAACGGAGAATGAAGGGACACTGACGTACATCGGGAAAGATTTCAAACCAAAGTTGAAACGCTGTGCAAAAACACCTTGCTCATTGCCAAAAGCAGTTTTGTGTTGACATAGGCCTTGCTTCGTCAACAGTCCAGACCGAGCACTTCAAAAACCAAACCATTACACCCCTAGTAGATAAAGCACCTTCTTTTTTTTATTTTAATTTACCGTAATTTTTGGATTCTGCGGCTTATAGCCCAATGTGGCTTATTTGTTGATTTATTTGGGTTAATAGGTAACACTCTATTTGACAGCGGCATCATAAGACTGTCATAAGATCGTCATAAATATGACATGACACTATCATGGACATTACTGAATGTGTATGAAAGATGTCATTAAGTGTCAACCTGCAAATTGTCATTTATGTCCAGCTCAGATCTTTTACATCCATTCAAAAGTGATATAATTTGCTGGATAACACTAAACGACATGTTATAAGCATTCATGCTCATGACAGTGTTATGTCATAATTATGATTGTCTAATGACAGCCTTGTGGCACCACTGTCAAAAAATTGCTACCAAATACCATAACTAGCAATTAATGAAACAACTGGAACAGTAACTGAAGAAATAATTACAACAGAACATGACTTTTGATTGTTATTTACATCTGTAGTGCTCCAATGCATGCTAGCAGGCATGTCGGACAACAACAGTGTTGACAGCAGGTGGCAGCAGAGGTTGACTGTCTCCCCCAATGGAGCGATGGTGGCCAAATGAAGCTTCTTAAAGCAATGAATCATGGGGGTTCATATGGTCTAATGACAGTCAAATGATGCCGCTGTCAAATAGTTACCGGTTAATATCTATTGGTGTAAATATCCCATAATACGGTGAGGACAGCTGCGGCTTACAGTCAGGTGCGCCTTATAGTCCGAAAATTAATAGTTTTTTTCCGAGGTATTTTAATGTAAATTTCGACTTTAATGGTGAACTCAGAATTACACTGCTGGCCAAAAGTTTTGGCACCCCTACAATTCTGTCAGATAATGCTTAATTTTTCCCAGAAATTGATTGCAAATACAAATGCTTTGGTAGAAATATCTTCATTTATTTTGCTTGCAATGAAAAAAAACCTCAAAACAAAATGAAAAAAAAATATACATTAAATCATTATCATTTTACACAAAACTCCAAAAATGGGTATAATAGTGTTATTTTCTTTGAAGGCCTCGTTTTCTTTCCTGTGAAATCTATGTTGATGCCTTTTCCCAAAAAGCTCTACTTTTGTCTCATCTGACCAGAGAACATTCTTGCAAAATGTTTTTGGCTTTCTCAGGTTTTGGCTAACTCCAGCCTAGCTTTTTTATGTCTCTGGGTCAGAAGTGGATTCTTCCTGGGTATCCTACCGTAGAGTCCCTTTTTCATTCAGACGCCAACGGATAGTACGGGTTCACACTGTTGTATCCTCGGACTGCAAGACAGCTTGAACTTGTTTCGATGTTAGTCGAGGTTCTTTATCCACCATCTGCACAATCTTTTCTTGAAATCTCTCATCAATTTTCTTTTCCGTCCACATCTAAGGAGGTTAGCCACAGTGCCATGGGATTTACACTTATTGATGACACTGCGCACGGTAGACACAGGAACATTCAGGTCTTTGGAGATGGACTTGGAGCCTTGAGATTGCCCATGCTTCCTCACAATTTAGGTTCTCAAGTCTTCAGACAGTTCTTTGGTCTTCTTCCTTTTCTCCATGCTCAATGTGGTACACACAAGGACACAGGACAGTGGTTGAGTCGATTTTAATCCATTTTAACTGGCTTCAAGTTTGATTTAGTTATTGCCACCACCTGTTATGTCTACAGGTAAGTAACAGGAGCTGTTAATTACACAAATTAGAGAAGTGTCACATGATTTTTCCAAAGGGTGCCAATACTTTTGCCTGGCCCATTTTTGGAGTTTTGTGTAAAATTACAATGATTTAATTTTTTTTCGCATTTGTAATTGCAATCATTTTCTGGGAGAAATTGAGCATTAGCTGACACAGTTTGCAATGGTGCCAATACTTTTGGCCAGCAGTGTATGGGAAATTCAGGTTACGTCGCCCGTGTTTGAACAGAACTCGTTCATAACTCAAGGACAGCAGCCAGTTAACGCTGCCACCCTCCCACTTCAACTGTATTTGACGTCTTCTAGTGATAAACCCATTGTTATTCACAGCAGAGGGATGAAAATAGCTTGTTTTTCTGTTTATTGGTCATTTTGTACAGTAAAATATTCTAAAATGATTTCCTGGCCAATGTATCGATAATTGTTTTATCTCCATGTCATAACGTAATCTTGAGCCTTGTATCGGAAATAGTATCGTATCGTGAGGTACCCGGAGGTCCCCACTCCGATTAAAGAGTGTGACCATTAGAGCAAAACACTTTAATCCTGTTTTGGTGTGTGAATTAGACAGCAAGAGGAAATGATAGTCAGTGGTACAGCAAAGAGAAGTAACACCGCTTTGTGATGTTGCAAGGCAGGTTTCCCCTTCTCACTCTCTCACTACAGCACACCCTCCAACCCGTGCCCATATTAGGGCAAAATGCAAACAACCTCCTGGCAAGCCGAGCTCAACCCCCAACACACTACGCTGCATTTGCTCCAGTGTGGGGAACCCAAGAGAGACACTGCTTCTCTAACCCAATTTGAAGGGCCATTTCCCTGTCTAGTAAAAAAAAAAAAAAAAAAAAAAAAAAAAAAAAAAAAAAAAAGAAAAAAACTACTGGAAAAAAAATGAAAGGCTAAAATCAGTAGTCAGTCATCGCGATTTGAAGGGAAAAATCTGGATGAATAAAATTTCATTTTCCAACGCTTGTTCGGAGTTGATGTTTTTAGTACAGAGTTTAAGCATTGCCGAGTAACCCTCTTTCCCCTTCTATTGCTTGAGTGTGTTCTGTTTCGTTTCATGCATAATTTTTGGGGCAGTGTTGTACTCCAGTTGTAATTTTGGCAGGTCAACACCTTTTCAAGCAACAAAAACAACACATATGAACATTAATGGTTTATGACATCCCTCGCTTGTTTCCTTCAACCCATTTAAAAGCCCCCGAGCTGTAACCAATCCATCAGCCAATCAAAAGCTGTTGTCGTGCAGAACAGAGACCCGACTCGTTACAGTTGTCACATAAAGGCACGTGCCCATGCATTCTCATTTACTCATGGGAGCGCAACAGTCTTCCAGCCTATTGAATCTTGACTTAATTGACCCTTTCCTGAACCCCTGTGAATGAAGAATACAACTCATAATGAGCCACATGGGTCCCCTTCCACCCAAACATCAGCTCACACATTTGTCTTGCTCACACTAACATTTAGTTCTCTTGCTTGCTCATATTGGACTTCCTCTGACTGCATTATTTGTGTACAAAGATTCCCTCGTGTGACCCTGGGCCGTGCAAAATATGGATGGTCCTTGGTGGGTTTGATGCTCAATCATGTAAATAATTGATTTCCATGTTATAACCTGAACATCTGCTGACAGAACAAGCTGTCACGCTATGTGACTTTTGTTCCCAAATCCTGAGAATTAAAACGGAGCCTATGAGCTAAGTTTATTTTCAATATTCTGTAGGATCATTTCATACGAACTTGGGCTGCAGCTATCGCTTATTTAAGTAATCGATTAATCTATCAATTACTTTGTTCAAATAATCAAGTAATTTGAGTAGGAACATTTAATGCTTTGCAAAATATATTTTAGGAGCTGTAAAACAAAGTCTTACTAAGATTGCACTTTCAAAAGAGCATTAAATGCAAATGCGAAATAAAATTCCTGAGTGTTTTTTTTTTTTTTTTCAGCCTGCAGAATTGCACTCTAACAAGACTAATAAATGCATTTAAAAATAAATTAAAATACCTGAGCTTATCCTCAAACAGTATAAAAAAAAAAAATAAATAAAGATCGAAATAAAACCAAAAAAATTTGGCTCACTTGCACAGCAAAAGTCGGCTCGCTTAAATTCTACAAAATGCTAATGTTTTTTTTTTTTTCAGTGCTCTTCACCAATCATTCAAACACATATTCCCACAAAAAACTGCTAAATATACCTCTAAACTAATCTACGAATGCATAAACAATCAAATTAGCTCAAACAAAAACTGACCTAATGTTGGTCTTAACATGAAGCAGTTGGATCCAGCCATGTTATGAGTTACGTCATATTCACTGTTGCCACTAGAGGGTAGTGTATCCAGCCAAATGAATCAAACTAAATGCAAACACTTTCAAAACAAACCATTACAACGCCCACTCTAATTAAACGAATCCTCGAAGCAGCAAAATTTGATTCGAAGCTTTTTTTAATCAAATTACTCATGTTAATCGATTGTTGCAGCACTAATAGAAACCCTATATTAAAATAGATTGTAGATACCCAAAATGATTCCAATCCTCATCTCACAAAATAATGATAAACTAGACATTATAGAAGGCTTTGAAATAAATAGGCATGTGCCGATTACCATTTTCAAGATATACCGTGGTATGTAAACGTCAAAGTTTCAAAACCAAAAAAATTTTCAGTCATACTTTCCCTAAGGTATTAGCTACTCTTTATGTCGAAAAAATGCATGGCGAAATCCCTCGCTTGCAGCTGTCAGGCTCAACCCTCCCCCACCGGTTGTTGCTTAGTGTCACTGAGTCAGCTGTGCTACACGAAGGCTGGAGGAGGTGAAAATCCTGAACTTTTTCCCTATTGAAGAAAACAAAATAGCTGGTAAGGGATTACTTTGGCTACAGAAAAGTTAGACGGCCGCAGTTTAGAGGAGGAAGGCCAACCGACATGTAAAACATGTTTCCGGAGGGTGGCCACCGAGGAGGCAATACCTCCAATATGATTTCGCATTTATGCAAAATTAAAGGCTCGTAAACACTAGGGGTGAAACGGTATACAAAAATCTCGGTTCAGTACGTACCTCGGTTTTGAGGTCACGGTTCGGTTCATTTTCGGTACGGTAAGAAAACAAAATGCTAAATATAAAGGGGTTGGTTTATTACACACCTTTGTGCTTTCAACAATAGGAACATTAGCCTATACAAAGCTAGAATTGTGCTAAAAAAGTAGCGGGTATTTAAAGATAATCCAAAAACAATTTACCTTTCCGACCCCGCGTATTGGTCAGCTTTCTTTCTAAAAGAAAGAAGAAGTGCTAAAGAGAAAAGCAATCCCAATGACAAAGATTTTAACACGTCAGTGTTTCCCACCAATGAAAGAGACTGTGGCGGCCCGCCACAGTCTCGTTTGGGCCCGCCAAAGTCTCGTTTGCGCCCCCCCCCCCCCCCCCCGCCGGGAAAAAAAAAAAAAAGATACTAATCAGATGCGTCAGTCAGCCGATTACACAGCTGTAGCCCACTCCACTCTACTACCCACGCGAGTGAGAGCAGCATTTTAGAGTAGTATTTTATTTATTTATTTATTCATTTAAGAGACGCAAGGGGAACGAGTAGGAAGAATGGGAGAACGAGCGAGATAGCGAGAGATAGCGGTCGCATGTCGTAGCAGCCCGCTGTTATTTTGTTATTGTTTTTCTTTATTATTGTTACCACAATCAAGTGGGTAAGCAAATACAGACTTCTCTCCTTCTTCCCCATATCCGGGGCATTACAATAGTTTGGATCGGACTTTTCGGCGAAAGTGAGCGGTGGACGGCCGTCTTGGACGGAAAGCAAACTTTGATTGAACTTGCGCAGAGAGGCGGGGCCCAAAATAAAGCCTTGCTCTATTTTCAGAGCGTTGGTCACAGTAAAGTATTTATTAGTTCAAGCAGAGTAAAATGATACATATTCACGGTACAAGAACGTCGTTTCCGTGTCCATCGATTGGTAAGAAAAGGCTGTTTGTACGAGTGACGTGTGGGCGCTCCCGTCGGGGGGACATTTCGCGTGGAGTGGCTATTTTTGGGCACAACACCGACGCGCCAACTTCAGACAATTACGGCTGACGAAAGTTGGATAAATGCGCCCCCCCGCCCCCCCAATTTCGCGAGCTCTGGGACACTCGAAAAATGACTCTCATACCTCTCCTTGCTAAGTTAATGGTACCTCGATGTGCGTTTGTGTGGAAATTTAGTTCACGAACAACGGGGAAAAAACTATCCACCTTCTCACCGAATCAAGAAAAACTTTACACGGCCATTAGAATTCCCCCAGTCCTGTAAATGGGTCAGTTGACAGAAGGACTGTTATTGTTGTGGTAATGTAGTACTTATGAGGGTCAAATAAAAAGGAAAAAGGAGGGCTACGACGGCGGTCTGAAACCCGCGGCTCTTGGGCCGCATGCGGCTCTTTAGTGCTGCTTCGGAGCTTTTTTTTTTTTTTTTTTTTTAATGGAAAAAGATGGGGGAGGGAAATATATTTTTTGTTTTAATAGGATTTCTAGGAGGACAAACATGATACAAACATTCTTTCAATTCATTAATATTGTAATGAAGTTAAACTTGTGGTGTCATCGTACAACAGAGTAGTCACGTGGTGCGCTATGCAGGGGTCCCCAACCTATTCCACTAAGGCACACTGTGGGTGCAGGATTTCATTCTTACCAAACAAGATGACAACACTTTTTCCCCAATCTGGTGTTTTACAAGTGCAATCAGTTGATTGCAGTCAGGTGTGGCTTGTTTTAGCAGAAGCCTCATTGGTTCAACTGTCTCTGCTGGATCGGCTGGAACAAAAACCAGGACCCACAGTGTGCCTTGAGGACTGGGTTGAAAACCCCTGCGCTATAGGATCCACTGCAGGGAAAATAAATATTTAATCATGAAGGCTAATTATGTATTTCTAGCCAACTTATTCATTTTTATAGTAGGCTAATATAGCTAGTATTGATAATTATAAGGCTTGTACAAGGCTTTTAATTTTTTGCTGCTCCAGACATACTGTATCAATTTTTTTTTGGGGGGGGGGTCAAATATGGCTCTTTCAACAGTTTGGGTTGCCAACCCTGAGTCACTACGAGATGTAAGTCGTACTATTGCTACGAGAAAAAGAAGTCGCATTATTACATAGGGTAACGTAGCTGTAATCAGCAACGCATTTTACATACATGTACCGTAGCTGAGAGCTATAACATTAGCCTAGCTAATGAAATATTTCAAATATATCTTTGTTATGGTTCTTCTTGGGGGGAAAAAAATAATGGAAAAAAAAAAAAAAAATTCGCCGTGGCACGACATGGTGTGGCTGTCCGACTCCGATGCAGCCCACCACCACAGTTTCGAAAAATCCTATGGTCAGAGAGCCTCCCACCACAGTCTCCTAAAATCCTGTGGGAAACACTGCATGTATTTTACAAATAAAATGCCTCAATGAATCATTTTTTTTCTTATGAACGGTTTTCAAAAGCTTTATTGGTGGATTGTCTCAAGTTAAAGCGCCACACAGAAATTAATATTATTGGTGGATTGTCTCAAGTTAAAGCGCCACACAGAAATTAATAAATTTCATTGTGTAAGCAGGATCCGTGTATTATTCTTAATATTTAATTACAGGTGTTTTAGCTCATTTGAATTTATTTTATTTAAATGGGCTATTATTTATTTTATTATGTGTTTATATTTTACAAATGTGATGTAGTATTCATTTATATTGTATATTTTATGTTGTATAACTTTAGTTCCTATGTGAATATTAGTTCCTACTTGTTTTGTTGTGGTAGGAGAGTTTTGTATTGAACATGGGGCCGTGTTGGTTATTATTATAGCAGAGAAGACAGCAGTAAATCAACAAAGACAAGTCAACTGTGCCCCGATCTACCACTCAAGAGACCTGATGGACTCAAAAAGTGGGTTACGATTGCATATTAGTTTGAAAATCGACCGGATCCACTGTATTTTTACACGAGTGACTTCCGATCTGCCCGAGCCTAGCTACTGGTAGTAGTATTGACGCAGGAGGGTCGCGTCTCACGTCAAATAATAAACTGCCGTTCTTTTCGCATGCGTCGTGTTTAGTTTTATTTAGAATATATATATATATATATATATATATATATATATATATATGTATAGAGAGAGAGAGAGAGAGAGAGAGAGAATTTATATTAGCATAACATTATACTTATGTTCCAATTTACCAATATGTTTTAAAAAAATAAAAATCCCGTTCAATGGAATTTTTTTTTTTTTTGTAAACCCAGATATCTCAAAGTAACACATTTTAGAGCTTTAATTGCAATACTGTTAAACCGTGATATATTTTCATCTTTCCATATCTGTTTTCCTTGCTTCTTTTTACTTTAATGTGTGCATTTTTAGAAAATGTATGGAATTTATCACTACAAATGGGAATGGCAGACTTTCCTAACCACTAAGCTTTTTTTTGATACAGTTGATACCAGGGCCGGAGTGGGACTCATTTTCGGCCCTGGAATTTCATGCCTCAGACCGGCCCACTCATTTAAAATAATGTCATTATGCATACACTTGTTAAGTTCAGTGTTCTCTAAAGCCGTGTACTGTAATTCTGTGTATGTAAAATGTGTATAATATGTAATAAAAAATGTGTATGCATATGTAAAATATGCAGGTCAATTGCATCAAACATTTATCTATCACTTTCAAATGTGTAGTTTTATTGCATCTAACTTTTGACAAATAAATGAGCCACTATTATCATTTGGGCTTAAAATGTGACCATATTAGAATTGAAGCTTGCTTGTTCACACTGTTACAACACCTGTTTTTTCAACACTGACAGCATCAATGGCAGCAATCCCATCCTCACCACCCTCCCCTGTGTCTGCCACTGACATTAAATCACATATTAAAGAAATAGTCCATTTTGAACATAACAACAATGCATTCTGATCAATTCAAGTCAGCTTTATGGCACTTTAAAATGCCACGTAATTGATTACAGTATATTAATTCTAATTTTCACTCACTGAACAACATGGCAATCCTTCTTCCAGCTCTGCACCTGTGGCGTGTTCATTATGGCTAATGCTTGTTGCTACATATCCCTTGTGAGGTACTACAAGAAGCCAAAGTTTCCACAATTACATTTTGTTGTATCACACGGTGCAAGTTGCATTTTATCCGCCATCTGGCCTTACCACTTTCGTTGTAATCCTCTGTAGTTTGAGGCAGCGAAGTCGTTGCATGAAAAAAATTAGGTATTTTTGCGCATTTTGCCGATTCTTTCACGAGTGGTTTTCTCTTTTATAATTCTTATTTTTTTCAGCGCAACCCTTGCTCTTTTTATCCATCCGAGCACCGAGATAGCAGCTAATTTGGCTCAATACAGACTACAATTAGGGGGCGGAGCTGCATGCTGTATTTTTCGTCTGCACACGTGAGGATGCATCTGGAAAAAAAAAAAAAAAAAAATTTTTTTTTTTTTTTTTTTTTTTTTTTTTTAGATGGCCCACAGGGACAGCGGTAACAGAATGTAAATTATACTCACTGACACTGTCATAAATAAATACCAAACAAAAAATTATAACAGAGTATTTTTTTTTTTTTTTTTATAAAACCCGGACCCGCCCATCTGGCCGGCCGGCCCATCGGGAATCGTCCAGAAGTTCCCGATTAGTCACTCCGGGCCTGGTTGATACCCAATACTCATTTTTTTTTTTTTTTTTTTTTTTCAGAAAACCCCTCGTACTTGTAATTTTTCTATGTCATGATGATTTTTTTTTTTTTTTTAATTCCGCGTAGCAAATAATCTTTAATAAATAATTCAGAGAGCAGTCCTGGAGTGACAAGTGACCCTTTAAATGTTCAGGTCATGTCGCAAGGGCTAGTAGTGCAGTATTTTCAGTCCTAGTTGGTATATAAAGCCAGTTATTTAAGGCGGCACTGAACTAATTTACTAAATATAAATGCCGGCATCTCACCTTCAGCAATTCAAAGTCCATCAAGCAGTATTTATGTACTCATTTGAATTAGGGTGACCACTTGCCCAGTTTTAGGACGGACACTCAGCCTTTTCAGTGAAGTGTCCAGCGTCTGACACAACCCTTTGGCCGAACGCTATTTGTCCAGTTTTTAAAGAAAATTGGCTGCGGTTCAGTATATGTGATGCAACTCAGCCCCACGTTTGTCACAACTGGTCTGTGATTGGCCAAGAGTGGCTTCAGTTAAAAATGTCCTATATATTTGGTTCAATAAATGTAAACAAAGCTTCACGTGTGGCTATCGGACGACATCACTTCCTCGCCTATGTTTTACAACAGTGCTAGCAAACATGCTAAAACGGTGGACATCTTTTAACATTGAATGGACACAACAGCAGGATTTCCTCGCCAAAAGCAGTCGAGAGCCATTCTGAGGTTTCTGCACGCTTGCCTGTATGACTTAGACATGAGCGGCAGGAGCAAAGCAACCGTAGAATGTCATGCGGAGAGCGCGAAACATAAAACAATGGGCGAGCAGCAGATTCGTTGACATTGAAAACATTTTTTCGAGGACCCTGATCGCCTCTGGGTAATAAAATAACTGCAGCTAAAGTTGCCCCTCAACTAAAATCTTGTTTTTAAGAATTTTGTTTGTTACAAATCTTTTCCTTTTGGCTTTTCCTTTTAGGGGTTGCCACAGTGAATCAGTTGTATCCATCTAACGCTGTCCTCTGCCTCCTCTGCTCTCACACCAACTACCGTCATGTCCTCTTTATCTACATGCATAAACCCCCTCTTTGGTCGTCCTATAGACCTCCTGCCTGGCATATGGTTCTTTGTTAATACCGTTTCAAAATAAGTTATGTTTTCCGGCTTGTTGCAATTTGAAAACACGGTACTATAAAATAATTAAAATAAATTGTAAAAAAAGGTTTGACCTTTAATTGGAATTTCTTTACTATTTAGTTAAACAAATATGATCTATAAACCATGCAAAATGTTATTGTTGATGAAAATACACCGCAAATCTGATGGTTTTTTTTGTTGTTGTTGTTGTTTTTTTTTTATAAATATGTCCTCCAATTTTACCTTATGGTCACCCTAATTTGAATATGTTTTAAGGTACTGTATCAGTACTGGAAGCAGCCTAGTTAGCGGCTAACAGGGTGCAGTGTCTGAGGATGAAGCGAGTTCCCGGATACTCTCATATTTTTTAAATATGCCAGCAGCATTACAGAAGTGAAGTGAGTGCGAGGTAACTTGAACACTGAGGTCACCATGACCAGAAATGCTTACTTTGCTGTAAGTAGTTTATGTGCTGTTATGATAGTGAAGTTGACTGTAACCTAGCATGCCTCACACCTCAGGTTTTACATGCTTCCCTTTATCCAAAGTTCCATAATGTTCAGATGTTTGTTGTGTACCTTTAGTAGGGAATAGGGTGTGTTTCATCCACTTCCTTTATTTCATCAATGATTAACTATAGTTTTTTTTTCACATACTGTGGGTAAATACTGTAGTGTGTCATGGATAGTTCTTTGCCCAATGTTGCTCACTACTGCTAGTTAGTGGTGGTTGTCCACTATTGCCTTTTAGAGCCAGGCGGTTTACCGAAAATTTATCGTTACTGACATAATTTTGACCGTGTCGGGAAATTTAGTGTTTTAATGTCTTTACACCCTGGTTTGACTATGTGTTGTTCGGCTATGCTCTTTCCAATTTAAGTACAGCCAGTGTTCTTTACGTGTGACGTCACGTGACTTTCAGGAAATCAAACAAACGAGCCTATCAGCCGCTACGCTAATGCTACAAGTGAATGTAATGGAGTCTGATAATAGTGAAACGGCTACCGGTAGCCAGGCCACAGGCATTTCGAGTATAGCATTAGTCGACGCTCATAGTGTCATGTTGGTGCCAAGAACGAGCTCGAAGTCGGTTGTATTTTGGAATCGAGAAAGACGACAAACCATGGAGCCCTACATAAGTTTGACGGTCCATTTAATAGACAACAAGTGGGAGCTCCGCACCCCGGCTTCTGGATACAGCCTATTTCTCAGACAACCACATGGGTGAAATGACTGCTCAGGCCCTGAAACAAATGCGACGTGAAGTCGCCACCAGCGGCAGCGGCGCTAACCTTGTCAAAGCGGCTGAATTTTAACTTAATGACTGGATTGGGCAGGGACTGGATCTAGCAATCAGTATGTCATGTTATTTTGTATTTCTGTTCATCATAAAGTATAATCCAACAGTGTAGCCTACAATATGACCGTTTAATGGCCACAGCTATTTTTCTGTATGTGCTTGCTTTATTCTGTGTCATTACTGCCATTATAAAATCTTAAATGTTTCATTGGCATTAGAGCAGTATAGTATAGCTTAATGTGTATGTGGGGTGGGAGTGGAGGGTTCGGGATGTGTGCGTGTGTGTATTTCAGTAAGTGCTCTGGCAAAAAAAATCTTGTGATGAGTAATCATGTCACAGCAGCCATTAACAATAAGTTGTCTGTACTCGGTCCTTTGTTTGAAGTGCACTGTTCAAGCCCCTCTTGCTGTAAATCATTTGTGTAACAATGACATTTTTGCACAGTGGCCATAGCAATATTTACAATGTTGTACATTGTTCAAGTCATCCAAGCCGTTAGAAATGTTCATACTCGAATGCTTATTGTTTACTAGCTATTTTTATATACTTAATGTTTGCATTGTATGTACAGTTTTTAAATATGTTAAATTGAAAGCAGGTAAATAAATCAATGAGAAAAATATGTATTTCATGATGCATTGATTCAGATTATCAAAATATATAATAATATAATATATAACCCTGTGCTTGGGCAAATATATCGTCATTTATCATTATGGAGGTAAATCCGCTTAATTTACCGTAATAAGTACTTAAGGCCATATCGCACAGCTTTACCTTGCCTTCTTCAGTCAAACAAAAGTGCCCTTCTGTACATCCTACTATTGTCATATTAATGAGATATATTGAGATTATTTGCGGGAATTCACTCATCTCGGTCTGGCTCGGTCCTTATCCACTACGTTCTCCTACATTTGCTGGAGTCTCCAAATCACACCTAGGAAGAACAAATCATTACACTGTAATCTGCTGTTGTCTTCCAGAGAGCAAAGCTAATATCGTGATTTTGTGGCCTGCATCACAGAGCACAGGAAATAGGGTACATGCTTTGCTCAGTAGTATGTTATTTTCTTTAATGTTCTTCATTTTGAACTTCATTCCACGTTCTAGCTACAATTGCAATTACAAAATTACCTTCCCATAATTGTTTGCTATTATAGTTTTTACATTACTGAACACCCCCATTGTTGAAGACTTTGGTTCATACCACACCCTTCAACAAGGTTTTGTTTTATTCAGTCAATTAATGGAAGTAGTGTGGGTTTTAAACACCTCCATTTCACTTGGCAGAAGTAGTAGTAATCGCATCTTTTTATCAGCCAACTGAAGGCATGATTGAGATTTCTGTGTTCTGCCAATATTCATTCCTACCAAGGTTTCAAATGAAAACACATTTTAGATCCTTAAGAATCATCCCATCTGTTAGCTTGGCTCACCACAACTTCTGAACTCTGTCGAACTCTTTTACCACCATTGCAGAACGGGGGGGAAAATCCTGCTAGCCCCAAGGGGGAAACGAGCAGAAGCATCTTGCCTATAGGCAGAAACCTTCTGTACCATTTGCTCATGTTTAAAGGTTGTCGGTTTCTGATTAAGGCACTTTTATTATGATTGATACCTTTGAGAGCTTAATGCTCTTTTAAATTGTTGGTATTGGTGTCCTCTAATGTGATTTAATCACACTCTTTTTGTAAATAAACTAGCCAATGGCCATGCGAGGTCTTAATATAATCACTTGCCCAGTGACATACTCATTCAACAATGGCCAATTAGAGCAAAGAGTTAAATTCAGATATTAAATATTCAAATTCGATCCGGTAATTAATGAAAATCAGGCCGTTTGCAGAGGCAAGCAAAAATTACCAAATAGAATAGCTTGAAAAGCGATATAGTGGCCATTGTCAGCGCAAATTGGCTTGCACACTTGATAAAATAACATCCAAGGTTATGAAAAGAATAATAAAAAGTCACCTTTTACCATATCTCGTGGACTAGAGATTAATAAAATATAAATAAAATAAAATACCTACTTATCTGTGTGTGTGTCGGTATTTATGTTACTGAATGTATCCTTTGGTGAACAGATGGCACTTGAGTATTTTTTGTTCATGTCCAGGGAAGCAGAATCATTCATTTTAGTCGGGAGAGAGCTCTGGAGGTGTGGGGTTGTGTCACTGAAGGTTTTGTATCCTGGCGTCTGGAGTTCTGTGTATGCCACAAATGGGTCAAATACAACGTACTGATTGAAAAAATACACTCGCAGAGACTGGGAATATTCTCTGATGGACCATTGAACAAGGTGGAGCTCTTAACAGTCTTTTTACTGTTATGTTAACAGTGGCTTCACTGTTTCTTTTAAACATTAGTTTACATAGACTACCAGTGTTGTTTTTGGCAGCCCCTTTAATTTTCGTTTTAGTCTTTTGGACGGTATAATGCATTAGTCTTAGTCCTATTTTAGTCATTTCAAAATGTGTTTTTCTTCTTGCCTGGTTTTTGTTGACGAAAACAAAACTAATTTCGTCTAGTTTTAGTCGACGTTTACACAATACTTTCGTCTGTAAAATTCTGTCCACTCCAAAAATGAATTAATAAATAAATGTTTTCGACTATTTCGAATGAACATTGACAGGCGAGCACATATTGTAGCATCCACAAATCTATCACGTGATAATAGACCCTCAGCAGGAAAACAGTACATTATTTTCAATTAATTATACCCACCTGGACACCACGAACTGTATGTGTTAAAAAAAAAAAAAAAATTGTCAGAGAGTTAAAGAGGACGCTGGCCGTTAGCAATAACCTAATGCTAACGTGCACGTGAATGCTATGCTAACGCTACGAGTTACATTTAGTGTGTGATGATCATCAGCACAGACCTTTAAAGGCTAAAGCAACATTGCATATTCTCTCTTGACAAGAAGATAAATCATACCGTGTGAGTCTCAAAACAAGCAATGAGGAGACTGGAGAGGACACTAGTGTGTGAGTTTGGGGAGCGCAGCACGTCACATGAATGACACAACTAGACACTGCTACAATGCAGGCTAACTACACATAAAATTTCACACACTGTGAACATGTGACAGAAATTATGGTGCATTTTCATCTCGTTCTCATCTCATCAGACGAAAACTGGCATTCGCGTCGTTGTTTTAGTTTCCCATGACACGTTTTTGGCCCGTTATCGTCTCGTCATGAAAAAAATTGTTCGTCGAGGAAATATTTTCTATATAATCCAGGGTTCCCGCGGCGTTTTAAAAAGTCTTAAAAGCATTGAATTTATGAATATGAAAATAATGCCTGAAAAAGTCATGAAAAAGTATTGAATTTTCGTACCTGGGTCTTGAAATTCATGATGTATGTAACTTCTCCGTGTCTTATGTCTAAGAAGTTTAATTTGTCATTTTGATTAATTAGCATAGCCTAAATAAATAAACAGGGCGGAGGAGCCAATCATTGAGAAAACAACGCATACCCGGGTCAAAATCCCGTCCTGCGGGATTCTTGCGTGAATCCCGCGTCACGACGGGAGTCCCGACAAAATGTCATGCTCTACACTACAGTTTTTTTTTTTTTTTGCACCTAGTCATGCATTTCTTGTTAGAGAGATTAGGAAATGTAAATTCAACAAAGCGTGGTTGAGTAAACAATCCTTTCTCCAATGGCTCAAACCAGTGGATAGCAGTATGTTCGCGGCTTTTTGCATCATATGCAAAAAAAAAAAGATTCATCTGGGTTCAATGGGCATGAAGGCACTAGAGTCCCATGGTAAATCGTCCAAGCACTTAACCTCCATGAGAGGAAAGAAACAAACTCCCTCCTTTGCCGCCGGCGTTTTTCAATCTGCCTGTACAAGACACCCAGCTGCTCACGAGCCTTAAGAGACTGAGGCTAAAGACGGCTATTAAACTGCTAATGTAAGTGAAGTGACAGCAGCTAACACTAGCCCCCCTGTTTCCCAGCCCAGCTACGATTGCTAGTGGATTTGCGAGACTGGATCTACGCACATTGTTTGGGTTCAAAGCAAACATGAAAGAAGAGGTGTTGTGGTTGCCCGAGAGTTTAAGATGACGCTCGCCACGCTAAATGCTAATGCTAATGAGAACGCCTCTACTTGGCCTGTGGTTTGTGTCTGCGCTGTGGTGGTGTCGCCTGAGTAGCCTATTCAATACGCTGCATTCTTACATCCTACACACATTCCACATTTCCACATTCAAGAAATAAATTAACACAAATTCACGGATTTTGTTTTTCTTTGTCGATATGGCTGTGAAATAAGTATTAAAAATGGTCTTAATTAGGTCTTTAAAAGTCTTAAATTAAACTTGAGCAAACCTGGAGGAACCCTGCTATCATCGTCGACGAAAACAACACTGAAAAATAGCTATACAAGAAACTAAAATTTTCAGTTGTATTCCATGCTAGCTCTGTCACTGATGTGCTAATTCTGCTAGAATATCTATTTGAGTTAAACTTTACGGGTGTGCCATCTTAGGCACCCCACGATTCGATTCGATTACGATTCAGGGTGCTACGATTCGATTTTTGAACGATGATCACGGTATTGACGATGATCATGGTTATCACGATTATCGATCCATCGTACATTACTAATTAATAAAGTAGACAAACAAATTTTTGTTCACTATTTATTTAAAATATCCTAAAGATTTAACAGGAATTATGGAAACATACCCATAAAATAAAAAGCTGCCCTTAAGCTGCTTTTTTATTTATTTATTTTTACAAGAAAGTGCAAAAACCTTAACCATTTTAAAGGGAGTACTTATTTCACTCAACAATACAATAATATTTACACAGGTGGAATGAATTCCATATTTTCTGGAAACAAAGTGTCTTTAGAAATAAGCCTTCTTTTAACCAATATACTTTGTTTTCAAAGATTTCTGTTCTATTTCGCATGTTCTTAGTGTTACTGCTGTACTTAATCATGGTTTTACACGTTCTGCATATGAAATACACGTTAAACAACAACAATAAAGGCTAAACAGTACAAGAGGGTTCGTGTACTCACCTCTTATAGACGCACACGGGTCTTAGCAACACACTCATGACATTTTTCAATTGACATGACTTGAAACTACAGCTGGACATCTGAAAGACGAGGAGCAACGAACTATCTTCCCCTCTCGCTCTAAAAGATAACGTGCGCGCCGGGTCGCGCTTCTGTACCTGCCTGTCTCATACAAAAAATGTATTTTCCAGTCTTTTGAAGAAGAGTAAATCTCTCACTCAGTGACAGGCAGCATCCATTATAACGTTGTGCGTGCGTCCGTTAAAGGTGTCCGGGCGGCAGATATGTCTTGAATTTGTTTCCGCTACCAGCGGCTGTCATAAAGTTATGAGGGAAAATCATCGTATTTGAGCCTTTATGAATCGTGATTGAATTGTCACGTCTCGAATCGCGATGCATGTAATAATCGATTTTTTTGGAACTCCTCTACTAATATTGTCAGATTGCTCACCTTGTAGTCTTGCTGAATATATTGTAACCTGAGGTTCGCTAACTTCATTTCAAAATTGAATCTTGTTTCCCGACTGTATGCTGCCAACATTTTTATGTGCATTTCCCGCTACGCCTAGCTTCAACACCTGCTGTGAAAACTGGCAGACAAGCTAGCAGCTGTTCTTACTTTCTTCTGGAATGACAGTTATTTTATAGATGTTGAGTTTGAATAATCATCTGTCTGTTTGCTGGAAACGCATGTTTGTGTGAATAAAGTAGCAGCAGAGTGAATGTAAAAGAGGAAAAGAAAGTCTCATCATTAGGGTGGAAATAGGAAGGAGAGTCTGTCTGTAGACAGGGATGAGCTGCAGTGAAAGTAGAAAATGGGACACGATTTAAGGAAGTCCAAATTGCGGTGAAGGAGCTTCCTCTTGCGTGAGTGCTCAAGCCCTTCTGTCCACATTTTGGCAAGGTTGAAAGTCTGTGAAATTATGTGTGAATGTCTGAGTGCCAAGCGTAACATGCAGGTGACGTCCATTCATGTGTGAGATGACAGGGAGCTACTACACGCCATTGTGCCCATGCAAGGAGAGCATCCACTGTCCCTATGGACCATCCATTCTTCCATCTGACTGCAGCATCCTACCACTTATCCACTTGTTTTATGTGCGTCATGTTTACCAAAGGTCCAGGAGGGTCAGAACAGTCAATCGAGAACTATTTCCTGTAACATGGCAAGGCTGTTTCAGTAGTTTCCCTTTGCATTTGATTTTGAAGCAAAAGATTGTATGCCTTATCATGACACAATGGGTCAGCACCATCAATTAACCTTGCAGATTAGGTCACAATTCATCTTGTTTCTGTTCTCAGCCCGGAGGAGTCCTATTTCATTCCAGTGACCATTAGCATTGATATGTGATCCTGCAGTGAACATAAACCAGATAGAGGTTTAATAAGCTCTATTTTGGGTGCAATGGTATCAATTTCAGTTTTGAATAATTCAGTGATGTGTGCGTATGTGTTGTCCTCTGCCCAAATGCTTGTATGAGTCAGGAGAAAATAAGGGAAGTGTGTTAATGTGGAAAGTTGATAGCGTACCCACACTCACAATTGACTGTGGGCGGCAGATACACATACTGTACTGTTAAACACCCTGTGGGATTTGTTTTTCTTTCCAGTATCATTTGCTCTCAGACTGAATTGATTTCTCTTTTGTTTCAGAGAAGGCAACGCGAATGATATTGACAGCAACCTGAGGTCCTGCACCAGACGAGGTAAAAACACACAAGCAATATAGCTCAATCACTGTACAGTTGCAATAAGATTCAGTAAGCACTTTTACAGAAATTCTTTTTAAAATAATGCAACGTGCGAGTGTCATCTGTTCTGGAGTTCTAGTTACAACTAATGATTTTTGTTGTTGATATTTGTTTAAGCATTAGTAAGGTACATGACGACAGGTATACGTTTTCCTGTTTACTTTGGATGGCTGTTGGTTAACCCTTTAAGTGCAAAAAGCTTTTCGCGCCCCATTTGTGAATCTTGGCTGTAAACAACCCCCACACTAACCTGTGACTGACTGAAAGTGACTGACCTGTCAGGTTCTATTTCTTGTTGCATGATGGAACTTTAGTCATGGTTGCAGCAGTTGATCTGCTTACTGTAGGTGATGCTAGAGGGCATCTTTCATTTTGCCGTGATATAGTTAAGCTGACAATTACTATGTATTGATCTTTTCATGTAATTTGATAAGAATACAAATAATCAATACATAAATAAAACATTTTTTTTAAATTCTGCTGATCAGCCATGCTTAATATCTTTAAATAAACGCAATCAATAAGTACTCATCCACCTCGACAGAAGTGCTTCCGCCTCACCTTACACGTTAATTTGCACATTTGTCGACTCCTGCTGCTAATGAATCCACTATTCTGTAAGGGTTTGCCTGTTAAACGCTCTAAGGCTATCAGTGTTGGGAAAGTTCTTCTACATGAGCAAATTCAAATTGCGGTTCACAAAATTTAAAATGAACTGCTCAATTAAGAATTCAAAGGTTCATGGTTCCAAAAAAATAAACCTTTGTAGTTTTTTTGTTTTTTGTTTTTGTTAACTTGTGTAATCTTCCTTCTCACCAATAACTGCTGCAAACTATTATTGACAGAGTCTATATTAGAACTAGTGTTGCACCGATAGCATTTTTTGGGCCCGATACCGATACCTGGCTGTGCAGTATCTGCCGATACCGATACCATTCAGATACCACTCTGTTTGCAAAAAAAACCCCAACATATATATATATATATAAAGGGTACTTGCACAATTAGTGGTTGACTAAATACTTATTTGCCCCTATATATATATAATATATATATATATATCAGAGGTTGCGCTAGACTTTTTCGTTGTCTGTCATTTTGACTGACAGGGTCATAAAAATACGGTCATAATCTATTTTTACCCGTCACTTAAATTTTTAAAATGATGATAATGACATTGTGGTGACCATTTGTTTGGCATAATTCACCTTCCGTACTTGTGTGTCCATTTGGCCGAGCGCGTTACCGGCTATGACACAGTCACGTGACAGAGACACTTAAGAGCCGCACGCGTTCCGGCTTGAATAGAGAGTTCACAGAGAGCAGCAGAGCTACAGCGGCTGGACACAGCAATTCGAGCTAACAAGACTCTTAACATTGCATACCGCTTCAACATATTCAGTAGGATTTAGTTTTCATTCATTTTAAATTAATATTCTGTCCGAACAAGCTTAACAGAGAATCCACACCGTGCCATCACACATCAAGCAGATGAATATGTAACTTTTTCTCCGCACTGACAAAAACAGCTGACTGTGGCCCTAGTAGCTAGGCTACATATGGAACAATGAAATTAACAGTTCACCTGTTGTGGCCTGAACACATTCTCACACTTTCCTCCTGGTGCGCATGGACTTGAATTACGTGCCTCTTTTTTCACCTCTTTTATCAACACCATCATCGTTTTGGGTCTTTTTGAAGAAACTTCGGACACTCAGTTGCCTTGACATTTTTCAGAGTAAGGCCAACGACATCATGCATCAAGAGAGAAAATAGCTAATTAATATGCTCACTCGCCACCCTGTGGTCTGGGGTGTGAATTGCAACCTGTCAAAATGACAGATGGACTTCAGTTTTTTCCGTCACCGTTTTAAAAAATCGGTCAACGACGGAAAATATTCGGTTAACGCGACCCCTGATATATATATGTTGGTTTTTTTTTGGCACTGGCGACTATATATATATATATATATATATATATATATATATATATATATAGGGGCAAATAAGTATTTAGTCAACCACTAATTGTGCAAGTTCTCCCACTTGAAAATATTAGAGAGGCCTGTAATTGTCAACATGGGTAAACCTCAACCATGAGAAACAGAATGTGGGGGAAAAAAACAGAAAATCACCTTGTTTGATTTTTAAAGAATTTATTTGCAAATCATGGTGGAAAATAAGTATTTGGTCTATACCAAAAGTTCATCTCAATACTTAGTTATGTACCCTTTGTTGGTAATAACGGAGGCCAAACGTTTTCTGTAACTCTTCACAAGCTTTTCACACACTGTTGCTGGTATTTTGGCCCATTCCTCCATGCAGATCTCCTCTAGAGCAGTGATGTTATGGGGCTGTCGTTGGGCAACACGGACTCCAACAACTTCCTCCTCACCCCGTGGCGTCAATATAATAACAAGAACGGGGAGCAAAAATCCCAGCACCACACGGCGGGACGTAGTGAATGACCTACAGAGAGCTGGAACCACAGTAACAAAGGCTACTATAAGTAGCACAATGCTCCGCCAGGGACTCAAATCCTGCACTGCCAGCCGTGTCCCCCTGCTGAAGAAAGTAAATGTCTGGGCCCGTCTGCGGTTCGCTAGAGAGCCATCGGATGATCCAGAAGAGGACTGGGAGAATGTGTTATGGTCAGATGAAACCAAAATAGAACTTTCTGGGTTTAAACACAGGTTCTCTTGTTTGGAGGAAAAAGAATACTGAATTTCACCATACCCACTGTGAAGCATGGGGGTGGTAACATCATGCTTTGGGGCTGTTTTTCTGCAAACGGACCAGGACGACTGATCTGTGTAAAGGAAAGAATGAATGGGGCCATGTACCGAGAGATTTTGAGTGAAAATCTCCTTCCATCAGCAAGGGCATTGAAGATGAGACGTGGCTGGGTCTTTCAGCATTTGCCTGGTATACCAGACCCACCGCTTTTCCAGCGATTGAGTTTGGCGACCGTCCGGCGGATCATATTCCGAGGGCGGAGCAAGCCACAGCAAACAGACAGCAGAGTGGACCAATCAGCAACGAGCAGACGTGACGTTGTTAAAGCGTCAAGTAATTAGCGTGAGCAGAGAATGGATACGTTTATTCAACATGACTAGCGCGAGTCATGTTGACTGTTGTCAATGACTTGTTTCGATGCGTTTTTGGTGATTTAAAACTGGTTTTACCACGGATTGGAACATATTCTCAGCTCTCCCGTTCGCCATTTGTGTTGTTGTAGAGACTACTTTCGGTCACGCAAATAAAGGAATCTGATTGGATGATTGATTTTGTACCTTGCTCGAGAGGCCGTCAATGGGCTGGGTCCCAGACTATTTCTCACAGTGTTTGAAAAATACAGGGAGAATAGTCTGGCTGTGCCAGGCAATTTCAGCATGGCAATGATCCCAAACACACAGCCAGGGCAACAAAGGAGTGGCTTCTTAAGAAGCATTTCAAGGTCCTGGAGTGGCCTAGCCAGTCTCCAGGTCTCAAGCCCATAGAAAATCTGTGGAGGGAGTTGAAAGTCCGTGTTGCCCGACGACAGCCCCAAAACATCACTGCTCTAGAGGAGATCTGCATGGAGGAATGGGCCAAAATACCAGCAACAGTATGTGAAAAGCTTGTGAAGAGTTACAGAAAACGTTAGGCTTCCGTTATTGCCAACAAAGGGTACGTAACAAAGTATTGAGATGAACTTTTGGTATTGACCAAATACTTATTTTCCACCATGTTGGGGGCGGCCGTGGCGCAGTTGGTAGCTAGAGTTGTCCTTGGACCAAAGGGTCAGTGGTTAGATTCCCGACTACGACTGCCCACTGTCAAAGTGGAAAAATAAATTAAAAATAGGGGTGTCAAATGATTAAAATTTTTAATCGAGTTAATTACAGCTTAAAAATCAATTAATCGTAATTAATCGCAATTAATCGCAATTCAAACCATCTATAAAATATGCCGTATTTTTCTGTAAATTATTGTTGGAATGGAAAGATAAGACACAAGATGGACATATACTGGACTGTCTCAGGAAATTATAATACACAATATTCTAATTTTTTGAGACAGTCCTGTGTATATATACAGGACTGTCTCAGGAAATTAGAATACACAATATTCTAATTTCCTGAGACAGTCAGGATATTCAATATTCTAATTCCTGAGACAGTCAGGAAATTAGAATATTGTGTATTCTAATTTCCTGAGACAGTCCTGTATATATACACAGGACTGTCTCAAAAAATTAGAATATTGTGTATTCTAATTTTCTGAGACAGTCCAGTACATTCAACATGCTGTACATAAGTACTGTATTAGTTTATTATAACAATAAATCAACAAGATGGCATTAACATTATTAACATTCTGTTAAAGCGATCCATGGATAGAAATATTTGTAGTTCTTAAAAGATAAATTTTAGTACAAGTTATAGAAATGTTATATTAAAACCCCTCTTCATGTTTTCGTTTTAATAAAATTTGTAAATTGTTCAATCAAAAAATAAACTAGTAGCCTGCCATTGTTGATGTCAATAATTACTTACACAATGCTCATGGGTGCTGAAGCCTATAAAATCAGTTGCACCCAAGCGCCAGCAGAGGGCGGCAAAACTCCGAAAAACACAACAAGTACAGCTTTCGCTCTGCTGTCATTTTAATCTGTTTGAGCAGGGCATTTGTGCATTAATTGCGTCAAATATTTTAACGGGATTAATTTAAAAAATTAATTACTGTTCGTAATTTTGACAGCCCTTGTTAAAATACCTTAATTTAGCCTCAAATGGTTTCAAAAAATAAATAAATGAGGATCTAAGTACAACAAGAGAACAATTGGCTAGCTTGCATAGCAAAAGTTCGGTAGCTTAAATGCTATAAAATGCTAACTTTTTTACAATACTTAAAAAAAAAAAAAATCTTTCAAACACATATTCCCACTAAAAAACTGATATATTTGTAAACTACAGTAAATTAGGAATACATAAAAAATTAGCTGAAACAAAAAATGTACCTTATTTTGGTCTTAACTGGAAGCAGATGGATTCAGCCATGATAAATGAGTTATATCATAGTCACTGTTGCCACTAGAGGGCAGAGTATCCACCCAAATCAATAAAACTAAATGCAAACACTTTCAAAACAAACCATTACAACGCTATTCTATCCGAATACTCGAGGCGGCAAAATTTGATCCGGAGCTTTTTTTTAACCGAATTACTTGAGTTAATCGATTAATTTTTGCAGCACTACACCGAAGGCTAATAACTGCTTGTCTTAGCAACAAACCCAAAGTCGCAGAACATCTACATTTGCGGCATATGCCGGTGACCAAATGCTCATATTCCGTGTATATTATTTATTCATTTGTTTTACTATTTTTAGCCTTGTAAGCTAATCGTTTTTGATCGAAATGTCCTTAAGTGCGAAATGGATTGAAACAATGAACGATTTCAACGAAATTACTTCAGTAGTTCAGAAAGCTTTGGTTTCTCCAATACTATTGTCACAGCTGTCTTTGTCAAATGGTGTATTTTGAAACATTTAACGTTCTTTTAAATCATTATCATTGGCCTTTATAGCCCCTCCCAATTTCACGACACAGCCACATTAAAACTGTTTTCACTTCAACCACAGAAATTCCTCAGTTAATGCACAAACATAACAGTGCCATTCTTATACTTCCTGAGGGGTTGTTATGTTTAATTATAATGTTTAGGAAGTGACATAATCACATTCCAACAGAGTAAAAAAAAACATATTTTGGGGGGGGTTTAAGCACAATTCAAAAGTGTTGTCAACCAAAAGTGGATTATAATACCTTTATTCATTTATTATCAACTGCTTACATAATTATGTGGCTGGTTTGGCAGCCAGCTAAAGTTAGAGTGGGGAAAGACCAAGTTGCACCTAAGGGGAGTTAAAATAGCGCCTGACTCATATTGAAGGGAAGGGAAGCTGTGGAGATGCATGTTGTAGCTGCAGGCTGTAGACAGCAGTTGGAAAGGTTCCACCTTGACGCCATTTCACCCTTTTAGGAAACTCAAAATTGAATCGGCACTGCCCCCTTCTGGTACAACCTTGTTTAATATTAGTTTATTTATATAGTAAACTAGGACTTAATCAACGCTGTACTGCAGAAAGAGTCTGCAGAATCGAGTCTCTCTTTTTTAATTTATGCCTCTTGTGTATGGATGTATGAAGAGCTCAGCTTGAGCAATGAATAGCAGAATTGACTCTATAGCTGTGGCCTGCTGGAGGCTTCACAGAGATATGTAGTGTGATCATCATGTGCACACTGTAAGGACAGTGTGTCTTTTGTTGTTACTTCACACTATCATTTGATTCTGGCAAGTTGCATCTTTGTGGTCATGAAGAAAGGCTCACTCTCTCTAGAAGCTGCTAAATGTGCAGTTTCATCTCAGTTTGATAGACTGTATACCCATTTTTTTCTATTCTAGTTACTCAATTGACAGTTACTCAATTGACATTTTATGACTCAACCCACTCATCATGAATGTCCTGTGTGGAATGCTTTTAAAATTCTGATGCTGTTCCCACATTTATCCATGTGACGTCCTACTGAATATGACGTGTCCTCTTTTCCTGTAAATGTGACCTCATGTAATTCTGGGGATAGTCCCAAGGAATTGCTGCCAATTTACTGTACTTTTAGTTGCAATAAAATATTTATAGAGAAACTGCCATTGACGTCTGTTTCTCCTTTGCTGGGCTTTGTTTAAAAATGCACTAATCCAGAGAGATTGGTTCTGGATCGATGTAGTTTAATCTAGACCTGGGATGTAAAACTCATCTTTCGCGGTTCACAGTGTAGTTAGGTTTTCCTTGGGTTTCCGGAATGTAAAATGTTTGTTTTTGTTTCTTTTGGCAATGCCATCATATTTCTGGATTATTTTGTTGCTTTTTAGCCTTAAAAAAATAAAAATATTAAGGGTGTTACAAAAAATCGATTCTGAGATGTATCGTGATTAGGGCTGTCAAACGATTAAAATTTTTAATCGAGTTAATCACAGCTTAAAAATTAATTAATCGTAATTAATCACAATTCAAACCATCTCTAAAATATGCCATATTTTTCTGTAAATTATTGTTGAAATGGAAAGATAAGACAAGACGGATGTATACATTCAGCATACTGTACATAAGTACTGTGTTTGTTTATTACAACAATAATTCCACAAGATGGTTTTAACATTATTAACATTCTTCCTGTGGGAAAGGGATCCACGGACAGAAAGACTTGTAACTGAAATAAATGTGAGTTTGTATATTGTGACTTAATATTGCCATCTAGTGTATTTGTTGAGCTTTCAGTAAATGATACTGTAGCAACTTAACTGTTCTGCCAAAATGCATGATGGGAAGTGGTGGAACCATGACTGTGTGTGGTGGCTGCAAATAGTATATCTTCTCTGCGTTGGGAGCAATACAGGGTGTTAAGAAAAATAAACTCCTGTCAGTCTTCCCCACCTCACTTCCTACAATAGTTGTAGTTGTTGTGGAAGTGTTGTCAAAGCTTTTACTAATTAAAAGCACAGCCCCAATGAATGCTTGTATCTACTCTACTCACTTGACGCTGCCTTGTAGATCTGTATATACGCAAAACAGCGCCTTTGTAGTGTATTTGCAGCAATGCGTGAGAGGGTTGCGCCACGCATGCGTTAATTGCGATAAAAAGTTAAACGTGATTAATTCAAAAAATTAATTACCGCCCGTTAACGCGATAAATTTGACAGCCCTAATCGTGATACTATGTCACGCAATTCTTGTATCGATTCAAAATCCATCTGTATCGATCCTTACACGTGTTTTCGTTGGAAATAAGCAATTCAGGGGCTGCACTTCTTTTCCTGTCCAGTAGTTGGCAGCACCCAGCAGCATTGCCTTAAAGGTTGCTAAAGAAAAAACATTATACTAGTCCGAGTAGAGAGTTGTGTATGTCGCCCTCTAGTGGTTGCTCAGATTAATCCTTTTATAGGTTTCAAATTTGGGCTCATTTTGGCTTTGCCTGCAAAAACGGAGGCATGGAGTATTTAGAATCCTGCATTTAAGCAAGTTAGGACTAAAGATGATTCGTACAAAAAAAGAGAATGTTATAATGAAAGCCACATGTTATTCAAACAGAAAACAAAAACATTTTTACTTGAGTCTTGGATGAGGTTTCAGGAATAAACTGATATAAATGTACTTATGTCCATTTGATTTGAATTTTCTGTGATTCAGTGGTATGAAAAAGTATCTGAACCTTTTGGAAACTCTCACATATCTGAATAAAATCAACATCAAATGTGACCACTGATTTTTGGCAAAATCACACAGATGAAAAAACACTGTCTGTTTTAACTAAAACCACCCAAACATTTATATGTTTACATATTTTAATGAGCATAGTATCCAAACAATGACAGAAGGGGCAAAAATAAGTAAGTTAACCATCACATTTAATATCCCCCCACCCCACCGCTTTGGGAGCAAAAACCAGAAGAAGAGCCAGACGCTTCCCGTAGCTGCAGATCAGTCTGGTGACTAATCTTGGTCCATTCTTCTCTGCAAAACTTCTGTAGTTCATTCAGTTCCTGGGATGGCTGGCATCAATCGCTCTCTTTAGGTCATGCCACAGCATCTCAATGGGATTCAAGTCTGGACTTTGACTTGGCCACTCCAGAACGTGTATATTGTTCCAGGGCCGGCCCAGGCCATTTGGGGGCCCTAAGCAAAATAATACCAAGGGGCCCATATTTTTGTAAAAATGTATTAAAATTGTTCTGCATCTTTCTTGATTCTTGATCTCTTATCTATGTACACGACATTGCCAAGCATTACCTTGAATTGTACATTTGGGGAAATCATCATCTTGTGAAGATGACGGCACTCCACCTCAAATTCCATACTGGGATACTTCTCAAGAGCTCCTTTGAATCATCCAAAGTACAACATATGATTACGTGGAACAAAATTCAGCCCAGGAAAATATTCGTCAACAAAAACGTGTACTGTGGGGCAGGCCATTTGGGGGCCCTAAGCAAAATAATGCAAAGGGCCCCATATTTTTGGCCCACCATTTCGTCACCGTGTACTGTGAAACCCATACATGCAATCCAACCCATACGTCCAAATTTTGTATATTAATCAGATTTTGTTCCACTGCATACTTCAAACTTCTCACCCCAAATGATTGTCAGTACTGACAGTAGATAGCGCCAAACCTTTTTCTAAAAGAGGAAAGAAAGAAGTTAAGGAAGAACTTTTATTTTTTTAAGCCTGTGATCAAGTCTCAAAACTCACAAAAGTCAAATAAAGCAAACTGTAGTAAACAAAATAGAACACAAATTAAACAATTGCCAGATTGGGGGCCCCCTGGTGGTCAGGGGCCCTAAGCAGCTGCATAGTCTGCGTATAGGCATTCCCTGTATTGCTCTTCTGAAACCATTCTGCAGTTGATTTACTTAGGTGTTTTGGATCATTGTCTTGTTGAAGCATCTATCCTCTTTTTAGCTTCAAATGTCTGGCAGACGGTCTCAGGTTTCCCTGCAAAACATCCTGATAAACTTTTGAATTCTTTCTTCCATTAATGATTGCAAGTTGTCCAGGCTCTGAGGCAGAAAAACAGCCCCAAATCATGATGTTCCCTTCACCATGCTTCACGGTTGGGATGAGGTGTTGATGTTGATGAGCTGTTCAATTTTTCTCCCACACATGACATTGTGTGTTACTCCCAAACAATTCAACTTTGGTTTCATCAGTCCACAATATATTTTGCCAAAACTTCTGTGGAGTGTCCAAATGCCTTTGTGTGAACATTAAATGAGCAGCAATGTTTGTTTAGACAGCAGTGGCATCCTCCGTGAAGTCCTCCCATGAACACCATTCTTGGCCATTGTTTTACATAAAACTGATGTGTGCAAAGAGATATTGGACGGAACCAGTGATTTCTGTAAGTCTTTAGCAGACACTCTAGGGTTCTTTTTTTACCTCTCTCTTTGTAGTGGGCAAGGCATCTTTAAACCACTCATCAGTGATTGGGCGCACACCTGACTTAAATTGTTTGGTAAAAATGGGTTTCAATTGCTCTTTAAGTCTCCTTAGGCTGAGGGTTCAATTACTTATTTTTCCCCTTTCTGTCATTGTTTGCATGCTTTCCTCACTAGAATATGAACACCTATAAATGTTTGGGAGGTTTTAGTTAAAGTAGACACTGCTTTTTCAGCTGTGTGATTTTGACAAAGATCATATCACATTTGATGGTGATTTTATGCAAAAATATGAGAAATTCCCAAATGGTTCAGATACTTCTTCATACCACTGTATACAGGTGATATACAAATATCATAATAGTCGTCTTCAATTGTAGTGTCGGGATTAATCGGGATCGAATCGTGACCTGATACCTATTGTATCAAATTTATATATTTTTTTTTTTGTTTAACCTGATGCTTTTAACCTGGTTCTGATCCCCTGAAAAATGGCACAAGCGCTTGGTTTCCGATCACGTGATTGGGTCCGGGATATCCTTGCTCCTTAATACCTAGTATATATGAATTTTTTTTTAAATTTGTTTATTTATTTACAATTTTAAAAGAGGGGAAACAGTAACTATTCTGTTTAGTTTTGTTTTTTTTTTTCTTTTAAATCTCTTCATGAAAAAATGCTTATTCAACTAATTTCAATTAAAAAGAAAAGTAAATATTCTGATTCGATGACTGTTCAAGGACTACAGAAATGTTGTGTTTTAGCAAAAAAAACGTGTCACAATGCACATGATTTACTTTCTCTTTACTTTACACTCAATACAGTGATCCCTCGTTTTTTGCGGTTAATGGGGACCAGAACCCACCACGATACATAAAAAAACTGCGTAGTCCCCCCCCCCCAAAAAAAATTAGTTTTGGAAAGAGATGCAAATAAGACATGTTTAATTTATAAAAATTAATTCATAAAATAATAAAAATTTATGTATATATATTTTAATAAAAAATTTTAAGCACTTCAAATGTAATAATAAGTTTTAAACATGTTACTGTCCCACCAAATTATTTTTAAACAAGAATAAAGTAGAAAAATGCTTGTCTTTATTAAATGCTTCATTGAGTGAGTCCACTCAAATCCGCTCAAGCTGCTTACGTACACACAATGAGTTGCCAAAGCAACTTTTTAGCAAGTTAAACGATGATTGATCCATGTGGCGCTTTGAAGCTTTGCCTTCCAATCATCTACATTAATCATATCAATCATCGTTAACCGTTGCCGTTTAATAAGCACCTCCAGTGCACTGAGACTACGTTATCGACTCTTGACGTCTCATCTGTATTTCTTTTTTTTTTTTTTTTTAATTGGGGAAAAAAAAATACGCGATCGACTGAGGGCGTGATGTTTGAAGCGTGACATAGCGAGGGATCACTGTATTATGTGGTGGTCCAGATCTGGCCCCTAAGCCTTGAGTTTAACACCTGTATTCTAGCAGCAACACCAACCAGTATTCTCTTACGATAGTGTAAAATTGCATTGTAAGCTTACCAGGTCATAAGTGAAAACATTTCGTTTTGTTGTTGAAATCCTCATTTTTTATCTTGTTTTGTGAATTTTGATGTATGATGATTTTGACAATCATTTTTCACCTAATATGATCAGTTTTTGAGTTCTCTCACCGTTACAGTTTATGTTGTTCTGTTGCACTAACCGCTTTTATTTCAAGGTATTGAATCTGTTGGTGAATCATACAGCTAACACCATGAAGCGTTTTCATATACCAGTACTGTCTGCATTCATTTGTTTTGTGTGTTTTACTACTATTTTGCTCATTAGGTTTGCTGGAATGGGTAACCTGCTAAAAGTCCTTACAAGGGAAATAGAGAACTATCCACACTTTTTCCTGGACTTTGAAAGTAAGTCTGGCAGACGAGTGGGAAAAACAGCGATAAGTTGGAAAGAGGGAGGATATGATTTCCTTTCTGTTTGCAGGTTTCCTTTGTGCTTTCTTTTCGCATCAGCGTGAAACTCTGCTCTCTCAGCTTCGATCCTTTGTGTCTCGCTATTCAAGAAACTTTTTAACATCACTTAAACTTCCTTTTTCTTCCTCTCCCGGTCTTCCTTTTCCCCCATCTCTTGCAGAATCCAAATGGGGAATCTGTTAAAAGTACTCACTTGTACCGAGCTTGAACAGGGGCCCAACTTTTTCCTTGACTTTGAAAGTGAGCATTGCTTGTCTTTCTACTAAGCCTTAGTCATTTTTTCAAATTCGCTGTTTTTGTTTTTGTTTTCTGAAGAGGTCAAGGGTCAGTGTATTCTGTTTTGGATTGAGCCACCATTCTCTTTTGTCCTTTTGTTGCCGTGATTGATATCGGTGTACTTTCCAGAATCTATTCAGTAATGCCAAATTGACTAAGAATGGAGTTGACCCTTGACCTAAGCAGTCACTTTAACTCTTTTGTGCATGCCTTCTCTGCTGTTTTAGCAAGCCAAATGTGTACGTCTGTATCTGTATATGGGATATCGTTTAGCCGATAAGACAATTGCTTGTTGAATATGATTCTGGTTTAATTGTTGCTTATCAGATCTTAATGCCAATACACATTTGTCCTTTGGTTATCTATTTAATTAAATGTACTAATGGGGGATCCAAATTAAAACTATTATAAAACCATATGATTTGACAATTTATTTTACTAGAAATTATTTTTAAGTCAGTGTGAATGCCACTACAAGAACAAAACTTTTAGTCATTGGTTCTTTGCACAATCATACCTGATTGACATTTGTGGACAAATATTTAGGTCTTAGCAAGCTATGAGAATCCATTCAATTTTAAATCATTCTAATCATATAGATTTTATTTTATATATACTAGTATAGAGAGATGATGGCGATCGATCGGGTCCGATCACGTCATTTTCAAATTATCGGAATCGGCAAAAAAAATATAGGACATGCCTTTTTTAATTTTTTTTTTTTTTTTTTTTAATTAAATCGTTTTCTAATTGTATGTAACGTTACAGACATAATGTGTTACACTCTTCCACAGTCTTTAGTTTAAGCTTAAGATAGGGTTATCAAATTTATCGCGTTAACGGCGAGAATTAATATTTTTTACATTCATCACTTTACAGTATTTAACGCAATTAACGCATGCGCTGCACGACCCACTCACGCATTGTCGCGTTCAATCTATAATGGCGCCGTTTTACCCATACAGTATATAGAGCTAAGAGGCAGCGTAAAATGAGTAGAGAGAATTTTGGCAGCCTTTGGAGCCTTTTTTTTTCTAATGGCTAAAGCCTTACAATCCCTCTCCCAACGATTAGAATAATCGTGGGAAGCAATGTGGGGAAGAAAGGTAGTAGTTGATCTTTTTCTTAACACCCAATGTTATTTCCCAACGCAGAGAAGATATATCAATTGGTACCACGACGCACAGTCATGGTTGCACTTCCCATCCTGCATTTGGGCAGAAGTTAAATGGCTACAGTATCATTTACTGAATGCTCAACAAATACACTAGATGGCAATATTTAGTCACAATATACAAAGTCACATTCATCCTTTAAGAATTACAAGTCTTTCTATCCGTGGATCTCTCTCTCACAGAAAGAATGTTAATAATGTAAATGCCATCTTGAGGATTTATTGTCTTAATAAACAAATACAGTACTTATGTACTGTATATTGAATGTATATATTTGTCCGAGTTTTATTCATTTTTTTCTTAATGCATTGCCAAAATGTATATGATCGGGAAAAATTATCGGGAATGATTGGAATTGAATCGAGAGCAAAAAAAAAGCAATCGGATCGGGAAATATCGGGATCGGCAGATACTCAAACTAAAACGATCGGGATCGGATCGGGAGCAAAAAAACATGATCGGAGCAACCCTACTAGTATATGTACAGCGAGGAGCAGAAGTATTTGCACCCCTTGTGATTTTGCAAGTTCACCCACTTAGAAAATACACTGTAGGTAGAGGTCTGAAATTTCAATCATAGTTGCATTTCCACTTATAGAGACATAATGTATAAAAAATTTAAAAAATCAGGAAATCACATTGTATGATTTTTCAATAATTTATTTGTAATTTACTTGGGTACATAGTATTTGTACCCCTGAGAAAATCAGTGCTAGTATTAGTGCAGAAGTATAGGTGAATATAGAGGTTAGATGCTTGCTGTTGTTCTCATCAGGTTTTCACACATGGAAACAGGGATTTTGGCCCATTCCTCCACTCAAATCTTCTCTAGATCTGTCAGGTTTCGGAGCTGTCATTGAGAAATACGAAGTTTCAGCTCCATCCAAAGATTTTCTATTGGATTGAGGTCCGGAGACTGGCTAGAACCTTGGTATTCTTCTTACGCAGCCACTCAGCTTGGCTGTGTGCTTCAGATCATTGTCATGTTGGAAGATCCAGCCACGCCTCATCTTCAAGGCTCTGACTGAGGGAAACAGGTTGTGGCTCAAAATCTGACGATACATCCTCTGCTTTATAAAGTACAGTCGTCCTGTCTCCTTTGCTGAAAAGCAGCCCCAAAGCATGAGCTTTCCACCCCCATACTTTACAGTGGGGATGGTGTTCTTGGGATTGTACTCATCTTTCTTTTTCTCCACACACGACCAGTAAAGTTTGCACCAAAAAGTTCTACTTTGGTCATGACTTTCTCCCATGACCCCTCTGCATCATTCAGATGGTCCCTGGCAAACTTCAGATGGGCCTTCACATGAACTGGCGTCAACAAGGGAACCGTCTGAGTAATGCATGATTTTGAACCTTTGCACTGTAGTGTTCTACAGAGAGTAGCCTTTGAAACTGTGCATCCAGCTCTCTTTAGGTCATTGACCAGCTCCTGGCGTGTAGTGCTAGGCTTAGCCCTCACTTTTTTCATCATGAGTGATGCCCCACGAGGAGAGATTTTAAATGGAGCCCCAGTCCGAAAGTAATTATAAGTCATGCTTAGCATTTTTCATTTCTAATTGCTGCAACTGTTGATTTATTCTCACCAAGCTGCTTTCCAAATGTCCCATAGCCTTTTCCAGCTTTGTGGAGCTCAAGATTTTTTTCTCTGGTATCTTTTGAAGGCTCTCTGGTCTTGCCCATGGTAGCAGTTGGATTATGCCCGACTGTGGGGTGCATAGGTGACAATAATGAGCTCAGACGGGTGGTGGATAGGTGGTTACTCATGGGGTAATGGAGGACATTTTTTAAGGTAGATCGACAACTCTTTGAGTGTCATAATTATTTATAAGATCATACAATGTGATTTCTGGATTCTTTTTAGATTGTCTTTTTGAGTGGAAATGCATCAATGATTTAAATTTCATACCTCAACCTAATTTCTAAATGGGTGAAATATATATATATATATATATATATATATATATATATACTAGTATATTAGTGCTGTCAAATTTATAGCGTTAACGGGCAGTAATTAATTTTTTAAATTAAGCACGTTAAAATATTTGATTCATTTAACGCATGCGCGGAATGACCCGCTCATACATTGCCTCGAACAGATTACAATGACGCGTTTTTTTGCACGAGAGCTAAGAGGCAGAGAAAGGCGAGTGGACACAGGTGTTCATTGGACCGCGGCGTTTATTGGCATAAACTTTGGCAACTCCTTCACAACAAACATAAGTATGATTTAGTGAAAGCACAACTAACCCTATTCCTATCTCTCAAAAAAAATAATGTTCACAAAAAGAAAAGCGCTTCAACTGGCATTCCCAATCAAAATAGCTATGCAAAATACACGTAAAACTTACTCAGACTTTGGTCAAACTCTGTTTAAACATTTCGTTTAGCTCAAGAAATAGATTGGATGGCAATATTTAGTCACAATATACAAACTCTCAGTGGTCTCGTACGTTGTGAAGCCAGCACTCAAATGAACGTGAATCACAATAGAGCCAGTCTAAAAAATAAAAAAAAAACGGGGAGCTACAGCGTCATTCAAGGGACAAAACACACTTATTGGCTTGATTTCTAAGTAATTTAAAACTCACCATTGACACCTTGTGGTGTATTTCAATCACTATCTTACGTAATTAAAGACACTGTGGAAGAATGGCTGTGACGTCACCGCTCGGCGACGTCAACAATGGCGAGATACTAGTTTATTTTTTGATTGAAAATTTTAAAAATGTTATTAAAACGAAAACATTAAGAGGGGTTTTAATATAAAAATACTATAACTTGTACTAACATTTATCTTTTAAGAAGTACAAGTCTTTCTATCCGTGGATCCCTTTAACAGAAAGAATGTTAGTAATGTTAATGCCATCTTGTGGATTTATTGTTATGATAAACAAATACAGTACTTACAGTGGGGAGAACAAGTATTTGATACACAGTCAATGGGAAAACCCATTGGGAGTGTATCAAATACTTGTTCTCCCCATTGTATGTGCAGTATGTTGAATGTATATATCAGTCTTGTGTCTTATCTTTCAATTCCAACAATAATTTACAGAAAAAAAGCGGCATGGAAAATGAATGAATGAATGAATATGGCATATTTTAGAAATGGTTTAATTGCAATTAATTACGATTAATTAATTCTTAAGCTGTGATTAACTCGATTAAATGTTTTAATCGTTTGACAGCCCTTCATACAAAATACAAATGACTGGAGAAATGCAGTAGTAAAATCTGAACAATGTGTTTTGTATTGTTACCATGACCACAAGAATATATCTTTGTACAAAAACAAGTGTTACCACATGTATGACATGCACAGAGCTGTAAAATCTTTGCTTTAACTGCTTAACTTGTACCGACTTGCAATGAGCAACCAAATTACTTTTTAAATCCCGTAGCTTTGGGAACTGGAAGGTACGTAATCATCTCCTAGCTTTTCAAAGACTGATATAGTTGGCCAGTAATGTGTCCATGTAAATGAAAGGACAGGCTTTACTGTCTGCATTTTCATCCAAACTCAGTCTTTGTTTACCCATTAAAGAGGAAATGATGGCATAATGGGATGGGTTTTGAAACGTAAAACAAAACGCCAGACATAGTTTAAATGTCAGTGATGTGCTGTATTTACAGCAGCTAGTTTGGCTGTCTGTGGTTATGACTGTCCAAGATTTAAAATGACATAAACTATTACGGCTATAAATTACATAATCGTTGCTTACAATATTCCCTTAAGTCTGAGGCAAGTCATGTTTACAGGATGTACTGTAAACTCCCCTGCCACAACATTGGTTACAGCTTTATAAGTCAAAAACAGGGTTTCCCCATGTTAAATGAGAAATTTATTTCCTCACGAGACACCATGCAGACAGTACATGTGAGTCCTCATTTACAATGGTCTAGCATAGTGATTATCAAACAAGATTAAATCAATTAAAAGACACATTTTAAAATGTTATAATTTAGTTTGCGACTCTTCGTATTTGTACTTTGGCAATTCTGGCATGAATTTATTTCAATGTGAAAAAAACAATTGTAATGGAATGTCAGTGTTGGTGCATACTGCCCATATGTACTGTACATGTTTGCTTTGTGAATGTTTCTATGTAGATGCACAGCCCACAGATGGAGAGTGTGAAGTGTGGAACCAGGTGAACGCCGTCCTCCAAGACTCTGAAAGCATTCTGTTGGGTCTACAGGCATACAAAGGAGCTGGTCAGGAGATCAGAGATGTGAGGAGAACTGTTAACACGAATCCCACATGGGATCACAATCATCTCATTTTATACCCTTAAAGTGATCCTCGATCTTTAAGACAAGTAATTCTTAAAAGATAAATATTAGTATGAGTTATAATAATTTGATATTAAAACCCCTCTTAATGTTTTCGTTTTAATGAAATGTGTAAAATTATTTTAAGTGATAGGTCGCAATTCTTGTTACGTCGCAGTGCGTGACGTCACCGGGCCGAACTTCCAGCGTGTCACTCATAGCTACCCCAACATGTCGTCGGTTCTGCCCTTCCAATTTGAACCAGATCGGAAAAGTGAAGAGCAGGACAGCACTGTCGGTCATTCACAAGACGAGCAGCAAAGGCAAAATGAGAACAGGAAATACAGTACCTTATAAAAGAAGAATTGGGCAAAACTGGTGATGTACTCGCTGCAAGTGCGTCTCAATCAGGGGTCGTGTTAACCGAATATTTTCCGTCGTTGACCGGTTTTTTAAAACTGTGACGGAAAAAACTGAAGTCCATCCGTCATTTTGACAGGTTGCAATTCACACCCCAGACCACAGGGTGGCAAGTGAGCATATTAATTAGCTATTGTCTGTCTTGATGCATGACGTCGTTGGCCTTACTCAGAAAAATGTCAAGGCAACTGAGTGTTTGGCTGGCACGGCCAGACTGTTCTCCCTGTATTTTTCAAACACTGAGAGAAAAGTCTGGGACACAGAGTGGGTACAAAATCAATCGACAAATCAGATTTGTTTATTTGCGTGACGTGTTCTTCACGAGCAACGTCACTCTTGCGCGCCGAAAGTCGTCTCTACAACAACACGGATGGCGGGAAAACCGAGAATATGTTCCAATCTGCGGTAAATTCCGTTTTAAATGAGCTAAAACACAACGACACGAGACATTGACAACAGTCTGTCTCGCGCTAGCCATGTTGAATAAACTCCGTTCTCCTCGTATGTTTACTTCCGCGCGCAAGTCCCTCGTCCTGCCCTCGTCGCTTTGCTAACGGCACGTCTGCCCGTCGCTGATTGGTGCACTCCGCTGTCTTTTTGTCTCTTGTTAAGCTTGTTCGGACAGAATATTAATTAAAAATGAATGAAAACTAAATACTATTGAATATGTCATTATTATCATTTTAAAAATGTAAGTGACGGGTAAAAATAGATTATGACCGGGTTTTTATGACACTGTCAGTCAAAATGACAGACAACGAAAAAGTCTAGCGCAACCTCTGGTCTCAATGATAACGGAGCAGAGAGTATGCTGTTGAGAACTCCGGTTTTTGTTGGCAGATCTTCAAGGTAAGATATTGCGTTTTCAAACTTTTCCCAGTATAATTATGTAGATTGTTAGTGTTTAGAGCTTTCGTATGCTTTACATACAGTACAAGCCAACAGTTTGACGGGAACAAATCCTGGAATCGAGTGTAATCCATGTCTTGTACATTGTAACGCGTGATAGGTAGGATACGTGCATTAAAGTACCAAAAAGGGGAGAAGCTTCCACTTATGCACAGTTATTCACACAAAAAATATTTTCACCTTGACCACTCGTCACTCGGGAGCTCAGCGGTACGCACACACGCGTTCCCAGACTCCAACATAAAAGTAAGGTCCATGTCAGAGTCACTGTCGTCACTGTAGCGTGCCATAGTGCTTTAATTATTTGGTATGATTTGGGGAAAACTCCCACGAAGAATAGTCAACAAAAAAGATAGCAATAGTACTCCAAATCCGCGTTTTTTTCACTCACTCGAAGATCCAGGAATTAGACTGATCTCATGGCAATGTTGCAACCGCAATCAGGCCGTCGAATCCACAAAATAGACTGATCCCAAAAGCCGCTGTGGGACCGACAAATCCAGAAACAAGACAGATCCAAAACCAATATTGCAGCCGCGGTGGGACCGTCGGATCCAGAAATTAGACGGATCCCTTACTTGACTGAGGATCCAGGAAAAATGTTCGGGCGCCAGTTGTAACGCGTGGTAGGTAGGATACGAGCATACAGGGACCAAAAGGGGAGAAGCTTCCACTTATGCACATTTATTCACAAAAAATAATAATTCCACCTTGACCACTCACGTCACTCCACTTGTCACCATTTGACTGAAAATTGCATCCAAAAGCAACACATCGTGGCATTTTACTAAGCGAGTTTAGGCAGCAATACGCAATTGTTGTACACGCTACACATTTGGAAACATCCCATTTACGTCATCACTGCGAGCCCGCAAAACATGGCGCCAACTATCGGTCAAAATATGTACTAAATATGATCAAATATTTCCATTGATTCAACATTTTCTGTTTTTCTAACAACATATTTTAGTACAAGAGAACAATTGTGGCTTATTAGAGCCTACATGTATTTAAGGTAGAGGATCACTTTAAGACATCCATTAATTTTTGATAGTACAGTGTACATTGAAACTGTAAGCCTCAATGAATGGACCGTCACGTTGTTATGGTTGGGACTTTGGTCACGTGTAGTGCCGCAACGATTCATCAATTAACTCGAGTAATACGGTTAGAAAAAAGCTTCGAATCAAATTTTGCTGCTTCGGGGATTTGTTTGATTATCGTGATGTTGTAATGTTTTGCTCCGAAAGTGTTGCATTTAGTTTTATTGAATTGGATTGATACACTGCCCTTTAGTGGTAATAGTGAATATGCCATATTTCATCTAACATGGCTGAATCCAGCTGCTTTCTGTTGAGACTTACACAAGGTATGTTTTTGTTTGAGCTAAAATGTTTATGCTTCGTTATTTAGTTTAAAAGTAGATTTCACAGTTTTTTGTGGGAATATGTGTTTGAACGATTTGTTAAGAGTTTACAAAAATTAAAAAAAAAAAAAAAAAAAATCTTGCATTTTATAGCATTTAAGCTAGTGGACTTTTGCAAGTTTCACATGTGGATTAGATAATAAAGCCAAAAACCAATATATCTAAGCTAGCAAGCTAATAGTTTAGCAAATTCCCGTAGAAAATTCTTCTCATTTTGACAGCATGTTTTACAAACAGGTCAAAAGTTGACACCAGGCTGCCCATTCGTCTGTATTCCCTCATACCAAGTGAGAGTCAACCTTCCACTGAGCAAACCAGTACCTCCTCCCATCAGATCTGAGGACTAGCAGATAAAAGAAATGGATTAAGCCTGTAAATTGGGCGCCAACCAGTACAAAACCTGCTCTAAAAAGCTACCGGTACTTTGCCTAGAAAATAGGGCTCTGCGTTTCTTTACCTCCACCTTAAAACAATTCAGTTGTAGATTACAGTTGAGTCAGGTAACAGTAATAAAATATTATTTTTGAAGGAAATAGTCACTTACAACATGCCTAAAACAACTTCAAGTTAAATTGTGAAAGTAATTGAAAAAAGTGACATTTATCCGATTATTAATCGTTTGTTGCAGCCCTAATCAAAATACAGTTAGCCATTTTATGTTAAGTTCAACACTTGGTATCTGTTTGATATCGGTATCGGATTTCTGAAGTTGGACAAAATCGGGGTATCTGTTAAAAAGTCATTACCAGACAACTCTACTTCATACTATACTGTAGATACTGTTGTGTATGTTAACAGTTTCATCTCTCTAGATTAGTGTAACATGGTTTGAATTGCTCATTCTTGAAACCGAATTGCCCTTAAGTGGCCACTCTTTAAATGTTTTTGTTGCTTCCACTCATGATAGACATGCGTACCAAATTTCATGTCATTGAAATAATTTAAGAAAAATACATGGACTCTGGACAGAAATACAGTATTTTTTAAAAAGAGAAATATAGATAGGTTTACAGTACAGAATAATAAAATATTATGACTCCCATTGTTGGTCTATTGACTGATTTAATAATTGATCCTATCACGTGTTCTCTTTAGGCAATTCAAAATCCAAGTGATTTCATGCTTCAGGAGCGAGCCTGGAATTCTGTGTGCCCGTTGGTCATCAAACTCAAGAAGTTTTACAGTTTCTCTCTGAGACTCGGTGTGTGGCAGTGTCACAATATTTTTGATTCAATGTGCAAAAACCAAATACTGTAATTTTGTATTTGTGTGCAGAGGAAGCCCTACAGAGTTTGTTGGAATCTCTGACCTGTCCACCCTATACACCCACTCAGCATCTGGAAAAGGAGCAGGCGTTGGCCAAACAGTTTGCAGAAATTCTCCACTTCACTCTGCGCTTCGATGAGCTCAAGGTGACAAACGTTTCACCCCCCACGTTGCGATGTATGATTTTGTCCTTAACATTTTGACTTATTGCTGCTTTGACCTCAGATGAGGATTCCCGCTATCCAGAACGACTTCAGCTACTACAGAAGAACCATCAGTCGAAACCGGATAAACAACATGAATGTAAGGTGTTCTTAACATATTCAATGATTGATTCATTAAGGTGTATTCAAAGTCTGGCACATGCATACAAGTCCTTAAAATCTTAAAAATAATCTCCTTTGACAGTTGAGTGTCCTAGAGGAATATGTTTTCATATAATTATGTATAATTATGCGCATTCATTCATTGCTGTTCTGTTACCATCTTCAGGCTCGTTCACAAAGTGCCGGTTCTTTTTTTTTTTTTTTTTTTTTTTTTTTTTTTTTTAAATAGATGACTCTCATCCTCCCTAAAGCTAGGATAAGGGGACATATGAATTTATTGTTTACACTTTGTATTATACCAGTGTTTTTTAACCTTTTCTGAGTCACTGCACGTTTTTACATTGGAAAAAATCTCGTGGCACACCACAAACCAAAAATGTTCCACAATGACTTTCTGTACAGTATATTTATTTATAAAATAGCTTCTCAATATTTATAATACTCAGTGTGAAACTTGAGCCTGTTTAGATGAACCCAAAGCTGATATCCTGGCAGGAATCATCATCAACAGCTCTCAGTCACTGTTTTTATTTCTTATAGCAGTTAGGCTTGAAAAGCTCAGAATTATCAGACAGGGGGACTTTAGTAATGTCTTTAATTGCATTAGGGCCGAGCAGTTTGCTGACAATAGCTTTGCAGGCAGGTAGTATTAAGGTCTCTGCCACAGTGTGGGACTTTGGATTTGGCAACAAGGTAACTGGCTTTGGGGGCTTTCTCATTTACTTGCGTAGCTTTTCTCCAAAAAGTTGCCTGTTTCTCTGTTTTCACAAAGGCGAACAAAATATTCCATCGACTTTGTTTTGAAACGACGGGTGTTTCGTTTGGGGATGACGTTTAGGATAGCTGCTTGTGTCACATTCAAGAACTGCTCAGATTTCTAGCCATCAACCACCTTGCTGCCCTTGACAATGTGCTGGAATAAAACACAGTGGGAGGATTGACTGTCGTCACATATGGATAAAATGGAAAGGACACTTTTGTGAATATTGACTCTTTACGAGTCTAATCAAATCATGTACAGTAGACGTGCTAAGTAAGGTCCACATTGTCGCGGACAGCAAGGTAGCTGATGGCTAAAAATCCGAGCAGTTATTGAACGCGACAAGAGCAATACCTCGCTCATCTGCACACGACCGCAACTTTCTACCTCCTCCTTCCTTCCTACTGCAACTCCGCCCGACGACGTAAAAAAATAAAAATGCGATATTGGGTAATTTCTCGCGGCACACCTGAAGATCTCACTGGCACACTGGTTGAAAAACACAGTATTATACTACTGTGTATGATTCCATGGTTCAGCCCTGGAAGCTACAATTTGCTAATTTGCATAGGAACAATATAAACCCTGAGAAGATGCCTTTTTCTCTGAATCCACCTCTGATGGGGGGGCGAAGCCAGTTGGCTGGTTTACAATTGGACTGTCTAAAATGATTCTTTCCAGTCTTTTTGTTCTCATTTAATTAGATACTTTATTTCATGTTTTACTTAACAGTCATATGATTGTTTTATTTTTTTTATTTTTTTTTGCTCCTGAATGTGTGTCTTCGCATTCTGTTCATTCATGAGAAAAACCTTTAAAAAGAAAAAGTTAACTCGGGCTATCTTTAAATTTTCTCCTAACAGACAAGCAACATACAGCTTGTAGTGGCAAATTCTGGTTCTCATCATTATTACTGTTTTTGTCTAGAAATCAAAAGTTGAGTCCACATTAAAAAAAAAAAAAACTACAAATCAATAAAGTATCCTATTTTTGACATTTTTATTTTACTGTGCTTTTACAGCTGGATATTGAAAGTGAAGTAAATAACGAGATGGCGAATAGGATGTCTCTCTTTTATGCTGAAGCCACACCGATGCTAAAAACACTCAGCAACGCAACAACAAACTTTGTGACTGAGGTAAAATGGCTTTATTTGCAAAATTTATGTCATTTTAACTAATCATTTATTTGATATTTACAGCTATTTTAACTGTCTTTGTAGAACAATACTCTTCCACTGGAGAACACGACGGACTGCCTAAGTACCATGGCCAGTGTCTGTAAAGTAATGTTGGAGACACCGTGAGTTCACACTAACAAAACTTCTGTATTGTTTGGAATGCAATGGAATGCATTTTTTTTTCCTCAAACCCTGTTAGTGCGTTCAGTTCCCACTCCTAATGTATACGGTAGTTTACTGTAGTTTCATGCTGCCACATGCTCGAAACACATTGAAACTTTAATGAAACACATTCTTTAAACATTTAACACAGTGATATGAAAAAGTACCCGAACCTCTTGGAATTTCTCACATTTCTGCATTGAATCACCATCAAATGTGATCTGATCTTTGTCAACATCACACAGATGAAAAAACAGTGTCTGCCTGAACTAAAACCACCCAAACATTTATAGATTTTCATATTTTAATGAGGATACCATGCAAACAGTGACAGAAGGGGGGACATAATGACAGAAGGGGAAGAATAAGTAAGTGAACCCTCTGCTTAAGGAGACTTAAAGAGCAATTGAAATCAATTTTCACCAAACAATTTTAAGACAGGTGTGTTCGTAATCACTCAATCATCTAATCATTCCAAACTGCCCTGCCCACTATAAAACACACACCTGGTAAGAATTGTCTTGATGAGAAGCATTGTCTGATGTGCATCATGGCTCGGTCAAACGAGCTGTCAGAAGAACTACGATCAAGGATTGTTGATTTTTATGAAGCTGGTAAAGGATACAAAAACCATCTATACAAGTGTAACACCATTTACCATCTCTAAAAGCCTGGATGTTCATCAATCGACAGTCAGAGAAGTTGTCTACAAATGGAGAGAGTTTGGCACTGTTGCTTCTCTCCCAAGGAGTTGCCGTCCACCAAAGATGACACCAAGAGTTCAGCGCAGAATACTCAGAGTGGTAAAAAAGAACCCTAGAGTGTCTGCTAAAGACTTAAAGAAATTACTGGCACAGTCCAATATCTCTGTGCACACATCAACTACATGTAAAACTTTGGCCAAAAATGGTGTTCATGGGAGAGACTCCATGAAGGAAGCCACTGCTGTCTAAAAAAATAATGTCATTGCTCGTTTAATGTTCACAAAAAGGCACCTGGACACTCCACATACGTTTTGGTAAAATATTTTGTGGACTGATGAAACCAAAGTTGAATTGTTTGGGAATAACACAAAACGTCATGTGTGGAGGAAAAATGGAACAGCTCACCAACATCAACACCTCATCCCCACCGTGAAGCATGGTGGAGGGCGCATCATGGTTTGGGGCTGTTTTGCTGCCTCAGGGCCTGGACAACTTGCAGTCATTAATGAAAGAATGAATTCAAAAGTTTATCAGGATGTTTTGCAGGGAAACCAGAGACAGTTTGTCAGACAGTTGAGGCTAAAAGGAGGATGGATGCTGCAACAAGACAATGATCCAAAACACAAAAGTCAGTCAACTTCAGAATGGTTTCATAAGAGCAAAATACTCATTCTGGAGTGCCTAACTCAAAGTCCAGACTTGAACTGCATTGAGATGCTGTGGCATGACCTAAAGACAGCGATTCGTGCCAGACATCCCAGGAATCTGACTGAACTACAGCAGTTTTGTACAGAATAATGGGGCTAGATTAGTCCTGATCGATGTGCTAGACTGATCTGCAGCTACAGGAAGCGTCTGGTTGATGTTATTGCTACCAGGGGGGGGGGGGGGGGGGGGGGGCACAAAATATTAAATGCGATGGTTCACTTACTTATTTTTTCCCCCTCCTGTCATTGTTTTCATTCTATCCTCATTAAAATGTGAAAACCTATAAATTTGTGGATGGTTTTATTTAAAGCAGACTGTTTTTTTTTCATCTGTGTGATTTTGACAAAGATCACATTTGATGGTGATTTTATGCAAAAATTTGATAAATTTAAAAGGTTCAGATACTTTTTCATACCACTGTATGCTAGCATAGGCACAAATCCGTTAGTTGCCTTTTACTGTACGACCACTATATAACCATTTCCTGTTCCATTATTCACTTCGCTAACAGACCTACACAGCTAAAACTTACTTATATTGAGGTACAATATCACTCCTTTGAGGGTGTAATTAAAGTTGTGCAGGTGTGTCAAATGTTTTGGCTAACATGTGGGTATTAAGAAGTCATCTTGTGTGTTCAGGGAATATTCAAGTCGTTTCAGCAGTGAGGACACGCTCCTATTTTGCATGAGGGTCATGGTCGGCGTCATAATTCTCTATGACCACGTTCACCCCAACGGTGCCTTTAACAAGTCCTCCAAGATAGATGTAAGTTTAACACGTGAACCTCGAACAACACACATCATTATGTGATGGTGCGATTATCTGCTTGCCAGATGAAGGGCTGCATTAAAGTGCTCAAGGATCAGCCTGCAGACAACGTAGAAGGCCTGCTGAATGCGCTCAAGTACGTCCTCCCTGCATTTTGTACAGTTATTTTAGAATTGTACTTCCACTAGTGTTGTTTTTGGCAGCCCTTTAAATTTCGTCTTAGGCCATGTCTACACCCAGCAGGGTCTGGTGAAAATAATTACATCCACACCAGCACGTTTGTTTTTTTTTTTTTTTTAAAAAAAAAAAAAAAAAAAAAAAAGCTTCCACACCCAACCGCCTTCATTCATTTTTAACTCATTTGCTCCCAAAAACGTATAAATGCGTTCTATTTTTAATTGTTTCAATGTCCTAAAAACATATTTATACATCTTTTACGTTTTTTTTTTCACAAGAGACATCTGTAGGTTCTGATGCAAATTCGCTCCAAAGCACAACGCTCAAAATCCATTTTAAAGCAATAAAACTGGCCACTGGAGGGCAGTAGCGCATTTGGTAAGGACTCATATCAGACCATGAAAGGAAATGAATGAAGAGCGTGAAGAAAAATGTGGAGAACGATGTAAACACAGGGCACATGCCCCACACAAGTTCCCTAGGTGAATTCTGTTATGAGGTAGTGGTCACTACAAAAGAATGATTCAGAAAAAGCTATCTTGATGAGACAGACAGGCGGTGCTGAGGGAAAAATTTACCCCGTCTGCCGATACAGCCGCGGCCAGAACAGCATCATCTCTCAGTTCAGTAGTTTAGTTATGTGTAAATAAATGGTTACTTTGCTATCAAAAGCTCTATTTGTGTTGTTGTTTATGTTATTTTGTAGAAGGAAAACATTATTCAGATGTTTGGGATGTCACAAAAGCAAAAAATAGCTGTGTTAAAGTCAGTTATGTTTGAAATGGATGCTTTTACACAAAGCTCAATATCTGTTTTTTCATCAGAAATTGGAAAACTGCACAAACTAAGCTATTTTCTAACGCTGATATCTAAAGAATGGAAAAAGATATGAACTTACTTGTTTTTCCTACTTAAAGAAGAGAGTCTAATCTTTTTGTGGGTTCCATGTTTATATAGCAATAGAACAGAATTTTCTGTGGGCCTTGCAAAATCAGTCAAAATCCAGTAAAACCGCTGGGAGCGAAGGGGGTTGCTCTGTTAAAAATGGCTGGGAGTGAATGAGTTAAGTACATTCATAACAATGCGTGAAAAATAATTGTCCATAATACCCCCATTCTTCTCATACGTTCTTCAATCTGAAGCACTGCTAGAGTTTATAAATAAATTAAACAAAAAAAGAACCTAATTTACTAATTTACTCCAAATGTAAACATTGGTCTCATGTGTGACGTTGGGACAAAGTTTTTCGCAGTTAAATCTTCGGTTATCATTGTCCACATGATGGCGCCACAAACGCAGAATTCGCCTATCCTATCTTTGGTTTGCGTTTTTAAGAACCCTTGTTTAAATGTGCATGTGGATGATTGGCAAAAAGAAGAATTTTGTCTACTGTTTGGCCTAATATCCTGCTACGTGTAGACATGGCTTTAGTCTTTGACAAAAATACTTAATAGTCATATTTTAGTCATTTCAAAATGTGTTAGTCTTCATCTAGTTTTAGTAAACGAATACTCCAAAAGTTTTTGTAAAAATTCAAAGGTTTTAGTCTAAAAAAAAAATTCTCACCATTTCGAATGAACTTCGAGAGCAGACTACACACATTTTAGAAAGTCCAAATACGGGTTAAAGCACATGCTGCCTAATAAATTATGCCCAAATGTTCTTCTCATAACATAACATGCAACAGTAAAGTTAGCAAAGCAAACAAACTAAAATATTTGCCCTAAAAAGGCGATCGATTGACACAAAAAATGTGGACAATACATATTCAAATGATAAGGGACTATTTGCTGAAATAAATTGTATGTCAATGATATCTTAATTAGGTGTGTGACAAAATATCAAAATGATGACATAGCGTGTTACTTTGTATCCCAGAAGGTTATGCCTTGGCCAAGTATTGATATTAGGGCTGTCAAAATTATCGCGTTAACGGGTGGTAATTAATTTTTTTAATTAATCACATTAAAATATTTGACGCAATTAACGCACATGCCCCGCTCAAACAGATTAAAATGACAGCACAGTGCAATGTCCAAGTGTCCATGTGCAATGTTTTTGGAGTTTTGTCGCCCTCTGCTGGCGCTTGGGTGCGACTGCTTTTATGGGCTTAAGCACCTATGAGCATTGTGTAATTATTGACATCAACAATGGCGGGCTACTAGTTTATTTTTTTATAGAAAATTTTACTAATTTTGTTAAAACGAAAACATTAATTAACAGGGGTTTTAATATAAAATTTCTATAGCTTGTACTAACATTTATCTTTTAAGAACTACAAGTCTTTCTATCCAAGGATCGCTTTAACAGAATGTTAATAATGTTAATGCCATCTTGTTGATTTATTGTTATAATAAACGAATACAGTACTTATGTACCGTATGTTCAATGTATATATCCATCTTGTGTCTTATCTTTCCATTCCAACAATAATTTACAGAAAAATATGGCATATTTTATAGATTGTTTGAATTGCGATTAATTATAATTAATTACGATTAATTAATTTTTAAGATGTAATTAACTCGATTAAAAATTTAAATCGTTTGACAGCCCTAATTGATATATTGTTTTAAAAAGGTGTCACAGTTTGTTTTTTTTTCCTTAGGAACCAACAAGTTGCAAACAAAATCTTGCACGAGAATAGTGTCTCTGTTAACTCAATGGCTACTATTCACAGCTCTAGACGCCCAGTTACGCCCAGCCCAGCGAACCAGAGCTTTCGTAGCCCTGATTTTCGAGGCATTTACAGGTTACTTCTTGCTGAGTTTGAGTCACCAAATCATTTGGCGAGATTCCCGGGTGAATAGGATTATTTGCACTAGATTCTTTTTTTTGCACTGTTTTGCTACACTTTTTATTAAATCTACCGTAAAAAATACATGCGTTTCAAGTGAATTGTTCTTTTATTGGGATCAGTAACAAGTTGACCCAGGAGAGCCAGCGGCCCAAGTTGACACGGGCCTGTGGTTTTGATAGTGGGGCCAGTGAACATCAAAAAGTGTCTAATTTCCCTAATTGTCTAACCCTGAAACCTTTTTTTTTTTTTTTTTTTTTTTTTTTTTACACTAAACTTTTGAATTTTACAGACGAAAACATTTTGAGTAACTCATCTAAAACTAGACGAAATTTGTATGATATTTCGTCACGAAAAAAAGATGAACGCATTTTGAAATGTGTAAAATATGACTAAAGGCTGAGTTATGCTTCCGCGTCAGACCTGCGCCGTCAAGGAAGACCCGATTTACGACCCTCCGCCGTAGCCTCTCGGGCTCCTTTTTATTTCTGGCTTCGCGTCGCGTCAACATCGTGGCGGAAATGGACTATGATTGGCCCGCTCAGACTGTTTTTTCCGGTTCAGCGCGAAATCACCCCCATTATCAAACGTTATTTTTCTACGCGCAAAAATGGAGCAGATGAGAGTATCAACAAAGAGCAAGTACGACAACTTCTACAATGTCTCGTCAAGACATTATGAAGATTGCCAAATGGCAAGAAATTCGTGGGGGGAGATTGCTGAAAATACAGGGCTGGAGGTCAGCCAGCGATTGAATTAAAAAAAAAAAAAAAAAAAACGGAAGAACCACCGAGACAAGTACAGTATGTGTGTGTTCGGAATCGAATGGCCAAATGAATGGTTGGTGCTAGGGTTGTTCCGATCATGTTTTTTTGCTCCCGATTCAATTCCAATCATTCCCGATAATTTTTCCCGATCATATATATTTTGGCAATGCATTAAGAAAAAAATGAATAAAACTCGGACGAATATATACATTCAACATACAGTACATAGGTACTGTATTTGTTTATTATGACAATAAATCCTCAAGATGGCATTTACATTATTAACATTCTTTCTGTGAGAGAGATCCATGGATAGAAAGACTTGTGACTTTGTATATTGTGACTAAATATTGCCATCTAGTGTATTTGTTGAGCTTTCAGTAAATGATACTGTAGCCTGCCCAAATGCATGATGGGAAGTGGAACCATGACTGTGCGTAGTGCTACCAATTGATATATCTTCTCTGCGTTGGGAATTAACCTAAGGTGTTAAGAAAAAGATCAATTGCTACCTTGCTTCCCCATATTGCTTCCCATGACGTCTCTAATCATAGGGAGAGGGATTGTAAGGCTTTAGCCAATTAAAAAAAGGCTCCAAAGGCTGCCAAAATTCACACTACTCATATTACACTGCCTTTTATCTCTCTATACAGGTAAAACGGCGCCATTACAGATTGAGCGCGACAATACGTGAGTGAGTTGTGCAAAAAAAAATTAATTACCGCCGTTATGGGGATAAATTTGATAACCCTACCTTAAGCCTAAACTAAAGACTCTGGATGAGTGTAACATATTATGTTTGTAATGTTAAATACAATTAGAAAACGATTTAATTTAAAAAAATATATATATATATTAAAAAAAGGCATGGCTGATATTTTTTTGCCGATTCCGATACTTTGAAAATGACGTGATCGGACCCGATCGATCCCGATCGATCAGGACATCTCTAGTTGGTGCACTTCATCATTTGTTGTGTACATATGTCTGCTGTGAGTCTGTGACTTATTTACGTGTCAAACTTCAAGTAAATGAAGAATAAAGCACAGGTTTGGTGTAAAAATAGTTGTTTTCATGTTTAATTTTCAACAACAGACAGTTCCCACTCGATGCATCATCACTGATTGAGAGTGCCTCTGTACTTTTATGATAACGTTAACATCAAGGCTTCCAACGCAGTTTGGGAAGTTCCATAGCCGCCAGAAATCTGCTATGGCTTCCTACTGGCTGGTTGTAGGACACGGCAAACAAATCGGACTGGAGGGCTTTGCAGACCTCGGACAAAACGCTGAACGCAGTGCTCGACGCCAGTTTGAAGCTAGCCGCCACAGCTTGCTGGTTTCCACCCGAGGCTAGAACTCTTTGTGTGGCATCAAAAGTCGGACGGACCGCTTCGAAACAGTTTTCTGCGTCGTCTGCGCCTCAACATTTATTCAATGTTGATGAGTTGAAGATCCACATTCAAGCGTTCCATCTTGCATTGTTTATTTTTGTCTCCGTTAAACTAGACTAGAGGAAGTCAGCAAGCATGCCCCAAAACCTTACAAACATAAAGCCACACCCCTCTAGTGGCTTGGCGGTGAATTACAGAGCAACACATTCCCTCACCATAAAACTATCAAATGGTCATTGAAGCCGCAGTCACTTTGCCGTCACCGCAACGCAGGAGCATAACTCAGGCTTAAGACTAATAAGTATTTCCCTCCAAAAGACTAAAACAAAAATTAAAAGGGCTGCCAAAAACAACACTGGTCAACGAAATATTTTCGTCATCATTGACGAAAACAACACCGATTATACATATATATTTACAGACCAATATCAAAATCCGCCTTCTTCTTATATCTACAGTGGTACCTCTACATACATATTTAATTCGTTCCAGGACCTGGTTTGTGAGTCGAAATGGTCGTAGGTCGAGCGGAGTTTTCCCGTAACAATACATATTTGATTAATTTGTTCCACAGCCCAAAAACCAATGCTAAAACCTCAATAAATAGTGCTGGTACACTTCGAAGTAGCAATTACACATAGTAAAAAAATTAAATTATAAATATGAATCATAATAATGTTAATGAATCGGGTTCCAATGTGGCGGTTGTGTTTTGCATGCTGTTCCTGTGCTGTGACTGACGAGAGAGAGAGGGGTGCAGGAGGTTTTTACTTTTTTTTCATGTTGTTGGCGAACAGTAGCCGTTTTGTGTTGCACAATTCCTGAAATAAATGATGAAAAACCTGACGAAGCTGGCGACTTCCTTGCCGATGTTACAGTAATAAAAATAAATCGGAAATAAAAAAGCTTTTTTTATTGTCACCCTAACTTATAGAGACTGGCGAACAGAGGTCGGTGGAGACCGGCCATACTGTTGAGCCAGTTAACTCACACGCACACCACGCTCAGATTTTTCTATCATTCCCTTCATAATTTCAATGGTGAGCGTTACCTTTTTTATTTCACCGCCTGCACTAAACTTCTTGTGACCCATGTTGATTTCTCTTACGCCTCTGTCAACGAAAACAACAACGAAATTGTGACGCTGTCATAAATCCTCGTGTTTCGAGCGTGTCGTCATGTCGAGACAAATGACGAGTCAAATTTTACGTCGGATGCTGAAAGGATCGTATGTCGAGCTACCACTGTATTTTGGAAATAATAAATCAATCCACTATGTCACAATGTTGTTAATATTAGTATTACAGTCAATAACATGTATGTGATACATATTTTTTCCTTCTTCAGATTCACAACTAAACACCTGAACGATGAGTCCACTCCCAAAAACATCCGGACGATGCTCCAGTAAAGTTTTTTGTTTGTTTGTTTTATTACATAAAACGTTCTGAGGATTAATGGTCTGACCTCAAATAAGATGTATATGTTTACATTGTTTAAAAGACCTGTTAACACTTTGGCATAGTCGTTCTCAAAGAAGTTAAAGGTGAACGCTACTCTACGAAAGCAAGACTTCAGGCTTCTACTATTAACAGCTAGGAGAGCGTTTCTCATTCCTTGTCAGCCTTATATAATCGAGACGTCATAAAATCTCCAAATGCTTCCTTCTATGGACACAAAATAGAAAAATATCGACAGTTCATACATGCACAGAATGAGATCAATCAACGACTCGATTAGCTGTGAAGGGCTAAAAAGTGGAGGCAAGTGAGGGACTGACTGCTTAGATGTATTTTAACTTTTGTTCCCCGTCTACATGTTGATGTGAATCTGCTGTGATATAAAACTGCACATTGCATGTGCTTGAGTGGATAAGATTGAACAAAAACCAAACAATCAATTATGCATTTCTGTTGTGTCAACCCTCTGAGTTAAAATGGTTTATTTTGTCTGTTTCAAAAGTGAGGCCAAAAATCTCCAAATTCTTTGTGATATATTTTAACTGAATCCTTAAAAATATCTATTTTCATCATTGGTGTTTGTCTTATGTCAACGTTTTTTAATGAATTCTGTCTTTGCCTTGTTTTTGTGTGAGGGAGACAAAATGTAAATTATTAACTAGATTTGTTTTTACATGAATTTTGATTCTACTCCCATCCCTTGACTGTCATTGTATTGCCTTAAACAGCATTTTGAGCTACTGTACCTGTTCTAATCGTCTTTAAATGGATCTGCTGTGTTAAATGTCATGTTAATGGCCGCTCTCATTGATCATGGTGTCATTACACACGCATATTTTGCTGATGTAGTGACTTTGAATTGCCTTGGTTATCAATAATAGCTATTGCTCAGCCATCTTATTCTGCTAACATTGCACCGTGAAACTCTTAACTCCTCAAAATAGATTGCACAATCACATCAATAGTGACTGTTTAGTGACTTATTAAATTACATAGGTGCATTAGATGACTATAAATCACTTCCCATTTAATGTCTCTCCTCTGGTTTCTGTAATTACCAAGTATTTGATATGACTTGATTGCCATCATGAAGCCTTTCAACAATGGCTATCAAAGAGCAAGAACAAGGTGGGGCAGAGCAACTTGCTTATTTAAATTTGGCCCCCTGAAGCGATGGTTGCTCTGCGGATGGTAGGGATGGACTGATTTGAGAACGGGGGGTTTAAAGTTTGATTCTTGTGTGTGTTATTTATTATGTGTTTATTTTTCAGGAACCCCAATAAGCATCATAGAGTGGACGAAGTTGGAACGCGCTTTCGTGTTGAGGCATGTTTTTCAAGCGAGCAATAAAATCCCGTGGATTAAGTTCCTACACCATAGCTAATTTGTAGGGATGAAATTTCAATTCTTCATGGAGGATTCGTCTCACAGAATGAGCAGACAGACCAAGAGCAGATGCGTGTTTGCAGGCAGACCATTAGGGAGATCTCAAAACAGATTGTCTCCACCGCGTTAATGTTTTGTGGTGACCTTGCTGTTCGAGGGAGGCCAGGTTTCTTTTTCTTTACATCACCCGTTTCCCTAAAGTAGTTTATCCATTAAACAATCGACTGCTGGCCAGGAACACGACCCCGGGGGACGTAATGCGCGTTGCGATTGAGGGACCGCTTGAAAAAAATGCCTCAACAGTGAAAGCGCGTTCCAACTTCGTCCACACCATGATGCTCACTAGGGTTATTGAAAAATAAACACAAAATAAATAACGCACATTGCGAACCAAACTTCAAGCCCCGCCCTCTCAAATAAGTCCATCCCTACCATCCTCAAAGCAACCATTGCTTCAGGGCACCAAATTTAAATAAGCAAGTTGCTCTGCCCCACCCTGTATTATAAAACAACCATAAATATGAATTACTTTTGACTGAAGTTTACGATTCGACTACATTCAATGAGCAGCCATTTCTCTTGTGTCATCATTATTTTGGTCACAGTCATTTAATGTGTATGTTCACATGAGCGATACTTTGGATTTGATGTAAGTTCATCTATGTAAGAACAGGATGTATATTTTCTGTCATGATCACTTGACCAGGGGTGAAAGTGGTTAGAATTTTTTGCCGGAACTCCCTGACATGAAGGTCACCACGGAGCCACAATTTTTAAAAATTTTTTCTTCAAACCTAAAACTACTAAAATGCAAATAAAACTGTTTTTGGCATAGTTATACCATACACACACACTCAAAAAAATGGTTTTACATATGCATTAGGCTACTGCATTATGCATATTGTCACAAGGCATACATGAGAAACTGATTTTTATTCAAAATTGTATTTTTTTTTCATTGAGTTGCAAAATTACAGTTAACAAAAACGCCAGCCACGCCACTACTTAAGCACATAGGATGTACAATAAAATTGAAGATAATGTATACCTTTTTTTTTTTTTTTAATAATAAAGACATAAGTACCATAGAGTAACAAACAGAGGCGCTGGTAGTCACTCACAGCAGGGAGTGCTGAGCATCTTTCTTAGTTTTTCCCATCCAAAAACAGCCATTTCGGTCCAAATTTGTCATCCTCGCGCATTTTCTCCATACAAGGGTTGCACAATGGCTGTACAAACGCATGCTGGATAGTTTACGTAATACTACTACTAGGTCACTACAAAGACAGCGTTCTATTTAACCTACAATGTGTGTTGGAGTTTTTGAATTGGAAATAAAAACGCCAGCGTATTATAATGCAAATCCCTGCAGCTAGATGGCGCAATGACACACAGACACATTTGAAAACTAAAAAGGCCAATAAGTAGAAGTGGGTAGAGTAGCCAAAATGTTACTCAAATAAGAGTAGCATTACTTCAAATTAATATGAGTCAAGTAAGAGTAAAAGTAGTCATCCAAAAAATGTACTCAAGTACAAGTAAAAAAGTATCCAGTGAAAAGAATACACAAGTAATGAGTAACATTTTGAGTAACTGCTTATTTTTGTTAGATTTTTTTGTTTTTAAGTACTGATAATTTTTTTTTCTCTCAGCACAAACTTATCTATATGACCTGTTGTTATAATGATACTGTACCCTCAGCACCCCAATCCCGCACCACTGTTAACAAAAATAAGTACAAATGACTTACCATTATCCAGTTTGTATTAGTTTGAAGATCAAGCAAACATTGACATTTTTAGATTATAAGGAAAGCCTAGCATAAATGAATAAAAAGTCAAAAGTGCACATTAACATGGAAGATGTTTTGAACCTCGCCATCAGAGCAAATAAAATAAGCCTCTTCAACTCTTTCCTTTCGCTTAAAGATCTCATTTTTTGTGGCTTTGCCCGTTTTTATCACATTAATTTGACAAGCTTTTTTGCTGTTCAAGAAAGCTTTTGCATTTTAACCAATCGGAGCTAACTATCCATGCAGATAACATGTCAGTCTGTCAGCCAATTGAACGGACAACTGAGTCCAGGGTGGTTTGCTGCACCCATGCGAACATCGACTCGTCATTGCGTCGTCAGACTCAGATAAACTTTTGCAGGTTGGAGAGCTCCGTGGAATAAATAAATATCGCTGGAAATGGATTACGCTAAATCCGAAGTTGGTAGATTGTTTTCTTCTTAGAGATGAGATGCGTGTGTGGCAGCCTGACAGTTTTTTTTTTCTTTTAACATGGCAGTTGCTGTCATATTTTCAGGATCAAAGCACCGTTCTTTTACCGAAACAGCGTTCCAGGCCGTTCCGGCCCACTTTCACCCCTGTACAAAGCTCTTGCAGGCCATTGATGTGCTACTGTATTTAAATGCAGGACTTGGTCAGAACATTTTGTTGTTGTTGTAAAATCATTTGTGGACTTGCTTTTATATAAATTCATTCAGCTTTTTTATTGTATTGCTGAGAGGGTTGTGTGAATTGGATAATAAAGATGGTACATTTCTTATTCAGCATAATTTGTCATGATTGACTGCACTGCAAAAGACATGGTCAACAACCCGCGGCTCTAGAGCTGCATGTGGCTCTTTAGTGCTCCTCTAGTGGCTTCCTGGAATGTTTTCAAAAATGTTTGAAAATATAAAAATATGGCGGAGGGAAATACCTATATACAGTGCCCTCCATAATTATTGGCACCCCTGAAAAAGAGGTGTTTTTTAGCTTCTAATATTTTTTTTTAATTCAAATAATATGGGACCTTAATGGAAAAAAAGAGAAAAATCCAACCTTCAATACAAGTGCATTCATTCAGTGGGGAAAAAATCCCACATAAAGAAAAAAATATTCGACATCAAATAGTGTGTGTCATAATTATTAGCACCCCTGGTGTTAATACTTTGTACAACCCCCTTTTGCCAACAAAACAAGGTCTGGGGACTGAGATGGCCGTGGGAGGAGCTTGATTTTATTTGGCCATATGTTTAGGGTGATTGTCTTGCTGAAAGACCCAGTGACGACCTATCTTCAGCTTTCGGGCAGAGGGCAACAGATTTTGATTTAAAATGTCCTGGTATTTCAAAGCATTCATGATGCCATGCACCCTAAAGGCTGAGTTATACTTCCGCGTCATACCTGCGCCGTCAAGGAAGACCCTGCGCCGTAGCCTGACGCGCGCCTCTCGAATTTTCTAACCTTCGCGTCGCGTAGACGTGTATGACGTGGCGAAAACGGACTGTGATTGGTTCGCTCAGACTGTTGTTTCCGGAGTATCATTGAAGAAGCAAGTCTCGTAAAGACATTATTGTGATTGCCAAATGGCAAGGTCGGCGATTGAAAAAAAATTTTTTTTAATTGAAAGAACCACCGAGACGTGTGTGTTCGGAATCGAGTGGCCACACGAAGCGGTGACCCAGTCGGCCAAAAACTGCCAACTTTTTATCACTTTGTCGTATTTTTGGTTGGTGCACTTCATCATTTATTGTGTACATATGTTTGCTGTGAGTCTGTGACTTATTTACGTGTCACTCTTCAAGTATATGAAGAATAAAGCACAGATTTGGTGTCAAAAGAGTTGTTTTGATCTTTAATTTTTAATAACAGTTCACACACGATGCATCATCACTGATTGAGAGTGCCTCGGTGCTTTTTATGGTAACGTTAAAATCAAGGCTCCCAACGCAGTTTGGAAATTTCCATAGACGCCAGAAATCTGCTATGGCTTCCCATTGGCTGGTTGTAGGACACGGAAAACAAATCGGGCTGGAGGGCTTTGCAGACCTTGAACGCAGTGCCCGACACCAGTTTGAAGCTAGCCGCCACAGCTAGCTCTCTCCACCCGAGTCTAAAACTCTCTGTGCGGCATCAAAAGTCGGCCAGACCGCCTCGAAACAGTGTTCTGCGTCGCCTGCCCCTCAACATTTGTATGTTCAATATTTATTCAGTGTTGATGAGCAGAATATTTACTTTCAAGAGTTCCATCTTGCATTGTTTATTTTTTCACCGACTAGCGGAAGTCAAAAAGCATGCCCCAAAACCGTACAAACATATCGCCACACCCCTCTAGTGGCTTGGCGGTGAATTACAGAGCAACGCGTTCCCTCACCGCAGAACTATCGAATGTCGAATGACGCCGTAGTGGCTGCGCCGTCACCGCAACGCGGGAGTATAACTCAGGCTTAACAAGGTTCCCAGGGCCTTTGGAAGCGAAACAGCCCCACAGCATCACTGACCCACCCCCATACTTCACAGTGGGTATGAGGTGCTTATCAGCATGCGCATCTTTCGTGGCACGCCAGACCCACTTAGAGTGTTTGTTGCCAAAAAGCTCAATCTTGGTCCCACACAAAAATACATACGGTCCCAGGCTTCAACTGGGACCGTGTGCTTTGGTCAGATGAAACCAAGATTGAGCTTTTTGGCAAAAAACACTCTAAGTGGGTCTGGCGTGCCACGAAAGATGCGCATGCTCAGTGATGCTGTGGGGCTGTTTCGCTTCCAAAGGCCCTGGGAACCTTGTTAGGGTGCATGGCATCATGAATGCTTTGAAATACCAGGACATTTTAAATCAAAATCTGTTGCACTCTGCCCGAAAGCTGAAGATGGGTCGTCACTGGGTCTTTCAGCAAGACAATGACCCTAAACATATGGCCAAATCTACACAGAAATGGTTCACCAGACACAAAATCAAGCTCCTCCCATGGCCAGCTCAGTCCCTAGACCTTGTTTTGTTGGCAAAAGGGGGTTGTACAAAGTATTAACACCAGGGGTGCTAATAATTGTGACACACATTATACGATGTCAAATATTTTTTTCTTTATGTGGGATTTTTTTCCCCACTGAATTAATGCACTTGTATCGAAGGTTGGATTTTTCTCTTTTTTTTCCCATTAAGGTCACATATTATTTGAATTTTTTAAAAAAATATTAGAAGCTAAAAAACACACCTTTTTCAGGGGTGCCAATAATTATGGAGGGCACTGTATTTTGTTTTCATATTGTATCTGTAGGAGGACAAACATGACACAAACATTCTTATAGTTCATTTATATTATAATGAACTTGAGGCGGCGACGTGCAACAGCGTAATCACGTGGTGCGTCATTCTCTATAGGATGCACTGCAGGAAACATTTAATCATGAAGGCTCATTATGTATTTGTAGCCAACTTAGTCATTTTGGTAGTAGGCTATTATAGGTAATATAGATACAGTAGGGAGAACAAGTATTTGATACACTGACAATGGGAAAAACCCATTGGCAGTGTATCAAATACTTGTTCTCCCCACTGTACATACAGCATGTGTTGCCTTCATTATAATTCTTTTCATTTTTTGCGGTTCCAGACACATTTGTTTTTTGGTCCAATATGGCTCTTTCAACATTTTGTGTTGCCAACCACTGGTCTAAATAAATTAACTTGATCTCGCCGTTGTCGCTTCCTTAGTTCTCCTCCAGGTGGCGATGTGTGTCAGTCCACGTATTTTCTGACAGAGAATGGGAGAGTCCAGGGCTGAAACTCAAATAGTGGTACACCTGAAAAAAATAAAAGTCAAGTTGGCAGGGAGTGAATTTCTCATGGTGTTTATATGCACATAAGTACTCTACTTTTAACACATTGTTGCCCTTTCATTTAGCTGGGTGACACCAGCCTGTTGAATTTTAACATATAAGTAGCTACCATTAATCGTTCTGTCGTAGAACCCGTGAACAAAACCTTTAATGAATTATTTCCACGTGGGCCATTAGTAGGTTGGTGGACATTTTGGCTTTAAAAGCCTTGAAAAATACGCTTTTTTTTTTTCACATACTCAGCAATAATTTATAATAAACTCAACGGCGTGATTAACTCATCTTACAAATCAACAATTAAAAAGAAAATACATTATTTATTTGATGCTTATAATAGGCATAATCACAAGTTTCAAACATATAGTCCCTGACAAGTCATATCGCTTATCCATTTTGTAGAAACAATTGCTAATAACCTGACTTTTAATTATTCAATTGGTTTCACAAATGGCTCATATGAAAGCTAAGACCCTCCCAAATGATGTTGAATGTACAAAATATATTTGTTTCACTGAAAAAAAGATTTATCATTTAATGAAGACATAAAGGTCAAATTTTGGCAAGACAAAAGTTTTGTCGCCTACAGAAAGTAGTGTGAAAATTGAACAAAAAATGTACTTCAAATACAAAAATATGTTGCGTAACATAAGCAAATTAAGTAGTGGTGCTGTGAGATCCAAATTTAATATTTTGTATGACTTCCATGGGCATGAAGGACAGCTTCCATACGGTTCAGCAAGTATTCATACAATTTATTCATGAAGTCATCAGGAACATTAAAGAAAGCAGTCTTGCATGCCTCCCAGAGTTCATCAACATTCTTGGGTTTCGTCTTCCATGCTTCCTCTTTCATCCTACCCCAGACATGCTCAATGATGTTCATGTCTGGTGACTGGGCTGGCCAGTCCTGGAGGAGCTTGATTAAGCCTGTCGCAATATGCAATAATTCCATTTATTGAACAAAACAAAAAATACAATTGTTATTTTTTTTCAGAGCATTAAATGTATTGCATCAGATCGAAAATCGTGTCCCCCGTATCGAAAATCATACCGAACCATGACTTAACTGTATAGTTGCATCCCTATGGAACACCATTGCAGAAGCTATGAGGGGAAAAGTTTTCATTTGCCTAAATGCTTAAGTTATTAAGTGCAATTTTATTTTTTTTCTTGAAAAACACATTTTATTTATTCTGTGTTTCTGTGCGGTATTAATATTGTTGTCTTTTACTTAAGAGGCATGGTCTGTTGTTTTAAGTTGTGATTTTTGAATTTAAGAGTAAATATTTATCACGTTTAAATGGGTGTACTTGATCTATTAATATATACTGTACTCTCACTGTGTTATTGTAAATTGGTTTAAAAAAAAAAAAAAATGGGGGGACGCAATAATATCGCATATCGCAATAATTTATGAGATAAATTATCGCACACTAAAATTTGTTATCGCGACAGGGCTAATCTTGATCTTCTTTGCCTTGAGGAACTTTGAGGTAGAGATTGAAGTATGCGACAGAGCACCATCCTGCTGCAGAATCTGTCCCTTTTTATGGTTAGGAATCTAAGAGGCAGCTAAGATTTGTTGATATTTCATACTTTATGTTGCCTTCGAACCTGCAGATCTCTCGCACACCCCCATACTGGATGTAACCCCAGACCATGATTTTGCCAACACCAAACTTCACTGTTTTCTGAGTGAATCTGGGATCCATGCGGGCTCCAGTAGGTCTCCTGCAATATTTGCGGCGACTGTGGTGTAATTCAATGGAAGATTCATCTGAAAAATCCACCTTTTGCCACTTTTCCAGCGTCCATCCTTTTGACAGGCTGTGGGCCTTGGCAAATGCCACACGGTTTTTTCATTGTCTTTTGTTTAATGCTGGTTTCTGGGCACTGATTCGACCATGGAGGCCATTTCTAGACAGAGTTCGACAGACTGTTCTGGTTGACACAGGGACTTCAGGTGACCAGGTCTCCTGGAGCTCTGCTGCAGTGTAAAAGGAGCTGGCTTTGGATTTTCCAGCCAACAACCGGTTCTGCTGAGCAGTTGTCTTTAGGGGTCTGCCTCACCTGGGCTTGTCAAAAATGTGTCCAGTCTGTTCATGTCTTTTTTTTTTTATCCTCTGTACCTGACGTTGAGACACATTGAAGGTGTCTGCCACATCTGCAGTGGCTCTAGTCTTCAGGCTCTTGATAATTAACACAGTTAATTGATCCATTATTGGTAACAGGTGAAACTCTAATCTGGGATTGTGTGCATCATTTGACATGATTTATGTCAAAATTGACTCAATGGGCTTTACCAAGCTGTAAACATCAGAACACTTTTCAACAGTTTTGTTTGGCACCGAAATTTTATTCCAAAATCTGTTGGGATTAAAATAATCCATTTCTTGTAAGAAAATATTGATTACAAATATATTAGAGGGACACTTCAGGTCCATGTGTATGCAAGCGACAAGACTTTTGTCAGGTACTGTACTAGGGCTGAACGATATTGGAAAAAAAACTTTGGGGGTTTGGGATATACAGTCATGTGAAAAAATTCGGAAACCCTTTGGAAACATGTTTAACCTTCATGGGACGTGTGCAAGAAGGAAACCTTTGATCTCCAAAAAGAACATGAAGGCCGGACTGAAGTTTGGCAGAGTGAATGTAGACAAAGACCAGGACTTCTGGAATAATGTTCTTTGGACAGATGAATCTAAAATTGAATTATTTGGACACCACAACAGAGGATGTGTTTGGTGTAAACCCAATACAGTATTCCATGAAAAGAACCTCATACCAACTGTGAAGCAAGGAGTTGGAAATGTCATGGTTTAGGGATGCTTTGCTATAGCAGGACCTGGCCAGCTTACCATCATAGTATCCACCATGAATTCTATCATGTATCAGTGAGTGCTTGAGGACCATGTGAGATCATCTGTGAAAAAAAGTAAAGCTGAAGCGAAAATGTACCCTGCAACATGACAACGACCCAAAACATACTATTAAATCCACCAAGGACTGGCTGAAAAGGAAGAAATGGACTGTCCTGGAATGACCGAGTCAAAGCCCAGATCTGAATCCCATTAAGATGCTCTGGGGTGACTTGAAACGGGCTGCACATGCAAGAAACCCCTCAAGCATCTCACAGCTGAAAAAGTATTCTGCGTTGAGGAGTGGTGCAAACTTTCTTCAGACCGATGTCAAAGACTGGTAGATGGCTACAAAAAGCGTCTCACTCAAGTTATTTCAGCCAAAAGGGGTAACACTAGCTATTAGGTTGTAGGGTGGCCTAACTTTTTCCACAGAATATGCATTTTTGTTGATATATATCGTTTAATGAGTAAAACAAGGTGGATTTTTGTTGTTTACTCTCTGGCAGTGCTCATTTTTTCCCTTTTTGAACAAAGGAGCGGATACGGATCCTCCTGAGGGTTTAAGAACCTTCTACAGCCCTGTCCAGCTCTCCTGGAGTAACTAAATGTCTTCTGGCATCTACTATAGGACTCCAGGTTGCTCCTCAGACTGTCCAGGAGCTCAGTGATGCCCTGGTCCAGATATGGGAGGAGATCCGTCAGGAGCATACCCAGGGGTTGTAGGGAGGTCATACAGTGCCTTGCAAAAGTATTCGGCCCCCTTGAATCTTGCAACCTTTCGCCACATTTCAGGCTTCAAACATAAAGATATGAAATTTAATTTTTTTGTCAAGAATCAACAACAAGTGGGACACAGGCTTCAAACATAAAGATATGAAATTTAATTTTTTTGTCAAGAATCAACAACAAGTGGGACACAATCGTGAAGTGGAACAACATTTATTGGATAATTTAAACTTTTTTAACAAATAAAAAACTGAAAAGTGGGGTGTGCAATATTATTCGGCCCCTTTACTTTCAGTGCAGCAAACTCACTCCAGAAGTTCAGTGAGGATCTCTGAATGATCCAATGTTGTCCTAAATGACCGATGATGATAAATAGAATCCACCTGTGTGTAATCAAGTCTCCGTATAAATGCACCTGCTCTGTGATAGTCTCAGGGTTCTGTTTAAAGTGCAGAGAGCATTATGAAAACCAAGGAACACACCAGGCAGGTCCGAGATACTGTTGTGGAGAAGTTTAAAGCCGGATTTGGATACAAAAAGATTTCCCAAGCTTTAAACATCTCAAGGAGCACTGTGCAAGCCATCATATTGAAATGGAAGGAGCATCAGACCACTGCAAATCTACGAAGACCCGGCCGTCCTTCCAAACTTTCTTCTCAAACAAGGAGAAAACTGATCAGAGATGCAGCCAAGAGGCCCATGATCACTCTGGATGAACTGCAGAGATCTACAGCTGAGGTGGGAGAGTCTGTCTATAGGACAACAATCAGTCGTACACTGCACAAATCTGGCCTTTATGGAAGAGTGGCAAGAAGAAAGCCATTCCTCAAAGATATCCATAAAAAGTCTCGTTTAAAGTTTGCCACAAGCCACCTGGGAGACACACCAAACATGTTGAAGAAGGTGCTCTGGTCAGATGAAACCAAAATTGAACTTTTTGGCCACAATGCAAAACGATATGTTTAGCGTAAAAGCAGCACAGCTCATCACCTTGAACACACCATCCCCACTGTCAAACATGGTGGTGGCAGCATCATGGTTTGGGCCTGCATTTCTTCAGCAGGGACAGGGAAGATGGTTCAAATTGACGGGAAGATGGATGCAGCCAAATACAGGAACATTCTGGAAGAAAACCTGTTTGCATCTGCACAAGACCTGAGACTGGGACGGAGATTTATCTTCCAACAGGACAATGATCCAAAACTTAAAGCCAAATCTACAATGGAATGGTTAAAAAATAAACGTATCCAGGTGTTAGAATGGCCAAGTCAAAGTCCAGACCTGAATCCAATCGAGAATCTGTGGAAAGAGCTGAAGACTGCTGTTCACAAACACTCTCCATCCAACCTCACTGAGCTCGAGCTGTTTTGCAAGGAAGAATGGGCAAGAATGTCAGTCTCTCGATGTGCAAAACTGATAGAAACATACCCCAAGCGACTTGCAGCTGTAATTGGAGCAAAAGGTGGCGCTACAAAGTATTAACGCAAGGGGGCCGAATAATATTGCACGCCCCACTTTTCAGTTTTTTATCTGTTAAAAAAGTTTAAATTATCCAATAAATTTTGTTCCACTTCACAATTTTGTCCCACTTGTTGTTGATTCCTGACAAAAAATTAAAATTTTATATCTTTATGTTTGAAGCCTGAAATGTGGCGAAAGGTTGCAAGGTTCAAGGGGGCGGAATACTTTTGCAAGGCACTGTACAGGCACGTGGAGGCCACACACACTCCGAAGCCACATTTTGCCTTGTTTAAAGGGCATTACATCAAAGTTGGATCAGCCTGTAGTGTGTTTTTCCACTTTAATTTTAACTCCAAACCCAGACATCCATGGATTGATACGTTTGATTTTCATTGATAATTTATGTGTGACTTTGTTGTCAGCACATTCAACTATTGAAAGAACAAAATATTAAAAATATTTCATCCATTCAGATCTGCAACATGTTACGTTAGTGTTTCCCTTTTTTTTTAGCAGTGTATTTGTTCTGTTTTTATTATTATTATTTGTCTCAGGACAAGTAAATGACTCTAACTTTGTTTTATTATTATTTTGTACACGTGTGGATTATTTAAAATTTGAAGAGATGTAAATTTCCCTCCAATTCCAGAATGACCCAGATATATTGATTGCGGTTGCTATTTGATCCTGTTGCCTTCAACAGCAGTCACATGACATCATTAATAATGTAAAATACCTCCAACATAAAGCTGCAAATCTGCAGCAAAAGCGCATTTTGTTCATTTCAAATACAGTATATCACAAAAGTGAGTACACCCCTCGCATTTCTGCCGATTTTTGTATTTCTTTTCATGGGACAACACTGACAAAGTGACACTTTGACACAATGAAAAGTAGTCAGTGTGCAGCTTATATAATAGTTAATGTTCTTCTCAAAATATAGCCATTAATATCTAAACCCCTGGCAATAAAAGTGAGTACACCCCAAAGAAACTACGCACATCCCTAAATGTCCAAATTGAGTACTGCTTGTCATTTTCCCACCAAAATTTCATGTGACTCGTTACAGGAGTGCTGTCAGCATTGCTGCAGATATTGAAGCGGTGGGGGGGTCAGCCTATTAGTGCTCAGACCATACGTAGCACTCTACATCAAATTGGTGTGCATGGCTGTCACCCCAGGAGGAAGCCTCTTCTGAAGACGGTAGACAAGAAAGCCCACAAACAGTTTGCTGAAGACATGTCAACAAAGCACATGGATTACTGGAACCATGTCCTATGGCAGGGGTGGGCAAACCGGTCCTCAAGGGCAGTTTTGGGTCCTGGTCTTTGTTCCAACTAGGGTTTGGAATCTCTGCCATGAAGCCGATTCGATATGTATCTAGATACACAAGTTACGATTCGATTAAAAAACGATACATTTTTATGGCCGAGCGATTCGATACGAGTCCAAACAGTTTAAGAACGATACGGTTCGATACAGAGTGAAAACGATACGATAGTAAACATTTGTTGTGTGTGTTCGTACAGTATTTTAAACATATAAAAAAGACCACATTTCTGATAGCAAAATTAAACAAAATTTCATACCAATGTTATGTTTTATTTTTTTATGAAAAAAAAAAAAAAATTAAGGCTTACTATACGACCGTCATTTTGTTGGATGGGATTGCTAATAAAATATAATGCCAGTGACATACAACAATAAAGTGCAGTAATTCAATTACTGTATTTCCTGGTGTTTTGAACACAAGAGGTAAGTAATTTAAGTGCAAACTTTCAACATAAACATCTTGCAAACAAAGAATATTAATTATATGCAGCAGCTCTAGAAAAAAAGAATTAAACCTGCAATGTTATCATAAATAAATAATAAATGATGCTTTACCACTGGTATAATTGGGGGAATAAAAATATGGCATTTTAGACAGACAGGTCAATAGTCATTACTTTAACCTTATACACAGCAAAGTCTTTCACTTATGCCTGTGTTTCCACATTTTTTTACTCCTCATCACTGTCCATATCTTTTTTGAAGGGCAGATTTTTTCTTGAGGAAGATCAACTAATCCACATGTTCATGTTTAAGTAGACTGCGTTTCGTGGGGGGAAAAAAATCTCCAGAGGGTCGTGTTGCCCTTTCCGCCATTGTAGTGGGTCATTTTTCAGGGTTAGAAACTCACGATCTCTGTACCGCTCCACACTTCACACTAGCTCTGTCCAATGCGAACAGATCTGGCTGCCTTCCTCACTTCAAAGTCCGACTTTTGTTTACCTGGGTGCGTTGAAAATCAATCGCTGCATGTCGCTGGTGTCGGTGCTCAAACTGTCCATTGTTTTAGCATGTTGCTTCGTTGCCACTACTAGTTTCGTTTTGGGCTGTGAAGAAAACGCTACGGAGCGTGTGTTACACTGGTTTTGTTAGCTCTTGCGTTGTTATGACACGCCCGTGACGATCGGGTAATGACGGTGACTAGTAGCGGTTCTTCTGAGGCAACCACGACCGTGAGTCGTGCTTGTCCGTATTATATCATGCGTGCGGTGTCAATCTAAGTGCACTGTGTGGTGAATGACACAAGCGCAGCAAGTAAAAGCTAAATTATTATTCCCATTAAGCAATGCATTGAACTAGGCATTAGAAGCCGATTCTTGTGCTCGCGATAGCCGAATTCTATCTCTACTATCGGTTCATTGAATATTTCATGGCTAATTACTGTCGAATGGTAAGTTTACTATCAATACAGCTGTATCTCTCACCTGTAAAACCGGATATCCGGTCGTATCGGTTTATCGTTCTCAAGCTTTGATCCAACTGATCCCCCACTGACAGTTTAACCAAAAAGGTTTCTGCCTAAACAAGAAGCACCTGATTGTGATCAACTGACTGCACTTACAAGACACCAGATTGGTGAAAGGTTTTCCTCTTGATGAGTTGGAATAGAAACCCGCACACACTGCGGCCCTTTGTGGAATAGTTTGCCCACCCCTGTCCTATGGTCTGATGAGACAGGCGGGCTTTCTTGTGTACCGTCTTTAGAAGAGGCTTCCTCCTGGGTTGACAGCCATGCACACCAATTTGATGTCGAGTGCGGCGTATGGTCTGAGCACTAACAGGCTGCCCCCCCACCACCACCACCACCACCTCTTCAATCTCTGCAGCAATGCTGACAGCACTCCTGTAACGACTCACATGACATTTTGGAGGGAAAATGACAAGCAGTACTCTATTTGGACATTTAGGGATGTACAGTGCCTTGCAAAAGTATTCGGCCCCCTTGAATCTTACAACCTTTCACCCCATTTCAGGCTTCAAACATAAAGATATGAAATTAAATTTTTTTGTCAAGAATCAACAACAAGTGGGACACAATTGTGAAGTGGAACAACATTTATTGGATAATTTAAACTTTTTTAACAAATAAAAAACTGAAAAGTGGGGCGTGCAATATTATTCGGCCCCTTTACTTTCAGTGCAGCAAACTCACTCCAGAAGTTCAGTGAGGATCTCTGAATGATCCAATATTGTCCTAAATGACCGATGATGATAAATAGAATCCACCTGTGTGTAATCAAGTCTCTGTATAAATGCACCTGCTCTGTGATAGTCTCAGGGTTCTGTTTAAAGTGCAGAGAGCATTATGAAAACCAAGGAACACACCAGGCAGGTCCGAGATACTGTTGTGGAGAAGTTTAAAGCCGGATTTGGATACAAAAAGATTTCCCAAGCTTTAAACATCTCAAGGAGCACTGTGCAAGCCATCATATTGAAATGGAAGGAGCATCAGACCACTGCAAATCTACCAAGACCCAGCCGTCCTTCCAAACTTTCTTCTCAAACAAGGAGAAAACTGATCAGAGATGCAGCCAAGAGGCCCATGATCACTCTGGATGAACTGCAGAGATCTACAGCTGAGGTGGGCGAGTCTGTCCATAGGACAACAATCAGTCGTACACTGCACAAATCTTGCCTTTATGGAAGAGTGGCAAGAAGAAAGCCATTTCTCAAAGATATCCATAAAAAGTCTGGTTTAAAGTTTGCCACAAGCCACCTGGGAGACACACCAAACATGTGGAAGAAGGTGCTCTGGTCAGATGAAACCAAAATTGAACTTTTTGGCCACAATGCAAAACGATATGTTTGGCGTAAAAGCAACACAGCTCATCACCCTGAACACACCATCCCCACTGTCAAACATGGTGGTGGCAGCATCATGGTTTGGGCCTGCTTTTCTTCAGCAGGGACAGGGAAGATGGTTAAAATTGACGGGAAGATGGATGCAGCCAAATACAGGAACATTCTGGAAAAAAACCTGTTGGTATCTGCACAAGACCTGTTACGCCCCGGTCTAGGGGTTTCAGGACGCAACATTGGGTGTGCTCCTCCCGTCAAACCCTCACCCAGAAAAGCCAGTGAAAACGAAAAAAAGTCAAGAGCAGTTTCTTTATTTGGCTCAGAGGGAGACAGTCGCCAAAATAACAAACAAAACAATCTATGAAAACCCTGTCTTCCCTAACAAAACTAAAAAGGTCAAATTAAAGACATTTCCTTTACCTACCTCCTTGCAACAAAAACAGGAGAAAACTGTGCAAAACAAAAAGGCATCTCCCTCCTACATTACTGCTCAACTATTTACAATATGTACAAAGATTATTCGAACAGGAATCACTGCTGAACCGAACACACAAACTGGCGTTTCTGAATGCTGGTCTGGCTGGCGAGGAGGACGAGTGCTGGTGGCAGGCTTCTTAAATAGGCCAGGAAGTCCACACCTTGGCCAATGAGGGGTCACCAATCAGGAGTGGTTGAATCAGCAGCACCTGCACCTAATTCATTCAATTAGCCACCAAACTCACGCACACACACAGTGGAAAAAGCAGTAATCGCAGCCCAAAATGGCGACAGTAGTTTGTCTCATTGTTTTGCCTTGATCAAGAATCCCAAAAGCCTAAAATCAGTTTCTTACCACCTTGAAAATGGGGTCCTAATGCGCCTCTGGTCGCCTAGTTCAGGTTTTACGCACGACTGTGTGCCAAATTGTCGTCCCAAAACCTTTTCGTACCCAAGTTCTGTGTTTGGCCCATGATCATTGTATGTCTGGCCATTTAGGTGTTAGAAAAACCTATAACCGCATCCTCCGTTTTTTTTTCTGGCCAGGACTAAAATCTGATGTTGTGAAATATTGTCAATCCTGTCATACTTGTCAAGTGTCTGGTAAACCTAACCAAGTAGTTTCTGCTGCACCCCTTAGGCCAATTCCTGTTGTTGGTGAACCCTTCTCGCATGTTATTGTAGACGTGTTGGTCCCCTTCCACGAACCAAATCAGGTAACATTTATATTTTAACTATCATGTGTGCTTCTACTCGCTTCCCTGAGGCTATCCCCTTGCGCTCTCTGAAAACCCGCGCCATTGTAAAAGCACTGGTAAAGTTCTTTTCTACATTCGGCCTTCCGAAAAGCATTCAAAGTGACCAAGGGTCAAATTTCATGTCTAAAGTCTTTGCTCAAGTCATGTCAGAGCTCAATATTAAACATCATGCTTCCAGTGCCTACCATCCCGAGAGTCAGGGTGCATTAGAAAGGTTTCACCAAACACTTAAAAGTATGCTTTGTAAATTCTGTACTGAGTCAAACAGAGAATGGGATGAAGGTCTACCTTTGCTGCTATTCGCCATTCGAGAAACTCCTCAAGAATCCCTTGGCTTTAGTCCAGCCGATTTAGTTTTTGGCCACACTGCACGTGGACCATTGCGCTTACTTCGTGAAAAGTGGCTTTCTGATAACTCAAACCCTGAACAAAACGTGTTAGACTATGTTAGCTCTTTCCGAGAAAGACTGCATCATGCATGCGATTTGGCCCGTAATTCAATGAAGGTTGCCCAAAGCAACATGAAAATCCGTTATGACAAAAAGGCATCTCCCTCCTACATTACTGCTCAACTATTTACAATATGTACAAAGATTATTCGAACAGGAATCACTGCTGAACCGAACACACAAACTGGCGTTTCTGAATGCTGGTCTGGCTGGCGAGGAGGATGAGTGCTGGTGGCAGGCTTCTTAAATAGGCCAGGAAGTCCACACCTTGGCCAATGAGGGGTCACCAATCAGGAGTGGTTGAATCAGCAGCACCTGCACCTAATTCATTCAATTAGCCACCAAACTCACGCACACACACAGTGGAAAAAGCAGTAAAAGAACAATTGACCCACAGGGTCATAACACCCCACCACCTAAAAATCGGACATTTACCCCCCAGTGTAAATGTGCGATTCAGAGTTGCTCTAATGTAACTAGTGTTTTTAACATTTCCAAAAAGTAACAAAATGGATGATGAACATTATAGTCATCTTACTGCAGGAATACGGCACCTGCGCCAAGGGCGCTGGCGTAGAGCTTTACTTTGAAGGGGCGAGCAAGTTTTATACAAACAAAAACAATGACACAAATTATGGGCGGCGCTTAGCTGATCTATGTCTACGGTGGTGTCAGATTTTCATTAACAGAATGGGACTCAATAGGAACTAATTCTTTTCGGTTTGCCCTAGCACACAGATTTTTCTTTATCTTGGGAGAAGGAAAAACTTTCCCACCGGCCAAATCATTTCCCGGGATCAAATCAACTCCATTAATTGGGAGCTGTGGTCTAATGGCAATTTCTACTCTGCCTTTCACAAAACAAGATTTCAAATTCACAAAATGTAAAGGTGCACGCACCTCACTCAATTTTACACCCAAAACTGAAACATTTGAGCCAGAATAGGACTCAGTTGAAAATGGGAGAACATCCCCGCGAATAAGTGATTGTTTTGCCCCAGTATCCCGCAAAATAGTGATAGCGACTGGCTTTGTGTTTTCTAATTTTACTGAACCTTTGGAGACAAAGGGCCGAAAACCTGAATCAACCTGCCGTTTTGGTGTGGCCAACTTCATGCGAGGCGGAACGGATTGTGTAGTCTGAACTGATGCAATTGAGGATGGTTTGGTGCTTTTCGCTTCTTTCCTTTTCAAGATGGGACAGGAGCCAATCAGGTGTCCCTGCTCATGGCAGTAAAAGCATTCGCGAGTTTCTTTAGCTGAAGAAACAGTGACAGGGGTACGGCGATAGGTTGTAGGGGATCGAGGTTTGTCAACGGGAGCCGAATCACGACGAGTTATTGGCGAGGACAAATGTTTGTGTGTCAATGCGAATTCATCCGCCAATACTGCGGCTTCAGTCAGGCAGGTGGTTTTCTGCTCATTTAAATAAACGACGATTCTCTCGGGAAGACAATTCTTAAATTCCTCCATCAATATTAATTCACGCAAATTATCAAAATTGTGTATCTTACTGGCTTGGCACCATCTGTCAAATAAAGCAGTTTTCTCCCTCGCAAACTCTACATAAGTTTGGGTGGCAGTTTTTCCACATTTTCTAAATTTTTGCCTATATGCCTCTGGCACTAACTCATACGCGCGAAGGACGGTGGCTTTCACAACATCGTAATTTAGGCCGTCTTCTAAAGACAGCGAGGTGCACACTTCCTGGGCTTTACCAACTAATCTACATTGAAGCAATAAGGGCCACACATTTTTGGGCCAATTCAATGTAGCTGCAATACGTTCGAACACATTAAAGTAAGAGTCCACTTCAGACTCTCTGAAAGGTGGAACTAATGCGATGTGCCGGCTAACATCAAACCCTTCATGAGGCATACCTGTGAGCGGTGACTGTGGGGTTGAGGGGCTGGCTGTAGGAGCCGCACCGCGCTCTAGCTCCAGAGCTTTCACCCGAAGATGCATGGCTTCCACCTCCAACTCCTTGTGTCTCACCTCAACCTCTTTTATGCGAAGCGTTATCCTCAGCTCCTCGGCCGACATAGCAGCCTGACTTGGGGAGGTACGGAGTGGGGGAACACCAGGCACAGCACCTGGCCCCTCTGTCGGGGCTGGCTCACCAAACAAACCCCTGTCTTTTAACACATTGAACAGGAGCTCACGTAGTTCAGGTTTCCTGATGTTAGGAGGCACAATCACCTCAAAAGCGTGTGCAATTAAAACAAGATCGTCCTTTCTACATTTCTCAAGTACCTGTACGGTCGGATTGATAACAAAATCCTCTACATTAAATTCCATAGTCGCCACCACCAAAAAGAAAAAACTGCCAACCAAAAGCAGCCAACGAGGCAGAAAACAACCAAAGACACTCACCAGGAAAGGCGACGAACGACGATAAAAAAGCAACGGACGAGCCCCCAAATCACCAAGATTGGGGCGAGCTCCTCCCGACCAACCGCCACCCAGAAAGGCCAGCAAACACAGAACAGCCCAGAGGAAACAAAGCAGGAACCACAGAAGACCAAACACACGCGAACTGGCGTTTCTGAATGGTGGTCTGGCTGGCGAGGAGGACGAGTGCTGGTGGCAGGCTTCTTAAATAGGCCAGGAAGTCCACACCTTGGCCAATGAGGGGTCACCAATCAGGAGTGGTTGAATCAGCAGCACCTGCACCTAATTCATTCAATTAGCCACCAAACTCACGCACACACACAGTGGAAAAAGCAGTAAAAGAACAATTGACCCACAGGGTCATAACAAGACCTGAGACTGGGACGGAGATTTATCTTCCAACAGGACAATGATCCAAAACATAAAGCCGAATCTACAATGGAATGGTTCAAAAATAAACGTATCCAGGTGTTAGAATGGCCAAGTCAAAGTCCAGACCTGAATCCAATCGAGAATCTGTGGAAAGAGCTGAAGACTGCTGTTCACAAACACTCTCCATCCAACCTCACTGAGCTCAAGCTGTTTTCCAAGGAAGAATGGGCAAGAATGTCAGTCTCTCGATGTGCAAAACTGATAGAAACATACCCCAAGCGACTTGCAGCTGTAATTGGAGCAAAAGGTGGCGCTACAAAGTATTAACGCAAGGGGGCCGAATAATATTGCATGCCCCACTTTTCAGTTTTTTATTTGTTAAAAAAGTTTAAATTATCCAATAAATTTTGTTCCACTTCACGATTGTGTCCCACTTGTTGTTGATTCCTTACAAAAAAATTAAAATTTTATATCTTTATGTTTGAAGCCTGAAATGTGGCGAAAGGTTGCAAGGTTCAAGGGGGCCGAATACTTTTGCAAGGCACTGTACGTAGTTTCTAAGGGGTGTAATCACTTTTGTTACCAGGGGTTTAGATATTAATGGCTATATTTTGAGTTATTTTGAGGGGAAAATAAATTAACTCTATTATATAAGCTGCACACAGACTACTTTTCAATGTGTCAAAAGTGTCATTTTGCCAGTGTTGTCACATGAAAAGATATACTTAAACATCTGCAGAAATGCGAGGGGTGTACTCACTTTTGTGATATACTGTAAATTGTGGTGATGCACTGCATAGAGCCTAATGTCCCAAACTTTACAGATCTGACTTTAGTTCCAACAGGCACAAATATATTTTTAAAGAGCTAGTCCATTAATGAAGGCCCGCAACCACAATGCATTGAAATTCATTGACTTCTTACTATGTGTTTGCATCATATCCCGCCTAGAGGAGACATGCTGTTTAAGATAACTTACTGGGAATGCTCCTGTTTGATCGCTGGGATGCCCTCAGCGCCCCTACACTCAGCCTGGGTACCGCCGTCCTCACTGGACCCGGACGCTTCCCGGCATTCCACTGGGCCTGCCGCAGCAGGATCTCACCTTCCTCTTTGGTGGCAGGGTAGCTGTGAATTTGAGATGCCCAGTGGGGTCGAGACTCGGGGGTCTCATGAGCAGAAGGAGGAGAAAGCGATTGCTGGGGTCTACTGTTTGAAGTCAGGAACATCTATAGTAAATGGGGGAAAAAATCTCATGTGTTTCTAATTTTAAAGTCTGTTTCTTTAAAAAAGTGGAAATGTTAATAGGCAAGCAAGTTCATGGATATTTTACCTCAACCTAAATATTTTATGCTGCAGTGTCCTTTCACCTTCTCCCAAAACATAAGCATAATTTGCATCACCACCTGTCACCTCCCTCTGTGAGCCCGTCATTAACATGCATCCCTGTTTAATATGCTGCTCCATAATGCATGAAGTCTGCCGTTGGAGGATCTATATGATTTGGGGGTCACCGTCACAGTGGGATCATTGTTGGGGTGAGAAATAAAGCATGGTTTACCAGCGATTTAACTTTGCGTAGTTTGTAGCTGGTCTCAGACAGTGTTTTCTGTCCCCCGTCGTCTGCCTTCTTCTTACTGAGAGTGGTTGATTGGCTCTTTATGTGCCTGGAGATGGACAATAGTTTTGAATGATACACGCTTGGAGGAGGAGGGAGGTCAATGGATTAATACACTTGAAATATGCTCTTTTAAGATCTTGAAAACATGTTTTTGGGCCCTGGATTTTATGGGGTCCATTAATTTTGATTTACTGGATTGTAAGGCTATCACAAACGATTATTTTGATGGCTGCAGCCCTAGTGATTAGTCGACTATCGATGATTTTAGTTGGCGGTTAATCTACAGTGGGGCAAATAAGTATTTAGTCAACCACTAATTGTGCAAGTTCTCCCACTTGAAAATATTAGAGAGGCCTGTAATTGTCAACATGGATAAACCTCAACCACGAGAGACAGAATCTGGGAGGAAAAAAAACAGAAAATAACATTGTTTGATTTTTAAAGACTTTATTTGCAAATCATGGTGGAAAATAAGTATTTGGTCAATACAAAAAGTTCATCTCAATACTTTGTTATGTCCCCTTTGTTGGCAATAACGGAGGCCGAACGTATTCTGTAACTCCTCACAAGCTTTTCACACACTGTTGCTGGTATTTTGACACATTCCTCCATGCAGATCTCCTCTAGAGCAGTGATGTTTTGGGGCTGTCGTTGGGCAACACGGACTTTCAACTCCCTCCACAGATTTTCTATGGGGTTGAGATCTGGAGACTGGCTAGGACACTCCAGGACCTTGAAATGCTTCTTACGAAGCCACTCCTTTGTTGCCCTGGCTGTGTGTTTGGGATCATTGTCATGCTGAAAGACCCAGCCACGTCTCATCTTTAATGCCCTTGCTGATGGAAGGAGATTTTCACTCAAAATCTCTGGATAGATGGCCTCATTCATTCTTTTCTTTACACAGATCAGTTGTCCTGGTGCCTTTGCAGAAAAACCACCCCAAAGCATGATGTTTGCACCCCAATGCTTCACAGTGGGTATGGTGCAATTCAGTATTCTTTTTCCTCCAAACACGAGAACCTGTGTTTCTACCAAAAAGTTCTATTTTGGTTTAATCTGACCATAACACATTCTCCCAGTCCTCTTCTGGATCATCCAAATGCTCTCTAGTGAACCGCAGACGGGCCTGGACGTGTACTTTCTTCAGCAGGGGGACACGTTTGGCAGTGCAGGATTTGAGTCCCTGGTGGTGCATTGTGTTACTGATAATAGCCTTTGTTACTGTGGTCCCAGCTCTCTGTAGGTCATTCACTAGGTCCCCCCGTGTGGTTCTGGGATTTTTGCTCACCGTTCTTGTTATCATTTTGACGCCACGGGGTGAGGAGGGAGTTGAAAGTCCGTATTGCCCAACGACAGCTCCAAAACATCACTACTCTAGAGGAGATCTGCGTGGAAGAATGGGCCAAAATACCGGCAACAATGTGTGAAAAGCTTGTGAAGAGTTACAGAAAACATTTGACCTCCGTTATTGCCAACAAAGGGTACATAACAAAGTATTGAGATGACCTTTTGGTATTGACCAAATACTTATTTTCCACCATGATTTGCAAATAAATTCCTTAAAAATCAAACAATTTTTCCACATTCTGTTTCTCATGGTTGAGGTTTACCCATGTTGACAATTACAGGCCTCTCTCATATTTTCAAGTGGGAGAACTTGCACAATTAGTGGTTGACTAAATACTTATTTGCCCCACTGTATCAACTACTTAGTTTGAATAATCGAGTAATCGGATTAGGAACATTTAGTGCGTTGCAGAATGAATTTTAGGAGATGAAAAACAAAGGCTTGCTAAGATCGCCCTTTGAAAAGAGCATTAAATGTGAATACAAAATAAAATCCCCGAGTATTTATTCAAACTATGCAGAATTACACTTGCATTAAAAAAATAATAAATTAAAATACCCGAGTTCAGCCTATAACTGTATAAAAAAAAAATTAATGAATGAGGATCTAAGTCAGTGGTTCTTAACCTGGGTTCGATCGAACCCCAGGGGGTCGGTGAGTCAGTCCAAGAGGTTTGGTGAAGGTTAAGACAGGCAGGGCCCATTTTTTTGGACGCTGACTAAATTTAGACAAAGTGGTGTTTAAGACCAGGTTTTGGACTAGTTAGTCCCCAATTTACAGGCTTTATTTCAACTGATGCTCCTCAATCTGATGGGTGGAGAAACTGGTTTGCTCAGTGGAAGGTTGACTCTCAATTGGTATGAGAAAGAACATTAGACCTACGGGTAACGTGAACTGGGTTTACCTAAAAAAATAACAATTATGTCACATTTTAAGCCACGAAAACAGGCATGGATGTGACACAAAAATAGAAACTGTGAAATGAATTGAGTTTAATTTCATTTTCCAATGTGAATAGTAAAAGGCAAAATTATTTGTTGTAAATTTACACTTTTTATTGGATTTGTAAGAAGATTCATGTTTATCTTTTTTTAACAATGACTTTGTGGAGAAATTTCATGATCATTTTGTGCAGGGTTTTTCATTAATTTATATCATTTGAGATGTAAACAAGAAACAGAAACTGCATGGTCAAGGTTAATGCAACCAAGCAGGTTTAAATTTGAACAAAATAAGATATATTCTTCCAAATTTAAATGGAAAATTCCAAATTTGCAGATTGGGCCAGTCTTGGTTTAGTTGTCTGATGATGTTGCAGGCATAAAGATAAAAACTTATATTTGGCATGTTTAAAAATATGCTGTCAAAATAAGAAGAAATTTGAATGGCAATTCACTTGGGTTTTAACTTGCTATGTTAGATATATCGATTTTGATTTTGGATGAAAATAAAAAGATTTTTCTAATTCCAAAGGGTTCGGTAAATGCACGTGTGAAACTAGTGGGGGTCGGAACAATTGAATAACTTGCATAGCAAAAGTCAGCTAGCCTAAATGCTATAGAATTCTTTTTTTTTTTTTTTTTTTTAAACAATGCTCTTAAGAAATCATTCAAACAAATATTCCCACCAAAAAAATGCTAAATATACCTCTAAACTGCAATGCCTAGGGAATCATGAAGTGGTATCATGATAAAGTATCTGAACCATTTGGAATTTCTCACATGTCTGCATAAAATCACCATCAAATGTGATCTGATCTTTGTCAAAATCACACGGATGTAAAAAGTGTCTGCTTTAACCACCCAAACATTTATAGGTTTTCGTATTTTGATGAGGATAGATGTAAACAATGACAGAAGGAGGAAAAATAAGTAAGTGAACCTTCTGCCTAAGGAGACTTAAAGAACAATTGAAACCAATTTTTACCAAACAATTTAAGTCAGTTGTGTGCCCAATCACTGATGAGTGGTTTAAAGCTGCCCTGCCCACTGTAAAACACACACCTGGTAAGAATTGTCTTGATGAAAAGCATTGTCTAATGTGCCTCATGGCTCGGTCAAAAGAGCTGTCTGAAGACCTGCGATCAAGGATTGTTGATTTGTATAAAGCTGGGAAAGGATACAAAACCATCTCAAAAAGTCTGGATGTTCATCAATCAACAGTTAGAGAAGTTGTCTTCAAATGGAGAGAGTTTGGCATTGTTGATTCTCTCCACAGGGGTGGCCGTCCATCAAAGATGATGCAGAGAGTTCAACGCTGAATACTCAGAGGGGTAAAAAAAGAACCCTAGAGTGTCTGCTAAAGACTTACAGAAATCACTGGCACAGTCCAATATCTCTGTGCACATATCAACTATATGTAAAACTATGGCCAAAAATGGTGTTCAGGGGGGGGACTCCACGGAGGAAGTCAGAGCTGTCTAAAAAAACATCGTTGCTTGTTTAATGTTCGTAAAAAGGCACTTGGACACTCGACAGAAGTTTTGGCAAAATATTTTGTGGACTGATGAAACCAAAGTTGAATTGTTTGGGAGGAACACACAACGTCATGTGTGGAGGAAAAATGGAACAGCACACCAACATCAACACCTCATCCGCACAGTGGAATATGGTGGAGGGAGCACTGTGATTTGGGGCTGTTTCCTGCCTCAGGGCCTGGACAACTTGCAGTCAATAATGGAAGAATGAATTCAAAAGTTTATCAGGATGTTTTGCAGGAAAAGAATTGAGGCCGTTTGTTAGACAGTTGAAGCTAAAAAGAGGATGGATGCTGCACCAACACAATAATCCAAAACACAGAAGTCAAAATCCAGACTTGTACCCCATTGAGATGCTGTGGCATGACCTAAAGACAACGATTCATGCCAGACATCCAAGGAATCTGACTGAACTACAGCAGGTTTGTAGAGAAGAATGGGCCAAGGTTAGTCCTGATCGATGTGCCAGACTGATCTGCAGCTACAGGAAGCATCTGGTTGTAGTTATTGATGCCAACGGGAGGGGCACAAAATATTAAATGAGATGGTTCCCTTACTTATATTTTCCCCTTCTGTCATTGTTTTCATACTATCCTCATTAAAATATGAAAACCTACAAATGTTTGGGTGGTTTTAGGTAAAGCAGACACTGTTTTTTATCTGTGTGATTTTGACAAAGATCAGATCACATTTGATGTTGATTTTATGCAGAAATTTGAGAAATTCAAAAAGGTTCAGATACTTTTTCATACCACTGTATTAGCTAAAAAAAAATGTTTACAACCTTATGTTGGTCTTAACAGGGAGCAGCTAGATCCAGCTATGTTAAATTAGTTATGTCATATTCACTGTTTCCACTAGAAGGCAGTGTATCCACCCAAATCAATAAAACTAAATGCAAACACTTTAAAAACAAACCATCACAACACCACTCTGATTAAACACTCGAAGCAGCAAAATTTAATTCGAAGCTTTTTTCTCATCGAATTACTGGTTCAATTAATTGTTGCAGTACTACTAATCACTAATTATCACTAATTAATCACGAATCACTACTAATTTTCTATTATTTCACTCATGAATCATTGAATTGAATGATATACGCTTGGAGGTGAAAGGAGGGCAATGGAATGATACACTTAAAATATGCTCTCTTTCTTACGATCTTGAAACCATGTTTTTCTGGAAGCAACAGATAATGTAGAGTTAAAAAATTATGGGGTCCGATTAACTGGACTCTACGGCTACCACAGGTGATTAATTTGACAGTCGACTAATCATTATTTTTGCAATTATTTGACTCGTGTGTGAATCAATTATTTACTGTTCTTCTATTAATCTTGGCTTTAGATTTTAACTCGAAATGTGCGCTTGGAAAAGTTGAATGAATGAATGCTTATGACAGAAGTGTCATCCGGCACACTATGTCACTTTTCAATGGATGTAAAAGATGCTGGCGGGACATCAAAGGATGGAGTAAGTGTTACCGAACTAATGCACAGTGACCCCTCGTTATATCACGCTTCAAACTTCGCGCCCTCAGTCCATCACAAATTTTTTTCCAATTTAAAAAAAAAAAAAAACATGGTATTTTATTTAAAAGTGTTAAGCTATATGGATGTATACATGTACGAATCATTAGTTTCTTTATATATATATATATATATATATATATATATATATATATATATATATATATATATATATATACACAGTGCCTTGCAAAAGTATTCGGCCCCCTTGAATCTTGCAACCTTTCGCCCAATTTCAGGCTTCAAACATAAAGATATGAAATTTAATTTTTTTGTCAAGAATCAACAACAAGTGGGACACAATCGTGAAGTGGAACAACATTTATTGGATAATTTAAACTTTTTTAACAAATAAAAAACTGAAAAGTTGGGCGTGCAATATTATTCGGCCCCCTTGCGTTAATACTTTGTAACGCCACCTTTTGCTCCAATTACAGCTGCAAGTCGCTTGGGGTATGTTTCTATCAGTTTTGCACATCGAGAGACTGACATTCTTGCCCATTCTTCCTTGCAAAACAGCTCGAGCTCAGTGAGGTTGGATGGAGAGTGTTTGTGAACAGCAGTCTTCAGCTCTTTCCACAGATTCTCGATTGGATTCAGGTCTGGACTTTGACTTGGCCATTCTAACACCTGGATACGTTTATTTTTGAACCATTCCATTGTAGATTCGGCTTTATGTTTTGGATCATTGTCCTGTTGGAAGATAAATCTCCATCCCAGTCTCAGGTCTTGTGCGGATACCAACAGGTTTTCTTCCAGAATGTTCCTGTATTTGGCTGCATCCATCTTCCCGTCAATTTGAACCATCTTCCCTGTCCCTGCTGAAGAAAAGCAGGCCCAAACCATGATGCTGCCACCACCATGTTTGACAGTGGGGATGGTGTGTTCAGGGTGATGAGCTGTGTTGCTTTTACGCCAAACATATCGTTTTGCATTGTGGCCAAAAAGTTCAATTTTGGTTTCATCTGACCAGAGCACCTTCTTCCACATGTTTGGTGTGTCTCCCAGGTGGCTTGTGGCAAACTTTAAACGAGACATTTTATGGATATCTTTGAGAAATGGCTTTCTTCTTGCCACTCTTCCATAAAGGCCAGATTTGTGCAGTGTACGACTGATTGTTATATGGACAGACTCTCCCACCTCAGCTGTAGATCTCTGCAGTTCATCCAGAGTGATCATGGGCCTCTTGGCTGCATCTCTGATCAGTTTTCTCCTTGTTTGAAAAGAAAGTTTGGAAGGACGGCCAGGTCTTGGTAGATTTGCAGTGGTCTGATGCTCCTTCCATTTCAATATGATGGCTTGCACAGTGCTCCTAGAGATGTTTAAAGCTTGGGAAATCTTTTTGTATCCAAATCCGGCTTTAAACTTCTCCACAACAGTATCTCGGACCTGCCTGGTGTGTTCCTTGGTTTTCATAATGCTCTCTGCACTTTAAACACAACCCTTAAACAGAACCCTGAACATATCACAGAGCAGGTGCATTTATACGGAGACTTGATTACACACAGGTGGATTCTATTTATCATCATCGGTCATTTAGGACAACATTGGATCATTCAGAGATCCTCACTGGACTTCTGGAGTGAGTTTGCTGCACTGAAAGTAAAGGGGCCGAATAATATTGCACGCCCCACTTTTCAGTTTTTTATTTGTTAAAAAAGTTTAAATTATCCAATAAATGTTGTTCCACTTCACGATTGTGTCCCACTTGTTGTTGATTCTTGACAAAAAAATTAAATTTCATATCTTTATGTTTGAAGCCTGAAATGTGGCGAAAGGTTGCAAGATTCAAGGGGGCCGAATACTTTTGCAAGGCACTGTATATATATAAATAAATATATATATATATATATATATATATATATATATATATATATATATATATATATATATATATATATATATATATATATATATATATATATATATATATATATACACATACATATTTTAGGGCTGTCAAAATTATCGCGTTAACGGGCGTTAATTGATTTTTAAAAATTAATCACGTTAAAATATTTGACGCAATTAACGCACATGCCCCGCTCAAACAGATTAAAATGACAGCAGTGTAATGTCTGTTTGTTTCTTGTTTTTGGTGTTTGCCACCCTCTGCTGGCGCTTGGGTCCAAATTATTTTATGGGTTTAAGCGCAATGAGTGAGCATGGTGTAATTATTGACATCAACAATTGCGAGCTACTGGTTTATTTTTTGATTGAAAATTTTACAAATTTTAATAAAACGAAAACATTAAGAGGGGTTTTAATATGAAATTTCCATAACTTGTTCTAACATTTATCTTTTAAGAACTACAAGTCTTTCTATCCATGGATCGCTTGGGAGAATGTTAATAATGTTAATGCCATATTGTTGATTTATTGTTATAATAAACAAATACCGTACTTATGTACCATATGTTGAATGTATATATCCGTCTTGTGTCCTATCTTTCCATTCCAACAATAATTTACAGAAAAAAAAAATCTATAAAATATGGCATATTTTATAGATGGTTTGAATTGCGATTAATTACGATTAATTAACTTTTAAGCTGTAATTAACTCGATTAAACATTTTAGTCATTTGGCAGCCCTAATATATATATATATATATATATATATATATATAGTACATATCTTATTCATATTATAATTATTGCATTTGGAGTGCTTCAAAACATTAAAATATACATATGTTATTTATTTATTTTTTTTATTTGAAAAAAAAAAAAAAAAACATCTTATATGTATCTCTTTCCAATGCTGTTAAAGCTGAACACACCCGAAAAAGTTTTTATTTTTTATTTTAAATAGATTAAATAAGCTCCGCCTCTACTTCGCGGATTTTCCATTTTTGCAGGGGGCAGTCCCCATTACCCGCAAAGAAACGAGAGATCACTGTATGTCACAATCTAACTGTCCCATTAATGATCAAAAGTAGATTTTGACCAATATCTAATTTTGATTAAAAACAAATATAATCTTTTTGCTTTCATTGAGGACTACAGAAATCAGAAAATATTAACTTTTTAGTTTTAGTTTTTTTTAAAGTATATCTAATTTTTGTTTCGCTTTTTAATATATTTGAATTTTATTTTTACAGCTGAAATATTGTGATATCTATTCTGAAACATCCTTCTAAAACGGGATCTGATTGTTTGTGAAATATGTATGAAGGCAGCCCTACACTTGATCTGAGTTGTCCAGATAGTTGAAGCGAACGATGTCGTTGGGATGTTTGTCGGAGTCTCTCCAAGGTGGATGGGCAGGTGGATGCTTCTCCCTTTTCAGTCTGCTCCTGGACATCCTTCCAAGACCTTCACTTAGGGACACTCCAAGTGATATGTCTTCATGTCGACTGCTTACTGTTGCTACATCTGGAAGAGTTGTCTGCTGCTATGACAGATAGGCAAAGTTGTAAACTTTAAGAAAACATTAAAAAAAAAACATTTTGAGCGACTTTTCTTCTAGACCTTTTCAATTTGTGCAGTGAGCAGCATCTTTTGCACAGTGATGATGTAATGTCTCTTCCACACTCCTTGTTCAAACACTGAAGGGGTGAAGCTCATGAACCAGCCAAGACGCAGACACTTGGGCATCCACAGCTGGTCCAGTTCCACCATGCTTTTCCAGTGCCAGCTCACCTAACCACACAAGATCAAGTCATTTTATTGCACCATCAAGCTATGTCTAATGATGTTCTAGTGCACTGGTTCCTACCTACCCGGGCACAACGACAAAGGCTTCGTGGGTCCAGGAAGGAGAAGATGTAGAGGCATATGGCTCTCGGTAGCAGGCATGTGAAGTCAGCAGCCTGCAGGGGGAGCTGTCTACTCACACAGAGGTCGACATAGCGGAGCTGCTCCTTGGAGCATCTCTTGACGAAGTCGTGCAGCACCAACTTCCTCTGCCTGTCAGACCACCTGTCAAACTGACGAGCACATGAAAGGCCAGTAAATGAAAGACGAGCAGGACCCCAACGGAGTATGAGCACAATGCACACACTTGAAGCTTTGAAACGTACCCACTTTGCCAGAAGGCTGCGTCTCTCTTCAAAAACCTGAAAGAAAAACAAAGACAATGGGAAAAACAGCAAGTGTTTTTGTTTGAATTACTATTTGTTAGTGCTACTTGCAAGTGCAAGACCGATAATCATGTAGAAATGTGAGGAAATGAATGGATATCAACTCTCTGTTGATAGTGCATGTCCAAATTATATACAGTCCCTGACAAAAGCTTTCATATGAGCCATTTCTGAAACCAATTGAATAATTAAAAGTCAGGTTATTAGCAATTGTTTCTACAAAATGGATATGCGACAAGACTTTTGTCAGGGACTGTATTATTCATTAAAATTCTGCAATTAAAATATAAGGCATATTGGGGTTGGTTGTCTCGAAGGTTGGTTGTCACACTTGCTGTAACTCGACCACCTGAGGGCGGTATTCTGCAATATCAGAATTGAAATTATCGTTGTTGCGCCAACAATAAATCTACAGTGGTATGAAAAAGTATTCGATCGGGTCCGATCACGTCATTTTCAAAGTATCGGAATCGGCAAAAAAATATCGGACATGCCTTTTTTAAATATATATTTTTTTATTTAAATCGTTTTCTAATTGTATTTAACGTTACAGACAAAATGTCTTACACTCATTCAGAGTAGATTTGGCTTAAAGTAGGGCTATCAAATTTATTGCGTTAACGGCGGTAATTAATTTCTTTTAATTAATCACGTTAGGTAATTAACGCATGCGCTGCACGACCCACTCACGCATTGTCGCGTTCAATCTATAAAGACGCCGTTTTACCTATAGATAGTGCTAAAAGGCAGCGTATAATGAGTAGAGAGAATTTTGACAGCCTTTGGAGCCATTTATATGTGGTTAAAGCCTTACAATACCTCTCTCAGCAATTAAAAATAACATGGGAGGCAATGTGGGGGAAAAAGGTAGTAGTTGATCATTTTCTTAACACCCTATGTTCTTTCCCAACGCAGAGAAGATATATCAATTGGTGCCCCTACGCACAGTCATGGTTGCACTTCCCATCATGCATTTGGACAGAAGTTAAATGGCTGCAGTATCATTTACTGAAAGCTCAACAAATACACTAGATGGCAATATTTAGTCACAATATACAAAGTCACATTTATCCTTTAAGAATTATAAGTCTTTCTATCCGTGGATCCCTCTCAGAGAAAGAATGTTAATAATGTAAATGCCATCTTGAGGATTTATTGTCATAATAAACAAATACAGTACTTATGTACTGTATGTTGAATGTATATATTCGTCTGAGTTTTATTCATTTTTTTCTTAATGCATTGCCAAAATGTATATGATCGGGAAAAATTATTGGGAATGATTGGAATTGAATCGGGAGGGGAAAAAAAGGAATCGGATCGGGAAATATCGGGATCGGCAGATACTCAAACTAAAACGATCGGGATCGGATCGGGAGCAAAAAAACATGATCGGAACAACCCTAATTTGAACCTTTTGGAATTTCTCACATTTCTGCATAAAATCCCCATCAAATCTGATCTGATCTTTCTCAAAATCACACAGATGTAAAAACAGTGTCTGCTTTAACTAAAACCACCCAACATTTATAGGTTTTCATATTTTAATGAGGATAGCATGCAAACAATGACAGAAGGGGGAAAAATAAGTAAGTGAACCATCACATTTAATATTTTGTGGCCCCGCTTTGGCAGCAATAACTTCAACCAGACGCTTCCTGTAGCTGCAGATCAGTCTGGCACATCGAGCAGGACTAATCTTGGCCCATTCTTCTCTACAAACCTGCTGCAGTTCAGTCAGATTCCTGGGATGTCTGGCATGAGTTGCTATCTTTAGGTCATGCCACAGCATCTTAATGGGGTTGAAGTCTGGACTTTGACTTGGCCACTCCAGAACGTGTATTTTATTCTTCTGAAACCATTCTGAAGTTGATTTACAGTACTTCTGTGTTTTGGATCATTTTCTTGTTGCGGCATCCATCCTCTTTTTTCTGATTTCCCAGATTTCCTGCAAAACATCTTGATAAACCTTTGAATTCATTCTTCCATTAATGATTGCAAGTTGTCCAGGCCCTGAGGTAGCAAAACAGCCTCGTTCCGTTCGTCTGCGTGGCTTTTGCGTGTTTGGTGGGGCTCACGTGCGGCTGGATGTAATTGGGCGCGCTCAGGTGGTGGGCCCCAGTGCCGGGATTTGCGATGGGCTGGCGTAGGATCTGTTGCCGACGGGTTTACACTCACAAGGGGTTCACACGATTACTGGTTTCTAGATCACAGAGCTGATTTGTGTACACTCCACCCCTCTCAGTCACTTATCTTATAGTTCCCCCACTCTCCTCCCCTTCTTTCCCTAGTCAACAGGCCCCCCACATGGTGTCAACCGGAAATCGCTCTAGCTGACGATAGCACCAACATATTCATAGTTAGTGTAGGCGTTCAATGTATTTTTGTTGTTGTTTGTGTTTCTTTTCTTGTGTTTTTCTTTTCTTCTGTTCCCCCATAACCCCTTCCTGTTTGCTGCTTTGTCATAATAAACGAGGTATGTTGAATGGTCACAATGGGAGTATGTCATACTCTCAAAGTGAAACATTAAAACTGTTTTGACCAACCGAACACTTATACTTCCATTCTCCGTGTCAAACAGCTGAACGGGACAGGTTTAAAAATAATAATAATAATAATAATAAATAGGAAAGATGTTTCTCCTGTTTGTCCCAAATGTAAGAAAGAAATTGGTGTTCTTACACACTGCTATTGGTCCTGTATTAAAATAAGAAATATTGGAGTTGTGTCTGTTTGAAACACACAGAAAATTCTATTAATGCAGCTTGATTTCCCTTCCCTTCTCTTGGGTCGTACAAATGACCGTATTAATGATAAATATCAAGAAAGACTATAATATTTTGACTTTTTGTGCCCGGAAAAATATCCTCATGCACTGGATTATAGATACGGCCCCCTCACTGTCGGGATGGCACAGGATAATAATGGAATATATTCCATTGGACTTTCTAACTTGTCTTTTTCATTCCAAAACGGATGTTTTTGAACAATCATGGAAACCATTCCTGGACTACACTCACGACAATGTTTCTACCATTCTGACAAGGGAATTTGTGTGATATAGTACTTTCCCCCTTGTATAGCTTTCATTGTATTGCACTCCTTTTCATGATGTACCTGTTGCTATTCCCAGCTTGTTTTTTGTTGTTGTTTGTAATTGTTGGTTTGCCTTCATTTGTTCTGTCTGTTGTTGTCTTTCGTATGGTTGCAAATGTAGAAAATCAATAGAAATAATTAGAGATGTCCCGATCAATCACGTCATTTTCAAAGTATCGGAATCGGCAAAAAAATATCGGACATGCCTTTTGTTGAAATTTGACCCCCCCGGCCCAGACGCACCCGAGAACAGCACCAGCCACAACAATTGCTGCTAGGCCGACGCTGCCCCGCTCGCGCCCGCCGGGAAGGCCAAATCTCGCGCGTCCTCTTATTTTAACCCTTTGTACTGACTCCATGTTTCAAAAGCTTGAAGAACACTCACCGAAAACAGGTTGACAATTTATTCGTCGACAATGGTAAAAACAAGGCAAAAACAGACGACGGAGGGACAATTCTGGATCCAAAACAAGGCTACATGTTTCCGAGCAGAAGAAATCTGTGTCCAGTCTTTTTGAAGTCTTTGCTGACGCGGGTCTTGTCGAAGGCGTTTCTGGGCGTTGCTTTTGGGCCATCCCCGCTGTGGCCGGTTTTGGGCGGCTTAGGTTCGTGCGCGGATTGGGACGCCCGCTATCAACTTTGCTTTCCGGGCTGGTTGTACTTGTTTTAGGACAAAGCGCTTTGTCCTTGGAGTTTGCTGGGAGAGCAGATTACCCGAGTTTGTGCGTCACTCTTGTGATAAGACGGCATTGTGTATCTCTTCTATTTCTTCTCATTAAACTATGGTGTGCTATTTATTTTATATTATTAGTGTAGTCCTACCGTAAATATGAAAATGATACTATTTCCTGATTAATTATATTACGTGTGTTAGCCTAATGCAAACAGTTAGACGGTGCCTACGAAAACCTGTACCATATGTATGTGTTAGACTATATATGTGTTAGACTAATGCAAACAATTATATGGTGTGTGCGATGACGATATCGTTTCTCCTTCACTTTTTTTAATATACAGTGGTACCTCTACATACGAAGTTAATCCGTTCCAGGACCTTGTTTGTAAATCGAAATGGTCGTATGTCGAGCAGGATTTTCCCATAGGAATACATTATAATTCCATTAATTCGTTCCACAGCCCAAAAACCTGCACTAAATCCTTAAAAAATACTGCTGGTGCTATTACAAATGGCAATTACACGTAGCAAAACAAATAAATTATAAATCAAAATTGGAATAATATAATAAAAAGAATAATAATAATTCCTGTAATAGTGTAACGAATCGGGTTCTAATAAGGCGGACGTTTTTTTGTGTACCTGAACGCACCGCGGGACTGACGTGCCTGGACCGGAGAGTTTGAGTTTCACTTTCACTTTGAATGTTCTCTTGAGAACACCGTCAGTTGCGGCAGACAGCAGGCGTTTTGTGTTGAATAAGTTGTGAAAGAAATGATGAAAACGTGGCGAAGCTGGCGATTTCTTTGGAGATGTTACCACAATAAGAATTGTCAGCTTAACTTATAAAGACTGGCGAACGATGGTCGGAGGAGGACCGTGGAGATGTATTGTTGAGCCATTTCACGGATGCCCACCCCACGCTCATATTTTTCTGTCATTTGCATCTTCATTTAGAAGGTAAGCATCAACTTTTTCCTTGTTTCACCACATGTACCAACCTTTTCTGAAACCTGTGTTGATTTGTCACACAAGAAAATCCGCCGTGCATTCGTCTGCGGTGCTGCCATTGTCGTCGTATTTCGAGCATGTCGTCGGATGTAGAAACAAATGGCGAGTCAAATTTTACGTCGGATGTCGAAAAGTTCGTGTGTCGAAGCGATCGTATGTAGAGGTACCACTGTATATATATTTTTTAATTAAATCGTTTTCAAATTGTATTTAACATTACAAACATAATATGTTACACTCATCCAGAGTCTTTAGTTTAGGCTTAAGGTAGGGTTATCAAATTTATCCCAATAGCGGCTGTAATTAATTTTTAAAAAAATGTATCACGTTGAAATATTTAACGCAATTAATGCATGCGCTGCACGACCCACTCTCGCATTGTTGCGCTCAATCTGTGATGGCGCCGTTTTACCCATATAGAGAGATAAAAGGCAGCGTATAACGAGTAGGGTGAATTTCGGCAGCCTTTGGAGCCTTTTTTTAATTGCTAATGCATTACAATCCCTCTCTCAACAATTAGAAATATCGTGGGAGGCAATGTGGGGAAGCAAGGTAATAGTTGATCTTTTTCTTAACACCCTATGTTTTTCCCAATGTAGAGAAGATATATCAATTAGTGCCATGACGCACAGTCATGGTTGCACTTCCCATCATGCATTTGGGCAGAACAGTTAAATGGCTACAGTATCATTTACTGAAAGCTCAACAAATACACTTGATGGCAATATTTAGTCACAATATACAAAGTCACATTTATCCTTTAAGAATTACAAGTCTTTCTATCCGTGGAGCCCTCTCACAGAAAGAATGTTAATAATGTAAATGCCATCTTGAGGATTTATTGTCATAATAAACAAATACAGTACTTATGTACTGTATGATGATAGTATATATTCGTCCGAGTTTTATTCATTTTTTTCTTAATGCATTGCCAAAATGTATATGACCGGGAAAAATTATCGGGAATGATTGGAATTGAATCGGGAGCAAAAAAAAGCAATCGGATCGGGAAATATCGGGATCGGCAGATACTCAAACTAAAACGATCGGGATCGGAACGGGAGCAAAAAACATGATCGGAACAACCCTAAAAATAATAATAATGATAATAATTAAAAAAAAAAAAAACTCTCACATCACCCAAAAGCCTCCATCTATACAAAATACTCATTGAAACTCTCTCTGAAAATGTCTCCCACTCACCAAAATCCTCACACTTACATTAAAATTAGAAACCTCTCAACCCTTTCACAGCACAAAATCCTCTCACAAATATCAAAACAGTTTGCTGTTTAACAAAAAATCTTGTAATATATAAAAATAAAAATCCCCCACACACTGACTGATCTGTTGAATGCATTTCCACAAATGAGCTCTCTTCTGACCTTGCAGTTTGACGGAGAGTGGTTGAGAGGCGTCCAGGCGCTCATCCTAGTCTGCAATTTGGCAGGACTTGCAGGAGACCTTGGCGCTTGTGGCATCTTCTTGTTCATCTGAAGACCAAGTGATAACATGTTTACAAGAGCACATGCATTTGTGTGGTCCTTATTCCCACACATGTGACGCAGCACTACTTCTCCCATTGTGAGATTTCTGTGAATCAGAGACAAACAATGCAGTCCTAGCTGCCATGTGTCAAAACATGCATTCTGTCAGGCCTTGTTTTTAGTCATTGTCACCTGTCGGACACATTCCCGTTGTTTTTAAAAGGAACATTCCAAGCCCTGCTTGATGTTGCAAACCTTCTGCTCCCATACACACCCATGTGTTAAGTGTATTTTCTTGCTACAGACTCTCTCTCACATACACTTGACCACATACACGGCACTTTGTGATTTAACTCACCAACACTTGAGTCAAAGGGGGTAAAAAATCCACATCTAAACACACTGTTACTTGTCTCGACTTCTCCCGACGGCCAGAACGTCCATTACCCTCTTCCCTCGTGCGTAGTTTACATGTTCCTATAGTAACGGTGACTGTGCTTTCTGTACACAGACATGCTGCCGGAGCTTGTCACACACCGAGGGGGTGCCGCAAAGCAAATCACAGTGGGGTATGTGCACTGTGCACGGTGCAGGCGTCCTTTACTCTAATGATGACAAATGTTGTGCATGAGGCCTGACGCTGCAGCTGCAAAGGCACCACAGTAAACACTGATGGTGCAAAACATTTGTATAGGGCTGCCGCCATTTTAATAGTCGATTAATTTATTAACTAGTTAGTTTGAATAATCGAGTAATCGGATTATGAACATTTAATGCGTTGCAGAATACATTTTAGGAGATGTAAAACAAAGGCTTGCTAAGATTGCGCTTTTAAAAGAGCATTAAATGCGAACATGAAATAAGATTCCTGTGTGTTTCTTCAAACTATGCAGCATTTCTTTTAATAATAGATTATAATACTTGAGCTTAGCCTCAAACTGTATAAGAAAAATAAAAACAAATGAGGATCTAAATTGGCTAACTTGCATAGCAAAAGTCAGATAGCTTAAATGCTATAAAATGCTAGCTTTTCTTTATTATTTTTTTCTTACAATGCTTTTAACGAATCATTCAAACACATATCCCTACAAAAAGGGCTAAATATACCTATAAACTAAATTACGAATGCATTAAACAAAACATTAGCTCAAACAAAAACTAACCTTATGTTGGTTAGTTGGTTGGAACAGATGGATTCAGCTATGTTAAATGAGTTATGGCATATTCACTGTTGCCACTAGAGGGCAGTGTATCCAGTCAAATCAATAAAACTAAATGCACACACTTTCAAAACAAACCATTACAACGCCACTGTAATTAAACAAATACTCGAAGCAGCAAAATTTGATTTGAAGCTTTTTTTCTAATCGAATTACTCAAGTTGATCGATTAATCATTGCAGCACTATATTTGTATATAATTAATTAAATTGTATCATTTTGTTTGTTTTTATTTATTTTATGTACAGCATGCCCGACTTACGTGATTTCGATTTACAACGACGGCGTCTTGTCCGCCATTTTGTGTTTATTTTATTTTTTAAATTTTTGTTAATAATTTATTTGTTTTGCTATGTGTAATTGCCATGTGTAATAGTACCACCAGTATGCATTAAGGATTTAGTGTAGGTTTTCGGGCTGTGGAACAAATTAATGGAATTATAATGTATTTTTATGGGAAATCCCTGCTCGACATATGACCATTTCGATTTACAAAAAAGGTCCTGGAACGAAATAACTTTGTATGTAGAGGCACCACTGTACTTTCAAACAAACAGTTATTTTGAGATTTAGGGGATATTTAAGGGGGTATTTAAGGTTACTGAAAGGGTGCCAAATTTTGTGGGTCTATAAGCTGCCTAAGTCCCTGAAAAAATTTACTTCCTTTTAATGGTGAGCAAAGGGTCGTCACGGCAACAGACAGAGACATGTGGACATGGGCCTGAAATTGTAGTCTTACAAAAGGTCTTGAAACTACAGTGACCAACCTGAAAACAACTGGACATGTATAAGTAAAATGAGTGACTTTCTGTTGCCACTAGTTGCCGCTACAGAGTTGATGCAAATGACCCCTACAGGACCCTTCAGGGTATGACTCTTACCAAGCACGGGAAGTTTGGTGCAGATATGTTGTATGTCTGCCAAGTAATGACTGTTCAGAATTTGTGGCAAGACAAAATGGTGACGGTCATTTTCACTTTCCTGTTTGGACCCCTCCGCTTCAACGAAACCTCAATGTTTTCATCAGGCACCCGTACACATGTCTTAAGGCTTCCCTGAAACAGGTTTGAGGTCAATAGATTTTTTTCCTTGGAGGCGGAGACTGCCTCGTAAAAAAGGTCATTTTCTTTTCCCACTTGGGTGCGCAAGGCCTAATGGGTAATATTTCAATGCAGTCGTGTTCAGACTGGAATACCTCACATACATGCCACATATGAAAAAGATTGAACGTTGTATGAGGGAGTCATTAGTCATTTTCTGAATTTGGTGTTTTGCCAAAAAAATGGCACCCCGCCCAGGTCAGGCCAGGTCAGGCCCATGAATGAACTCACAGTTTTGACAACTTAAGATCTCATATGTCTCATGAACATTCTCACCAATTTTGAGGAGGATCCAACTAACACTCTAGGCACCAAGGTCTCAAATGTGCACCCTGTTAACCGATAAAAATTTCAAATTCAATATGGGTGCAAGAGACTTTTTGGAGCAATTTTGCACAATGTATCGACTTCCCAAATTTCATTGCTCTACGTTGAAAAAAAAACTTAAATGGAGAGGCCTTTTTAAAAAAAAAAAAAAAAATTCAAGGGGGCACCACTGAGCCATTTTGTAACATTTTTTTCGCAACGTTGCAAATAATCTAAATTTAAGCAAAACAAAGTATATGAAAATTTTGGTGAGTTTTCGAGCATGTTCAGGCCTCCAAATTGGCCATTTTCATTTGATGAGGAGACGAAATAATAAGAATCCTTTACATTACATTAGGGCTCTCGCACACTTAGTTCTAGGGCCCTAATAAACAAAAACAAATGTTTAAAAACACTCCTCATTCAAAACTGAAAATGTGCTCGTGTCCGGATAGGCGGTCACGCGCAAGAAGGACAGAAAACCTGTCGGGAAGAAAGAGATGCGGCTGGGTCAAGTTAGCGAGGACACTGAGTAGAATAGGAAACTATATCCTCTCAGTTGTCAAAATAATATAAATCATGTTTAATCCCGAAGTGCGTTACGTCCGTTAGTTTATAAATTGACTCTTATTTTTACTGATTTAAATGTGATAATAACGTGTCAGAATTGTAAATTGCCTCCAAATCGCGCCAAAACATTTATCGGTGCTTTTATTTTTTCAATAACAACCGGAAGTCATGTATGTATTCTTGAAACTTGATGCAGGGCAGGGACCACGAAGGAGGAGGAGGGGAGGACAGCGGTGGGGGTGAGGACAGGAGGAGAGTGCGGGTTAAGGGACACTTTAGTCGCACATTGTTACCAACTCGAGGAGCGGCGAGGACACTAGATCGTAACACGTGAATTTTCATCCCGGTGGCCCGGTAAGCTTCCTGTAAATGTAAATCATTCGAAATGTTGCCTGTTTGTCGCTTCCACCTCTGCCAGTGGCCCGCGACCGCCTGCGCTGAATTACATTAAGTTCAACCGCACCGGCGTGGAGGTGGTACAAAAGGTCCACCGTGGCTATTATCGGCATCAAACAATTGTTTGTCGTGGTTTGCATCACAATTCGGATTGGTAAATTAGGCTGCATTATACATCACTAATTGCGGGCGGAGGACGAGCAGTACTGATAACGAACTTGTTAGCTAACGTTTACGTCATCAGGTTCGTCATTTTTAATGTCCCAGCTACTAAATACTCTTAATACGACTGGGAGAATTTACTGCTTTAAAATGCAATCAGTTGCTTTAACAACATGTATATTTGTATTAAATGAGTGTTCATGCACTATTTGTAAAGAAATTGATTGGTTATGCGTGGGTGTGTATAGTCAAATAGCTAACATGCAGCCATTTATAACATTAAAAAACAGTCATATAACCAAAATGACATATGTTTCTGGAAACCACTCTAGATGTAAGCATAAATAACATTTTAACCACTATTCCTCCAGTATACACTTATTAAATTGCATAGTATTGTATTGTATTTTCTAGGGGGTCCTACAAAAGGTCATTTTTTTGCCATACATCATATGTATTTTGGATACAACATGTGAAGAAATGTGATTATTCAGCTGTTTTATTTTTATTTTTTGTTCTTTCCACAGCTCGAACACTAGAATCCATGCAAGGTTGAGGAGGGAGAGTCATATGAGTCATTTGGTCAAAACGCAGCATCTTAAAGGACCACAGCATCTTTGAGGTGATGATGTTGTTGCAATGACTCAACTACAATGGACGCAAGCAGGTTGAATCATGGCCGAACACATTGCCGGACCCTCGCTGTCTTCCTGTGATCTGGAGAGAGGGAAGTGTTCAAGTGGACTGTCCTGAGATTGCGCCTCTCCTTCAGCCATTATCAGCTACAACTGTAGCTGGCCAGTCATGGGTCTCCTATGGGTGCTATCTGTTTCCATGTTGACGGCGTGTGTCGCCATTCCTATGGACGCGGCGGCGGGGAGCCACAGCCTGTTTACCTGTGAGCCTATCATGCTGCGGATGTGTCAGGGGCTGCCTTACAACAGCACCTTCATGCCCAATGTGCTCAACCACTACGACCAGCAAACGGCCGCTCTTGCCATGGAGGTAAGCTACAGTATAAAAGATGTGTTTAGGGGTGCCAAACTCATATTCAGTAGTACACTGTTAGAACTGTGACATCATACAAATGTGTAATCACCTCATTTACACAACAAACTGAAGGACAACTTAATTATTGTTCAGTATTTTTTTTTCCAAAAATGTGGTTTTGATTAAAGTTCTTTCAGTATAACAGCATTGCAACATAAAGGCATATTATGTGGCCAACTAACTCTGGTCCTTGAGTTTGACTTTGACACCTAGGTTACCTGTTAAAACAATAAAATCGGGAAAATTTGGTCAATGACACATTTCTGTGCAGAGAAGCTATTCATGTCTGCAATCTTGTTTGTTGTCCAATTTGAAAGCAATTTGTTGACAAAACCTTGCACGCTCCCAAATGGTGGTGGAGCCCGCCATTTTATATATATTGTGTGCATATTTAATAGATAATGGGAGGGGATTACTTAAAAACTGGGGTGTTGTTGAAACTGGAAAGAAAAATGCTAAAACAATTATGAGTTAATTAGAACTTTAAATTTAATGCACAATAACAAAGTTGAATCATTCATGTACTGCTGAATGCCAAAATGCTTCGTTTTACTTGGATGAAAGAATGGATTCTGATAAAGGGCGTTAATCTAATAATTGTTTTACTTTTTAGCATCCTGAATATTAGCATTTTAGAACAGTTGATTACATTTATGTTATATATATTTTTTTCTGAATGATGAATCAATATTAACGAAAAAATTCAGGCAGGAGGCGACATAGCTTCTAATCTCTTACTTGTACTCTATGCCTATATTTTGTCAATTTCACTGAGATATTTTGGAATATTAACTAACACACACAAGAAAGATCCTTTCTTTACTAACAAGAACTTGCGTATCCTGAAAAGCGTTACTACACTTTTCGCAGAATCCCGCAAACAAACAAGAAAATTAGTGAAAAATAACATCTAAGATGTTGATACTCTTTTTGCAAATGGCAATTTGTAGAATATAGCCAAATCAAATTTTTTTACATATTAGACAATCCCTGGATCATTTTTCACTCAATACTATTGTTTTATCGGACATATAACTCAGTTTAAATATTACCAAAGAAAACTATCAATTTTCAAATCTGTGTTCATTATTTTTCATGAATTGTGATCGTTAAAGTCATTTTTTTTGCTTTTTTTTTTTTTTGGAATGTTCTCGCTTATCTCCTGATTTAAAAAAAATCACTTCAAATAAATGAATCCATGCAAGAGTTTATCTGTTGCGGTTTCATGACTTTACATCGTTTTCAGTGGACACTAATGTAGTAATAGTTAAGTCAATGCTAAGAAGTCACTTATGATGTTGGTTTTCTTTGTGCTGTACTATAATTTGAAAAATTACAGAAAGTGGAAAGCTGAATTTCAAATATACATGTAAAAACACGAGAATATAGGTGTGATCTAGGTGAAAGCACGTGCTGCGTGATGTTTTTTTTTTTTTTTTTTTTTTTCTCAAGGAGGGAAAATCTTATTCTCGACCCACCAGAACAGTGATTTGGTGGAAATGTATGGAGTTTACAGTTAGACTTCTTTGTGTGTGGTGAAATAATTATTGCTTGCTCTTCTTCCACTTTGATAGTAGATGTATTTTGATCTGGGGTACAAACAGACGGCAAGGCATATTTCACAATATAAGCTTTTATTCACAACTGCAGGGAACAACGACTCTCCTGGTTTGCTTGGCATTACCATCTACATTACTGGTTATCCCTGTATATATAAGTAGTACTTTCAGAAATGGAAGACTGCTTAAATGAACAAAAAGTAGAGGGCTTATTTCAAATTTCATTCAGGAGTATCTGTTACAAAAACACTCCATTAACTACTAGTCAGTGTCACAATCTAAGTGTCCTTGTGGCGTAGAAAAGTCAACTATTCTATACAAGCCCCATTACGTGTAAGCAACTCTGTCACGGTGACGAAATAATTTGTAACCCTACATGTTCTCATTGATGGATTGGACTTGTATCAAAAATAGCTCTGCAGCTATCGATTATTTAAATAATTGACTATCAATTAGTTAGTTCTAGTTAGGAAAATTTAATGTGTTGCAGAATAAATTTTAGGAAATGTAAAGCAAAGTCTTACTAAGACTGCACTTCAAGACCGCATTAAATTTGAATACAAAATACCGTGAAATTCCACAGTGGTTTTTCAAACTATGCAGAATTGCACTTTTATTTCACAAGATCAATAAATGCATTTAAAAATAAATTAAAATACCTCAGCTTAGCTTCAAAGGGTATAAAAGAATAAATAAATGAGGTACAACAGAAAAATAATTGGCTAACTTCCATAAAAGCAAGTCCGCTAGCTTAAATGCTATAAAATGCTAATGTTTTGTTTTTAAAAATGCTCTTTACAAATCCTTCAAACACATATTCCCACAAAAAAATAAAAACGGCTAAATATATCCCTAAACTAAATTACGAATGCATAAACAATCATATTAGCTCAAACAAAAATTTACAACTTTATGTTGGTCTTAACAGGGAGCAGCTGGATCCAGCCATGTTAGATGAGTTATGTCATATTCACTGTTGCCACTAGAGAGTAGTGTATGGACCCAAAACATTAAAACTAAATGCAAACACTTTCAAAACAAACCATTGCAGCACCACTCTAATTAAACGAATCCTCAAAGCAGCAAAATGTGATTTGAAGCTTTTTCTAATCAGAAAACTCAAAGTACTCAAGTTAATTGATTAATATTTGTAGCACTAATCAGAAACATCAACTTGAATAATTACCTATTCATTTTTAATTGGTAGACAGTCTCTTTGAATAGTCTTCTCATTTATTTGGCACTAATTCAAAGATATCATTGTAACTATAAGTCCCAGCCTCCAAAATGACTGCTAGCATAATGTTGTCTTGTACTGTTCGACTAAAACTGATCTTAGTTGTAGTAGGGATGTCCCTTATCCGATCACATGATCAGAAATCGGGCCGATAGCGCCTTTTTTTCGGAGGATCTGAATCAGGTGAAAAAGATCAGGTTTTAAATTAAAGAAAAATATTTTTGTTGTTGTTTTTTTAGGGCTAAAAAATAACAAATTTGTCCAGAAATAAAATGGCATTGCCAAAAGAAACAAAAATATATTTGTTTTATTCTCCGCAACACTCACAGAAAAAGCGGAAGACTTTAAACTTTTGTTCAAATTAAAAAAAAAAAAAAAAAAAAATCTGATCTGATCAGGATTTGATTTTGGCAGATTTTCGAAATCAGGTGAACCGGATTCTGGTGCAAAAAAATGCGATTGGGACATCACTATAAAAACAGTATAAACAACCACAATGGGAGTATGCCAAACTCCTACGTGGCACATTAAAACCGTTCCAGCCTTAAAGAGCCTAAAAGTGAAATGTGCATTCATGAGCAGTTGAACAGGACATGTTGAAAAAATAAATAAATAAAATGTACATGCTATTCCACGTACTAGCGGAAGGTAGATTTCACTAATGTAGCACCTATTGCAGTTCATTTAAATAAAAATTCATACAGGTTAAGAAAACATTTTAAATATTTCGTGTTGGAGAGTGATTAAACGTATGCCGTTAAAGGTGATACAAAAATGTGATTGCGCCTATATTATGTGCTGGTGCACATTAAGTAAAAAAAGTTAGGTGCAAACACTGCAAAAAGTAGGTGTGGAGCCTTGGCAATAAATATTGCAATGTTATTTTTTTCCCCATATTGATCAGGCCTAATTTATTTTTAATTTTTTAAGGGCTAAAAAGTAACAAAATAATCCAGAAATAAAATGACATTGCCAAAAGATACAAAAATATATACGTTTTATACTCCGCAACACTCTCGAAAAAAGTAGAAGAGAAAGTACTGTATAAAAGTACAGTACTGTATAAAGGCCGACTGATATATCGGTCAGCCTATATATTGGGCCGACATACGGACTTTTTTCCCAGATCAGCCATCGTCCAATATATAGCCGATATAATAGAAGAATTTACGTTAGCTGTTTGGTTGCTGATCTTTCACAGGAAGGTCGAGCGATATGTTGTCCGGCTATATATCTTGCCAATCTATGGAGTTTCTTCAAGATCGCCCGATATTAGTCGATATTATAAGATAACTGTTATGTTCACTGTTTAGGTGACGATCTTTTTTATAAAGGTCGATCGATATATTGGCCGATGATCTTTGTTAATTGTGATCAGTGACCAGTGTTACAAAAGGAAATAACAGAAGAAAAATAGAACCACGAGTATAGACATTTAGTGTTTCAATTACCTTTCAATATCAACCTGCTTTAAAAAAAAAAAAAAGAAAAAAAAAAAAAGAGCGAATCGGCCTTAAATATCATCTTACAAAATAAGCTTTAGACAATGGCAATCTGCTGAAATTTTTTTTTTTTTCCGCATCAGTCTTTGAAATTCCCGTATTAGTTGATATCCGCATCAGTCTTTGAAATTCCCGCATTAGTTGACCTCTAGTACAGAAACATATTTGGATCACCTAACCCTTGTCCAAATAAAAACAAAAAAAACAACAACAAAAAAACTTTGTTTTTTCGGTATTGGATCGGCACTGGATATCGGCAGATTAAAAGTCAGGTGACAAGGACTCTGGTGCAAAAATATCTGATTGGGACATTCCTAGTCAGAGGTGAAAGTGGCTAGAAATTCTTGTCGGAACTCCCCAACGTGAAGGTCGCCACGGAGCCAGAAATGTTATTTATTAATTAATTTTTTTCTTTCATTTTTGTGTGTGTGTGTGTGTGTGGGGGGGGTCAAACCTCTTAAACTACTGAAATGCAAAGAAAACTGTTTTAGCACAGTTATTTTTGTAACACATACAAAAACGGATTTTCATTCAAAATTGTATTTTTTCAATGATTTGCAAAATAAACGTTAACAAAAATGGCAATAACCCCAACCTCCATCTCCTAATTTTTTCCCCCCTCATTTCCTCACATACTATATGCCAAATCAAAATTTTAACGACTTAAGAACATAGGATGTATATTAAAATTGAAGTTAATGTAAACATTTACTTCAATGTAAACATTTACTTTTTGTTTATTTTTTAATAACAAAGATGTAAGTAATATACATTCAGAAAAATAAGTACAAATGCAGAATGAAATGGAATATATTTTGAAGATCGCGCAAACATTCACTTTTTGAAATCATAAGGAAATTAATAAGTAGCCTAACAAATGAAAACAATTAAGTCCAAAGTGCACATTGACAGCTAAGATGTTCTGAACCTCCCCATCAGGACAAATAAAACTAAATATGATAAATAAGCCTCCTCAACTCTTTCATTGCTCTTAAAGATTTGATCCATTTTATGTTGCATTGCCCTATTTTGTCGCATCAATTCAACAACCTTTTTTTTTGTTGCTGTTCCAGAAAACATGCACATTTGAACCAATTAGAGCTAACTATCTCTGCTGATCACATGTGAGTATGACAGCCAATTGAACGGATAAACGAGTTCAGGCGTTTTGCTTTGCTGCGTGTGTTCGCACATTGACAGGACTCATCAACGTCAGACTCTGATAACTGCAGCAGCTGGGGAGGCCTCCATGCCGTCCGTGGAATAAGATAGATAATAAATATTGGTGGAAACGGATTCCGCAACACAAGGACTTTATTATGCTTGTTGTTAACACTTGTGTGTGTAAATTTGATGTTGGTAGATTGTTTTCTTGGCGATGAAATGCATGTGTGGCAGCTTAGCCTTTTTTAAAATTATTTTTTTTAACATAGCTTTTTGACAGTTGCGGTCATATTTTCGGAATCAAAGGACCGTGTACCGGAACTGCGTTCTGGTCCTGAATATTATACCGGAACAGCATTCCGGCCCTGAATCTTATACCGGAACTGCGCTCTGGCCCTGAATCTTATACCGGAACTGCGTTCCTGACCGTTCTGGCCCACTTTCACTCCTGTTCGTAGTATATATATAAGCTATCTATGAATGTCTCTTGAAAGACTAAAACTAGCGAGTTGTAATGTTGTTTTGTGCCTACATTGTTTGAACAAAATACGTATTTATTGAGCATTTTTGTGCGAGAGTGTAATGTTTAGATTGTAATGTAAAGATTTTAGGATGAAGTGAAGGTTTTACGATGAGAATGACCAATTCGCGAAAAGACTTTTCAAAAAAAAAAAAGCTCCATCGATCCCACTGTGAATATTTGCTTCAGTTTTATAAGGATGTAGGATAACGCAAGAATCCCAATTTTGGTGGATCTTAGTCAAAGTAAGATTTGTTTAGTTCTAGGTACGGAAGAATATTTTGTGTTGGATTAATATCATGAATTGGGGGTACTCTATTTTTGGGACTATAAATTAGGGTGACCAAACGTCCTCTTTTGCCCGGACAAGTCCTACTTTCACGCAGTATCCTCATCGTCCGGGCGGGGTTTTATAAATTCATAAAAATGTCCGTTTTTTATGATTTTTCACGGGACCAATTTGAAGAGAAACCCTCCGGCCGCTGGGTGGCAGCAGTTGACATGGCTCCTACTAGAAGGGAGGGAAGGAGTAGTTCTTCTTGTTTTTGTTGGCAATTTACCCTTATCATGAGGCATTACCGCCATCTACTGGGTTGACGATTTGGCCACAACGCCTGCCCAGTTGTTAAATTTTTAACGATAAATACGTAAATAATGGCAACTGTTGACTTCTGTCGGAGCTTTAACTGTAAAATCCCATTTGGTGTCGCATCGTTGCGCTGCCGATGATTGTAAACTTTTCTAGCAAAGTTTGATTTTTGCCTCAGCTAGCTATCAGTAAGCTAAACTATGCTAGACATTATGGGAAACGTAGTTTTGAACTGCTACGTTTGGAAACATGCTGGTTAAATAGTTTGTCAGTTTACTTCGGCTATTGTTTGTGTGCAATCTAGAACTTTGAATGAGAATATCAATTGAATGGGAATAAAAATTTGTCAAGGACAATTGTCGTGATAGTAATTTATAAAAATGTTGGCACATAGCCTACTGTGTGTATGTGTGTTGACTGGACTACATTTCCATGGGTCTGCATTATACAGTATATATATAATATTTTAGTCATTATTATTTATTATTTTCAAACTGCATTTTCCCATCCAGAGTGAGGGGGCACACTTTAAATATGTTAAAGTGATATAGATATCTTTGAGTAAACTTCGAGTAAAACTCAAGTATCTTGAGGCTGGGCTGAGTGTCCTCTTTTTTGGAAATCAAATTATGGTCACTCTACAATAAGTCTTACCTGAGTATAAGTCGCACCAGCCCAAAAATGCGCAATGAAGAGGAAAAAAAAACATATAAGTCGCACCGGAGTATAAGTCGCATTTCGGGGGGAAATTTACTTATATAAATCCTATATATAAAATCCAACACATAGAACAGATATGTCATCTTGAAAAGCAATTTAATATAAAAATACAATAAAGAACAACATGCTGAATAAGTGTACAGTCTGATAATGTTACTGTAGTTACTTGGCAAAGTAACTAGTTACATGATGCATGAACAATGAAATGCGAACGTGGCCGGTATGTTAACATGACATAGCTATTAAGAGTTATTCAGATAATTATAGTACAAAGAACATGCTAATGAGTTTACCAAACCATCAGTGTCACTCCAAAACACCAAAATATTATGTGATATAATAATGTGTTAATAATTTCACACTTAAGTTGCTCCAGAGTATAAGTCGCACCCCCTAGTGTTGTATCGGTCGCGAACGATTCGTTCTTTTTGAACGAATTGTTTGGGTGCACGAGACCGAACTAATCACCATCTGCACTGATTCGTTCTATGAAGTTGGTGGCGCTTGTTCGCTGCGTGGGAGGGCGTTGAGCAAGCGGCAGCGTCTTCTGACATCGCACACGACCAATCAGACGCCAGCCTCATCGCGGGCAGGGGAGGGAGCGGAAACAGAATCATGGCGTATGTCACTCATTTCCACGTGTGGCCAATAAGCAGTCAGCGTGCAGGCAGGGGGGAAAGACTGAGTTTTGTCACTTCCCGTTCAGTGATTCGGTCCTCCGGTTCCTGACCTAGCTTGCTGCTAACTTGACTTTCCAGTAATGACTATGCGGTGAACGAGTCATAAAATGAAAGGAAACGACTTTGTCACATATTTGTTAACGTGGAGCCTATCAAATGCTGCTCAAAAAGACAAAAACACCACACAAATCTAGCGAGCATGGTTTAGTGTTCTACTTTTCTCAACAGACTCGGGACTGTGCCTATGACGATATACTATCAAATTTACAGTAATTTAAAACACGCGTAGCTACGAGGCAAGCAAAACCTGAGCTGCGGTCGCGTGACGGCAGTGAAGCGGGCAGAGAACTGTCACTATATGGAGGCTTCATGGCAACGATATGTACCTCATATGTGCACAGAAAAAAAATAATATTTAGTATGATCACCATAATACTGATTTGCAATGAAACTGTATATACATGTCAATTTTTTCCGAGTGTTTTTTTTTTTTTTTTTTTCGTGTCAGAGGGTGTCGGTTGGTTTGACAAATTATGTCAATCCGTCCATCATGTGCTACTCAAGCGCCCCAAAAACAAAGCGCGCGGACACGGGAGATGTCGCAATATGTCTACATTTTTCTTAACAGACTAATGAGAGTAGAAAGGCGAAATCATAAAGCAAACAATTATTTCTCGTCAGCATTTGACGATCTGAGATGCGGGGACGACAGGGGAGCTGACCGGATTATTTTATTTATTAATACCAGTGCAAAAATTCAAAACGGTCATCTTAATAATAAAAAACAAAAATACAACAGAGCGAGAGGTTAATATGATGTGTTGGCCGTTCCATAATTAGAAATTAAACTTTCGATTTATTTTTATTTTCGTGACAGCAGGCATGCCGCGTTGGCTGTTAGCAGCAGCATTGTATATGTGAGCAAGATCATGCTAAAGAAAGTCCGTGCGCCCCCGACCCCAAACCCCGACTTCCCCCTCAAAAGAAAAATGTTTAACCGTGTCCTAATTCGAAATGCAAGCACGAGCCATGACTTTGAGCCCATAGAACTAGGACAGACGACGCGGAAGTTCTCCCTCGCTTTTGCAGCAGCGGGAGGGAGACGAGGCTGTCTCTGAGAGCAGAATGATATCGCCTGTCACTCATTTCTGAAACTACGACGAGTGGTCAATGTGCAAGAGAGGGAGGGACCAAGCAATGTCACTTCCCGTTCAGTTATACTGCGAAGCGGTCTTTGGGGATTCGTTCGGCAACGTCACTTCCCGTTCACTAACCGAACGATTCATTTGGGTGGGGAGGGAGATGAGGGGGGCGAACGATTCGTTGAACGATTCGTTTGAACGAATCGTTTTACTGAACGAACCGGAATGGATTCGTTTACTCAAGTGAACGACAGATCCCGTCACTAGCACCCCCAGCCAAACTATGAAAAAAAACTGCGACTTACAGTATAGTCCGAAAAATACAATATATTGTGTACTACAGTTGTGATTTTTTTATTTTTTACTTGTGTCTGCATAGAATTAAAATCTTTAAATGCATATATAAATCCAGACATAACATATGACTCTTCTTCTGACACGGCATATTTTGTCATAAGTATATCAACACCCTAAACATCGTCTTCACTGTCTATGGTTGCTTATGTTGCCTTTACATTTAACACAGCATCAAAGTGATAGCCTACTTTTCATCTGGAGCCTGGAGTGTATTACCAAAACATTAAGACAAAAATAAATTCTTAATATTAGTCCCCGAGGCCAGTGAGAACTGTGCATTATTAAACATCAGGGTTGTCCTAAAATGGTTTCTGGCTTACACATGTTTATTGTGATCCACCTCAACATGGAGTGATATTTTAAACTATAGTTATCTGGGTCTTTTTCAAAGACCCAGATAATGTTATTTTTAAAGCATTTTCTGTTTTCCACTTGAGTGCAGTACGAACTGTGCGCTTGCTTCCAGTTTGTTTCCATCAATGGATTAAAAGATGAAAATCCACAATTTATTGTTTTTCTTTATCCTTGAGATAATCCGTACATTTCACAGCCATACCACAATCAAGGAGCAGATGCATTCCCTCATTGAATAAATCCCATATTTGATATACTGTTGGTTGATCCTGCTTGAATCTCAATCCTCTGAGCAACTAACGACCCAAAACAATGACAGAACTGTCCGTGTGTCAGCTCTGTTTATTTCAGTTGATCTATTCTGAGCACGGTGATCCCTTAGGCTTCCCCTTTCCTATTGTCACCCCTTGACCCCACCCAAGCATATCACAGCAGTGGTGTTGAAGTGTTGCGCTCCACCAGCCATCTGTGCCCGCTCCACCTCGGCCGAGCAGCAAAATCGAGAGTTATGTAACCTGAGCAGCGAACACGGCATGCGTGGCTGTCGGGCACCGTGTCGCACGCTGTGCCAGTTTTGGAAATGATGCTATTCTCGCAGCGCGCACGCATCCCCTTACCAGCACGTTATTCATTTTGTTGGAAGTAATCCCTGTTATTTTCTATATTGAATTTTGCTGTCTGCAAATAAACCGTAAATTTCTGACTATAACACTGACCTGAATATCAGCCACATCGACCGAATTTGATTAGAAAACCATATTTGTTTCGCACAGTATAAGGTTTCCACCCCAAAAAAACTGAAGACAATTCTCAGAAATCGCTGAAGCTAGCGAAAATTTGAGTAGTGCAGGGGTTGAGCAATGAGCATCATAAGTGGCATTTCCTTCAAATTTGAAAGAGAAATCCAAAGAGTTGTGACCACTGTTGTTAATAACGGCATTAGAGTATAACGGCATTCTAACGGCGTTATTTTTTTCAGTAATGAGTAATCTAATTAATTCATCTTTGCAATGCCGTTACCGTTACTGAGGACATAAATGCGTGCATTACAATGCGTTACTACATTGGTTGAATGACGCGAGAAAAGTCTGAGAAACACGGACTCACGGAGACGAGAGTGGGGAGGAGGGAAGGGAGTTGTGACACAGATGCAACGCGATGCTAGGTGGCTCCAATAATACAGTGCCTTGCAAAAGTATTCGGCCCCCTTGAATCTTGCAACCTTTCGCCACATTTCAGGCTTCAAACATAAAGATATGAAATTCAATTTTTTTGTCAAGAATCAACAACAAGTGGGACACAATCGTGAAGTGGAACAACATTTATTGGATAATTTAAACTTTTCTAACAAATAAAAAACTGAAAGTGGGGCGTGCAATATTATTCGGCCCCTTTACTTTCAGTGCAGCAAACTCACTCCAGAAGTTCAGTGAGGATCTCTGAATGATCCAATGTTGTCCTAAATGACCGATGATGATAAATAGAATCCACCTGTGTGTAATCAAGTCTCCGTATAAATGCACCTGCTCTGTGATAGTCTCAGGGTTCTGTTTAAAGTGCAGAGAGCATTATGAAACCAAGGAACACACCAGGCAGGTCCGAGATACTGTTGTGGAGAAGTTTAAAGCCGGATTTGGATACAAAAAGATTTCCCAAGCTTTAAACATCTCAAGGAGCACTGTGCAAGCCATCATATTGAAATGGAAGGAGCATCAGACCACTGCAAATCTACCAAGACCCGGCCGTCCTTCCAAACTTTCTTCTCAAACAAGGAGAAAACTGATCAGAGATGCAGCCAAGAGGCCCATGATCACTCTGGATGAACTGCTGAGATCTACAGCTGAGGTGGGAGAGTCTGTCCATAGGACAACAATCAGTCGTACACTGCACAAATCTGGCCTTTATGGAAGAGTGGCAAGCAGAAAGCCATTTCTCAAAGATATCCATAAAAAGTCTTGTTTAAAGTTTGCCACAAGCCACCTGGGAGACACACCAAAGATGTGGAAGAAGGTGCTCTGGTCAGATGAAACCAAAATTGAACTTTTTGGCCACAATGCAAAACGATATGTTTGGCGTAAAAGCAACACAGCTCATCACCCTGAACACACCATCCCCACTGTCAAACATGGTTGTGGCAGCATCATGGTTTAGGCCTGCTTTTCTTCAGCAGGGACAGGGAAGATGGTTAAAATTGACGGGAAGATGGATGCAGCCAAATACAGGAACATTCTGGAAGAAAACCTGTTGGTATCTGCACAAGACCTGAGACTGGGACGGAGATTTATCTTCCAACAGGACAATGATCCAAAACATAAAGCCAAATCTACAATGGAATGGTTAAAAAATAAACGTATCCAGGTGTTAGAATGGCCAAGTCAAAGTCCAGACCTGAATCCAATGGAGAATCTGTGGAAAGAGCTGAAGACTGCTGTTCACAAACACTCTCCATCCAACCTCACTGAGCTCGAGCTGTTTTGCAAGGAAGAATGGGCAAGAATGTCAGTCTCTCGATGTGCAAAACTGATAGAAACATAACCCAAGCGACTTGCAGCTGTAATTGGAGCAAAAGGTGGCGCTACAAAGTATCAACGCAAGAGGGCCGAATAATATTGCACGCCCCACTTTTCAGTTTTTTATTTGTTAAAAAAGTTTAAATTATCCAATAAATTTTGTTCCACTTGTGTCCCACTTGTTGTTGATTCTTGACAAAAAATTAAAATTTTATATCTTTGTTTGAAGCCTGAAATGTGGCGAAAGGTTGCAAGGTTCAAGGGGGCCGAATACTTTTGCAAGGCACTGTACCTGACTTTCTCATAGCCTATAAACTACGCCCACATGATGCTACGATAGATACAGTATCACATGTATATAAAACTAGATGCGAAATGGCAGACACGGCGGTGTTAGCACATATATAAAAAACTCATACCTGTCAAGTTGTACGGTTTCGGCGTAATTTGTACAAGTGATCACTGATTTTTAAATGTGTACGCCGTACGTTAAAATCTGTACGTTTTTCGTGCATTACTTTTTTTTCTCCGTTCAGATTTTGTCACCGTTTCGGCAACGAGACAATGTGCGTTTCTATGTTGGTTGAATGATGCGAGAAATCAGAGTCACGGAGAAAGAAGAACGGGAGTGGGAAGGAGGGAAGAGTGTTGTGACGCTGTTGCAAACACGATGCTAGGCTAGGTGGCTCCAATACTTCCTGACTGTAGCCGACAACTTACAATCTACACCCACTTGATGCTACACTACATATGCATATAGACCTAGATGCGAAATGACAGACTTGGCAGCGTTAGTAAACGGGGGTGGTGGGGGGAATGAAAAAAACAAAAAAAAAAAACATGAAAAGTAACACCAGTTACTTTACCAAGTAACTAATCACTCTTACATTCAGGTAACTTTTTGGGAGAAGTAATTTGTAACTGTGATTACTTTTTTAAAGTAAGATTAACACTGCTGTGACAAAAAATTAAATAAAATCACTTTGTTTTCTCCACATCGTCCGATCTCGATTCTCTTCACATTAAAAAAAAAAAAAAAAAAAAAAAAAAAAAATTACAATTTACCATTATTTTCGGACTATAAGGCGCAACTGACTAAAAGCACAGATGCACCAAATTTGACATAAAACCGGCCTTTGTTCATAGATAAGATGCACTGGACTATAAGCTGCAGCTGTCCTGACTTTATTGGAGGATATTTACACCACAGGATATTACCCGGTAACACTATATTTGACAGCGGCATCATAAGATTGTCCTAAGATCAAATGAACCACCAAGAAGCTTTGAACCAATTAGATGCAAAGCTTCATTGCTTCATGAAGGTTCAGTTGGCCATCACTGCTCCCTTGGAGGAGATGGTCAGCCTCTGCTGCCACCTGCTGTCAACACTGTTGTTGTCCAACATGCCTCCTAGCATGCATTTCAGCGCTACAGATCTAAATAACAATCAAAATTCATGTTCTGTGCTAATTATTTCTTCGGTTACTGTTCCAGTTGGTTCATTAATTGCTAGTTATGGTATGTGGTAACACTTCATTTGACAGTGGTGCCAAAAGACTCATAAGATCATCATAATTATGACATGACACTGCTATGAGCATTAATGAATGCTTATGAAGGATGTTATTTTGTGTCATCCAGCAAATTATCTCACTTTTGAATGGATACAAAGATCCGAGCTGGACTTAAATGGAGTTAGTGACATAATTAATAAGGTCATTAATGCCCATCCGCTGTCTATTATTAACCCAAATAAATCAACTAATAAGCCACACTGGACTATAAGCCACAGGATTCAAAATGAGGGGAAAAAAGTAGCGGCTTATAGTCTGAAAATTACAGTATGTTGCCTGATTTTATACTGGTAGCTTTTGTACATTGGTGCATATTGTATTTCGGCATTAAGCTAGCTGGTGCTAATAATAGAAATATATTCTGTATTTTAGTTCATAATATGCGTGATTTTCTTTGTTAAATGAGTTTAGCTTTACAGTTTACCTCACCTCGAGTTTAATTAACCACCAGAAAAACATCTATATTGGACTCTTTTTGTGGGACCGTTCAAAATCTGCAAAATTACCTTTTTTTTTCCCGGACTATAAGTCGCACCAAAGTATAACCGCACCAGCCCAAAAATGTGCAATGAAGAGGGAAGAAAGACATAAGTCGCACCGGAGTATAAGTCGCACTTTTGGGGGAAATTTACTTGATAAAATCCAACATATAGAACAGATATGTCATCTTGAAAGGTAATTTAAAATAAAAATACAATAGAGACCAACATGCTGAATAAGTGTACAATATGATAATGTTACTGTACATGATACATGAACAACGAAATGCAAACGTGGCCGGTATGTTAACGTAACATAAGGTAGCTTTTGTTTTTAAGAGTTATTCAGATAACTATAGCATAAAGAACATGCTCACAAGTTAACCAAACCATTAGTGTCACTCCAAAAAAAAAAAAAAAAACGCCAAAATAACATGTGAAGTGATATAATATAATATAATTTGTTAATTATAGTATAATTTGTTAACAATTTCATACATAAGTCGCTCCAGAGTTTAAGTCGCAGCCCCAGCCAAACTATGAAAAAAAAAAAACCCAAAAAAACTGCGACTTATAGTCCGAAAAATATGGTAGACTGTTTGGAGTTGCATATGCGTATGGCTGATTAGATATTGCAAGACTGATCACCGAGCTCCAGCTAGATTTTTTTCAATCTTAAATTCGACCAGCAACTAGTCAGTAACAAGTTCTAGCCATATATGCAGCCTTCTTTCGAACTTTGGTACCAGGTCCAAATTTGTTTGCTGGTTTTTAAAAATTATCCATTGAAAGGATGCTGCAGTCTTGGATTACTGTCTAAGAAAAACATTTTCTTTGGGAGTTGTCGCGTTTCTAAATCTTTAAAGAGAATCATATGATTTATTAAAAGTACAATTTTAGTGTATTTATTTATTTATTTATTTAATTAAAAATTATTATTATTTCAACAAGAATTGATGAAATCACTGGAATTTGAACTGATTTGAAATGTTTTTCGGACGCTGTTTATTTTGATGTATTTACACCAAAAGATATGAAGCTTATTAGCCTGTAAAATTTAATGTATTTGCCGCACCGGACAATAAGTCAAAGGCTTCAAAGTAAGGCTGGGCTGTATGGATCAAAAATTATATTCTGATGAAATTTAGGCTTAATATCAATATATAGGGCTCCAGACTGCGACCAAATGGTCGAATTTTGCAACTAAAATTAGAGCCAGTGCGAGTATTTTTTTCCATCTACTTGCACATGGGTGACCAGTAACATTGCGGGTTTAATGTATTCAAATGCGTTCACGAAAGAAACAGTCCGCACAAAACGGACTCTGACAAGCTGGCAACAGAACATAGAGTATGCAGTGTGTATATATAATATATATAAACACACACATCGAAACACACACACACTGTATGGCTCTCGTGAAATCACATTTTAAAATTTGTTGAGTCTTTTGGCTCTCTCGGTCAAAAGGTTCCGGACCCCTGACTTAAGCCCATACTATCTTTAGATTCTGCTTTTTTAAACTTCTTTTTCATATACAGTACGGTATATTGATTTTTTTTGTCATGAACGGGACGCGCATCCATGTTACACCTGGGTCTCCCTAAAAAGAAATCCCATGTTAACCTAATTTGTAAGCGGTATACTGGTTGATGTCAAAACTGATAGAGAATAAAATGTTGATTTATAAGTTTATAGTTTTATGCGTTTATTATTATTTTATTTGTGGGATAAAAGTGAAAATAAGAGGAAAACTTTGCATGTCGATTTAAAGTGTGTTCTCCTGAATCTCCTGCTTGCGTCCCTAAAATTTTGGGTCAGGGGCCACTGTGCTCCTTGTAAAAAAAATGTTAGGCTGGAGCCCTGATATACGTTTGAGTGACTAAGAGCAAATGTTCAACCCAAGTCAAGCCAAATTAGATGTGTAACAAGTAATTCTAGTTAAACTGACTATTTCAGTGGCATAATCAAATCAAACTAGAAAATGCAACTTCTGGTGAAATAGCGATGGTAGCTTCGCTTTGGCGGGAAAGTAACTTTTTGTTGATTTTGGGGATATCCAGGGTCACTTCCTGTTGATATCGGGTCACTTGAGTCGGGAAGGTGGAGTGAATGGAAGTTTTTGTGCAATTGAAATGAATGGCAAATAGGGCCATTGGAAATGAATGGGAAATTTTGCATATTACAAATAAATCGGCATGCTTTTTGGCAAATTTTAACCAAACCTTATGTTTTTAACAAAAGCTGAATAGAACTTTTGTGCCCCTCAGCATACTGATTTTTTAAAAACGTATAAATGATGTTATTAGGACAAAAATGGTAGGACAAATAACGCTTTGAATTTTTTTTTTCTTTTCAAAAAACCTGCGTTTTTGAACGAACGATCATATATGGGGTGTCAAACAAAAGAGAACTCGCGTCGCGTTATAATTGCGGTCGTTGTGGTGTGTGAACGGTGTCGGTGGGTCAAACGGTATTGGCTGGGCGGCACGCCAACGAAACGCCATTGAAAGAAAAAAAAGTATTATTATAAATGGTAGCTTTTGTATTACATGCAAAGCTACCATCTATAAAAAGTTTTCTTCACCTGGCTCGTGAAAATGCTCAGTTGTTCAAATAAAAAATGTAATAATAATATAATGTATCATAACAGGAGGACCTAAAAAAAAATAGAGCTCCGGAAGGTCTAAATTTGAACTGTATTGATATATGTAATAGTATAATTCCATATCACATTTAAAAATATATCAATATTTCAAAATGGGAGGAATAATATCGGCTTATAGTTCGAAAATTGCAGTTATTATTATTTTTTTAATACAATCTTAAAGAAAAAAACTTACTTTTTTTTTTTTTTCTTCTTCTTAAGTCTTTTATTATGAGCAATTGTTGTTGATTCAAGTACCGCTCATGGTGTGTGGTAGAACCGTGAAGCGATAGAGCACGTTTGGCTTTGACGGTGTTCACTTTCATTGGTCACGGATGCACAATTAAGTCTCTTTTAGAGAGCAGAAATGCTGGTTGCGTCCGGAAAAACACATACAGAGCAAATGGGTTCCAAATCTCGAGGACCGTTGCCCTGTTTCGCTCTTGTTTTGTGGATAACTCGCCCTAGATCCAGTTCATGGGAGAATTGAAAGCCTTTAAGTTGTTCAGGGCAGGCAAATGAGAATTGACAGATGATTTTAAAAGGAATTAGGTTGCTTGAATAGCCAAGACAATGATGATGAATGCTGTGCACCGTGGAGAAAGTGGGAGTTGGACTGGAACCAACGCCTGTCGTTCTTGGGGTTTTTGTGTAAACCCCTTTAAAGTATTGTGTCGCTGGTCTATTTTTGACGGTTTCTGCTTGTGTATTTTATTCGCTACAGTCTATCTGATTTCTTGTTTTTTTTATATATGTACTCAGGGATATTGTTGTCCTTATTTTTCCAAAAATCTGTGATATATATGTCTGTATAAAGATGGTACATGGTAAGATGATCTTTCGGTTTTTGGCATTTTTTTTTTTTCCGCTCGAGCATCTCATCGTTGACCGCCGAATGACCTCGCAGCCCAAGTGGGACAGAGGCCTCGGGGCTGGGAATTGGTTATTTCTGGGCCACAATGCTACTGTGCCGAAGTCTCCCAAGATAAGTGGGAGCGTGGCGGATTTGACTGGCGTTTACCAAAAGAGAAAAGAAACTGGGTAAAATCCCTTCTTTGGAGAACGTTGAATGTGGACCAGCGTGGCTTCATCACGGTGAATCACTCAAATGTCCTGGAGATCTAGAACAGATGGCCTCACTGTACAGTAGGTTCCCAGCTTATTGAGGATACAGTCTACAGTAATGTGTGGGGCTCTTACATCTTACCTTCGGCCCCTTTGTGGATATCACTTTACTTGGTTCGTTCCAGAATTGGAGGACATGATTCAAATGTCAAACAATCCACATACAAACTACCAACACGAGCTGTTGTAAATTTGCTTTTCCTGATAACTAATGACCAAGTTGAAAAATGAAATTACGTTTTTTTTTTTTTTTTAAGGTATGATTTGTTTCATTGTGTAAGTGTGGAAATATATGTGAATTATTATTGGTGGAACATGTGTCCCACAACATGCACCCAACCCCGTTACCGTAACGTTTTCATGGTAGAAGAAGAAAGCAGTTAATCACATGTAAACGCGGACACACGTTGGATTTTCTTGTGAGAGATGTCAACATGGGTCCCAAGAAGGTTAGTGCAGGTGGTAAAAAATGGAAAAAGGTGATGCTTAGCACTTAAATTAAGATGGAAATAATAGAAAAATATGAGTGTGGTGCGCGCGTCAGGGAAGTGGCACGACAATACTGCTGGAATATGTCCACGATCTCGACGGTCCTCTTCCTACCTCCGTTCACCAGTCTTTATAAGTTAAGGCGGCAGTCATCATTATTGTAGCATCGGCAAGGAAGTCGCCAGCTTCGTCAGGTTTTTAATCATTTATTTCAGAATTTGGGCAACACAACACAGCTTTTGTCTGTCGTATCCGATGCCAACAACAACAGAACATGAAAAGTTCTAACGCACCTTTCTCACTCTGTCGTCAGTCACATGGTGTGTTCAGGAACCGCATTCAAAACACAACCGGCACATTAGATTCCGATTCTTTACATAATTATTATTTTTAGTATTACTATTCCAAATTGTATTTACAGTGTATCACAAAAGTGAGTACACCCCTCGTCATTTTCCCGCCAAAATGTCATGTGACTCGTTACAGGAGTGCTGTCAGCATTGCTGCAGATATTGAAGAGGTGGGGGTGACATTTTGGAGGGAAAATGACAAGCAGTACTCAATTTGGACATTTAGGGATGTACGTACGTAGTTCCCATGCGGTGTACTCACTTTTGTTGCCAGGGGTTTGGATATCAATGGCTATTTTTGGAGTTATTTTGAGGGGAAAATAAATTAACTATATTATATAAGCTGCAAACAGACTACTTTTCATTGTGTCAAAGTGTCATTTTGTCATTGTTGTCCCATGAAAAGATATACTTAAATATCTGCAGAAATGCGAGGGGTGTACTCACTTTTGTGATACACTGTAATTATCTGCAGAAATGCGAGGGGTGTACTCACTTTTGTGATGCACTGCATTTGTTTTGCTTTGTGTAATTGCTATTTGTAATTGTACCAGCGGCATTTATGAAGGATTTAGCCTGAGTTTTTGGGCTGTGGAACGGAACGAATTAATCGAATTACTGTATAATGTATTCTAATGGGGAAATCCTGCTCCACATTCGACCATTTTGACTTAAAACAAGGTCCTAGAACGAATTAAATTCGTATGTAGAGGTATCACTGTATTACTATTTGTTCTTATTCCATACATCTAAAAGCTGGTAATTTTCCATCTAAATCAAGATAAATTGGTTTCAAATAATGTTTTGAACATTATCCAAATTTAAGAGCATTTCTGACAAACAAGCTTTAAGATTTAATGTACTAATTTATTGCTTAAAATAACTCTGTTAAGCTTATTTTCAGCTAGCTATTTTTCATATTTCAAGAAATCTGAGTAAAATGTATTTGAAGCAGATAATTTCACTTATTTTTAGTAGAGTCACACTGAAAACAAGGGAATTTAACTAGTTTAAGGAGGTGTGTTTTTGCAGAACAGGTAGTCTATAATGGAAATATAAAAACAGAATAAAAGATATCACTTTCTTAGGAAGTTGAATTGTTTTTTTTTCTTCTTTTTTTTATGCTTGGGGTCATGTAACCATCAGGATAACGGTACAAAAGAACACTGAGTCAATAACCAGGCCTTTGAAGTAAGGTTCAGGGTCTGCTAAGGTTGCTGATACATGTCAGACATATGTTTGCAATACTTTGTGAAGCATGGAGAAGCTGGGCCTTGTTTGTTTAGGTAGATTCACTTAATTTACAAAAAAAAAAAGGAGGGCGTATTTTACTTTGCTTGACGTCCTGTTTAAACCCGCGTGTTCTCTTCCATTCATAGGTGCGTATTCTCAGGTTTACAGAAAATGCAGCCAGACTGTGTCATGTTAGAAGAGTTGCACAGAACAGATAGTATAGTTGTGATACTCCACCCATGCTGTGTTGAACAGGTTTGTGAAGGAAATGCACCGATGTCCCTAGCTAGTAAAGATATATCCCTGCTAAACACTTCCGTATAAAAGACACACCACGGTCTGGTAAATCCAACTCAGCGTGACCTCGGCTTTAAAAGACTCTCTTGTTTTATTTAATGTCCAACAGCGTGTTTATTGGCTGCCAACTGAATGAGAAGCTCATCCAGGGAGCGAGGCGCCGCTTCTGTGAGTGCGTGTACACGGACATTACACACTGGGGCAAGGTTTTCAAACACTTCCTTAGCGCTGAATGACACAAATGACTCGGTCGACCCATCCCTCTACTCTCTCACCTCCTCCATCTCTTTTGTCCTTCCCCTCCCCCTACGGAGGGCTCACCCGTTGCCCGGGAAACTGTCCCAATTGTGCTATTAACAAAGGGAACGAAGGCTTTCTTGCCTCCCGGGAGGTGGTCCCCTCCGCCCCACACTCTGACCTCCTCGAACCTTGCGCCGCTCTGGCTTCCCCCCTGAGTGATGCATCAGTCGTTGCCATGGCGTTAAGGTTGGAAATTTGAAGAATTGGAATGGCAGCAGAGGGTGAGGAGGGAAAATGGCTTGATGAGAGGGGGTTGATGGGAAGAGTAGGTGACTGGGATTTTTTTCGGGGGGTAAAAAATCAGATTAGGCCGCCGCGATCATCAGTCACAGCTGCCTTCATTAAAAACCAATTGCGTTAGCATTTACAAAGACATATGCTGCCATATATGAATGCACTTAGGCGGTATTAATAATTGATAGAAGTCTGATCTTAATCATATTCAAAAGTGCTGCATAATCAGCAAACTGCTCAGGGGTGAATCTAAGGTCAAAACAGTATCTTTTCAGTCCTAACAGTTGGCACAAGTGTGATTTCGTCTAAATACTTTAATTACAAAAATGTAATTGTGGCTCTATAGTTTCAGCCACAATTGTGTTTAGCATTGGAAATGATTACATTTGTAATCTTTGCCATAAACGTTTAACATTTGGAAACCCGTGTTTCTCGCTCGTGTCTGTCTGTCCATCTGTGATCGGGATTATGCAAGAAAGGGCTGATTGTCTTTAAATTAGGTGAATGGGTGTAGCCTTCCTAGAGGGCATGAACTCTTCAACATATTTTGAATACTCATCATCACAATTAATTAAATCACCATAATCAAACCACTGTAATATCACCCGTTATACACAATGTAGTTGGCACAGAATTATCATTTTTCAAAATACATGTCATGATTATTTTTGGGGTCAAAACAAAATGCAGCCTACTTACACTATATACTTTATATTAAAATTAAATATATCTTGCGTGCAAATTATGTTTATTATTTCAAAGGAATTTTTAATGTTGGTCTTACTTTGCAAAAATAATCATACTGTACTCAAGATACATGAATGGAAACTGGAACTTGGAACTCACTAGTGAACAGTTTGGAAGCAAATTATATCAAGTTAGATTTTTGTGCTGATTTAAAACTAAATTTGGCATGCTGATTTCAAAATTGCAAACATTTACCTACATACCTACTCACTATGTTGTTACTATGAGCTCACTAGTGCTGCAACGATTAATCGATTAACTCGAGTATTCAATTAGAAAAAAATATTCAAATTAAATTTTGTTGCTTTGAGTATTCATTTAATTAAAGTGGCGTTGTAATGATTTATTTTGAAAGTGTTTGCATTTAGTTTCATTGATTAGGGTGGATACACTCCCCTCTGGTCTGCCTCTTTTCACATGGCTGAATCCAACTGCTCCCTGTTAAGACCAACGTAAGCTAAGTTTTTGTTAGAGCTAATGTTTTTCAATGTATTCTTAATTTAGTTTATTGGTATATTTAGCTGTTTTTTGTTAGTATATGTGTCTGAACCATATAAGAAGATTGTTTAAAAAAAAAAAAAAAACTAGCATTTTATAGCATTTAAGCGAGCGGACTTTTGCTATGCAAGTTAGCCATTTGTTATTTTGTTGTACATAGATCCTCATTTAATTTTTAAAATTTTTTTTATACCGTTTGAGGCTCAGCTCAAGTATTGTCATTTTTCATGTTTCTTATCCGATTACTCAATTATTCGAATTAACTAGTCCATCAAGTAATCGACTACTAAAATATTCGATAGCTGCAGCCCTATAGCACACAATAAAAGAGTAGCCATATTATTTTTAAAAGCCTAAGTGTTAAGCAAAAATTCCAGTCATGCATTTTTCTCTCATATTTTACTGTAATTTAAAAAAAATAAAACAAGCACATATTAAAATATCCTCATATTTTGAGAACAGTGGTCCTAAAGTAAAAAAACGTGACGTAATGGAGAAAAACAGATCAGTTGTCAAACCGCTCTCTCTCCCTCCCTCCCTCCTTCCTTCCTTCCATCCCTTCTTCCTTCCTTCCGTCCGTCCAAACACACTTAGCCATTTAGCTTAGCTTAGTTCTACTTCCTCTTAGCACTTTTGAATAGACTTGTCACCCGTCCTTTGAAATTAGGAATCCTTCCGAATTGGGGATTCACAGTTGCGTTCCGTATCGAATCCAATACGGAATATATATATAAATAGATACATTTCTATGCATTTTAGAAGTTTTGAGGATTTCGTCGCCTGTACTGCTTTGGGCGCAAGGAGGGTGTCCCTTATTTCTATTTCTGAAAGGTAACAACCCTACCTTTGAAAAGGGCCTAAAATTACTATGGCATTTCTTTCAGGAAAAGACAATAAAAGTAAAGTAGACGAAGTGAATTGACCAGGGATTGTTTCTCCGGTCCACCCCCTTTCCTCTGCATAGCAGTCCTGCTGTTGCAGCCTCAAACTCTTTGTATTCATTCACGTTTTGTCTTCAAATGTTTTATCAGGTTCGAGGTATTGAAACTGCCAGTTATATCTCCACCTCTCGAAACTTCTAGGTCGCAAAGCAGCCATTGTACTTGACGGAGGTTCTATGCTGAAATATTTCCAGACCGCCGACATTTCTTCTCCTGGTTTGTTTTTCCTCTATATGAAAAATCTGCCCCGGCATTTGTTAAGAGCGACTATTGGCTCGCTCTCATCGGTCTGGGGCAGGCCAATAGCGATAGCTGCTTGGCATGCAAAGTGATCAAGTGTCATCAAACAACAGAGTGTAGTGAGTGTCAGGAGAAAGAAGGCTGCGTTCAAGTGATACCAGTAAATGGTATCGGGGCCCTTTTAGGTTGGTACTCACCGATACCGATACTACCATTTTAGTTACATAGATACATACATTTAAACTGTAACAATCAAACCTGTTCTCAAAACACTTATAAAATTTCTACCTTAATTAACAACATTGATTTTAAATACAATGACAAATGGATGATTTTTTTTTTTATTTTCATTTTTTTGAAGCAATAGACTGCACCTAGCACAAATAACGTAATGTGAAAGAAGATGTACTTAAGTATGCAAATTGTGCATTTCTTAGCCCGCTGATAATGGAATAAATCATGTTTAAACACAAAAATTGACACTGCTTTTGAGCGCAGCCATTGTGTGACAAACGTGACGTCGGCAACGCCACCGGTGTATAGCACATAAACGCTGATACAGATAAAAAGAAGCTAAGAAAACAGGCACAAATCTTTTGCAATTGTCTGTCTTTCTCCTTTCTCTGTCTGAGACTCAGACCAAGCCCGCTTCACCTCCTGGGTTCATTAAAGCTCGTTTGCTAATATCTGATAGCAAATGCGTGATGAGTGGGGGGGAGGCAATCTGAGATACTTGAATTTGATTGGCTAAAATAGTACTTCCGGGAAATATTGGCTAATATTTACATTTTCCTCCAATGATACACAAAAAATGAAAATTCTGTGTCCTTTTACTTCATTAAACAAGATTGTTTCCCTTGGGATGCACGTGATCAAGGACTCCCTTTAAATGCCCTTGAACAGCGCATTCATATATCATTTACTACCTGTAAAAATACAAATTACCAAACTAAAACAAGTGGGTTTTTTTCCCGCTTGAGCTTTTTGATAGAGAAGACTTTCTATTAGGGCTGTCCCAAACTATTTTTCTCCCGATTAGTCAGCGGACTTTTTTTTAAGGATTAATTGACTAATCTAAAAAAAAAATATTTTTTTTTACACTAGCAATTCCGTGTTTTTTGACACTTGTTAATTCACAAAAATATTTTTGGGAACACTTAAATTATTTATTAAAGTACAAATAAACATGTAAATAATAAGAATAACAAATAAACAATGAGGTCAAATGCTGAATGTTATGTAAACAGATTCAGAAAACTGACTTCACCTTTCCAACATGATTCAAAACAGTTCTTCAAAAAAAAAAAAAAAAATCAAACATTAATATTATATTATACTACTATATATAATAGTATTATAATAATTATAATAATTATTCATTGCCAATCCGATTTTTCATAAATTGTGTCATTTTAAAGCTATTCTTAGTGTAGAATCTTAATTCTGAAGAATGTGAGATTAACTCTTGAAATCGTTATTTATATGTTGAACATGACATTCTTTTATTTTGAAATGTCTGCCAGAAGTACATTCGCTAAACCGCTAACCGTAAGCTTTACACTCCGCAAAAAAGTGCGCTTTTTTGTCATTGCAAGTGGTGTCGGTAATAAATTTTCTTTTCCCCCTCCTTTTTTTCATTTGCAAATGCTGTTAACCAGCGATTTTTCATGTTTAAAGTGTCACCTTTTACTTTACTTTTACTACCAATGTTTTATAGCAGGCTAAAGCGCTTAGTAGGTTGTCTCCCCCCCCCTAGCGTCAATGTAGCAATGCTAACGTTTACAGTGTTTAATATAGATGTGTTTCCTTATTTTGTATGTCTGAACTTTAATTCTACGGCGTGTTGATGACCAATAAACATCTGTGAAAAGAACTGGAGTCTCATATGCCATCAACACGCATGTGTACATGCACGCACAAATATATGCACGCACGCACGCGGCGATAAAACGCAGCCGTGAAAATTTCATTTTTATTTACTGTGCGATAAGTGGATTTATTGCATATCGCAACAGGCTTAGCAACTTCAATAATGTCGTTAGATCATTAGATGGACTTGCAATCTGCCAGCTTGCTGTCTCCTGTCGTCTTCCAAAATTACAAATGGGTGACAGCGCTTTAGGTGTTAATTCACGGCTGGCGTGCAGCCTGGTATACAAGCTTCGCATTGAAGATACAGGACACAACAGTGTACCCTCCTTTGTTTCATTGACATAAGTCAATGTTTTGGCCACTCTGGTGAGCTTTTTTGGCTTTGAGCCACTTTCCTTGCCATTCTCAACTTTTCACGCATATATTTTTTTATCTCTTCATTAACCGTCGAAGGAATGTTGTGCTCGTCGATGCATTTACGTCATCGAGGATGTCGACTACGTCGACTAGTTGGGGCAGCTGTACTTTCTATAACTTCTTCTGGGCCCTCCACAACATAGGGAGCTTTTCATCTCTGTCGAGATGAACCACTTCAACATCCAGTCCGTCCTTGACACCCATTATACGACTGCTATTGGCGCAATATTTTACAATCTTTGCGTGTTAGAGAGAGATAGTAGAGCCGTAAATAGCAGAGCATAGCTTCCATAGAAAATAATGTGAATAGCAAACCATAATCAGGTGGGGGTGTTCATTGTTGCACAATTTTAAAAGGAATTTTAACAAAACAGCAAATTTGTTGTAACATATTATTGAACACCTCAGCACACAATTTTGTAATATTATTTTACAATATATTTTTTGTTAACTTTATTAAGTTCTAACTTTCAAAATGAAGGCCAACAATGCTTAATTTTTACCCAAGATGGCATACATGAATATTTAATACAGTAAGTCTAAGTTGATTGAAATGTTATTGTAGACAGTGCGAGCCATCACCTGTGCAAGATTACATGCAAAGATAATTGAACCAGCGGTAGGCCAGCTGTTTCTAGCGTCGCCATTAACATTCAATCCCCCACGGAGAAGCCCCCTCAGGCATTATTGAATGGATCGGTGCTAGCAGTTGCTTGGGCTCAATGGGCTTTATGAGACATACATCCAATGCCAGCCTGCACGGTGGCTGTTAACTCTTGGAATAAAATGGCTGTCGGCGTAGTAAAGAGGTGGAGGAGGGGAGCTTCGGAAGAAAAACTTTGAATAGTGAAGGGGGTTAAAAATAGGCAAGCATGGTGAATAGGAAGAAGAGTATAACACGAGCTCTTTTTATACAGCGACATCATTTGCTCTTGTTTGCTTTGTGTGTCCAGCCATTGCGGTGTCGCTCCACTGTATGTATATGTTGCCTTAAATGAACTATGTCAGTAGCCTGCAGTAAACTAAGCCATCAGAGATGGAAAAAAATGCAAGATATGGAATAAGAAAATTTATCACTGTGTAAATGCATATTCAGCAGCTCTGGAAAATAATGTATAAAAACTGCAAAGGGTTACAGTCAAACTCATTTTATTCTTTGTGATGTTGGATCAAATACAACACCAGTGCTAATGAATTATTTTGATGTCCAACTCTATTACCCATAAGTGAAAAAATGGTCGTAATTTCACACACACAAAAAAAAGTTTCAAACTAGGGCTGAACAATATTGGAAAAAACTGACATTGAGACTTTTTGTGGTTTTACTAAATATTGCGATATATATTACAATATTAAAACTAGGAGTGGGAACCTCAGGGGACCTCACGATACGATACGATTCGCGATACAAGGCTCACGATAACGATTATATCACGATACAGCGATTATCGATATATTGGTCAGAAATTGGATACATGACATTCTACGATACAACTGTTGAAACGATAAAAAAAAAAAAAAAAAATTAGAAAAAATACTGTTTGAGTCATTTATTAAACAGTGACACCTTTTCTGTGCAACACTGCTGTAAAATATAAATCTACTGCAAATTGTGCCCCTGCACATATAGAGGAAACAAACCACGACCACTGATCATGATGAAGGGCACCCTTAATTTCTTTAAAGTTTTAAATCTTTAAAAAAAAAAATAATAATAAAAAGTGCCGTAGGTGTCAGCAGTTGAGCTTGGAGTGGGGCAATGATACAATTGGTGGGTCTTTTCTTCGTATATGAACTTTGTTGCTTGGTTTGAGCACTTCCGCTATCTGCTTCAGCATTTAAGATGTCAGACTTGCTCAGTCACAGTCTTCCTCACCTTAAAAACAACAAAATAAAATAAAAAATATTAGCTACTTCATAGTGTTTGAGTTGAAATCCTGATTTTTTTTGTGTTGGAAGTATTGAATTAAAAAAATATATGAATTGAATGTATAGAAATTAAAAATTCAATAAATACCTATTTTTAATATGTAGGCTACATTAATTATCATGCACATCACTTTATATATCTTGGAACCTATTCAAACCATTTTTATAGCTTATTGTATCAAAATGACAGTAATAACAGTTTGTGTAGTAAACTAGATGGAAAGTGGTTCTGAAATAATATCAAATAAATCTGTAAATTCATGTGGGCTTGTTCGATATTCATTTTCATCCAGTTTAGGGTCCTGGTTTATTTTATATCATTCAACATCAAATGTCATCAAAATAATACATGTAAATTAAAAAGTCAATTACATTGCAAAACTTTACCTCAAGTGATGAAAGCGAAGCTCACAAACTCCGGTGTCCACTACGTCACCAGCTCCCAGTGAAACTCATTTTTCTTAGACAATTCTTGCATACAGCAAAGTCCTTGTTCACCTTACTTCCTTTCTTGTTGGTGTAAAATCTAAAATGTGTCCCCATGTTGGATTTGTAGCAATATTTTTCTCATTTTTTCCTCCACCGTTCTCACGGAGCTTTTTTATTTTTTCAACCCACTTGGAGCTACCTCTTCTTCTCTAGACAACTTGTGCGCAATTTACCCTCACCGCCACTTCTGAGCGCCCCTAGTGGACCGCCAAGGAATTGCTCAACAAACATTGAGCAGTTTACAGCATCCATACTCCATTGTATGGCCAATATGTTAAATAAAAGTATCGATACTTGGCGGGAACATATCGATAACCCATCGGGTTGTAAAATATCGCGATATATCGCTGTATCGAGATATTGTCACACTCTTAATTAAAACTAGAAGAATTTTCACCAGATGACGTGAATAGCTGTTTGGGAAGACTTTGGTTGACTCACCATGACCACATTGTATTCATATAATACCATTTAATCCAGGCTAATGGGGTTCATCTGAGAATAATGAAGATTGCTGTGTATAAAAGGGATCCAAGAAGCCATATCTCTGCACAAAATAAGATGATTTATTTAATTTGTAGATATATATTTCCATTTATTCACACAAATATACATCTGTTCATTTCACATGGTTGTACATGATATTTTCGAAGCTGAATGTTTTATCTACAGTACAAGGACTAGCTATGGGTGGCACTCGACAGCAATATAACTGGTATGCGCGCCGGGATTTGGGGCACTTCTTCTGGGGTCACCTCGTTATGTATATATCTCAGATGATTCATGCTTACTTTTTGTTCCTGAATTGCGTGTCGTCATCTTTTGTTCGAAAAACCTGTAAAATGGAAAAATGGACTTTATTTAACTTCACACTGTATTTCACACTTTAACAGCAGAAAATATATTAAACATATTTAAAAAAAAAAAAAAAAAAAAAAAAAAAAAAGCTGGTGCTCCACACAGCCTAGTAATCTTTAAAACACACTTTGACAGATTTCACATACAGTGATACCTCTACTTACGAAATAATTGGGCTGGAAGTTGTTTCGTAAACTGAAAATTGAAACATGTTTTCCATGTAAATACCATATTCTGTCCCCCCCCCCCCCCCCAACCCCCCCCCCCCGAAATTCAGGACATAAATCTTCTATAGAACATGAAAAATGCATCAAAACATAACAAACATAACAAATACATGTTACATTTAGATTATTGTACAGTAAACAACGAGAATTGTCCATAGGCCTGTTGTGATAACAAATTTTAGTAGGCAATATATTGTTTCATAAATTATTGCCAACATGCGATATTGTCAATTTTTTTTTAAACCAATCCACCACAAATGTACTGACAATACATTAAAAAAAATCACCTATTCAAATACAAGAATTTTTTATTCTTAAATAAAACACAAATTATATTAAAAAACTGTAAATATTAAAAAAACACACAAACTGCATAACAACTCATCTTAAAGCTAGTTAAGTGAAGAATACAAAATAGGTGAGAAACCCAATTGCATTTTTGTTGTCTGCCAATTGGAGCCCATTTAAAGTGTTTATTTGATCCAAAATGACTGTCATCTTGGTCTGCAAAGTTCACATGTTAACAAATTTGAAGGCAAGGCAACGCAAATTTATTTATATAGCACAATTCAACACAAGGCAATTCAAAGTGAACATCACATGGAGATCATAAAAAATCACATTAAAATCAATAGAACGTTAAAAAAAAGACAATCGGAATAGGAAATGAAATTATACATTAAAATTGCTTTTAATGATGAATAGAATAAAAAAATAAAACAAATACTACTATTACTACTGCTAATAATTGAAATCCGCAATGGAAATGAGAATAGAAAGCAAATAGAATGAAATATATAGACAGTTATGGATATGCAGTGCTAAACAAAAGCGTTTTTAGCCCTGATTTAAAGGAGCTAACAGTTTGAGCATACTTCAGACCTTCAGGTAATTTGTTCCAGAGGTGAGGAGCATAATAACTAAATGCTGCCTCACCCTGCTTGGTTCTTGTTCTTGGAACATACAGGAGACCGGTTCCAGATGACCTTAGGGGTTTAATATTGATGTGTTTCCTTATTTTATATGTCTGAACTTTAATTCTACGATGTGTTGATGACTAATAAACATCGGTGAAAGAAGCTGGAGTCTCATATGCAATCAACACGCATGTGCTGGGTGCACGCAGCGCACGCAAATGCACGCACGGGGCGATAAATCTCAGCCGGGAAAGTTACCGCATATTTTGCATATTGCGACAGCCTTAGTTGTGCATAATGTAAAAAACAAAAAATAGAGCAAAGAATTAAAGTTACACTCGCATGGAGCTGTCGGAACACCTCATGGCCCGAAAAGGGCGAATATAGAGGATGCTGGGATACACACATACACATACAGTAGAGGTCCCTCTTAGCCAATTGGATGCAGGGAAGATGCAATGCAATAGCCAATGGCAGATATAAGCATGTTAAGTTCAGTAAACTCTGGGAGCTGCAAGTAGCAGCCAATACTTTATTTTTGCCATTCATATCCTTAAAATTATTACGTAACAATAGGCATTTTCCCTATAAGTCATGTCGTAACTTGAAAATTCCATATGAAGAGACGTTCGTAAGTAGATGTACCGGTACTCGTACAGACACGTTCAATTAAAAGATTATATATATATATATATATATATAATAAAAATCTCATGTCCTGCGATGGACTAATGTACATGCGCACACTGCGATGGTGATGTTCAAACAATATATTGTGCAGGCCTATTTCAAACTAGCATTGTTGTCGCAGAGTGATTTTGAAATGCCCATATAAATCGTGAATGTGAGGTAATTTTAGTTGCAGTTATGACATGGACACAGGACTCCCAATTTGCTAGTGAACCTAGTCAGAAAGTTTTACTTTTGAGGTAAAACAACTTCATGTTGTTGTTTTAATATGAGAAAAGACCAAACAGTTCTTCTAAGTCATTTTTCCTGAACATAATGGGAGTGAGTTCTTTGTGCACTAAAGGCCAAGTCATTATAATCCTTTTACATAAACGCATCACATGTGGGTGGCAGACTGCCCTACATGATACTATGAGTGGATTTTGAGAATGTTATTACCACTGAAACATACTTTAAAACAATCCGACGAGTGCAATCTATTTTAAGTATTATATTTGATTGATTTCTTAATCAAAGTTTGCCGTTATGAATGTTAGGATTTTATTCAATTTCATGAAATAGTCCTAAAAAACTGGTCTGTTTTAAATTAGAGTGCACATCTTTTTAAAGTCAGTAGCAGATCTCCGTAATACACTCCCTTCTACAAATGCAGACAAATAAATTACCCCCACCACCTTTACTCGCCCTTCCCCCTCTTTCTGCCACTGTCTGTCATACTAGCTTTTGCTTTAGTGCAGAAAGCCTTTTCACATCAGGTGCACCCAGAGTTGTTACAATTTGAATATATTGAATTTTGTGAGATTTCAATATTCACGCGTGTGTATATGATTTTATTTTTTTCCCTCAGGCCTTGATTTCCACTCAATGTAGCATAGCTGACATCATGCTGTTTTTTAGACTAAATCAACAACTACATCATCAACAGTTCCTCACTTTGAGCAAATTATCCAATCAACTAATGATTATATTGCCCATCCCTTGTCACAATCCTAATTGATGATGATGAGTGTAATCATGTCATTGAAGTACATTAGTGTACTTCCCTTGTTACTTTAGTTTGTGTGTACACAGAGTGGCTCGGTGTGTCACTCGCTCACAGCGTGGTCCTCCTTGCTATACAAAAGCCCTGTCAGTAGCATTAAATGTGTGTGTGTTGGAAGTTGATGAGAAGGAAGATGGACGCGGGGGGCGCAGAGGATTATTAGAGACAAGGGCCAGTGTTGTTTTTACACTCATCAATTGCAACTGTCAGACGACATGCTCCGTTGCCTCCTTTGTGCGTCTTTGGCCCACATCTCACAAAAGCAAAAACACTTAAAACACACTTCCTGTGTCTTCTGTGCGCCCTCCGCCTTTCCCCGGCAGCCCTTCCACCCCATGGTCAACTTGCAGTGCTCTCCCGATCTGCGGATGTTCCTGTGCGCCCTCTACGCGCCTGTGTGCACCGAGTACGGCCGCATGACGCTGCCCTGCCGCCGGCTATGTCTGCAGGCCAAAAGCGACTGCTACAAACTCATGGACATGTTTGGTGTCAGCTGGCCGGACGAGATGGACTGCAACAGGTTGGTACCGGCAGGTTCAAAACTGTTATAGTGTCAGCATGACATCTGTTGACAAACATCATGAAACACACTTGTTCTTCTGTCCATTAATCAATCACGTATGACATTTTGGAAGACAAGTCAAGTCACAACACAGTGAAGAACTAGGGTCCTTTGGGCACTCTGTAAAAAGAAAAACAACATCACATTGTTAAGATAAACCCTTAAATTTATGGTCTAATAACGTTGAAAAAAACAGGAATACCATAAAGCATTTACTGTCAAACAGAGGTGGGTAGTAACGCCTTTACATGTACATTTACTCAGTTGCATTTACTCGAGTATCTGTTTGAGAAAAATGTACTTCTAAAAGTAGATTTACCTCGCCATACTTTTTACTTGAGTAGATTTGTGAGGAAGAAACGCTACTCTTACTCAGCTACTCTGGGCTACACTACTCATTAACATGTTCCTCTTCATCCTACATATTAGATTTTACTTTTATTTTTGCTAGAGATGCCAAGAGTGGCTCTACTAGTTTCACCAATGAGATGTCGCAACAATAATGACATGACCCCATTATACCAATCAGATTCAAGCGTGCTGTTTCATGATCATGCCAACCTGTTCGATCATGTGGTGTCTTTAAAGCACCGTAAAAAAATTAAGTATATGCTATAAAGCACTTCTGTCAACATGACTTGAAAGCGCAGATTTTAATCTCCCAGTTTTATTTGGCATCGACTGACCACAGAAAACCGGAGATATAATCCTTTTAGTTTTATAATAGGAAATATGTTTTCTCTACCAATGCTCTTTGGATAAATCATGCTGTTTATTTAGATTTTTTTTCTCTTGCTGGAATTCAATGATTATTATTAATTCATTCATTATTATTATTATTATATTATTTTTGCATTTCTTTGGCTTAATGCGGTTATCTTGTAGATTATAGTAAAGTATAATAATAACAGTTTATGTCGGTAACTTTGTGTTGGGAAAAAAAATACTATTGTTTAAAGAAAATTAAACATCAAAAGCTGTTACTCACAATGTTATTCAATACTTGAGTATTCTTTTCACTTAATACTTTTTACTTGTACTTCAGTACATTTTTTGGATGACTACTTTTACTTGAATACCATAATTTTCGGAGAATAAGCTGCTACTTTTTTCCTTCATTTTGAATCCTGCATTTTATAGTCCAGTGCGGTTTATTTGTTAATTTATTTGGGTTAAAATGTTACACTTCATTTGACAGCTGCGTCACAAGACTGTCATAAGACTGTCATAACTATGCCATGGCACTGTCACGGGCATTGATAAATGCTTATGACAGATGTCATTATGACTCATCTGGCAAATTATATCACTAACTGCATTTATGACCAGCTTGGATCTTTTTCATTCATTGAGAAGTGAGATTATTTGCCGAATAACACTAAATGACATCTGTTATACAGTGGGGAGAACAAGTATTTGATACACTGCCAATCAAATACTTGTTCTCCCCACTGTAGGCATTCATTCATGCTCATGACATTGTCATGTCATATTTATGACAGTCTTATGGCGCCACTGTCGTATAAAATGTTACCAAATACAATGATTAGCAATTAATGAAACAACTGGAATAGTAACTGAAGAAATAATTGGCACAGAACATGAATTTTAATTGTTATTTGCATCTGCAGTGCTGCAGTGCATGCTAGGACGCATGTTGGACAACAACTGCGCTGACAGCAGGTGGCAGCAGAGGTTCACTGTCTCCCCCAAGGGAGCAGTGATGGCCAAATGAAGCTTCTTGAAGCAATGAAGCTTTGCAGCCAATTTTTTCAAAGCTTCATGGTGGTTCATTTGGTCTTATGACAGTCGTATGATGCTGCTGTCAAGTAAAGTGCCACCGGTTAATATCTTTTGGTGTAAATATCCCATAATACAGTGAGGACAGCTTCGGTTTATAGTCCAGTGCGGCTTGTCTATGAACAAATGCCATTTTCGTGCCAAGTTTGGTGGGTGGCATCTTATACTCAGGTGCGCTTTATAGAGTGAAAATTATGTTAATTTTATTTAAGAGTAATGCCACTATTACTTAAGTAACGTTATGGGTTACTCTAGCCACCACTGCTGTCAAAAGAAGTAATTAACTGCCATTGACAGCGATAGACATTTATTCTGTCCAGTGCAGATTCTTGACTCTTGACACCTTGTCCAATGTAGATTCTTGACTATTGACAAGGTGATGATGCTGGAACTTTTGTTTGACGCCGTTCCAGTGAGATTTACAAAAATGACTGCCTGAAGAAAACATCGAAATTCCCTCAGTCCTTAATGATATGGGGCTGCATGTCAGGCAAAGGCACGAGGGAGATGGCTGTGGTTAAATCTTCAATAAATGCACACGTTTACATTGAAATTTTAGACAGCTTTCTTAGCCCTTCAATTGAAAATATATTTGTCATTTTCCAAGATGACAACGCATCATGCCACAGAGCTAAAACTGTTAAAGGATTCCTTGGAGACTCATCCAGCCAATGTCATGGCCTGCAAATAGCCCAGATCTCAACCCTATTGAAAACCTGTGGTGGCAATTGGAAAAAAAGGTCAACAGCAAGGGTCCTACCTGCAAGGATGATCTGGCAACTGCGATCAAAGAGAGTTGGTACCAAATTGATGAAGAATACTCATGAAGTCCATACCTCAGAGACTGCAAGCTGTCTTAAAAGCCAGAGGTGGTGCTACTAAATACGAGAGATGTGTTTTGATTGTTATTTTGTTGCTTGTTTCTCATGATTCCATATATTTTTTCTCAGAATGGAGTGATTCCATATATATTTCCCTGCACTTGCTTTATAGAAGTAACATTTACTGACCACTGCAATGTTTTTTATTCATTTCTTTTAGTGTTTCTGAATGCTAAAGAGTAGCACTTTTGAGCTAAGTCATTATTTTTTCCATCTTCTTATCTGAATTTGTTCTACATGATAATATGTCTGAGTGAGTGCTCGTCCGAGACTCGTGATTCCACACTTTTGCTAGGTGTTGTACTATCACAATAGTTGTCTACTAAAAATGAATGATTGGATAATTTTTTTCAATGTCTTGTTTGAACAAAAGCCAGTTATTTCTGGCTATATTTTTAGGTGGTAATTTGGCAAATTAGTACAGAACTTTAGATGATTGTCGAAAGTTAGCTAAGGCTAAGTTCATTCAAGTTCACTTTACTCAGAAATTTAAATATTGACCACAAGCTTAATATTTCGTGTTAATTCGACTCATTTTTCAATGATAACTTGATAAAATGAATTAGTAATTCTGAAACTGACAAGATGCTTAAAACAACTTAAGAGTTTTAGTTGTCTTCTTAAAATCTTAAGTTAGCACAACTAATAGGAAGTTGGATTTTTTACAGTGGTTGTACAGACTGTGACAGTTAATATTTATTATAATTTTGTATTATTGTTACAGATTCTGATGAAGTAGTAAACCCATCTTGCGTTGTAGTGAACTCAACCTTATTGTGTCTGCAGATTTCCGGACTGCGACGAGCCGTACCCGCGTGCCGTTGACCTGCTGTCAAGTGCCGACACGACCGAGCCCGCCGTCCCCGTTCAGCGCGACTATGGCTTCTGGTGCCCCCGAGAGCTGAAAATAGACCCGGAGCTAGGCTACTCCTTTATGGGAGTCCGCGACTGCTCGCCACCTTGCCCCAACATGTACTTCACTCGCCAGGAGCTGTCTTTCGCCCGCTATTTCATCGGCGTGGTGTCCATTGTGTGCCTATCTGCTACCCTCTTCACATTTCTCACCTTTCTCATCGACGTGTCTCGCTTCCGCTACCCGGAACGACCGATCATCTTTTACGCCGTGTGCTACATGATGGTGTCCCTCATGTTTTTCCTGGGTTTCCTGCTGGAGGACCGTGTGGCTTGTAATGCTGCCGTTCCCGGGAGGTTTAGAGCTTCCACTGTGACTCAGGGCTCCCATAATAAGGTGAGGGCACATACCTGTTTGTTTTCTGCTCATGTAACCAGTAGGGGTGCAGGGTTTCCCCCTGAAAACTTGCAAATAGTAGAGGTGGAGAAGTTCACCAGTTTTGCTGAGCGGCGGAATCCCTTAAAAATCACAGACAAGGCACATTTGGACAAGATTAAGACCTCAGACATCATCCATAATTATTAGAAATTATCAGAGGTCTGCAAGTGATATTAATCCCATACAAATAGCAGGGTTTATGCAGGTCATTAAAAAGCATTGTCATTACGGTAATTGGATTTTGTCAAAATTCAGGTATTAAAAAGCATTAAACTAAATGTTCGAGGCATTAAAAATTATGTAGACTTGATGCTTAAAAAAAAGAGAAAGGTTTTACATAATTTATTAGAGTGACTGACATAGACCCTACTCACATGACGTCACAACCACGCCCCGCGCCATATTGTCCGTCAACTCGTCACTGTTGATGCATTACCGCTACGTAAATTCCTCCTATTATGGCGTGATTTCTGCTCGTTAACATTAATAATCAAAATGGTGAAGGTGTGTGTGGCGGTCGGTTGCAATAACAGAGAAGATAGACGGAGAGACTTGAAGTTCTACCGGATTCCGAGAGACCCGGAGAGGAGAGCGAGATGGGCTGCTGCAATTCGACGAGAAAACTGGGCTCCAAACGATTCCCACAGATTATGTAGTAGTCATTTTATATCTGGTAAGATGCATTTAATATATATTTAGAGGGTTTTGTGCTGACAACCACAATTAAGATCACTGCTAGGCTAATCGCCGACAACATACACTCAGACGTTGTGAATGAACTACCTGAAAATATATAATTATAAGGGGATAATAAGACAGTTGTCATACAATTAATTTACAATTTCACTATTGAGGCCAAAAGCCAAAAAATAAATTCAACTAGGGACAATCTGGAGTAGTGCTATCGCACTTCATATTTATTACATATTATATATGTATGTAGTGAGAGTGCTATCGCTAAACCATATAAACATTAAAAACCCTAGCTTCATTGACAAATGACATGAAATACATTAGACTTGACAGTGGATGTTAGCAAAAACAAAAGATTTTGAATTGAAAATTTCGTAACTCACCTTCCTGAGCACAAGATAGATTCCTGCTGAATTTTCGTGGACGAGGACCTGTTTCACCCAACCAGCAACGAAGTATTTATAAGCCTCCAAGCTCTTAAAGTTGTTCAAACTTTCGTGAGAATAGGCTGATTTTGTGTGGACAAGATAATTGTAAATATCAGGGTAGCAGATGTCAGGCAGAGACGGGCGAAGACAGCGGGTCGAAAAACATCGATTTAGGCATCAAATATGGATCTGGCGAATGGATAAACTGAAGCTTTTCCACATAACGCCTTTTATGCAACGCATCCAATGAGTTTACAGCGTCAGATAACACCGGGGCTTCCATGAATTGCTCTATAAATTGCACGACTAATTGAAACCATTGAGAATAGGGCTAAAAAATGACAGCCAATTTGGTGGCCGGATACAGCGATACGTCATTTTGTGACGTAGGTGAGTAGGGTCTATTATCGGGTAGCCAATATATATGCTCTTTGACCATTAGATGTCGCCAAATTAGGATCCTTGGGATCTGTTAGGTGAGCAGAGCATTTGCATTCATGGTGCAAAAATTAAATGAACAATAATTTATTGTAAAATAATGAATTATAAACTCATTACATACCTCATCCACTGTAGTGAAGCTGTGTGCCTTTGTTGTTATTTTGAGTCAGAGTCACTGTGTGATCCATATGTGATATGGCAGTGCCTTACTGGCACTTTGCACTTGCACTTCATCCAAAGAACTGATCTTTATTTTGATTTCAACGCTAAATATAGTGGTGCAATATAGGCACTTTCCCCCCAACTTTAGTTGAAGTTGCTCTCTTATATTTCACAGAATGTTTATTGGAAAACCTTGAACTTATTATTTATCATTGTTAAAGTATCCATTGGGGCACCAAAATACAATTAGCCATTATACAGTGAGCCTCGCTACTTCGCGCTTCAAACTTCACGCCCTCAGTACATCGTGGATTTTTTTTTTCCCAATTAAAAAAAAAAAAAAAAAATTACATTATTTTATAGAGCTGTCCCGATCTGATCATGTAGTCACTCACTCTTCCTCCTGCTTCTTGTCTTGGTCAGGCAGTGCACTGTAGTTGCTTATTAAAGTTAACAATGATTGACAGTCGTCAAGGTTTAATCATGCCAGAAACTCTGGGAAGCCGAAGCTTCAAAGCCTGAATACATAAGTCATCGTTTATGTTAAACAGTTGCTGTGGCAACTCATTGTGTGTAAGTGAGCAGCTTGAGCGGATTTGAGTGGACTCACTCAATGAAGCATTTAATAAAGAAGAGCATTTTTCTACTTTATTATTTTTTAAAAATAACTCGTGGGACAGTAACATGTTTAAACATCATACTTACTGTATTACATTTGAAGTGACTTCAAGTTCCGCTCTGAGACCCCCAAGTTGGCCAAATTTCCAAAATTGTCCGATATGCATGTGTGATACATCATTGGAAAGCTTAACATCTCAATTTTCTGGGGAAAGAAGGGCATTAAAAGAATTTTAAAAAAAATTAAACCCCTAAACCCTAACTCGAGGTGAGAGCATGAGAGAGCATAATTAAAGACACCATGATTTTAACAAGATATTATTGCGTACTTACCTTGTTTCGATCCCAAAACTCCGTGTAGCATATCTCACAGAGTGTTAGGACACAGCTTTGAATAGCCACAGCTGGACCTTTTGGGGAATTTTATGGGTGAAACACGGTAATACAACAAAGAATGCAGAAATAGCAGACATCGCAGACATCAAGGAGTGGTCGACATTTTCTTTTTCAGATATTTACCCTTTTAAACATTTTCTCTTGCAATTCTTCTTTGTTTGGATCGATTATTTATCATCTAAGATATCGGGGGAAATGTGACAGTAACAAAAAAAAAAATACAATTAAGTGATAGTTATGAGGTAGATTTACTATTTACAGACACTAATTTTTTCATTGTGATGTAATTTGTTTAAACATTTAAAATATGCGAGTGAATAATTTTATAGTCGTTTTTTTCTTAAGCTAAGTATTAGGCATCAATTAATGATTCTAAGCTAAAAATGATGGACATTTCGAATAATAAATATAATTCTTTTTACGGCTGGGTTGAAACAAAAGCTTTTGTGCAGTCTCTGTAAACGGGGGTCTCAGGTTAAAACGGACAAATTAAAAATAGTTTGGGGGCTTAATGCACCATGAAACTGCTATGGCAGCATATAAGCATATTTTTCTATCAAACACAACAGTTCTTTTGGATTAAAATACACAGTATTTTAAAGAGGGGCGCAAGAGCAGAAACTGCTTTTTCAGCCTTGTCCGTGTTTTCAGCCATGTACTTAAGTTTTTTTTAAAAATTATATTTTGGGGGGGAAAAAGTGAGAGAACATGTCTTATATGTATCTCTTTCCAACGCTTAATCTGAATAAATACATTTAACACACACACAAATTTTTTTTTACTTGGCGTTTTTTTTTTTTTTTTTAATCCCGGCGGGTTCTGGTCCCCATTAACCACGAAAAACGAGGGATCACTGTATGTGAAATCCACGACCGGATATATCGGTATCGAATTTTTGGAGTTGGACAATATCAGGATATCTGTTAAAATGTCATTATCGGTCAACTCTACTCGCAATTTGTGTGTGTGGGCATTAAATTAGTTTAAAGTAGCATAAAAAATCCATTACCGTATTTTCCGGACTACAAGTCGCACCTAAGTATAAGTCACACCAGCTATAAAATGCCCAACAAAAATGAAAAAAAAAACATATATAAGTTGCACCGGAGTATAAGTCGCATTTTTTGGGGAAATTTACTTGATAAATTCCAACACATAGAACAGATATGTCATCTTGAAAGTCAATTTCAAATAAAAATACAATAGAGATCAACATGCTGAATAAGTGTACAATATGATAATGTTACATGACGCACGAACAACTAAATGCAAGTGTGGCCGGTATGTGAACATAACATAGCTATTAAGAGTTATTCAGATAACTATAGCATAAAGAACATGCTAACAAGTTTACCAGACCATCTGTGCCACTCCAAAACACCAACATAACATCTGAAATTATATCATAATGTGTTAATAATCTCACACATAAACCGCTCCAGAGTGTAAGTCGCAACCCCAGCCAAACTATGGAAAAAAACAAAAAACAAAACTGACTTATAGTCCGAAAAATACGGTAAATGAGATTTTGTGATACCTGTAGAAACCCCGAATGGGTCATTGATTGAGTTAATTGAATTAATTGAGTTAAAAAAGATTTAATAAATATAAAACAATTCAACAAATAGTTGCAGTTTTTCGTGTTTCCTGAAAAATCTGAAAAAAATGACAGGTGATTATTTATTATTTTAAGAATTCCATCATACCTAAAGCAATAAAACAATACAAGGCAATTTTGATTTTTGGGGGATCATTTTGTTGCTTAAACAGATATTTGAATGAAAACCTTTCTTTTGAACAAAACAACATATCTAAAAGATGTTTATGTTGATATTTTGTGTTTTGATAGATTTCGGTAAGATTGTTCTTTAAAAGTAGATGTATTGTTTTGGACTGATGTATCGTGACACTCCTAGTAACCGGCTTGATAATCACAACATATCTTCTTTCCAGGCCTGCACCCTCGTCTTCATGGTTTTATATTTCTTCACCATGGCGGGCAGTGTGTGGTGGGTCATCCTGACCATCACTTGGTTCCTGGCCGCCGTTCCTAAGTGGGGTAGCGAGGCTATCGAGAAAAAGGCTCTCCTGTTCCACGCCTGCGCCTGGGGTATCCCCGGCGCGCTCACGGTCGGCCTGCTCGCCATGAACAAGATCGAGGGCGACGGCGTCAGTGGCGTTTGCTTCGTGGGTCTCTACAACCTGCCGGCGCTGCGCTGGTTCTTGCTGGCACCACTGGGAGTAGACGTGGCGGTGAGGAATAAGCGATACGTGGCTATTTTAGGATTGGCCCACTGACTCTGAGTCTTCCCCCCATGTGTCAGGTGGGCGTGGTGCTGCTACTAGCGGGAATCGCAGCTTTGAACCGGGTCCGCATGGAAATCCCGCTGGAGAAGGAGAACCAGGAGAAGCTAGTCAAGTTCATGATTCGCATCGGCGTGTTCTCTGTGCTGTATTTGGTGCCTCTGCTGATCGTTCTGGCCTGCTATCTGTACGAGAACAGCCACAGGACCGTGTGGGAGACCACATGGGTCCAGGAGAAGTGTCGAGACTACCATATACCCTGCCCTTACCAGGTGACAGCACAACACAGACACAGATTTGCACAAAAACTCCAACTTGGCTGGTCGACAGATAGAGGGTTTTCAATACCTGTGCCAATTCCGTTACAAAGAAAAAAGCCAGTTGCCGATGTTTAGGCCGTAATACTGTTTTTTTTGTTTTGTTTTTGTTTTTTAAAAGCACATTGATGATAAAAAGCAATTGAAACAGTCATTATATAAATGTATAGATTGGAAGTAAAATGTGACACTAGTCATTAGGTGGTGAAAAAATCACAATCAAAGATCACCCGAACAGTGAACATAAGTTATCCTATTTTATCGGCTATATATTGGCTGATCTTGCAAACAGTTCATACAGATATACTGTATATATATATATATTGACCAATATATCAGTCGACCTTTTATACAGGGTACCCGCAGGGTCTTAAAAACTTGGAAAAGTCTTAAATTTGATAACAGTAAATTAAGGCCTTGAAAAGGTCTTAAATTTCATTCTCAAATGTCTTAATTTTTCCCTGTCTTATCTGCGTGATAGAGCTAATAAATGTATAATAAGTGAACTAACAAAAAAATGTATGGAACGTTGTGTCGTACAATTATTTTTCATTTACTCTGATTTAACCGTGGTTGAGTGACTCAAAATATGACTGGGTTCAAGCTGTACCAGGGAATGAGTAGGAGTCTCAGTGCAGCCTGTGCCGTAAAAACTCTAAGCTCGGCCCAATGGGATTTATGGCCTTGGAGTTGCACATGAAGAGCGCTAAACATTTAGCATGCTCAGCAGCTACATGGAGGCATCACCCATATCCCAGTTCTGCTCAGCTAACCCGACTCTAACCTCAACAGTCACCTCGGCTGCCAACAGCACCCAACCCTCTCAGCCAGGTAACATGCGAGCTCTTTGTGGCTCGACGCCTACTCTTAAGGCAGAGGTGACGTTATTTTGGCGCAGGAAGCGTAGAGTTAGGCGTACTTCCGCAGGCGAGTAAGAGCGCATGTGTTGTAAACACGAAGAACAAAGTCATTGTGCCCACGAAGACGAGCGCACACGCACACACAAGGAAGACCCGTTTGCTCCTATGAAGAAGTCACACACCCGAATGAGAGGTGAAAGAGATGCAAGCCTGCGCTCACATTTGTTGCTTGTGAAGCATACCTGTATATAATACTGTTTGTACTGTTTATTGTGCCTTTTGCAGTCGATAACAATCTCATCTGTCTTATGCTGTTATTCTTTGTTATTCTGACATTCTTTTTCATTATTTCATAAATGTATGCCAGAATAGGTGCGAGATTGGTCTTCAATTCCATTGGATGTGGTCTTGAAAAGGTCTTAAAAAATCCTAAATTTGAATGGAAAAATCCTCGGGGAACCCTGTTATAGGAAAGCGCATCACCCAAACAGCGTACTAAGATTTATCCTATTTTATCTGCCGATGGCCTATTTAAAAACAAAAAAAGAATCCATATATCGGCATATATTGGTCAACCTTTAGTGACACCCCGTGACAGTGTTGTTTTTGGCAGCCCTTTTGATTTTCGTCTTAGTCTTTTGGACAAAAATACTTGTAGTAGTTGTAGTCTTACTCTAGTCATTTCAAAATATGTTCGTCTTAGTCTGGTTTTAAGCAACAATTACTCAAAATGTTTTCGCCTGTAAACTTCAAAAGTTTTATACCATGAATAAATAAATACATAAATAAAAAAAAAATCAACTATTTCGAATGAATATTGACAGACGAGCACATAATTGTAGAGTCTACAAGGACATAACCGTCATCGTGATGATAATACACACTCAGAAAGAAAACAGCACAGTATTTTCAATTGATTAAATTCATCTGGACACCACGAACCACGAAGAGTTTAAGACAAGGGTCTGCATGAGAGCCGCTATATATTTGATTCAGGTGTGTTGAAGGAGAGAGACATGGAAAACAAGCTGCTCTCGAGCACTGGCTTTGCAGACCCTTGGTTTAAGATGACACTCACCACGCTAAATGCTAATGCTAACACGAACGCTATGCTGATGCTACAAGTTACATTTACAGGCTTATTTGCAGGCTTATGGCGCCACTGTCAAATAAAGGGTTACCAAATGCTATAACTAGCAAATAATGACACAACAAACAGTAACTGAAGAAATAATTAGCACAGAACATGAATTTTGATTGTTATTTACAGCTGTAACGCTGCAGTGCATGCTAGGAGGCATGTTGGACGACAACAGTGTTGACAGCAGATGGCAGCAGAGGTTGAATGTCTCCCTCAAGGGAGCAGTGATGGCCAAATGAAACAATGAAGCTTTGTAGCCAATTGGTTCAAAGCTTCATGGTAGTTTATTTGGTCTTATGACAGTCTTATTATGCCGCTGCCAAATATAGTGTTACCAGTTAATATCTTTTGGTGTAAATATCCCATGATCTAGTGAGGACAGCTGCGGCTTATTGCATACCTCTCAACCTGAGGCCATTGGCAATCTTACAAATAGTGACGTATGCCCTTACAAATTGGTGACCAATCTTACATTTATATAGCGTGCAATATGAAACAAGAATAAAACTCAATTTTTAAAATAATATGAACATATTGGTAATATTGTCATATATAACCTGGTGCAATCAAAGAACAATCAATAGCTTCAGCTACATCATGAATACTAAAATTTAACAGTGACTTTAGTTATAATTGTATGTAGCACTTTTGCCAATTTCGATCATGTCTTTTGATGGCTGCACTTCAGTTCGACTTGAAGGTAGTTCGTTAGTGTGTCCAGTTATAAATTAAAAAGGTCAATTGATAGAATTAATTTACCGATGCAATGTCAGGGTCAAGGAACATTTCTTTTGCTAATTCTGAGAATTGATCAGCAATAGTTGCAGGCAAATTGTGTTCGGCAGCAAATTGGCAGAATAAAATCTCCGCTTTCGTCATTCATTCTGCAGACTGCATCTTTATGACCAGTGTTGTTAATCTTAATTTTAAAAAGTAATTAATTACAGTTATAAATTACTTCTCCCAAAAAGCAATTGAGTTAGTAACTCAGTTACCTGAATGTAAGAGTAATTAGTTACTTGGAAAAGTAACTGGTGTTACCTTACATGTTTGTTTTTTCATTTAAAAAAACAAACAAACAAAAACATAGTAACCTTTAGTATGTTTGGAAGTCATTTAATTAGTGCTGCAACGATTAATCGATTAACTCGAGTATTCGATTAGAAAAAAATATTCGAATTAAATTTTGTTGACTCGAGTATTCGTTTAGTTAAATTAGGGTTTGAATGGTTTATTTCGAAATTGTTGCATTTAGTTTTATTGATTAGGCTGGATACACTGCCCTCTGGTCTGCCTCTTTTCACATGGCTGAATCCAACCGCTCCCTGTTAAGACCAACGTAAGTTAAGTTTTTGTTTGAGCTAATATTTTTTAATGCATTCGTAAATCGTAATTTAGTTTATAGGCATATTTGGCCATTTTTTGTGGGAATATGTGTCTGAACCATTTGTTTAGAGCATTGTAAAAAAAAAAAAAACTTTAGTATTTTGTAGCATTTAAGCTAGCGGACTTTTTCTATGTAAGTTAGCCAATTGTTCTTTTGTTTTACATAGATCCTCATTTTTTAAAATAAACTTATACCGTTTGGGGTTCAGCTATGGTATTTTAATTTTACATGTTCCTTATCCGATTACTCGATTATTCGAACTAACTAGTCCATCGATTAATCGACTACAAAAATATTCGATAGCTGCAGCCCTACATTTAATGTTGTGAATCAATCGTTAAAGTTGTTAAAATTGCTCCCGTTTTTGCATTAGTTCCCGTCTGTCTACTTTTGACATGTGAAAGTTTTAAAACTGTTTCATCATTTAAAGATAGATTCAAGTCAAGATTTTGCCAATTTAGGAGTATTTTAGATAAAATTACTTAGGTTCGCTTGGAAGGTACACTACAACAGCCTTTCTGAAAAGTTTACTGCTTTAAGATGGCAGCTGTTTACCAACTGTTTACCTGTCATTTCGTATTTGCTTGTGATATCTAGCATAGCATCAAGTGAGCATAGATTGTAGGCTGTCGGCTACAGTCAGGAAATATTGGCGCCACCTAGCCTAAGCATCTCGTTTGCAACGCGTCACAACACTCTTCCCTCCTTCCCACTCCCGCTCTTCTCTCCCCGTGTCTGACTTTTCTCGCGTCATTCAACCAACGTAGTAACGCAGAGTAATGCACATTGTCTCGTTGCCGAAACGGTGACAAAATCCGAACGGAGAAAAAAAAAACGTAATGCACGAAAAACGTACAGATTTTGAACGTACGGCATACACATTTAAAACTCAGTGCTTATTTGTACAAAATACGCCGAAACCGTACAACTTGACAGGTATGCTTATAGTCCAGTGTGGCTTATCTATTAACAAATGCCATTTTTGTGTCTAATTTGGTGGGTGGCAGCTTATAGTCAGGTGCGCCTTATAGTCCGAAAATTACGTTCGAGAGTCGTGAAACAAGAGCTGGAAACGAGAAAATACAGAGTACAAATTATCGCAAATGTAGCATATTTGTTGTCCTTCAAGGTGGACTTGATGCTCATCTGATATGATATCTGGGAAGTCTCATAATAGAAAAACTCTATCCACATGTTTGTTTGTGTAGGAAGGGGTTGCTGGGTTCAAAGCAGCCTACATCATTATGGCAGCACACAAAGTCGATATGATAGAATCCCAGTGCCTCTCTATATTTATCTCTGCCTCCAGGCTAAGACCTCTGCTAACTCTTCTGCGTGATGCCACACACATTCAAACACACATTTGCGTAGTAGCTATGAAAACAATATTTTTAAGCAAGATGTTCAAGTGATTTTTTTTTTTTTTTTTTTCATGGATTATTGATAATCCATTCACCCATCGTGGCAAGTCCAGTACAGTATGTCCCACTTGTTACCAGTGTTGTTAATCTTACTGAAAAAAAGTAATTAATTATAGTTACAAATTACTTCTCCCAAAAAGTAATTGCGTTAGTAACTCAATTACCTGAATGTAAGAGTAATTAGTTACTTAGCAAAGTGATTGGTGATAATTACTTTTTTTTTTTTTTCTCCTCAAAAAAAAAAAAAAAAACATTGGCCACACTATGTGAAGTTTTTTGTATAGGTTTTTGGTACAATTGGCCCGAGCCCAATTCTTTACCCTAATTTACCCTTTACCCTGAATCAACTGTTAAAAGTTGTTAAAATTGCTCCCATTATTGCATTAGTACCCTTCTCTCTACTTTCGACATATGAAAGTTTTAAAACTGTTTCATCATTTAAAGATAGATTCAAGTCATTTTGCCGATTTAGAAGTATTTTAGATTAAAAAAAAGTTACCCAGGTTCGCTAGGAAGGTTCTCTACAACAGAGCCGTCCTAAAAAGTCTACTGCTTTAAGATGGCGGCTGTTTACAAACGCATCTAGTGCCGTGTCTGTCATTTTGCATCTAGTTATATCTATATACAGTATATGTGATATCTACCATGTCTACCATATCTACCATAACATGCGGGCGTAGTTTGTAGGCTATCGGCTACAACATGTATTATTGGAGCTACCTAGCATCGCGTTTGCTCGGCGTCACAACTTTCTTGCCTCTTCCGCACTCCTGCTCTGCTCTGTCGTCTCGGTGAGTCCGTCTCCCTCAGACTTTTCGACCAATATAGTAACGCATGCCTTTCCGTCCTCAGTAACGGTAACGGCGTTGCCAAGAGGAGAAAAGTAATTAATTAGATTACCCACTACTGAAAAAAATAACGCCGTTAGTAACGCCGTTATATTGTAACGCCGTTATTAACAACACTGCTTGTTACTATGTTCCGTCTCTGTGCGCACTTGCAGGTAGAGCAGAGCAGCCGTCCTGACGTATCTGTGTTCCTGCTCAAGTACGTGATGATGCTGATCGTGGGCATCCCATCGGTCTTCTGGGTAGGCAGCAAGAAGACGTGCTTCGAATGGGCCAGCTTCTTTCATGGCAAGAAACGCAAAGAGTACGCAACGTCCACACACACACACACACACACACACACACACACACACACACACACACACACACACACACACACACACACCACAAAAGCTGCGTTCAAGTTCAAGTTACACAAATATAATTTTCAACAAGCGCTTCGACTACGTTAAGAGCAGTTCACCTTTAATTGTGGCAATAAGCCTGAACGATATATCATTTAAACATCGCCATCGCGATGTGCACGTGCGCGATAGTCCCATCGCAAGGGCGTGCGATGTTTTTTTTTTTTTTTAATCCACATACGCCTTGCTTTCTGCTCTACGCACAGCCTCACACCCTCCCTAACCCAGCTCTTTGAACCTCACAGTCACTGTAGCACTTGCTTATTAAAGTTAACGATGCTGGTTGTCTTTGATCTTGCCAAAGAAGCGGGCATCACAGTGCAGCAAGTGTCAAATCATCGTTTAACTTGTTAAACAGTTTCTGCAAGGAAGTCGCTTTAGATTGAATGAGTGTGTGTGTGTGTGTGGAGACGTTTGAGACATATAAAATAAATGCCAGAAGTGATCATGAGGAGTTTATAATTTCTACATGTCACTCCAAGAGTCCACAGCTAAGGTAGATAAACAAAGGTATTACATAAAGCCAAGCATTTTTCTACTACAGTACTTTATTCTTGTTCAAAAATGATTTGGTTGGACAGTTATGTTTAAAACTGATCAAATATATTAAGTTGGCTAAATTGGGGGTTTTAGAGCGGAACTTCAAGTCACCTGAGTTTTTTCCGCCATACATATATATATATCAGGCATGAAAATCTCTCACCTTTCGGCGAATTTCGCCGTTTTGAATTTAAAAAGGGTGACCTACGTGAATTGCGTAGATCCGAGGAGAAATTCTTTTTTGGGGGGGGGATGGTTATTTAATTATTATTATTATTATCATCATGTGATTAACTTAGTACGTAAACGGATCGGTTCTTTAAAAAAGTGACACGGACAGTCAGCAAATCCTTCTAGATGCTTCGCTGACGAGAACCAATCATCGGCCCAAGCTGCGGGCCATTATTCCAAACGCGCGCACTCCTTACGTGAAACAAGGAGTGCTCGGCGAGCCTTTGGTTGCATTGCAAAGCTTCGAAAACAAAAAAGCAGGCCTTATCCACACCGGGGCAGACCAGAGCGCAGCATACACACTTGCCTGTATTTGCCAGCAGATTAAATTTGGTGAGTAATGGTTTCATTCGTTTTCACATTTTGCGATACAAAAAAGTTAATGCCATTCGTTGCAGCTTGCGTTGAACACTGCCAGAGCTAGCCAAATCTCCCATGAAAAAAAATGGCTCCCGTTAAATTGGCGTCAAGCTTGTGTATTTAGCGGTAATATAAACGATGAAACACACTGTTGAGTCAAATTAAGCGGCATGCTCTCTGATTGAGGGGTCGCCTCGCATCGCTCCTGTCGTCCGCCTTAGACGTGTTATTTTCGGCTGGGACTTGAGCTGACGGCCGGTGTCGGCACAACACCGGCCCGACGAGTGGTGGGAATGACTCTTGCTTCTTAAAGCTTTTCAGAAATACAGGGATCCTTCGTTTTTAGCGGTTAATGGGGACCAAAACCCGCCGCAATAAGTGAAAACCGCGAAGTAGCGCCCCCCCCCCCCCCCCCCCCCCATTTTTTGTGTGTGAGTTCAATGTATTTATTCAGATTTTACATTGGAAAAAAGATACATATATATGACATGTTTTTTCACTTTTTTCACCAAAGTATCATTTATAAATGGTTTTCAAGCACTTCAAAATGTAAGAATTATGATAAGTTTTAAACATGTTACTGCCCCACCGAATTATTTTTAAACAAGAATAAAGTAGTAAGAAAATGCTTGGCTTTATTAAATGCTTCATACTGAGTCTACTCAAACCCTCTCAGGCTTTGTTAAACGGTGATTGACACATGTGCAAAGTTTTTCTTTTTATATATATTTTTTGTTTGAAGCAACTTATTTGATTGAATAATAAAAACACAAATGTCCTAGCCAAAATGTGGCCCAAACGCAAAACAACATTACTTCAATGGAAAAATTTGTTTCAATCAAGAAAAATAGTTTTCAAATGCTTTTTTTTGTCTCAAATTTATTTTGCAATCAAAAACAATGTTTTTTATTGAAGTGACTTTTGGGATTAAAAGTATAACTGTATTTTGATTGAAGCAACTTTGTTTTTGATAGAAGTAACTGTTTTTTGATTGAATAATAAAAACACAAATCTACCTCCATCGTTATTGAGAGAGAAAGAAATTAAGAAAGCTTTAAAATTAAAAGCCACCGGGGAGTCTGTTTTTAAAAAAAAAAATTTTAAAATATTTATATTTCATTACATGGACATGCCTCGTAGGGAAAGGAGATTGAGGGATAAAAAAAGGAGTTGGATGAGGCTGCTAAAGGCAGCGGATACCTCATCAGCTGGGTGAATAGCAGACCTGGTAAGAACAGGTTTGCAAGGATAGTCTGGTATTAAATCCAATTATAAACACAATTACAATGTTATTTTTCTATAAGATTTTATGTCATTGCTTTATTAATCATTAGGTGCTAGAGTTGTTAAGTATGGATAATAATGAAATAATAGTTTTGAGAAAACTGTGCTGTTGGTGGCTCAGTGACCATCTGATGTCGTGTGTTCTCAGATGAACAAGTTGAGGAAGGAAGTTTTGATGCAGAGGTTGAAGGAAGAAAAGAGGCAGACTGACTGAGTCACAGCCAGAAAGTGTGGATGACAGTTTTGATTTCTATTCACTGTTGCCCCCTCCCAATTAAAGTATGTCACAGTCGCAGCCAATTATTATCTAAAGCTGGATAAAATTGAAGTTATGTTGTTTTAAGGTGTATTAAATACTTGTTCATGTGCCCCTTTTGATCTATAAGCACCCGCCCCTCCACCGGTCTCTGCACGGCCCTGCTGAAACACAGTGTGGGTCGACAGAGCTCAATATTTTGTTGGGGTGTACAGTGTACTGGAACATATTTCCTCCACACCCTTCTCACCTTTTTAACCCCTGACCCATTTTCATGCCTGATATATATAGAGTCTACCACTAATTGTGCAAGTTCTCCCACTTGAAAATATTAGAGAGGCCTGTAATTGTCAACATGGGTGAACCTCAACCATGAGAGACAGAATGTGGAAAAAAAAACAGAAAATCACATTGTCTGATTTTTAAAGAATTTATTTGCAAATCATGGTGGAACATAAGTATTTGGTCAATACCAAAAGTTCATCTCAATACTTTGTTATGTACCCTTTGTTGGCAATAACAGAGGCCAAACGTTGTCAGTAACTCTTCACAAGCTTTTCACACACTGTTGCTGGTATTTTGGCCAATTCCTCCATGCAGATCTCCTCTAGAGCAGTGATGTTTTGGGGCTGTTGTTGGGCAACATGGACTTTCATCTCCCTCCACAGATTTTCCATGGGGTTGAGATCTGGACACGGCTAGGCCACTCCAGGACCTTGAAATGCTTCTTACGAAGCAACTACTTTGTTGCCCTGGCTGTGTGTTTGGGATCATTGTCATGCTGAAAGACCCAACCACTTCTCATCTTCAATGCCCTTGCTGATGGAAAGAGATTTTCACTCAAAATCTCTCAATACATGACCCCATTCATTCTTTGCTTTACACAGACGGGCCTGGACGTGTACTTGCTTCAGTAGGGGGACACGTCTGGCAGTGCAGGATTTGAGTCCCCAGCGGCGCATTGTGTTACTAATAGTAGCCTTTGTTACTGTGGTCCCAGCTCTCTGTAGGTCATTCACTAGGTCCCCCCGTGTGGTTCTGGGATTTTTGCTCACCGTTCTTGTTATCATTTTGACGCATGGGGTGAGAGCTTGCATGGAGCCCCATATCAAGGGAGATTATCAGTGGTCTTGTATGTATTCCATTTTCTAATAATTGCTCCCAGAGTTGATTTCTTTACACCAAGCGTTTTACCTATTGCAGATTCAGTCTTCCCAGCCTGGTGCAGGTCTACAGTTTTGTCTCTTGTGTCCTTCGACAGCTCTTTGGTCTTGGCCATAGTGGAGTTTGGAGTGTGACTGACTGAGGTTGTGGACAGGTGTCATTTATACCGATAATGAGTTAAAACAGGTGCCATTAATACAGAAAACGAGTGGAGCCTCGTTAGACCTCGTTCGAAGAAGTTAGACCTCTTTGACAGCCAGAAATCTTGCTAGTTTGCAGGTGACCAAATACTTATTTTCCACTCTAATTTGGAAATAAATTCTTTAAAAATCAAACAGTGTGATTACCTGTTTTTTTTCACATTCTGTCTCTCATGGTTGAGGTTTCACATGTTGACAATTACAGGCCTCTCTAATCTTTTCAAGTAGGAGAACTTGCACAATTGCTGGTTGACTAAATACTCATTTGCCCCACTGTATATATTAATAATTAATATTATATTATAATATTAATAAATTGTTTTTAACCACTTTAAATGTGATTAAGATGATAAGTTCTAAACATGTACTGTCCCACCGAATTATTTTTAAACAGGAATAAAGCAGAAAAATGCTTGGCTTTATTAAATGCTTCATTGAGTGAGTTCCCTCAAATCCAAAACTGCTCACTTACACACATTGAGTTGCCACAGCAACTGTTTAACAAGTTAAACACATCCAGCACTTTGAAGCTCATCCGTTTTATTTTTTATTTTCTAATTTAAAAAAAAATCCGCGATTGACTGAGGGTGCGAAGTTTGAAGCGCGAAGTAGCCATCACTGTTCTCCGATGCACCTTATAGTGTGGAAAATACGGTAACTTCAATTGGGACAACTGACTGAAAAAAAAAAATTAAACTCATGCATGAAGGTACGATTGTACTGATTGAAAGGACATCAGTTTGCACATACATCCAAAAGCATATTACATCAAAATAGCAATTTTTGAGTTTCTGAGATTCTGGTTGGACAAGCTAAAAAAAAAAAAAGATCACATAGTGAAGAAACACTCGGGAAGGAAATATGGAACAGATCATGAATTTTAGGTTGAAATGTGTATTTAGAATCTTTCCAAACAACACCAAAAATAGTGTGTGGCTGGCACTGCCCGCTTGTGTGTTTATTTTGTGTGGTGTGCGTATGAAAGAGACATGTTTTCAAGGAACATGAGTGGTCAAGCGTATCCTTCTCCACGCTCCCCCCTAACTGAAGAGCGTTAAGCCCCTCTCCCACCGACTGGCCCACTTACCCGTCTCCCCACCCTCACCTTTCCACCTTCCCCCTGTCGCTTCCCACCCTGCTTCGTCTCTCCCTGCCCCCTCTGCGTCCTACAGTGTCCTGGTCGACGGCAGTCGACAGATCCTGCGGGAGCCCGACTTCACTCAGCTGCTCCTGAGGGACAACCTCGCGCCAGTGGCTAGGAAGTCGCGGGGCACGTCCACGCAAGGCACGTCCACGCACGCCTCCTCCACACACCTGGCCGACCCGGACGAGCCCCACAGCGGAAGCGCCAGTCGGGCGGGCTCGCTTCGCAGCGGACGCTCAGAGTCGAGCGGTTTCCGCGGCAGCCTGCGTCGCTCGCGGGATGGCAGGTTGGTCTCGGCCAATGAAATCTATATCATTTAACTACTGTATATTGAACTATGTGTTGTGATAGTTAGCAAAAGAGGGAAATGGATCTTGAAAACGCCTATTGATGGGACTATCAAGTAGGCCTGTCGCGATAACAAATTTTAGTGTGCGATAATTTATTTCATTAATTATTGCGATATCTGAATTTGAATTTATTGTCATTGTCATCATCATCATCATCATCCTCATCAACATTAAAATCATAGTCACAAGAAAGGAGAGAGAAAAAGAAAGAAGGAAATCATCGCGTATGTTTGTTTATCCAAGGAAGATGAGAATAGACATGACAAAGGAGACGGGAAAAAAGCAGAAGCTTATCGGGACCCGTCCCCCAGATATGCGATATTATTGCACCCCCCCCCCCCCCCCCCCATTAAAAAAAAAAATTACAGTAACACTGTGAGAATACAGTATACAGTGGTACCTCTACATACGAAGTTAATCCGTTCCAGGACCTTGTTTGTAAGTCGAAATGGTCGTATGTCGAGCAGGATTTTCCCATAGGAATACATTATAATTCCATTAATTCGTTCCACAGCCCAAAAACCTTCACTAAATCCTTAAAAAATACTGCTGGTACTATTACAAATGGCAATTACACATAGCAAAACAAATAAATTATAAATCAAAATCGGAATAATAATAATAATAATAATAATTCCTGTATTAATGTAACGAATCGGGTTCTAATGTGGCGGACGTTTTCTGCTGACCCTGAACGCACTGCGGGGCTGACGTGCCAGAGACAGACCGGTGAGCTTGAGTTTCACTTTCACTTTGAATGTTTGCGGCAGACAGAAGGTGTTTTTGTTTTGAATAAGTTGTGAAATAAATGATGAAAACGTGGCGAAGTTGGCGATTTCTCTGGAGATGTTACCACAATAAGAATTGTCAGCTTAACTTATAAAGACTGGCGAACGATGGTCGGAGGAGGACCGTGGAGATGTATTGTTGAGCCATTTCACGGATGCCCACCCTACGCTCATATTTTTCTGTCATTTGCGTCTTCATTTAGAAGGTAAGCGTCAACTTTTTCCTTGTTTCACCACCTGTACCAACCTTTTCTGAAACCAGTGTTGATTTGTCACACAAGAAAATCCGCCGTGCATTCGTCTGCGGTGCTGCCATTGTCGTCGTATTTCGAGCATGTCGTCGGATGTAGAAACAAATGGCGAGTCAAATTTTACGTCGGATGTCGAAAAGTTCGTGTGTCGAAGCAATCGTATGTAGAGGTACCACTGTATATTAATAGATCATGTACACCCATTTAAACGCAATAAATGTTTACTCTTAAATTCAAAAATACTTTTTAGGAAATCACAACTAAAAAAAAAAAAAATAGACCATGCCTCTTTGAAGTAAAAGACAACAATATTAATACTGCACAGAAACACAGAAGAAATCAAATGTGTTTTTTAAGAAAAATAAAATTCCACTTAATGATTTAAGCATCTAGGCAAATGAAAACGTTTCCCCTCATAGCTTCTGCTATGGCGTTACATGTGTAATACAGTGGTACCTCTACATACGAAGTTAATTCGTTCCAGGAGCTTGTTTGTAAGTTGAAATGGTCGTATGTCGAGCAGGATTTTCCCATAAGAATACATTATAATTCCAATAATTCGTTCCACAGCCCAAAAACCCACACTACATCCTTAATAAATACCGCTGTTACTATTGCAAATAGCAAAACAAATAAAATATGAATAAAAATCAGAATAACAATAATATAATAATAGCAATAATAACAATAATACAGTACAGTACCTGTAATAATGTAACAAATCGGCTTCTAATGTGGCGGACTTTTTTGCTGTACCTGAACGCACCGCGGGGCTGACGGTGAGCAGGAGAGCGCTATTTTACTTTCTGTTTCGATCCTGGCGTCAACAGCAGTGGAGACTCGGCGAGTTGATGGAATAAATGATTTGAAACCTGACGAAGCTGGCGATTTCTTAGGCGATGTTACCACAATAAGAACTGTCACCTTAACTTATAAAGACTGGCGAACGGAGGGGGACCGTCGGCTGAGATCGGCATTCTACGACCCAGTTCATGGATGCACACACCATGCTTATATTTTGCTATCATTCACATCTTCATTTCAATGGTAAGCGTCACCTTTTCTTTTTTTTCTCTACCTGCACTAAACTTAAACTGCACTAAACTAAAAACAGAACTAAAATGCATTTTGAGTAGTTGGTAACAAGGAAGCCGAACTTTTAACAGCACGTCAGCCGCACGCGCGCATGCGAGGCGATGAATCGCAGCGGGAAAATTATCGCCTTCATTTTTATCTACCGTGCGATAAATGGAATTATTGCATATTGCGACAGGCTTACTATCAAGTGACCTCCAATCCATTTCTATACTGTATGTATGTATGTTTTTGTGTATAATTTATATGTAGGGTAGGCATACCTGCCAACCCTTACAAATATTGACGTATGCCCTTAGAAATTGGTGACTAATCTTACAACGTTTTATATAGCATGCAATATGAAACAAGAAAAACTTACATTTTAAAATAATATGAATTTATTGGTAATATTTTCACTTCCAGTTTAACCTGATGCAATCAAAGAACAATATCTTCAGCTACATCATGATTACTAAAATTTAACAGTGACTTTTGCTATAATTGTATGTACAGTGCCCCCCATAATTATTGGCACCCCTGAAAAAGATGTGTTTTTTAGCTTCTAATAATTTTTTTTATTCAAATAATATGGGACCTTAATGGAAAAAAAAGAGAAAAATCCAATCTTCAATACAAGTGCATTTGTTCAGTGGGGAAAAAAATCCCACATAAAGGAAAAAAATATGACATCAAATAATGTGTGTCACAATTATTAGCACCCCTGGTGTTAATACTTTGTACAACCCCATTTTGCCAACAAAACAAGGTCTGGGGACTGAGATGGCAATGGGAGGAGCTTGATTTTGTGTCTGGTGAACCATTTCTGTGTAAATTTGGCCATATGTTTAGGGTCATTGTCTTGCTGAAAAGACCTAGTGACGACCCATCTTCAGCTTTCGGGTAGAGGGCAACAGATTTTGATTTAAAATGTCCTGGTATTTCAAAAAATTCATGATGCCATGCATCCTAACAAGGTTCCCAGGGCCTTTGGAAGCGAAACAGCCCCACAGCATCACTGACCCACCCCCATACTTCACAGTGGGTATGAGGTGCTTTTCAGCATGCGCATCTTTCGTGGCACGCCAGACCCACTTAGTGTTTGTTGCTAAAAAGCTAAATCTTGGTCTCATCTGACCAAAGCACACGGTCCCAGTTGAAGCCTGGGACCGTGTGTTTTTTTGTGTCTGGTCCCCAGACCTTGTTTTGTTGGCAAAAGGGGGTTGTACAAAGTATTTACACCAGGGGTGCTAATAATTGTGACACACATTATTTGATGTCAAATATTTTTTTCTTTCTGTGGGATTTTTTCCCCACTGAATGAATGCACTTCTATTGAAGGTTGGATTTTTCTCTTTTTTTCCATTAAGGTCCCATATTATTTCATTTAAAAAAATTATTAGAAGCTAAAAAAACACATCTTTTTCAGGGGTGCCAATAATTATGGAGGGCATTGTATATGCATGTGATATCTAGGCGTAGATTTAGGCTGTCGGCTACAGTCGGGAAATATTGGCGCCACCTAGCCTAGCATCGCGTTTGCTACAGCGTCACAACAAACACTCTCCGTGTCTGACTTTTCTCGCGTCATTCAACCAATGTAACGCATAGTAACGCACATTGTCTCGTTGGCAAAACAGTGACAAAATCCGAACGGAGAAAAAAAAAACGTAATGTACGAAAAACGCACAGATTTTGAACGTACGGCGTACACATTTAAAAATCAGTGTTCACTTGTACAAATTACGCCAAAACCGTACAACCTGACAGGTATGCGAAAAACAATGGTGCGTTTCTGTGTGCATTTATTCAACTAAAATGCTTCAGCGTAAACATAACATATGCACTGATAAACATGAGCACGCAATGGCCGGCTACTCGGGCCGCCCCCCTTATCTGTGATTGGCTAGAAATTGCCTTCATTCGCTCCTCAGATTGGTTGAATTGAATGACAACAGATCAAGATAGGGTGAATAGAGGGTCCGTCCTCTCCGTATGTGTGTTTTTGTGGAAGTTTAAAAAAAAAAAAAAAAAAAAAATTAAACAGTACAGTCTAATCGAGCTAAGGCGGGCACAGAAGTCTCTCTGGGCGGCCCTGGCCCCCTAATGCCCGCCCATGCCGCCGGGTCTGCAACAGAGCCTTTCTGAGAAGTCTACTGCTTTAAAATGGCGGCTGTTTACCAGCGCCTCCGAGTCTGTCATTTCGCATGTAGTTCTATATGCATGTGATATCTAGGCGTAGATTGTAGGCTGTCGGCTACTGTCAGGAAATACTGGAGCTACCTAGCTTAGCATCGCGTTTGCTACAGCGTCACAACACTCTTCTCTCTCCGTGTCTCTGACTTTTCTCGCGTCATTCAACCAACGGAACGCATAGTAACGCACATTGTCTCGTTGCCGAAACGGTGACAAAATCCGAATGGAGAAAAAAAAAAAAACTAGAGATGTCCCGATCACGTCCGATCACGTCATTTTCAAAGTATCGGAATTGGCAAAAAAATATCGGCCATGCCTTTTTTTAATACAGTATATATATATTTTCTAATTAAATCATTTTCTAATTGTATTTAACATTACAAACATAATATGTTACACTCATCCAGAGTATTTAGTTTAGGCCTAAAGTAGGGTTATCTAATTTATCCCGATAACGGCGGTAATTAATTTTTAAAAAATGTATCACGTTAAAATATTTAACGCAGTTAACGCATGCGCTGCACGACCCACTCACGCATTGTCGCGCTCAATCTGTAATGGCGTCGTTTTACCTATATAGAGAGATAAAAGGCAGCGTATAATGAGTAGAGTGAAATTTGGCAGCCTTTGGAGCCTTTTTTTAATTGGCTAAAGCCTTACAATCCCTCTCCCTACGCTTAGAAATATCATGGAAAGCAAGGTAGCAATTGAGCTTTTTCTTAACACCTTATGTTATTTCCCAACGCAGAGAAGATATATCAATTGGTAGCACTACGCACAGTCATGGTTGCTAAAGGCGTGTTACATCCACCCATCATGCATTTGGGCATGGCTAGAGTATCATTTACTGAAAGCTGAAATACACTAGATGGCAATATTTAGTCACAATATACAAAGTCAAAAGTCTTTCTATCCGTGGATCCCTCTCACAGAAAGAATTTTAATAATGTAAATGCCATCTTGAGGATTTATTGTCATAATAAACAAATACAGTACTTATGTACTGTATGTTGAATGTATATATTCGTCCGAGTTTTATTCATTTTTTTTCTTAATGCATTGCCAAAATGTATATGATCGGGAATGATTGGAATTGAATCGGGAGCACAAAAAAAAGCAATATCGGGAGCAAAAATACATGATCGGAACAACCCTTAAAAAAAAAAAAAAAAAAAAAACGCACAGATTTTGAATGTACGGCGTACACATTTAAAAATCAGTGCTTACTTGTACAAATTACCCCGAAACTGTACAACTTGACAGGTATGCACATGTCTACTCCAGACTTATTATTTTTGGAGTCAGAAGTACATTTACTCAGAAACTACATTTTCATTTTGTATACAGATTATTTAAAATTTGATGATTTGGATTTAAAATGTTGAATGACCCTTTATATCCTCCAACAGATACACGGCCTCCAGCTTCCGAGCCTCCGACGAGCGCGGACCCTACGGCAGCACGCCCCATCTAGACGACCTGTTCCGGACGAGAAACTCGAGCCTGTCGCGCCACGGCTCCGCGCACCCGCTGGACGGCCAGTCGCGCCACGACAGCCTCAGGGACCTAAGCTGCGTTCCGCCGGGGATCCCGGCAAACGGCATCCGCATGATGCCGGAAGAAGACGTGGCGTGAAGAAATGTCGCGGACGTGAGACGGATTGACGCCAGTCGCCTATTTCCAAAACTGATTTTTGCCAAACTACTACATGGCGCCGAGACTCACCGGCTACTTTTGGATGGTTTTATTGCACCTTTGGAGCTCACTTAACTAGTTGGCCTTTCTTGTGTTGAACAGCAGGGTGGACCGAATCCTATTTCCTCGCTGACTTCACATTTTGCCACACAGGCTTGCTAAAATTTGAACGTTTTCATGCTCGTCAAAGACTTTTTAAACCATATGTGTGTTCCAAAAAGCAATGGAGTTGGGACTATCAGGGCTGAGAATCCAAACTTCTGCCTTACCGCCTGAAAAGCAACACGACAGGCGTGATTTTTTAAATTGTTTTTCAAGGTTTAAAAGTGATTGCGATAAATGAATGGACCGTACGATGTGGAATCTTGGTAAATCAGGCTCGAAATGGTCATTTGTCATATTTGAATAGTGAATTGTTGCCTGTACTTGTTAGACCAGGGGTGGGCAAAATATTATCTGCTGGCCACATGCAGCCTGTTTGGGTATTGATTTAACCAACTGTGCATTTAAAAGTCTCAATCGAGAAAAAAAAAGCATTTCCCCCCTACTTTGTAATAGTTTATATCATTTAGTTTGGTTCTCTTAAAAAAAATATTACCAAAATACGATAGTTAATGAAAGGGTCCACTATAAATTACTACCATAATTTTCGGACTATAAGCCGCGCTGCATTGCAAAAACACACCTCCTTAAAACTAGTCAAATTCCCTTGTTTTCTGTGTAAATCTACTAGAAATGAGAAATTATCTTCCAATGCTTCAAGTAAATTTAACTCAGATTTCTTGACGTAAGAAAAATAGCAAGCTGAAAATAAGCGTAACAGACTTATTTGATGCAATACATTTGTATATTTAATCTTACAAAAGCTTTGAAATATCAGAAATGTTCTTAAATCAAGAATATTATTTAAACATTAACATTTACTTAAGTGGGTTCTTGAAAACTGCGCCCAAAGTGAAGATATGTGAATTCTGTGTTTGTGGCGCCATCATGTGAACACTGATAAATGAAGATGTAACTGTGAAAACATCATTGACTGCAACAAACTTTGTCCCTACGTCACACACGAGACCAATGTTTACATTAGTAAATTAGGTGCTTTTCTGCTTCCATTTCTTTACAAACTCTTGCAGCGGTTCATATTGAAGAACACATGCAAAGGATGATTATTTTTCACGCATTGTTATGAATGTACTTAAAAAATTAATGAAGGCAGTTGGGTGTGGAAGTTTTAATTTTTCTACAAACGTGCTGGTGTGGACGTAATTTTTTCCCCCCGACGTATCAGGGCAGGAACCTCGGAATTTCTCTGCATTCTAAAAAAAAATCTGCTAGGCATAGACATGGCGTTAGGTAGCTTATAGAGCCACGAAATATGGAAGACTTGCTAGAATTGGTCCAAGCTGAATCTATACTCATTGACACCAGCTGTTACAAGATGACAACCAATGACAATAAAATTCTGTTCGATGAGTGAGCATCGGCTACTACAGACGTTCCGCGCCGCCAACTTCTTTCTTCAGAAATTGCAGAGCAAGTTACAAGTAGAGCAGTTACAGAACACACATATATCATACAACATAGCAGGGATATGACACAATGCAGAGGTCACGTGCAGGGATTTTTTTGTACGAAAAAAAGAACTACCAGTCATGGCTGGAGAAAAGGGGTGGGAGTCAGTGATAGACTGGAGGAGGGGAGGCTGTGTGTGAGTATGTATGCACAAGTGTATCAGTATTTGTGCGTGTCTGTAGACAAAATAAGGGAAGAGAATCAAGGGCAAGAGATAGGGCCATCTGCGCGGTTCTCCCCAGGAGAAGGGAGTGGTGGGATAAGGGTGTTGGGGAAAGGCAAAGGAAAATTATAATCGAATTAAGCCGAATAAGTAATGTAATATGTCCAAATACAGTTCAGTTGGTCTTCAGTCAAATTCGTGCTCCTTACGTAGGTGAGACCTCAGGTCCGTTAAGTCATTGCCAATAGTCGCCGTCTGCCTCGACAGTTCCGCCACCTGGCGCCAGGTAGCATCCCCTTTTCTCCATCCTTCCTCGGACCGAACCGTGAGTCCACCGAGCCAGGTCTCGATCAGAGCCTCGACGCGGTCCTCCAATGCTTTGATTCGTGGTCAATTTGTTGATTTCCTTGAAAGCTGCCGTCTTGGAAACTTTCCGGTAAAGCAGGGCACCTCATAAGCCAAGCAGAAGGAACCCCGCGACCGTCACCCCAAATATCCTCGATATCTTTCACAGGTAGGACAGTAAGACACGCTGGCTTCCAGTGATCCAATGAATCTCGCAAGTATCCAACGGCGAAGGTACCATCTGGGCAAGACGACTCTACTGGTGCACCATGTATTGTTGAAGAAATCTTGTCAATTGCGCTGGGAGACCAACTAATCATTTTCGTATGAGACCAGCAACAGTTCATCCAGAGAATACAAAAAAAGCAGACGGACTAGACTGACGAAGATGGCAGCAGCAGGAGGAGCAGGGAGGAAACACGTCCGCCCCCGTCGAAGGCAGGAAGAAGAAACCCTAGAACGGATAATGGCCTTAAAAGTGTAACAAGTTAGACTATACGGCACGCCAGCTACTCTAATCTGCCTCTTATCCTTGCAAGAACTTACACGGATAAGTTAGCCGGCTAATATTACCCGTCGCTTAACTAGTAGACTTAGACTAGTGTGTCCGTACAACAATCAGATACTAAGGAAAGGACTTCATGCCATTTTTAGTGCGGCTTGACGGCATCATACGCAATGGAGGCAGACGATCACGACGTGGCATTCCTGCTCTTTTCTTTTCCACACATTTTTTTTACCTTCAAACTACGTCGCAATAATATGCTTCAGTTCCGTGCCCATTTGTGGTCCTCCCATTGTGGATGGTGCGGAGATGAGCGTTTTCTTACAGAGCTCGTCTCCGATCAGCCAGCTACTCCAAACTCTATGCCAATCGAACGTGAGTATATAAAAATGCGTTTAGGAAAATTAAACCCCGAAAAGTGACCTGCGTGGCACCCCCAGTCAAAAGGGCGCGCGATCAGTTTTTTTCCATGGCATTTCCACCCTGTCAAAACAGTTGCTACTTCCAGGATCACCACTGTTATGCACAAGCACTCCAGGTTGCGGCTTCCAGGAAATATACGCAGCGCCACACCATATATTATTATTTTCCAAATGCTGAGAGCGCAACTGAGCATCGATTGTAACATCCCAAATAACGATGTCAAGCTTTCATCGTTTTTTTAAGATTTATTTCAATCACAACTCAGCGTCTGTGCATAAATCCGAGCGTGCTTTCCCTTCCACATGATGCGTTCAGTTGTGTTCATGAAAAAAAGTGATCACAAAACGGAGTTCCTGACCCCTGGTCTAGAGGGTGTACAGTGGTATGAAAAAGTGTCAAAGTTTTGGAATTTCTTACATTTCTGCATAAAATCACCATCAAATGTGATCAGATCTTTGTCAAAACACAGATGTAAAAACAGTGTCTGCTTTAACTAAAACCACCCAAACATTTATAGGTTTTCATATTTTAATGAGGATAGCATGCAAACAATGACAGAAGGGAGAAAAATAAGTGAATCCTCTGCCTAAGGAAAGCGCAACTGAAACCAATTTTTACCCAAAAACTTAAGTCAGGTGTGTGCCCAATCATTGATGATTGGTTTAACCCTGCCCACTATAAAACACACACCTGGTAAGAATTGTCTTGATGATAAGCATTTTCAAATGTGCATCATGGCTCGGTCAAAAGAGCTGTCTGAAGACATGGGATAAAGGATTGTTGATTTGTTTAAAGCTGGGGAAACCATCTCTAAAAGTCTGAATGTTCATGATTTGACAGTCAAAGAAGTTGTCTACAAATGGAGAGAGTTTGGCACTGTTGCTCCTCTCCCAAGGAGTGGCCATCCACCAAAGATGAAGCCAAGAGTTCAACGCAGAATATTCAGAGGTTAAAAAAGAACCCTAGAATGTCTGCTAAAGACTTAGAGAAATGACTGGCACAGTCAAGTATATCTGTGCACACATCAACTATATGTAAAACAAAACAAAAACATTGTTGCTTGTTTAATGTTTGCAAAAAAAAAAAGGGGGGGGGGCACAAAATATTGAATGTGATGGTTCACCTATTTTTCTCCGTTCTGTCATTGTTTGCATACTATCCTCATTAAAATATGAAAACCTATAATTGTTTGGGTGGTTTTAGTCTGTGTGATTTTGACAAAGATCTGATCACATTTGATGGCAATTTTATGCAGAAATGTGAGGAATTCCAAAAGGTTCAGATACCTTTTTTATACCACTGTAGCGATGACGTAACATTTGAGGCTGCTCCTTTCTACGCATGTTAGTTTTTTTTGTAAATGCAGGCGTACCATTCAGGAGCGTGAGGGGTGGGCCTTAAACACACCTTAAATGTAAGCGCAGACAAGTATAAAAATAGTCGGCAAAATACCATGGAGAAACTTTTCGATCCTAGTGTAGATGTAGCCTTAGAAAGTTCATTTTGGTTTTGAATAAGGTCGTCGTTGCATAGCTCAGTAGCGCCTGTTTTTGTGGGACCCTCTTCAATAGGGGTTTTTTCACCTAGGTGTGCGAATGTATTTCTAATCTCATGATATACAAAAACCTGTCAGCTATGCCCACAACACAAAAGAGGTGAGTTTCAAGCACGTTAGTTTCTCATGGGGTGATGAGAGGGGGACAATCTGCCATCACCCCGAGCTGTGTGACGTCCGAGTCGCGCCAAATTGCGAGGGCCCATTCGGTTCATCTCAATTTACACTGCTGCCCAAAGGTATTGGCACCCCTGCAATTCTGTCAGATAATGCTCAATTTCTCCCAGAAAATGATTGCGATTATAAATGCTTTGGTAGTAATATCTTCATTTATTTTGCTTGCAACGAACAAACACAAAAGAGAATGGTGTAAAATATATATATTTTTTCAAACTCCAAAAATGGGCTGGACAAAAGTATTGGCACCCTCAGCCTAATACTTGTTAGCACAACCTTTAGACATATTAACTGCGAACAACCACTTCTGGTAACCATCAATGAGTTTCTGCTGGAATTCTAGACCATTCTTCTTTGGAGACTTGAAGGGTGCATTCTCCAAACTGCCACTTTCAGATCTCTCCACAGGTGTTCTATGGGATTCAGGTCTGGACTCATTGCTGGCCACTTTAGAAGTCTCCAGCGTTTTCTTTTAAACCATTTTGTAGTGCTTATTGAAGTGTGTTTTGGGTCATGTCCTGCTGAAAGACCCATGACCTCTGAGGGACCCCCAACTTTCTCACACTGGGCCCTACAATAAGCTGCAAAATTTGTTGGTAGTTTTCAGACTTCATAATGCCATGCACAGGTCAAGCAGTCCAGTGCCAGAGGTAGCAAAGCAACCCCAAAACATCAGGGAACCTCTGCCATGTTTGACTGTGGGGACCGTGTTCTTTTCTTTGAAGGCCTCGTTTTTTTTTCCCCCTGTAAACTCTTTGTTGATGCCTTTTCCCAAAAAGCTCTACTTTTGTCTCATCTGACAAGAGAACCTTCTTCCAAGATGTTTTTGGCTTTCTCAGGTAAGTTTTGGCAAACTCCAGCCTGGCTTTTTTATGTCCGTGGGTCAGAAGTGGGGTATTCCTGGGTATCCTACTATAGAGTCCCTTTTCATTCAGATGCCAACGGATAGTACGGGTTGATACTGTTGTATATCCACCATCTGCACAATCTTTTGTTGAAATCTCTCGTCAGTTTTTCTTTTCCGTCCACATCTCGGCAGGTTAGCCACAGTACCATGGGCTTTACACTTATTGATGACACTGCGCACGGTAGACACAGGAACATTCAGGTCTTTGGAGAATGACTTGTAGCCTTGAGATTGCTCATGCTTCCTCACAATGTTCCTTCTCAAGTCCTCAGACAGTTCTTTGGTGTTATTTCTTCATGTTCAATTTGGTAGACAGGACAGAGGTTGAGTCAACTTTAATCCATTTTAACTGGCTGCAAGTGTGATTTAGTTATTGCCACCACCTGTTATGTGCCACAGGTAAGTAAAAGGTTAATTACACAAATTAGAGAAGCATCACATGATTTTTCAAAGGGTGCCAATACTTTTGTCCGGCCCATTTTTTTGGAGTTTTGTGTAAAATGACAATGATTTAAAAATTTTTTTTTCAATTCTTTTTTTTTCATTGCAACTAAAACACATGAAGATATTACTACCAAAAAATGTGCAATTGCAATCATTTTCTGGGAGAAATTGAGCATTATCTGACAGAATTGCTTTTGGCCAGCACTGTTATTTCTTGCAGATTTACACTGAAAACAAGCAAATTTAACTAGTTTTAAGGAGGTGCCATTTTGCTGAGTGCAATGAAGGGCTTGTTTCCAAACGACATAAATGAAAATAAAATGGTAGACCCTACTACTACACGAAATCAGTATAAATTCACAAAAAAGAAACCATAAAAACTGTCATGTGGCCTTTTAAGCAAAAAATTGTGCCCACTCCTTCTGTTAGACCATTATTTTGGCTGAAAACTGCATAGATTCAACATTCTGTAAATATGTGATTTATAAAAAGTTTCTAAATAAATGCCCAAAAATACACACAAAGAATTTGTAACAGCACTCCGCTTTATTGAAATACATCGGAGTCAGGTTAATATGAGTCGTCCACGGAAGCGTGGCAGCCAGTTCCATACATTTTGTTTTGACCTTACACCTTAAATATTTTTTGTGCAAAAAGAATCTACATCACCTGTAGTGGGTTATCCTCAGAAAAAAACGCCCAAACCGTTAACAAAAAAAAAAAAAAAAAGCAAATCCAAAAAAAAAAAAACAAAAATGATTACATCTATAACATGCAAAACTGTACAAAAATCTTACAAAGCAAACCTAAAAAAAAACAACCGTAGCGTATTATGATATGAAATAGCAAAAAATATATATATAGGTGTCGTAAGATAAGACCTCACTGAAATGCAAAGGCAATTTTTCCGATTTTTCCACCGTCGTTATATTGCTTCCGACCTTTTTCCTGAGTTAAATCTCTCTTTTCATCGTTTTGATTTGATCTGTACAACACGGGCTCCCGGATAATACATTCCACATGCCGAGAGCTCGGGAGGGGCGTGAATCGGAATTAGTTTATAGCTAGTAGACGTCCAATCCGTTTGAAGTGGGAGGGTGGCAGCGAATGAACGTTCGTTCATTCGCTGCCACCCTCCCACTACAAACGGATTGGACGTCTATGGCTGTCAGTAGCAGCCAATTGCCAGGCAATGAGTTAAATTTGGGGCATTTCACATCATTCCAGTTGATTTTCAGTCACTTCCTTTTCCTTTTGGGGGATTTACGGGTCGATACGGTATATCGATTCTTGCTGGTAGCATATCGCTAACCTTTGGGGCTAGTTTTTTGTTATACAACCCCTAGCAAAAAGTATGGAATCACCAGTCTCGGACGAGCACTCACTCAGACATTATGTAGAACAAAGTCAGATAAAAAGCTTGAAAAAGCAATGGATTAGTTCAAAAGTGCAACTCTTTGGCATTCAGAAAGACTAAAAGAAATTTTTTTAAAAAAATTGTGGTGGTCTGAAAATGTTACTTTTATAGAGCAAGTGCAGGGAAATAGATGTAGAATCACTCCATTCTGAAGAAAAAAGTCAGCAGTTGACTCATTTGCTCCCTAAAATGTATGAATATGTTCTATTTTTAATTGTTTCAGTGTCCCAAAAACGTAATTATGCGCCTTTTACGTTTAAAAAAAAAAAATTTTTTTTTTTTTTTTACAAGAGGCATCTCTAGGTTCTAATGCAACTTAGCTACAATGCACAATGCTCAAAACCCACTTTAAAGCAATAAAACTGGCCACTGGAGGGCACTAGCGCCTCATTAGTAAGGTTCATTAGGTAAGAACTCATCTAGGATCAAGAAAGGAAGTGAAGAAAAACAGTCAGGAAACGGAAGTTGGAGGAACCTTCTGAAGAAGGAAGCGTGAGAAAAATGTGGAGAACGATGGAAAACAAAAGGCAAATGACATTGGAGGAGTGTTTTTGGAAAGAAAACGACACAAACGTCAAAGAAAGATTCAAAAAAATCTATCTTGATGATACAAACGGTGATGAGGGAAAAGTTTACTACGTCTGCCGAGACAGCCACGGCTACAACAGCGTCATTTCTCACTTCAATAGTTTAGTTATGTGTAAATAAATGGTTACTTTGCCATCAAAAGCTCTATTTGTCTTGTTGTTTATGTCGTTTTGTAGAAGGAAAACATTATTCAGATGTTTGGGATGACACAAAAGCAAAAAATAGCTGTTAAAGTCAAAGTTATGTTTGAAATGTATGCTTTTACAAAAAGCTCAATTTCTGTTTTTTCATCAGAAATTGGAAAATTGCTCAAACTAAGCTATTTTCTAATGCTGATTTCTGAAGAATGGAAAAAGACTTACTTTTTTTTCCTGCTGAAAGAAGAGAGTCTAATATTTCTTTATATAGCAATAGAACAGAATTTTCTGTGGGCCTTGCAAAATCAGGCAAAATCCAGTAAAACGGCCGGGAGCGAAGGGGGTTGCTCCTGTGAAAATGGCTGGGAGTGAATGAGTTAAAGTGGCGTCGTAATGGTTTATTTTGAAAGTGTTTGCATTTACTTTTATTGATGAGGGTGGATACACTGCCCTGTGGTCTGCCTGTTTTCACATGGCTGAATCCAACTGCTCCCTGTTAAGTCCAACGTAAGCTAGGTTTTTGTTTGAGCTAATGTTTTTAATGCATTCTTAACTCATTTGCTCCCCAAAACATATAAATATGTTCTATTTTTTAATTGTTTCAGTGTCCTGAAGACTTATTTATACATGTTTTGTTTTTTAAAAAAATTTTTTTAAACAAGAGACATCAGTGGGTTCTGATTCAATTTAGCTCCAAAGCACAAAGCTGAAAATCCACTTTAAAGCAATAAAACTGGCCACTGGAGGGCAGTAGCGCATTTGGTAAGACCCGATTCAACGGCAACGAACGGCCGGGGGCGCTGGCGGAAGACGACTGAATGGCGTCCAGGATGCCAGGCGGCGGACGACCAAGCAGAACGACCGAGACCACCAGTGCAGCGGACGATGCCGTTGAGTCCGTGCTGCTGGCTGAGCAGGCCCCGCAGAGACTCAAAAAAATCCATCTTTATGAGACAGCTGGCGATGAGGGAAAATTTCAAAAACAGCGTCATCTCTCAGTCAGTTATGTGTAAATCAATTATTACGTTGCTATCAAAAGCTCTATTTGTATTGTTATGTTATTTTGTAAAAGGAAAACATTCAGATGTTTGGGATGTAATTAAAGCAAAAAAACAGCTGTGTTAAAGTCAAAGTTATGTTTGAAACGAATGCTTTCACAAAAAGCTAAATGTCTCTGTTTTTTCATCAGAAAAAAAGGTTGACTCGCACTTGGTATGAGGGAATACAACAGACCAATAGGCTGCGTGGTCTCCAATTTTGACCTGTTTAGAAAACATGCTGTCAAAATTAGAAGAATTTTGAATGGGAATTTGCTAAATTTTTAGCTTGCTAGCTTAGATATGTTGGTTTTCAATTTGAAAAAAAAAGCTTGATTATCTAATTCCAAAGGGTTAGGTGAATCCACATTTGAAACTTGTGGGGTTCGGTACCTGGAGTAAGATTAAGAACCACTGAGTTAGGCGTACTGGTAGACCGAGGAAGACATCCAAATTTCATGACAAACAACTAGGGGCATATGTCTTGAAAACAAATGATGTACAACAAGACAAATGAAGAAATGAGAGGAAGCTGGAGTCAAGGTATGTGATAGAACTGTGCAAAATCGCCAAAATGAAATGGGATTTTCATACAGGAAAGCTGAAAGGAAACCATCATTGACACTTAAACAGAAAAGAACAAGACTGCAATGCGCTAAGGAGAGGCAATTGTGGACTGTGAATGACTGGATGAAGGCTATTTTCAGTGATGAGTCAAGAATCTGCATTGGACAAGGTGATGATGCTGGAACTTTTGTTTGGTGCCATTCCAGTGAGATTTACAAAGATGACTGCCTAAAGAAAACATCAAAATTGATCAGTCCTTGATGATATGGGGCTGCATGTCAAGCAAAGGCACTGGAGAGATGGCTGTGGATAAATCTTCAATAAATGCACAAGTTTACATTGAAATTTTAGACAGCTTTCTTATCCCTTCAATTGAAAATATATTTGTCATTTTCCAAGATGACAATGCATCATGCCACAGAGCTAAAACTGTTAAAGCATTCCTTGGAGAAAGACTCATCCAGTCAATGCCATGGCCTGCAAATAGTCCAGATCTCAACCCTATTGAAAACATGCGGTGGAAATTGAAAAAAAATGGTCCACAGCAAGGCTCCGACCTACAAGGATGATCTGGCAACTGCAACCAAAGAGAGTTGGCACCAAATTGATGAAGAATACTCATCAAGTCCATGCCTCAGAGACTGCAAGCTGTCATAAAAGCCAGAGGTGGTGCAACTAAACACTAGAGATGTGTTTTTATTGTTATTTCTTTGTTTGTTTCTCATGATTCCATATATTTTTCCTCAGAATGGATTGATTCTATATTTATTTCCCTGCACTTTTGCTATAAAAGTAAGATTTATTGACCTCCACAATGTTTTTTATTCATTTCTTTTAGTGTTTCGGAATGGTAAAGAGTTGCACTTTTGAACTAATTTATTATTTTTTCAAGCCTTTTATCAGAGTTTGTTGTACATAATAAAATATCTGAGTGGGCGCTCAGCCGAGACTGGTGATTCCAAACTTTTTGCAAGGGGTTGTATTGTCACACCCCTATTTGCGAGTAGGTATTTTTATACAAAAAAAGCATTGTTTTCTTTATGTTGGGGAGGTGAAATGATCCAAACATTCAATACAAGCATCGACTGTAACAAAAGTCAATAAAAAGCCCAAATATTCTTTTTTTTTTTTTTTGTTCAGAATGTAGATTGAAATCAGTACTCGGAGCTCGCTCTAACTTGCACACGTTCGACGCAACTTAATGTCTATGCTTGTGTGTGTGTTCATCACTCAAATGAAAATCCAAATGGGGAGGAGGCGAACAACAGAACAACACAAGTCCATCAATAAAACAAAAATTTTAAAAAATGAATTCCGTCCGTGCGAATAAAACCCCCAAATCACTCGAGAATAAAAGGAAAATAAAAGTCGATTTTCCCCGTGTAGTTCTCTATAGTATTTCCTTATCATATATTACTCTCTACTTTGAACTTATGTACATTATTGTGGCGCTGGGAAGACGACGTCCTTTATTTTGGAGGGAAAACGGACAATAAAGTCGCCGCACTTTTAGTGGGAAGTTTAGTGTTAGCAAAGTTTGCAGCTCGGTTGTAGTGGTGGAAGACGAGGCGTGGGGTGCACGCAAACCTAATGGTTCTACTCTAAGATTGATAAATAAATTAAAATATTGCCCCCTAAAACGCAAAAGGCTTGTATGTACAAATACAATTTTTTTTTCTTTCCGTCTTTGCATCTGAATGAGGCGGGGGAGCGCGAGTTGGTGCGAAAAAGAAGGAAGCCTTTAAAAAAAACACCTGTGGGGGCTGTAAAGAGGTACAGTTGTGTGGGCACAGAAAAGGGTGGAGGGGGAAGACCAATCCTGTGCTCATGTGTCCCAGCCCGGGCGCTCAGTGCTCTCCAGGGACAAGGACTTGGTCTTGTGAGGGGACGCCGGGCTGGGGGGGCTGCTGAAGGTTGAGCTGTTAGAGGCCGTCGAGTGGCGGGGGGAGTCGGAGTCCTGCCAGCACAAAGAAAAACAAACGTAATGTAAGTTCACAAGTGGAAAAAAAGCCTGCCTAACTGAATGCACGTGGAAGGTGGTCCTCACGAATGAAGGCAGGAAATGGAGCAATAGTGTATTTGCGCCAACCTTGTTACTGAAACCTGATCATTGGAACTTACAGGTCGCATCAACATACACCATTTCATATGAAACCAAGGGCGTAGGTTTGCATTGGGACGGTACGGATAGAACACTACCAACTTTTCAGGATGCTCAAATTGTCCCCACCAACTTTTAAGCAATCTTATTTGCATTATATAATGACTTCGGTTATACAGTCCCTGACAAAATTCTGGTCGCTTATCCATTTTGTAGAAACAATTGCTAATAACCTGACTTTGAATTATTCAATTGGTTTCAGAAATGGCTCATATGAAAGTTAAGACCCTCCCAAATGATGTTGAATGTACAAAAATATTTGTTTCACTGAAAAAAGATTTATCATTTAATGAAGACAAAAAGGTCAAATTTTGGCAAGACAAAAGTTTTGTCGCCTATAGAAAGTAGTGTGAAGATTGAACAAAAAATGTACTTTAAATACATAAATGTTACGTAACATAAGCGAATTAAGTAGTGGTGCTGTGAGATCCAAATTTAATATTTTGTATGACTTCCATGGGCTTCGGGAAGGATTCATACAATTTATTGATAAAGTCATCAAGAACATCAAAGAAAGCAGTCTTGCATGCCTCCCAGAGTTCATCAACATTCTTGGGTTTCGTCATCCATGCTTCCTCTTTCATCCTGCCCCAGACATGCTCAATGATGTTCATGTCTGGTGACTGGGCTGGCCATTCCTGGAGGATCTTGATCTTCTTTGCCTTGAGGAACTTTGGGGTAGAGATTGAAGTATGTGATGGAGCATACTGCATCCTGCTGCAGAAAGTGTCCCTTTTTATGGTTAGGAATGTAAGAGGCAGACAAAATTTGTTGATATTTCAGACTATTTATGCTGCCTTCCACACTGCAGATCTCTCGCACACCCCCATACTGGATGTAACCCCAGACCATGATTTTGCCACCACCAAACTCTACTGTTTTCTGAGTGAATCTCGGATCCATGCGGGATCCAGTAGGTCTCCTGCAATATTTGTGGCGACTGTGGTGTAATTCAATGGAAGATTCATCTGAAAAATCCACCTTTTGCCACTTTTCCAGCATCCATCCTTTTGACAGGCTGTGGACCTTGGGAAATGCCACACGGTTTTTTAATTGTCTGCACCCTGAGAGATCTGCAGGGTAGAAGACAACATAAATAGTCTGAAATATCAACAAATCTTAGCTGCCTCTTACATTCCTAACCATAAAAAGGGACAAATTCTGCAGCAGGATGGTGCTCCATCGCATACTTCAATCAAGATCCTCCAGGACTGGCCAGCCCAGTCACCAGACATGAACATCATTGAGTATGTCTGGGGTAGGATGAAAGAGGAAGTATGGAAGACGAAACCCAAGAATGTTGATGAACTCTGGGAGGCATGCAAGACTGCTTTCTTTGATGTTCCTGATGACTTCATCAATAAATTGTATGAATCCTCGCCGAACCACATGGATGCGGTCCTTCAAGCCCACGGAAGTCATACAAAATATTAAATTTGGATCTCACAAGACCACTACTTAATTCACTTATGTTATGTAACATATTTTTGTATTTAAGTACATTTTTTGTTCAATTTTCACACTACTTTCTGTAGGCGAAAAAACTTTTGTCTTGCCAAAATTTGACCTTTATGTCTTCATTAAAATTTTTTCAGTGAAACAAATATATTTTTGTACATTCAACATCATTTGGGAGGGTCTTAGCTTTCATATGAGCCATTTCTGAAACCAATTGAATAATTAAAAGTCAGGTTATTAGCAATTGTTTCTACCAAATGGATAAGCGACAAGACTTTTGTCAGGGACTGTATGTGTTAACGTTAATTAATCTATGAGAAATGTTGTGAACTCTGCTAGAACCTATAGTACCAGGAAAAACGTGAGCAAGAAGCTGCTTAGAGAGTGTGTTTCACAGGAAAGTGTTGACAGTGCTTTTCTTCTTGTAAATGGTCTGGTTTAGAAGGAAAGAAGGCTAGAGCATGTGGGGACTTTACACTTTCAAAGCGAATACCAACTTGTGCGTTTCATTTATTAATGAAAATGTATATATTTTCTACATTATTTATTTAAAAATATTGTTATTTGCAGCCTTTGCAGACATTTATCAGATAATCATTAGTCATAATCGAGGTAAAAAGATTCATTAATCCCGATTTAGCTTTTTTCCCATTATTGCTCAACCCGCTGATGCACTTAAAGATGTGTTTGTGGACAAAAGCAGTAGTGTTTTACCTGAAGGAAGATTCCATTTTTATTCATTTTTGTCTTTTCCTGACTAAGAAGTTTTTTCCGTTATATTTTAATATATTTATTTAAAGACAATGTTGAGTGGTCTTAAGACAACTGTTTTTTGTTTTTTTTTAACATACAGTGCCTTGCAAAAGTATTCGGCCCCCTTGAATCTTGCAACCTTTTGCCACATTTCAGGCTTCAAACATAAAGATATGAAATTTAATTTTTTTGTCAAGAATCAACAACAAGTGGGACACAATCGTGAAGTGGAACAACATTTATTGGATAATTTAAACTTTTTTAACAAATAAAAAACTGAAAAGTGGGGCGTGCAATATTATTCGGCCCCTTTACTTTCAGTGCAGCAAACTCACTCCAGAAGTTCAGTGAGGATCTCTGAATGATCCAGTGTTGTCCTAAATGACCGATGATGATAAATAGAATCCACCTGTGCGTAATCAAGTCTCCGTATAAATGCACCTGCTCTGCGATAGTCTCAGGGTTATGTTTAAAGTGCAGAGAGCATTATGAAAACCAAGGAACACACCAGGCAGGTCCGAGATACTGTTGTGGAGAAGTTTAAAGCCGGATTTGGATACAAAAAGATTTCCCAAGCTTTAAACATCTCAAGGAGCACTGTGCAAGCCATCATATTGAAATGGAAGGAGCATCAGACCACTGCAAATCTACCAAGACCCGGCCGTCATCCCAAACTTTCTTCTCAAACAAGGAGAAAACTGATCAGAGATGCAGCCAAGAGGCCCATGATCACTCTGGATGAACTGCAGATCTACAGCTGAGGTGGGAGAGTCTGTCCATAGGACAACAATCAGTCGTACACTGCACAAATCTGGCCTTTATGGAAGAGTGGCAAGAAGAAAGCCATTTCTCAAAGATATCCATAAAAAGTCTCCTTTAAAGTTTGCCACAAGCCACCTTGGGAGACACACCAAACATGTGGAAGAAGGTGCTCTGGTCAGATGAAACCAAAATTGAACTTTTTGGCCACAATGCAAAACGATATGTTTGGCGTAAAAGCAACACAGCTCATCACCCTGAACACACCATCCCCACTGTCAAACATGGTGGTGGCAGCATCATGGTTTAGGCCTGCTTTTCTTCAGCAGGGACAGGGAAGATGGTTAAAATTGACGGGAAGATGGATGCAGCCAAATACAGGAACATTCTGGAAGAAAACCTGTTGGTATCTGCACAAGACCTGAGACTGGGACGGAGATTTATCTTCCAACAGGACAATGATCCAAAACATAAAGCCAAATCTACAATGGAATGGTTCAAAAATAAACGTATCCAGGTGTTAGAATGGCCAAGTCAAAGTCCAGACCTGAATCCAATCGAGAATCTGTGGAAAGAGCTGAAGACTGCTGTTCACAAACACTCTCCATCCAACCTCACTGAGCTGGAGCTGTTTTGCAAGGAAGAATGGGCAAGAATGTCAGTCTCTCGATGTGCAAAACTGATAGAAACATACCCCAAGCGACTTGCAGCTGTAATTGGAGCAAAAGGTGGCGCTACAAAGTATTAACGCAAGGGGGCCGAATAATATTGCACGCCCCACTTTTCAGTTTTTTATTTGTTAAAAAAGTTTAAATTATCCAATAAATGTTGTTCCACTTCACGATTGTGTCCCACTTGTTGTTGATTCTTGACAAAAAATTTAAATTTTATATATTTATGTTTAAAGCCTGAAATGTGGCGAAAGGTTGCAAGGTTCAAGGGGGCCGAATACTTTTGCAAGGCACTGTAACTGCAAAGTTAAGAGATTATTGACAAGTTTGTATTTATTGTGTATATTAACACAATTTAAGTTATGTTCAAATATTGCAATTTGAACTTGCTAATAAAATCCAGACATTTGTTCTGGAAGGTTTCAAACTGGTATCTTTAGTAGTTTTTGAAAACAAAGGTTTGAATCGAACAGTGTATTACCTTTTTTTTTTTTGAAGAGGCCGCGATCTACTCACACTAGCACTGCGATCGACTGGTGGATCGTGATTGACGTAATGAGCAAGCTGATTTCGCCTATCAATCAATTTGATTCATATCTGTAAGAAATTTAGCCCGTTAACCCATCTTTTTGGTCTTATTAATGTCCCATCCCTAGCAAAAAGTGTACATGCAGGTTGTAATGTTATATTGTCCCTACCAATGTTGAGATCAAACCTACGCCCTTGTATGAACCTATTTTCAGACTATAAGTCGCATTGGAATATAAGCTGCATTTTTGCAGCGAATTTTATTTGATCACAGACCAAGAACAAACGTACATGAAAATGAAATGAATAACAAGCTAAATAGACGTACGTTGTTGACGTAAACCAAATTTCCGTATAAATCAGAATCAATCCTTTAAGTACCCCTAAATTCCCCCTAAATTTCAGGTTAACTATCCCAAAACGTATATTTTACGTCATTGTACTGTCCTCGCCAAGACGTTGAGCTAAGTCCTAGCTAGATAACGAGCTAAGCAGCTTTCCACATAACAGATATTTCCACCAAAATTTGCTTTATGGGCCGAAGAGTTCAAGAATGTTTCAAATTAGCCATAGCCTATTGGGAGGGGACTTCTCGGCAAAAGTGAGCGGTGGGCGGCGGTTTTGGACAGACCGGCAAGTTTGGATGAATTTTCGCCTAGAGGCAGGGCCCAAGCGCCACCGCGCTGACATCAACAATGCATCCAATAGCAGAGGGCCAGGCGTACTTATATCTGTGCTGTCAGGCTGTTTTGGCAGATGGATGTACGCAAACCATGGCCGACGAAACTTTTACAAATGCCTTTTTAAATTTTTTTTTTTTTTTTTTTAAGTTTCTAGAGCACTGGGACACTTGAAAAATGAGTTATACTTACTTGACAATGGTGACTATATTTTGATTTCTAAAAAAGAGGACACTGCTCGGCCTTGAGGTACCTAAATTTTACTCAAAGTTAACTCAAAGATGCCTTATCACTTTAATATATTTAAATGTGTGTGTGTCCTTCATCTGGACAGAAAAATTTAATTTTTTAAATACTTTTTTTTTTTTTTTTTAATATTTTTTGGATTGAATAATAAAGAAATCTACCTCTATGGGCATTTGATTATATACCTATATATCTTAATAAAAGTCTTAACAACTGGGCAGGCTCTCTCGGAACACGTTAGAGGCAACACAGTACCGTAGCATTCTGTGCAAAACCTCAGACAATTTCAACACTTCCATGAATTAAAAAAAAAAAAAACCACGCCGGACGCCACGGACACGATGTAAAAAGTGGACATGTCCGAGCAAAAGAGGACATTTGGTGACCTTACTCATACCTCTCCTTGCTAAGCTAAATGGTACCTCGATGTGCTTTTGTGTGGAAATGTAATTCACGAACAACACAAAACTATTCACCTTCTCAACGAAACTAGTAAAACCCTTTACACGGCTATTATAATGCCCCCTACTGCTTAAAATAGGAAAGATCGCCGTTTTATTATCCAACAGTGAAAAATAAACACATTGGTGCTTTGGACAATTGTAAATATGCTGGCCGCTTTTCACTCGCTGACGTCTACATCAGGCTATGTGGCTCTTCCTGTTTTGCGCTCTTCACACTGGGCTAATGCTAGAGTGAAAAGGCCTACAAAGTCATTGTGCTTTTTTTGGCTAGTGCGACTTATAGTCCGAAAAATACGGTATCTCTGAAGCATTGTAGAACCGTCATTTTATGTCCACAAATGTGAGCTGATGTACAGTCATTTATCGTGAGAAAAGCTGTTATACTTTACCTATTGCCTTCAAAATAATCTCTTTGTTCTTTGCTTAATAGAGGTCGAGAAACCCTATCATCCAAGGGGTTCGAGTCTTCAGAGCACATTACCCATACATACTGCAATGGGTTGGGCAAAACGTGCATCAATTGGTTCGCAGTCAGATGAGCTGAAGCAGGCATGCTGTGGTATCAGCTGAGTGGGCAGGAGGGCATGACTACACGTGTCGCTCAAGCTGAAATGCTGGTGAAAGATGTGACAAGGCACCATTGCCCTGGAAATGTCCAAAATGTGGCGAGTGGATCTTTGTGGATTAAACACGCATCCGTCAGTGAGGATGTGTGTTGGTATGACACTCACTCAAACTCACGCACTCACAGACTCACGCACTCACGCTGTGGCTCTGGCGTGTGTGTTGTGTGCGGGTCGTTGTAGTTGTTGACGTTACCTTCATCTTACTAAGCAAGGTCCTTAAAGCCCTTTTCAGATCGGGGGTCTTCTCCGACGGCGAAACGGCCTGCCACTGCAGAGGAGAGTTGAGACTGAGCGCCACGCCCACGGGCAGCATGCTGGGTGGGGGACGGGATGAAGGTGCGAGGGAGGCGAGAAACGGGGGGGGGCACAATGAGAACTTCCGGCGCTCGGGGGCCGTCGGGGTGGTGTTGGACTTGGAGACGGGGAGGGGGAGGGCTTGTTTAGATTGGGGGCAGAAGTCACCCGTAACCAAACAACTCCGCCGCTTCAGGGCAAAACACGCTTTGCGCTCACAGGACAGCAAGTGACAATGTAAAGCTAAAAGTTAGCCAACGCGACAGTCGAGAGCGGGAAGAGTCGCCCGAGTGGGTGTAGCTGTAGAAATAAGACACCACAGGGGGCCGACCAATAAGCAGGTTGGAACAGGAGGATGAGGTAAAGCGCCTGACGGGATGTTTGCAGCGGATGGGAAAGAAGGGGAGGGGGGCCTAAAACAACTACCATCTCATGCAAAACAATCATGTTGTCGGTTTTGACTAAATTTGCAGCCATGATCAAACCCTTTCCTTCGTTTTACTGACCTCTCTGTCAAACTGAGAGAGGGGCGCCTCCACGCAGTCCATGCCCCCGCCTGAGGACAGGGAGCTCTCCGAGGGCGACGTCATGGCTTGCCGCTTGGACCCGTAGCTGCCGCCGGACAGTTCTCGACGCAGGGCACTGCCGTTCTGCGAAGGTGGGCCTGCGACGACAAGCGAGTTACACGCGAGCGATGAAAAAGCCAGAGAACGCCGCGACGTCGGCCACTCACGTATGCCCAGCCCACTGCTCGCGCTCATGGAACGGCCAGGCTCGGCCCTGTTTTTGGTGATGGAGGGGATGCTGACAGAACCGCTGAAGCCTGCGCGGCTCTCCGGGATGCGGACATTCTAAATCAAGCACAAGCATGCCGGTTAAGTCCAGGTAAAAACATGTTGAACAAGTCTGATGAAATGATGATGGTTTTATTTTTGTGAAATTAAATGCAGGGGTGTAAATCAATGAATTCATGGCAATACGATACGATTTGATTCTTTAATCAAATTCTTTATACAATGTTTATCAATTAGTGCTGTCAAATTTATCGCGTTAACGGACGGTAATTAATTTTTTTTTAATTAATCACATTAAAATGTTTGACGCATTTAACGCATGCGTGGAATGACCCGCTCATGCACTGCCTCATACAGATTACAATGATGCCGTTTTTTTTGCACATTGAGAGCTAAGAGGCTGAAAAAGGCGAGTGGACACAAGGCGTTCATTGGACCGCGCCATTTATTGGCATAAGCTTCGGCAACTCCTTCACAACATAAGTAGTGAAAGCTCAACAAAAATAATATTCCTATATCTAACAAAAAATAATGTTCACAAAAAGAAAAGCGCTTAATGCAAAGAGAACTGGCATTCCCAATCAAAATAGCTATGCAAAATACACATAAAACTTACTCAGACTTTGGTCAAACTCTATTCAAACATTTTGTTTAGCTCAACAAATACACTGGATAGCAATATTTTGTCACATTATAAAAACTATCAGAGGTCTCGTACGTTGTGAAGCCTGCACTCAAATGACGTAGATGGACCAGTAAACAGGGAACTACGGCGTCAGTTGAGGGACAAAACACACCCATTGGCTTGAGTTCTAAGTAATTTAAAACTTGCCATTGACACCTTGTGGTGTATTTCAATCACTACCATACGTAGTTGAAGACACTGTGGAAAAACGGCAGGGAGCCCGGGTGACATCACCGCTCGGCGACGTCAAAATGGCGAGCTACTAGTTTATTTTTTGATTGAAAATTTTACAAATTTTATTAAAACAAAAACATTAAGCGGGGTTTTAATACGAAATTACTATAACTTGTGCTAACATTTATCTTTTAGGAACTACAAGTCTTTCTATCCGTGGATCCCTTGAACAGAAAGAACGTTAATAATATTAATGCCATCTTGTGGATTTGTTATAATAAACAAATACCGTACTTATGTACAGTATGTTGAATGTATATATCAGTCTTGTGTGTTATCTTTCCATTCCAACAATTTACAGAAAAATATGGCATATTTTAGTGATGGTTTGAATTGCAATTAATTACGATTAATTAATTTTTAAGCTGTGATTAACGATTAAAAATTTTAATCTTTTGACATCCCTATTATCAATATTACAGTCAGCCAAGATCAGATTCACATTATTATATTATGTACACATTTAATCTAAAAAGTTACATTTTACATATAGCCATAAAAATAAATGTAAAATTCATTTATTTAATGGAAATGTCATAAAATGTCATGAAATTTTGAGTTTTGTTGCTGAAACACTTTTTATTTTTTTAACAAACTGTGGAGGGCTCTAAAAGTGTGCATCCGTTGCATACCCAAACGACTGGCTACGGCCCTGGGCCGAGCAAATGCCATGAACGAACGGTGTTTGGCTACTAGACATGTGCCGATTACAGGTTTCAAGGTTTATACCGTGGTATAAAAACGTCAAGGTCTCAATACCGCAAACATTTGCCGTCATACCGTCCCTAAGGTACTAGCTATTTTTTATGTCCCAAAAATGTATGGAGAAATCCCTTGCCTGCAGCTGCAAGGCTCAACCCTCCCCCACCGATTGTTGCTCAGTGTCAGTGAGTCAGCTGTGCCAACCAATGGCTCGAGGAGGTGAAACTCCTGTAATTTTTCCCCCGTCGAAGAATAAAATCGCTGGCATGGGAGTACTTTGGTTACAGAAAAGTTACAGACGGCCGCAGCTTAGAGGAGGACGGCCAACCGACATGTAAAACATGTTTTCGGAGGGTGGCTGCCAAGGAGGCAATACCTCCAATATGATTTCATGTTTGCACAAAATTAAAGGTTAGTAAACACTGTCATGAACGTTTCCTACCTGCTACGAGATAATGTAAAAACAAACATGATACGAGTCATACACACGTGCTTTTTTATGGAAAATAATTCAATTATTTTTGTTCTGATGGTAATACTGTTGATACTGGTAATACTGTATTTCAAAGTAACACATTTTAGAGCTGTAATTGCAATACCGTAACACCATGATATTTTGGCTCAAGGTCATCATACCTTCAGAATATCATACTGGCATATGCCTATTGGCTACCACTGTGAATTGCAGGACACAACACTTAATCTGTAAATTGCAGTGATATGCTTAAAATTGACACTAAATGCTGGTCCACCCAGCAACAATGCTCATCTGAACCACAACAAATTTTACTTTTGTTCATGCGGTGGTACCTTGACATCCGATCGCATCGACATCTGGCGTAAAATTTGACTCGTCATTTGTCTCGACATATGACGACATGCTCGAAATATGACGATTTATGACAGCGTCGCTATTTCACCGTTTTCCTACAAAACGGACGCACATCGGATTTTCTTGTGAGAGAAGTCAACATGTCCATGAACTGGCTTGATAATATGGCCGGAATATGTCTACGATCTCGAGGACGACTGTCATTATTATTATTATTATTATTATTATTTCAACATTGACTAGGAAGTTGCCAGCTTCGTCAGGTTTTTAATTATGTATTTCAGAACTTGTGCAACACAACACGGCTACTGTCCATCGTAGCCAACGCCAACAACAGAACACTCATACTCTTTCGCATCTCTCTCACGTCAGTCACAAGGTGTTTTCAGGAACAGCATGCAAAACACAACCGCCACATTAGAACCAGATTCGTTACATTATTATTATATTATTATTATTATTCCGATTTGCATTTATATTTTCAATTGTACCTGCAGAATTAGAGTAGGTTTTTGGGTTGTGGAACGAATTAATTATAATGTATTCTTATAGGAAAATCCCGCTCGACATACGACCATTTCGACTTACAAACCAGGTTCTTGAACCCATTAAACCAGGTTCAAGACACGATTCCCAGCACTAGTGGTGTGTGTTTGCATGTTAATCAAATGTTTGAATGATGAGTGTACAACTTTAAATACCATAGGCAGGTCTTTGAGAATCTGTATCCCGTCCCCTGGTCCCATGTGAGCGACGTGGTTAAAGTTTGTGGGGTTGGAGATCAGCTTGTTCCTCATCTCAGGATCCCGTAGCATCTCTCTGCAGTCACAAAATCCGTTTATCACACACTGTTTAACAATAGTTGGAACCAACAAAACTTTTATATCAATACATCATACGTGTGTTGCATAATTCTTTTGTGTAAAAGTCAAAGTAATAAACACATAAGGCAATTGATAGCTCTTTATCAGTAGGTCAGGGCAATATGGCTTAAAAAAAGTTATTTTCCACCAATAAAAGAAAATGTTTTTTCTCAGTTTTAAATACTGTACTTTACAAAAATAACCACTACTATCCCCCTGGAATTAAAGTTAAAAACTTTGTTAATCATTATCCCTCTCAATCACCCATGTGTGCTGCCAGCCCCAAAAATAAAGCTAATAACGACACAAAGAAACAAAAGTAAGCACGTTCTCATGAAATAATCAATAATTTGTTGTATTTTCATTCTGCACCTTCACTCGGCTGACTTTTATTTTTCCTTTTCCTGCTGTCACTAATTTTCATGACTACAGAGTTCATTATACATTTTATTCCTGATGCTCTTCTGTGTGTGCTGCTTAATTGACGCCTGCACCAATAAAACAATATGCAATCAGCAGGTGGCTGCTGTTGTTGTTTTTATTCAATTTAAAGGGCCCTTTGAGCCCCCCACCCCAAAATAGGATTATAAGCCGCTACCCATCAAATTTGAGAGGAAAACGACATGTGTTCACAGATAAACCACACTGGACTATAAGCCGCAGCTGTCCTCACTGTATTATGGGATATTTACACCAAAAGATATTAACCCATAACACTTTATTTGACATCAAAGACCAAATGAACCACCATGAAGCTTTGAACCAATTGGTTGCAAAGCTTCATTTCTTCAAGAAGGTTCATTTGGCCATCACAGCTCCCTTGGGGGAGATAGTCAACCGCTGCTGCCACCTGCTGTCAACGCTGTTGTCGTCCAACATGCCTCCTAGCATGCATTGCAGCGCTACAGATTTAAATAACAATCAAAGTTCGTGTTCTGTGCTAATTATTTCTTCAGTTACTGTTCCAGTTGTTTCATTAATTGCTAGTTAGGGTAGTTGGTAACACTATTTGACAGTGACGCCATAAGACTGTCATTAGACAGTCAAAATTATGACAGGACACTGTCATGAGCATTAATGAATGCTTATAACAGATGTCATTTAGTGTTATCTGGCAAATGATCTCAATTTTGAATGCATGTAAAAGATCCGAGCCGGACATAAATGGAGTGAGTAAAATAATTTGCCGGATGACACTTAATGACATCCGTCATAAGCATTCAGTAATGCCCATGATAGTGTCATGTCATAATTATGACCGTCTTATGGCACCGCTGTCAAATGAAGTGTTACCTATCAACCCAAATAAATCAACAAATAAGCTGCACTGGACTAATCCAAGCAAAACGGCCAGAAGAACCCCGTCCACCATTGCTGAAGTGTACCACCCACATCACACAGCCAGCATCAGTGACCAATGAACTGGAAGCGGGCCAGAAATACCCTTATATCAAGAGGAAATGATTCAAAATATACAGGAAGTTACCCCGGAATGCCCCAAATGTACAGGAAGTGACCTGTGAGTACCCTAAAATTACAAGGAAGTAACCTGAAATTAACGCTTTAGCTCCCACTAACAACAATAGACGTGCATTTACTTAAAGGGGAAGTTCAGAATTTTTGACTTCAGGCTTAATCTTCAAGTTGACGGGTCTGTGGAGTTGATTTCAACAAATTACATGCAGTTTGTCTGTTATTTGTTAGTTTCAGGGCTCCAGAGTGGCTAAGCTAGCGCAAGTCAATGCTGTCTGCTTAGCATGTCAATAAAAAAAACTATATTAACAGATCTCAATAGGGTGCAGCAATCGAATATTTTAGTAGTCGATTAAATAATCAACAAGTTAGTCCGAATAATCGAATAATCTGATTAGGAACATTTAATGCGTTGCAGAATAAATTTTAGGATATCTAAAACAAAGGCTGCAAAGACTGCACTTTCAAAAGAGCATGCATTTTGCATATATTTTTTTTTGATGCAAAATGCAAACATAATCGAGAGGAATGCTTCAGGCACTCGTGCTCAGTCTGCCGGGGAGTCCCTTTCGTTCCCACAAACAAAACAAAAAAAAATCAGCTGTGAAAAAAACGATGTGATATCACTCTGCCTTGCTTGCCTAGACAGCCTGTTCCCTGCAGAGCTGCTGGATTACAAATGTTGCTGTTCATGCTACAAATATTGACATGCGATGGTAAGTTTTAATAACTTTATCCTGAAAACATAGCCAACACTGTTGATTGCATGGTCCATTGGTGATTCTAATGTGTGCATATGTTGTTTTTTATTGGTATGCTAAGCAGGCACCATTGAGTCGCGCTAGCTTAGCCACTCCGGAGCCCTGAAACTAACACATAATTAACACACTGCACAGAATTTGTTGAAATCAACCCCGCCGACGAATAAAACCCCATCTAACTCGAACATTAAGTTTTAGGTCAAAAATTCTGAACCTTCCCATTAAAGTGCAAGGACCAGTCTGAATGGATTGGACTTCTAGCGTCGTCAACTGCAGCTAGTGAGTTAACTTGTTTGGCCGAGACTATACTGGTCCGGCCCACATGAGATCTACTTGCTTTGAACATGGCACGTGAACAAAAAAAAACAAGTTTGACAACTCTAATGTAGGGGAACGCATTGTCCTGCCTCTCCTGCTTTTCTAACCAATGAGCTGACAGAACAATGACAATCTCACTCATCTCATTGGTCGAGGTACTGTGGCTTGTCATTATGACACCGGAAAACAACATAAGAGTGTGGGAGATAAGAAGTTTGAGTGAAGCTTGAGTAAAATGCATGTTCAAAATGATGATCATTTGTTTTCCTGTTCTTCTCTGTTTACTTTATTTTCACTATTTGTATTATATGTTTGTGTTCTGTCAATTTTGTTTCCATTTTCATATTATATTTGGAGTGATCATTTGCGAAATTGTTATTGCTGAGGGGACTTTGAACGCACCTCAGTTTACGTTTTAAAAAAGTTTTTGAAAACGACTAAAAACACAAACGCACGCACAAAAAAGCTGTGGACCTTAGGGTTAAATTATACAATTTTAAATTCAGCATAACCCATGTTTATTCTAGTACTATTTTTTGTATTAAAAATACATTGCTGATAATTATTGTTTTTCCATGCGCTTATATCACTCAAATATGCACCTAAATAAATCAAGTTTGAGTAAATATATTATATTACAATTATTAATAAATAAAAAAAATTGTATACAAAAAAGGGTGACAGCTAACGTTACCGTCTACATTGACTGACGCTGGGCTGGGGCCACCACTAGAGGACAACTTCCACAAATCTCTACTCGGATAGACATCTAATCCATTTGAAGTGGGAGGAGCAAATTAAACTATGTCACATGATTAGTCATAGGGAGGAAGGAACGTGCTTTCATTCAAAGGAGCATGCTTCCAAGTTCATCAGGTAGATGAAGCCAGCTGATATGGAAGTGAGAGTTTTTTGACCAGCATCAGCAGCTCAACAGCAGATCATAGCAGCATTACAAAGTTCAAAGCCAAAATCATCCTGTTGTTGTCTCCTCCCTCGAGCCTCATCGTTTGCCTGGCTTCAAGGTGCATGTTTGGAATAATGCACCAATATTAGTAAAAAAAACTAGCTAAGTGGTAGCTAGTGCCGCAATGGACTTGGAATATACCTCTCTCGCTTGGACCAAAGTTGGCGGAGGCAAAGCTGCTAGAGGAAGGTCAACGTTGGAAAGCTGATAATAATGCTTTGATTCTACGAGACAAGGTAACGAGAACCTGTTTTGTATTTGTTTTATTAAGAAAGTTGACTTTTGAGACTGTGAAAGGATTAGAGGAAAAATTACAAAGAAGCATTTCGTTGAGAACAAATGATGAGATGTATGTGTAATCGAATGAATGTAATGAAAGCTTTGAGGAAGGATGTACAGAATGTACATTTGGTGTAAGAACAGAAAATGTGTTTCTTAGAGGAATTCAAACATCTTAAAGAAATATTGAGCCTCTTATCTGAAGATGAACAAACGCATGGCCAACAGAATTTGGTTTGAACCTAAAATGACACACACCAATGACTTCATGAAAGCAACTGAAGCATAGATAATGGCTGCGCATGTGTTAAGTTCAAAGCAATGCACTGAAACAGACTATCCACTAAATGAAGAGGTGCAGTTACACAACTAAGCTAGTAGAGGAACTGCAAGACAGTGTCCAACAAGCCGATGGCGCCTCACAGACTAGCATCCACAATACTGATTAAGCCAGTGTGCATGGATCGCAAGTAAGCCACTCATCAGTAGAATTTAGGAAGAAGAAGAGCATGCTGCACTACTGGAGGGTGCCGCGGCAATGAGGAAAAGGCAGCAACTAGAGCTAGAAGAAGCCAAATTGCAACGTTTGGAAGTAGAAGCCAAACAGCAGCATTGCATGGAAATGGCCAGAATTAAAGGTAAAAAAGTAGAGCTCGAGATGGAGACCATATTAACAACACATTTACAAAGTAGTGTAAAACTAAAAGTGCTCAGCAAATACGACAGAATTAAAGCTAAAAAAGAAGAGCTCGAGATGGAAACCACATTAACAACACATTTACAAAGTAGTGTAAAACTTAAAGTGCTCAGCGAATACGAAAGACCAGATGGTGAGCAATGCAAGAGGGTCAAGAAGTGGAAGGAAAGATGATTCCCCTCTCACCTCCTCGAGCCAACGTTCAAGCACAAAACCCAAGTCAGTATGTCAATATACCGCAAAGTCCTAAGCCGAATGTTTCCAATGAGGGGACACTATGCTGAAAGTTGTGCAAAAACAAAATGATCACAGAGCTGCTTGTGAAAGAACAAAATATCTCAGCTACCAACACAGGACATTCCATTGCTTAAGGGTGATGTGCTTCAGTACAGGGCCATCATTCCAGCATTTGAACATTCAATGGAACAGAAAACGGACAACGATCAAATAACTTTTCCGCAGCTGTGTTCATATGCTACCAAGTCGAGGCTACAACAAAGCAAAGCGCCTCCTTTACAAGTACTATAGAGATGACCTACGAATTGCCAGCGCATATATTAAAAAAGCACTGCAGAGGCCTCTTATCAGGTCTGAAGATGGGAACGTGTTGAGTGCCTGTGCAATTTTCCTAGTGGACCGCCGCAACACGGTGGAGGACATAGAATCGTTGGACGAGATGGATAACCCCACCAATCTAAGGACAGTGTTATCCAAATTGCCTCCGGGTAATATAGGAGCAAATTGAGATATGACACGTGATTGATTAGTCCTAGAGAGGAAGGAACATGCTTTCAAGTAAGCAGTTCAAAGGTGCAGGCTTCTAAGTTCATCGGCCTTATGACGCCAGCTGAGACAGTATTTTTTACCAGCATCTGCAACAGCAGGATTACAGAGTTCAAAGTCAAAGTCGTCCAGTCATTGTCTTCTGTGTCAAAACTCATTGTTTGCCTGGCAAGCTGTGTGTTTGGAATATTGCACCAATACTCCCACTTCAAAATGTTGGATGTGTACCAGTCATAAAAAAGGTGCACAATTTAGCATTAATGGCCAAAAATGGTACTGCAACTAGATCAAAATATTGACCAGCACAATAATGCCATCAGCTTTCGGGTTGCCAAAATTCCGCTTCACATTTGAGAAGTACCTGCAGGAAAAGAACTTTGCTGAAGGTATATCTTATTTTTAATTTTCATGCAAGATGTTTTTAATGTAATAATGCCTAAATTTAGCAATGGCGATTAAAAGAGCCATGATAAGAAGTCTAAGTTTATGTCACCATGACCGAAGTGAGGGCTACTTTTCTCAATGTATAAGCACACTGGCAAGCAAATCTATATTTTTTTAATGAATTGACAGCATCCACAAAGACAATTTAATTGCGCCATCCATTTTAATTACCGACTAAATATATACACGTGTTGCCCCGGTCAATGGATCCACATGCTAAATAACATAGCACAACCACGCCAAATGTCTGCATATTCTTGATTTGCTTCTCTTGATGTCTTGAATCCTTTGAGATTCGTAACTAATGGTTTTTTGCTTGACTGGGAGACACAATTCAGACTGTTCCCCAAAGTTGGCGCAGCCTTAGTTTCCAGAGCTGTGGCAACCAGAACGATGACTGGAAACTGGTCTCGTGACTGGCTGATGATGAACACGGAAGCAAAACGGGAACAAATTTGCGACGTGTAAATCGTCTTTTAAAATGAGGAAAACCTTCGCTTAACCATTGAGATCCCTTTTCCAAGTATTTCCAAAAAAAACCATGTTTCTTTTATATCTATTGAAATATTATGGTTCATGATGGTTTCATGAATAACTGAAGTGCAAATCCTACATTTTGCACCTTTAAATAAAACTGATAATTGCACGGCAACGGAAATTTGAGCAATGGCACTGAAAGTTAACAAAGAGCCAGACCCCTGCCATAGTGCCTTCTGTGTAAACTCGTCAGCAGAAATATGGGGAGAGCAAACTAAAGAGGCCAAGGAAAAAAGCTTGAATAATTTTGTTAAAAATGCCACTAACTAAACTAAAAACAATTAATTCATAATTGATTAATTGATTGATAAAAGCAATATGACACCAAGGCAGTTTTGAAAACTGCAAACGATCATCTTCATGCTGGATTTACCTCCTCTGCTGAAGTCGCTCTTCCTCTGGCACCCTGAAGGAGAAGCGTCTCTTATTGTTCATGCTGCGAACCATCTGCTTCCTGCTGTTGTCTGACGTCTCCGGGACGACCAGCTCGTCGCCCTCTGGAAGATCACAACAAAGCCGCGGGTGTGTTTACAACAATGACTGCAAAGCACTTCACACACACACGGTAGCTGACAACATGATCGGTATTGCCACAGAACATCTGGTGCTAAAAGAACACACGGGCTTTTATAAGACAACAATCAATCAAGACAAGTCGAAATGTGAGATGGACATAGAAGCAAATATGTCGTTTTATGATTATTGTAGTGATATTTATTCCCATTTATTTGTTAGTTTTACTTGATACATTTATATATTTATTGTCTTCTTTCTGACTTTGAATAATATAAGAGTGCAACTCTCCGCTTCTTTGAAGCAAGGTCAAAGAAGAGAACAACGTAGATACAGTGTTGAGTTCGTCAATGATGACGATAACGAAAATATTTCGTCAACGAACAATTTTTTCATGACAATGATGTCACGATGACGCGCTGAAAATGTGTCTTGTCTAAAATATAACGAGATGGATGCCAGTTGACATCTGACGATACGATGACGTATCGTTTGACGTTTTACTCTGTAAAATGCCGATAAAGGGTTTCTATTCTAGTCGACTAAAGGCAACGCTAGGGGATTCGGTCCTGGCTGGCCAGCTTTGTTCTTATTAATATATGTACAGGGTGATTATTGCTTTCATTTTGTTGCTGAATTGTGCGTCGCCATCTCATGTTCATTAAGAGAATTAAAGAACTTGTGAAAAGATTAAACTTTTTTCCCAAGTTCGTCTCAAGAATTGTAAACTGAAATTGCACATCTCACCAGCAGTCTTGTTTCTAAAGTAGATGAGCCGCACTGTTTCCAGCCCCAGCAGATTCAGAGAGCCATCGACATTCATAGGTCGCACCTGGAGTTACACAAATGTACAATTGCTGGAATGTCATCATGTTTCAGTCATTTGATCAAATCCAAGTACTCTATCTATGAATCAGACTGACTACGTTGGAGGTATCAATTTCCTCCACAAGAGGGAGACAAATGTTGGATTTTCAAAGCAGGGTTGTGCCCATCTCTGACAAGTGATCAATCAGTATACAAAACAACAACGAAAACAATCTTTCAAGTGGGTGTTTTGTACATTAACAGATATCGGTCATGTCAGATTTATAATCATGATCGGATTTCACTCATTTATATGTTGCCATGATACAAAAAGGATTTGCGCCATGAAGCATAAGAATCGGAATTATCTCACTCGCAACGTGACAGAAGAAATAACAAATGTCCATAACAGCATAGCAACAAACAGACCTTCTTTAGTGGGATAGTCTGAATCCACTCCATGGTGTTGACATCAAAAACATCAACTGCATTCTCACTGTACACCGACAGATAAGGGGCATTGTAGCCTAAAGGGTGAAAAAACATGAGTTATCAGTTATATATTTCTGTCCCATGCCTATCAATGTCCAATTGAACTTGGAGACTTACAGGCCCCGTTTGGCACAGCAGGCCACATGAGCTCCTGTTGGCGTGACCTGCGACCCTGAGAGTCCACGTACACGCCGATGGCACTGAAGCAGAGCAGCAACTCCTTGGTTGAGATCTCCACCGCACAAAGGGCATCCAGGTTCTGTTGCGGGATGAATGCCAGGGTGTGATCCTCAGGGTGGAGGAGGCTTACTGGCGATACATCACCGTGGACACTATGGAGGCAATCAAGGGGAGGTTAAAAATCAGGAGGCCGAACTTTCACGGGGCAGTTAATCCAGTACCTGTATCGGGTGAAGCCAGACTGGTAGCCCACATAGAGCCGCTCATTGAGCAGACCCATCCATTGGACAATCCCTGGAGCCTGCAATTCCCGTAGCCGACGGTGGCGGACTTTACTTTTATTCACCTGATGTGAAAGGAGGAAATATTTAATAAGCAAAATTGGCATGACCTTACACCAAGTGTAATGTAGATTTTTACAAACCTCATAACACATGATTTGCCTCTTCATAGCCACACAGAGACACGTTTGCGAGCCATTTCGGACCGTTCCGGAAACAATCGTCTGACAGCCTTTAGTTTCTACGAGCTTAAAAGACTCGATCTCATGACCGTCTAGGGCCTGCGAGGGGAAAAGTCGGACGTGGCGGTTCCTTCCAGAAATGACAGCCAGCAGCTGCTCCTGTGGGATCAGGTCAATGTGGTGCACCTTCTTATTGTCGCCCACCCGAATGATTTCTGAGGATGGATGCCGGAGTAGAGAAAGAGAGTGACGCCAGTCATTAGTTGACAATTAATTTGATGAAATCAATTGGCAAGTAGTGGATTTTACCATCTTTGGTGACGTGGATGACAAAGAGGCCTTCTTCGTTGCCCAGAGCGACACGCTCATGATCTGATGGGCAAACCAGAACGTTTTTTTTTTAAGAAGATAATGGTGTTAATGCTAAAAGTAGTTTTTTGGATGTCTGTGAATCAAGGGTGTAGGTTTGGTCTCAACATTGGTAGGGACGATATAACAGCATAACTGCATGTAGACATTTTGCTGGGGACGGAACAATAATAAGACCGATAAGATTGGATGAACGGGGGTAAGTGCTACATTTCTCACGAACATGAATCTAATTAATTGATATAACAAATGATCAATGCAAAATAAATCTGTATTGACTTAGAAGTTTCACACTGCAAATTTAGAATATCTTAATCTGATATTTTTCTTAAATCTAGTCGAATAATTGTCTCCATCTTTTTTTGAGTGTTAAAGACTAGTTAACAGACTAATACATCAGCATAGACTTCATAATGGTATTGACGGGTCAGATCTGTCATGCACTGCACCTCGCATTCAAGTAGGGGGCCGCCCACATCAAGAGGAGCTCTTCACAAACACACGAACGCAACGCTCAAACGCCAGATTTCTGTTGGAAAAAGTACAAAAGCTGTACCGCATACAAACACTAAGGATTGTCTCAGGAGTGCTTTGTTCATGGATTCAAGCTAATAATTATTTTTTTCGTACCATCCATGCATTTTGAAATGTTCTGAAAAAAATCAGAGGGAGAAATTGGCTGCTACGGCATTGGCATCATGGTTCGCAGTATTTACGTAAAATAAATCCTAACGTGCATCAAGAATCGAGACTGTTTTACGTCCATATCTATAAAGAATTCAGGGATTCAAACATTTATTCACAAGTATTTTCAACGAAAAAAGTTTTTTGGTATTCCACTCAGTCAGCTTGGACGACCTCGCCAACAATGCAGGCCCCGTATTTATCAGCCCCGCGCCCCGTGAATACATTATGAAGTCTATGCACATTAGATTATTCCACATAAATTAATATTATTATTTATTCTTATTAAGCCCATACATCTAAATATGCTTTCAAATAATGTTTTGAACAATATCTATTCGTGAACTAAGAACATTTCTGACTAACTTTTTTAAAAATTAAATATACTAACTTTTTGCTGAAAATAAGCCTGTTAAGCTTATTGTCAGCTCGCTATTTTTCTACATATTACACCATTTCACTACATGTGTCACAGTTTAATGAACGTTACCAGTAGAAACAAAGCCGCTCCCTACTCCAGTTCGGGAAATTTACACAAATTAATGTCATGCTAAATCTGATGCAGGTCTGACTTTTCCGTAGCAAAATTAGTGGTGTGTTCACCACCCCCACAACATTTTTACATTACTGTACTTACAGTGGCAGCTGCTGGAGGAAAAAAACATAATATATCTCGTCTTAGAAGGGGGCGGAGGAGGCAGCATTGTTGTACAGTATTTGTGTCGGGACTGTGACTGCGTGTGTGTGTGTGTGGGGGGGGGGTATCAAGTCATCAACCATCAAGTCATCAGCCAATCAAACGTGCGTTTGAGGGGAAAAAATGACTGGCATATTCAGCAAGTGAAAAGGGGTCAATGTAAGTCTGAACATAATGAAAGTACTGTAATTTATTTAATAATGGTAGGGTCGATTCCATCAATACAACAATTGGGAAGACAATCTAAATTACCTATATAACTGAAGTCGTTACATAATGCAAATAAGGTTGCTTAAAAGTTGGTGGGGACAAATTGAGCATCCTGAAAGTAAGAGTGTCCGTCCCTATGCAAACCTACGCCCTTGCTGTGAATCGACTAAAATCAACGTCATAAGGAGGGTGTGGCAGTCTTTCACATATTGAATTCTCACCAATGATAGCAGCAGACTGTGTAGTCTTAATGAGTGGCAGCGTGCTGTCGTAAGCTTCCTTGGGAACGTAGACGAAGCGCTCCTTGAGCTTGTTCTTCTTGAGGATGCGGTGGAGCTCATTTAGAAGACCCACCCACTTGTTCCTCTCCTGGTCACTATCAGCTAGAATCAAGATGGATGGCTTGTGGCTGCCAGATAGGGAGAGCTGGGACGCCGTTACCTGTATGGAGAGCAGGTACATTTATGATTAGAATGAGGAAAGTAACATTTTTTTGTTGTTGTAGATGTTGTTGATTTTGAATGCTACAAATCCTAACAGTAACGAAAGCAAACATTAAAATTTAATATTCATCATAGATGCTTTTCTTTAATCCAGAGCCATGTCCTCTTATGAGGAAAGAGGAAGTTATTTCTCTAGGATTTTATATATTCCCCCAGCCCCCCAATATGGTTGAGTGCAGCATTGTTACAATACAAACAGTATGCAATACAAAGATGAATACAAATGAGAAGAACCTACTCTGAATATGCAAGGGATGTCTTTGCGGCTGGCGTGTATGACATCCGAGGCCAAAACAGAGCTGACTGAAAAATCTTCATCCCTGGATTAAACGAAGCAAGCAAAAGCCAAGGTCAAACAAGCAGCAGAACATGCTTTTGAATTATTCATGGAGTTTATTCATTGATTAATATGAGAATTATGTCTAGTGGAAGTGAAGTTGTGCTTCACATACGTGGACACAATACAAACATTTGGTGTATACGTGTGGCGTATGTGACCCAAAATGATGTCCATATTTGTGGATGACAGGTCTCAATTATATATTATATAGTAAAACATTAATAAAAAAAAAAACAAATTGAATATAACAATTACACTCTAAAGCTGACTCTACAGTTGAGTGTATTTTTTTTTTAAATATTTCATAGAATTTGCATATAATTTTACTAATTGGCTGCCATCTACAAAGACATTCAATTCAGTTAAATCGGGAGGAGTGGTCGTGACTTCTCATCTTTCAATGACACTGACGGCGAAATGAATTGGATGTCTCGTGCTATCAATGGCAGCCAATGTGTTAAATTAGTAGCCTATAAAGGGTTAAAGATAAGCAGGTACATTAGGGCCCTTAGTATTATATGACCAGAGCTACGTTTTCTTACCTCATATCGATGACTTGGTTTACAATCACACTTGGCTGTGTTATCTTTCCTTCACCTAACTCATAGAGAAACAGTTTGAAGTCGCACACCACTGCCATTGCCCTTTGCCAACCCTTCTTCACTCCTGTGGGTTTAGGCACCTATAAAAAACATTTTTAAAAAAACATTGTTAGGTAATGTTAATGTAAATAAGTTACATTCCAACATTGACTCCACCATCAGTTGACAAGACAGCTCCAACAGACATTGCACCACACCTACCCATAGGCCGACCCAGGCAGAACGTTAAATTGGCTTTCACTGTGATAAACTACACGCTGCGTTTTAACGCCTGATTTAGTTGGAAACAGGAAGAAGGTTTTACTGCTTACAAGCAGGCAAGAGTGTCTAAAAAGTTATTTGGTCGAGGATTCAAGGAAATTATTATATGAAATAGCACCGTGCATGCACTTTGAAACGTGAAAAAAAATCCATGGATAAAAGCAGTGTAACTTTGGCTTGTAATATTTACGTAAAATTAATGATAACTGCCTGTTTTGCTTTTAACCAAGAATCTAGACTGTTTTATGTTCATCTATAGAAATTCCGCGATTTAAGCATTTATTCACAAGAATTTTCAACTTAAAAAGTTCTGTTTTGTGACGGCCGCCATGTTGGATTACACAATCAAGTAACTTTTGCTTGAAATATTTACGTAAAATGAACGATTACTGCCCTTTTTTTTTTTTGCTTTTAACCAAGAATCTGGACTGTTTTACATTCATATCTATAGAAATTCTGCTATTTAAGCATTTATTTACAAGAATTTTCAACTTAAAAAAAGCTCTTTGTTTTGTGACGGCCGCCATGTCGGATTTTTATCCCTACACATGAAATTTAAGTTGCTATTTCCGGCAAAAACTTATGATATGTTTAATGTTGCTATTGATCATGTAAATATAGGTGCTCTGCATTTGGTGATTTTTGTACATCTAGTGTAAAATCTGAGAATTTTTTAGCCATTTTAAATTTCGTTTAACTGTACTTTATATATATATATATAAACTTTTTTTTTTTTTAAATCAGTATTTTATTATGGAACGACTTTGAATTTTTTGATGCCCCTGCTCATGGAGACTCATATATACCTAAGGGATGTGTCTGTTTTGGTTTTAAGTCTCTAATGGCTTTGATTTTGAAAATATTTGAATTTTAAGTTTTTGAAAATACTTATCGGCCACGAGCCCTGTGTCCAGTCAACTGATAGTGAGTGAAGTCAATGATTGAAAACAGGAATTAATATGAGTTTCACTCACCCTGACATGGCCTTCATATGCAGTACCAATGCCCCGTTGAGGATCAATGCCGAGTGGTCCTTTAGTCTGATCCTGTGGAACGGGACAGACTGCTGGTGCCTTGTCCGCACAGGTTACATGGCAGGAGAAGTTGCACACTAAATAATGAGAAAGTAGAAAACAAGAAGGTTTAATAGAGATGAGTCTTTGATACAGCTATGATGAAAACAAATTCATTGAACAGTTTCACAAAAAATAACGCCCCATTGGGTGTTTCGTGACATCAGACTTCCCAGGTTCAGACTAAAACACTGTAACAAAAGAACGTATATTAAAAAGTATACAGTTTAACTTATTTTTACCGCGTTTGGCGATACGGTTGAAAGTGCAATGGCGATATCTTATGGTCGATATGTGAACAAACTGTTTAGTGTATTGATGGATTTCCCAGCTTTTTTCCCCCACTTTTCTGCTAGTAGTTGAAAGTATACATTTGTTTAATGCAATTTACCTTTTTTTCCCTCATTTTGAATCCTGCGGCTTATAGTACAGTGCGGCTTATTTGTTGATTTATTTGGGTTAATAGACGTTATAAGACTGCCATAAGACCGTCATAATTATGACACTATCATGGGTCGTAATGAATGCTTATGACTAGGGATGTCCCGATCTAGGTTTTTGCACTTCCGATCCGATACTGGCCTATCTGAGCATGTGTTAAAGTTTAAAGTTATTTAGCCTCCTTACTTAGTTGTTAGACTCATGTTGAAAAAGGTTTTAGTACTCTTGATAACAACTAGCCAGCTGAATTAGGTGAGTTTGAATAACACACAACGGTTGGTAACAAGAAACTGACCTGTTTATTCAGTGAAAAACACAAAACATAAATAACAAACAGAAATGGCATAGGCAGTCAGTAAAACGTGCAAATAATATTGTAAACTGTCTTAAAAAAGCAAAACACACAAAGGTGAAGGTGTGCCGTAAAATGCGGACCAGATTTTTGGGAAACCGAAGCAAAAACTGGAATGGATTTTCTAAATCGGTGTGTTGGAAAACCTGGACAGGACTTTCAAAAAAAACTGGATCTGAAGTCTGGATCGGAATTTTTCCGTGTCGGCCGATCCGATACTGATGCGCATTTTTGTGCCCATATCGGCGTCCGATCCGATCCAAATATCAGATCGGGACATCTCTACTTATGACAATTGTCATTTCGTGTCATCCGGCAAATTACGTTACTAACTCTGTTTATGTCCAGCTCGGATCTTTTACATCCATTCAAAAGTCCAGCTCGGATCTTTTACATTCATTCAAAAGTAAGATAATTTGCCGGATGACACAAAATGACATGTCATAAGCATTCATTAATGCTCATGGCAGTGTCATTTCATAATTATGATGGTCTTATGACAGTCTTATGGCGCTACTGTCAAATTAAATGTTACTAATTAACATAAGTAGAAATTAATGAAACAACTGGAACAGTAACTGAAGAAATAATTAGCAAAGAACATGAATTTTGATTGGGATTTACATCTGCAACGCTACAATGCATGCTAGGAGGCATGTTGGATGACAACAGTGGTGGCAGCTCACTGTCTCCCCCAAGGGAGCAGTAATGGCCAAATGAAGCTTATTGAAGCAATGAAACTTTGCAGCCAATTGGTTCAAAGCTTCATGGTGACAGTCTTATGATGCCACAGTCAAAAAAAGTGTTACGGTTGAATATCTTTTGGTGTAGATATCACATAATACAGTGAGGACAGCTGCGGCTTAATGTCCAGTGCGGCTTATCATGAACAAATGCCGTTTCCGTGTCAAATTGGGTGGAGGGCGGCTTATTGTCAGGTGCGCCTTATAGTCCGAAAATTACGGTAAGTAAAAACAATAAATACTTTTTATTTTTTATTGCAGTTATATTGGTTAAAACTACTTAAAAACTGCCTTATTGTTAAGTATTGTTAGTTAATGGCTTCTAATAAACACAACTCAAAATTTAAAAAATCCCGTCAAGATTTTTACATATACATTATTACTTTTTAACAGAGTTCAACGGAGAGTATTACAAATCCTGTGAAATATATTTGCATCCTCAAAACTCTTACCTTCACAGGTGCAACCCTGGCGAATAAGTCCCACCATGAGGGAAGTGCACTGGTTACATTTAGTGGGCGTACTGAATGACTTCACTACAAACTGATGTGCTTTTGGCTAAAAAAACAAAAACAAAACTATTGTTAGCAAAGGTGAGATGTAAAGCAGTTTTAAACTTGATAATAACTGTCAAAAAAGCAGAGAGGAATGGCTAACCTTAGGGGAAGAGCGGCCGATACTGCCATATCCTCCTGAACGCATAGTGGGGGTCTGGACTGCATGAGGAGAATGATCTATTAACTGGAAAATGAGGGACACAAGAACAAAGCAAGAAAATTTAAAGCAGCAATAGCATTTAAATCACAATAAACCAATATATTTTTGAAATGACATGCTATGAAAGCCTACTCATGAAATGCATTCAACATCAGCCACCAATGCCGTGTCTCTGATGAGTTGTTTTTAAAATTATATTATTGCGATTCTATGCATCCCGTATGACCGCCAGAGGGCAGTGCTGCCTTCAGCAGGGATGAAACAGAACTTCTATTTACCAACACATGTGTTAGTGACGACTCACAAAAGCAAACTTGCCTGCAGTGTCACCAATGTAAATGTTATATTGGCTTAATTGCATTGTAGATATAAGAAGACATAATACAGTGGTACCTCTATCTACAAAGTTAATTTGTTCCAGGACCTTGTTTGTAAGTCGAAATGGTTGTGTGTCGACCAGGATTTCCCCATAAAAATACATTATAATTCCAATAATTCGTTCCACAGCCTGAAAACCTACACTAAATCCTTACTAAATACTGCTGGTACTATTGCAAATAGAAATTACACAGAGCAAAACTAATAAATTATTAATAAAAATAGGAAAAATAATAATTTAGTAATAATAGTAATACCTGTAATAATGTAACGAATCAGGTTCTAATGTGGCGATTGTGTTTTGCGTGGTGTACCTGAACGCATCGCGTGGCTGACTTGACAGAGTGGGATAGGACTTTTCACTTTCACTCATAGACTTCATAATGTATTGATGTGAACACATTCGCCATTCACTGTGTCACGCCTTCCCGAAGGGGGGGCGTCCCACACTCCACTTCATTTATTAGCAGTTGGTCATATGCAGCGCTCTAACACCGGATTTAGGTTGAAAAAGTACGAAAGCTGTACTGCATACACACAGGAAGGCTTGTCTCAGGAGTGATTTGTTCGAGGATTCAAGGTAATTATTATATTTTTCGTACCATGCATGCATTTTGAAACATGAAAAAAATTAATGGGAGGAATTAGCCACTAAAGCATTGACGTTATACTTAGCAACATTTATGTAAAATAAATGCTAAAAAGATTTTAGAGATTTAAGCGTTTTTCGCAATTTTCAACGGAAAAAGCTCTTTGTTTACATATGGCAGCTACTAATTTGCTTATAAATGCTAACTGCACGTTTTTTGCTTTTATCCAAGAATTAAGACTGTTTTACGTCCATATCTATAAAGAATACAGGGATTTAAGCATTTATTCACAAGAATTTTCAATGCAAAAAGCTATTTGTTCTACTAAAGGAGCCGCCACAGTGACTTAACTAGCAGCACATTCGACATATTTATGTAAAATAAATGCTAACTGCCTGTTTTTTTCTGCTTTTAACTAAGAATCGAGACTGTTTTAAGTCCATATCTACAGTGAGGAGAACAATTATTTGATACATTGCCAATGGGTTTTCCCATTGGCAGTGTATCAAATACTTGTTCACCCCACTGTATAAAGAATTCAGGGATTTAAGCATTTGTTCACAAGAATGTTCAACGGAAAAAGCTCTTTGTTTACATATGGCAGCCGCTAATTTGCGTACTATCATCATAGTTGGCAATATTTACGTAAAACAAATGCTAACTGCACATTTTTGTTTTTTGCTTCTAACCAAGAATTGAGACTGTTTTACATCAATCTATAACAAGTTCAGAGATTTAAGCATTTATTTACAAGAATTTTCAATGGAAAAAGCTCTTTGTCTGTATTTCCACTCGGTCAGCTTTGACGGAGATAGGCCCCCTATGAATCGGCTCTGTGTCCCCTCAATACATGAAGTTTATGTTTCACTTTTCATGTTCAGCTGCAGCGGTCAGTAGGCGTGTTGTGTTACATAAGTTAAATGATTAGAAACCTGACGAAGCTGGTGATTTCTTTGGCAATGTTACCACAATAATAATTGTCACCTTAACTTGTAAAGACTGACGAACGGAGGTGAGGTGAGGAGGACCGTAGAGAGTAGACATTCTACGACCGTATTTTCGAGCCAGTTCACGGATGCGCACACCACACTCATATTTTTCTATTATTTCCATCTTCACTTCACTGGTAAGCATCACCTTTTTCCACCACCTGCACTAACATTCATGGAACCCATGTTGATTTCTCTCACAAGAAAACCCGCCGTGCGTTCGTCTTACGGGAAAACAAAGAATCTGCGGCGCTGTCATAAATCGTCATATTTCAAGCATGTCGTCGGATGCAGAAACAAATGGCGAGTCAAATTTTATTCAGATGTCGAAAAGATCATGTGTCGAGGTACCACTATTTTGAAACAAGAATAGGTGAATGCGTCTCTGCTACAGCCAGATGTCACGACAGCAGGGATTGCGTGAATGTAGAGCTGTCTCACCTCTATGGGCTCCATATCACTGGCTGTGGAGGGCGAACGTGAGCGGGTCTTGAAGTGGGACTTTTGTTCTTCGTCCCGGGATGGCGTGTTGGGGGAGGTGAAATTATCCATTGATTCCACCTGTTGAGAGAGATAAAGGATGAAGCATAAATTTGTACTCTGTACATTTTTCAGGTTACCTGTCAGATCATTCAAAGACAAAAAAATAATGAGAATAATTAGTTTCAAAAAATATTTTATATCTTCTTTGACAACAGAAGTATTTAAAACTCATGCTGATGTGCCATCTCACTTGCATGGCAAGATTCTAAACAAAGGCCAAAATAAGTGAAATAACATCTCCAACATGCCTTTTGACAGCAAACTTGTGACAAAAAGCAGCATAAAATCCCATTTTGTCATGCAACTATCATAGCCACTGACATTAACAAGCGTGGTCACACAGTGTGGTGCTGGTGCTTACACGTCTGCCTTTGCTAGTTGGGCCAACTGAGGGCGAACGCTTCAGCGTCAGGAAGAGGCGCAGCGTGTGAGGCAGAAACATAGAAATGAGTGAATATCAGAAAGGTCATCTAACTGAGCTGCAAACACATAGGTTTTGCCTCATATGCACTGTGGTAGGACCGAAGAGTTTGGAAAGAGGACATATACTGACACAGTGAGGTGAAAGCAGGGAACGTCAGTATGCAGCAGAGCGACTAATCAGGGTCAGCTTTTGGCTAAAAATATCTACGGCAAGAAATTAGGTGAATGACGTTTGTATGAAAATGCACTGAACTCTTAGTGGTACAGTTTAAAACCACAGGAACAAAAAGCCATAGCCGAGCGTATCTAGACTATAACTAGGACCGGTGCTGCAAAAAGGATTTTTGGAGTTGCCTTTCCATTCTTGCATAATACAGGGCTCACACTCAAGACAACGTAGACTCACATACACATCTACAGTATACTGCCCTTTTCAGCAATCAGGGTAGTTACAACACAAACAAGTACTTCCGTCTAACCAAGGAAACTTACGTCTTCCCAAAACTCAATTAAAGAAGATGAGGAAGAGGAATAAGAGTCCTGATGTATAAAAACAAAGGAAGGACAAAGGATGTAGCAAAAGAAATATCGTAAAACTTAAGAGATGATAAAAAAAAAAAACACGTATTTTCCGGACTACAAGTCACATTTTTTCCCCCTCAGTTTTGGCGGACCTGTGGCTGATGGGTCGGACATAATGTATGTGGGTTTATTCTTTTTTTTTTTTTTTTTTTTACCCCCTCACTGACAGTGATGAGAAGGCCGCTTAGGCTTGCAAGCCAGTATCTGCTACATCCAGCTGTGAAGGGAACACACAACTCACTAAGAAGCACGAAAAATTGTGAGCATATTAATGTTAATACATATACAGTGAGGAGAAGTATTTGCACCCCTTGTGATTTTGCAAGTCCACCCACTTAGAAAACAGGTAGAGGTCTGAAATTTCAATCATTGTGTGATTTTTCAATAATGTATTTGTAATTTACTTGGGTTTATAAGTATTTTACCCCTGAGAATCAGCAATAAATATGACACTTTGTCAGTCTACCTTTAAAAAAGTCCACCTTTACCCATGACTAACCACCCACCCACCACCCGTTTGAGCTCATTAGTGTCACCTGTGCACTTCATAGTCAGTCATAATCCAACTGCTACCATGGGCAAGACCAGAAAGCTTTTGAAAGACACCAGAAAAAAATTGTTGATCTCCACAAAGCTGGAAAAGGCTATGGGACAACTGGAAAGCAGCTTGGTGAGAATAAATCAACAGTTGCAGCAATTGTTAGAAAATGGAAAAGGCTAAACATGATTGATAATCTACCTCGGACTGGGGCTCCATGTAAAATCTCTCCTCTTGGGGCATCACTCATTATGAGAAAAGTAAGGGCTCAGCCTAGAACTACACGGCAGGAGCTGGTCAATGACCTGAAAAGAGCTGGATGCACAGTTTCAAAGGCTTCTGTCAGTAAAACACTATGGTGCAATGGTTTAAAATCATGCATTGCTCTGACGGTTCGTCCGTCTGAAGTTTGCCATGGAGCATCTGAATGATGCAGAGGGGTCAAGGGAGAAAGTCATGTGGTCAGATGAGACCAAAGAAGAACTTTTTGGTGTAAACTTGACATGTCTGGAGGAAAAAGAAGGATGAATACAATCCCAAGAACACCATCCCCACTGCGAAGAATGGGGTGGAAACATCATGCTTTGGGGCTGCTTTTCAGCAAAGGGGACAGGACGACTGTACTGTATAAAGAAGAGGATGACTGGTGAAATGTATAGTCGGATTTTGAGCTTAACTCAGAGACCAGAAGAAGAGTCATGGCTGGATCTTCCAACATGACAAGCACACAGTCAAGCTGACCAAGGAGTGGCTGCGTAAAAAGCATATCAAGGTTGTGGAGTGGCCTAGCCGGTCTCCAGACCTCAATCCAATAGAAAATTTTGGGATGGGGCTGAAACTTCGTGTTTCTCAACGACAGCCCCGAAACCTGACAGATCTAGAGAAGGTTTGTGTGAATAAATGGGCCAAAATCCCTGGTTCCATATGTGAAAACCTGGTGTGGAACTACAGAAAGTGCCTGACCTCTGTAATTGCAAACAAAGGCTTCTGCAGTAAATATTAGCACTGATTTTCTCAGGGGTGCAAATACTTATGTGCCCCAGTAAATTACTAATAAATTAAAAAATCATACAATGTGAGTTCCGGATTTTCGTTTTAGATTGTGTCTGGCAGTAAGTATGTCTATGGAAGTAAAATCAGTAATTTCCGAGTCATTTCCAAAACGGTGAGTAAAAGGCTGTGTGCGTGCAATGAAAATTGAAGAAAGTTGACAAAGTGGCTGTTGTTGATCTGAAGTGGTGTAATGTTGTAACTTCGTAAGCTGAAGGAAGCATGACTGCGTGACGAATGACTGTGTGCAACATTGCAGGCAATTAAGGTGGTTTTCACTTCAAGTTTTCCAACTATTTAATTCTTTAGAACTGCTGTTATGTTGCTGAAGTGATACTAGTGACTGTGTTTAGTTACTTGGCAAAGACAAATGAGAATTATTAGTCAGGTGTAACCTATATGTGTTTTTTAAATTATGATGGATTTATTGACGAGCGTGACTTGAACTCAAGAGCAACTTGCAGTCCGGAAAATACAGTAATTTATGTAAATTAGATTACTGAACAAAATGGTGACATATAAAAGACCCTCCAAGTAACATTTTATCAGAAATTCTTGGACATTAGAGTAACTGTCACAGATACTTTTATTATTCAACCCTAGTGAGTTGACAACCACTCACATCGAACTGGTCAAGTGTTGAAGTGGGGGCATTGAGAAAAGCCAAGAAAGAATTCTGGGAATCCTGGTGCTTGACACCTAGAGACACAGAGCAAATAATACGTGATTATTAAATCATCAAAGGCTGATTTAACAAAATCAGTTTTATTGGGTCAGAAAACCCTTCAGAGAGCTTGTTTAAATGGAAATATGATGGAACTTGGCCTGTTGTGAAAACAAATTTTAGTAGGCGATATATTGTCTCTTAAATTATTGCCGATATGCGATATTATTGCCTGATTTTTTTTTTTTTTTTTAAACCAATTCAACCAAGAATATAGTGACAATCACCTATTCAAATGCAATAAATTGTTATTCTTAAATAAAACACAAACTATATTAAAAATCTATATTTAAAAAAACACATTGCATAATGAGTAATTTAAAGCTAGTTAAGTGCATAATATGAAGTAGGTGAGAAACCCAATGTCATTTTTGTTGTCTGCCAATTAGAGCCCATTAAAAGTGTTATTGATTCAAATTGACCGTCATCTTGTCCTGCAAAGTGCACATGTTAACAAATTTGAAACTAAATTATTATGATTCATTACATCATATTGTCATTGCCATTCAGATTTTTCATAATGGGTGTCATTTTAAATCTATTCTTAGTGTTTAATCTGAAGGATGTGAGTTTGCCTCCATTAATCTGAACATGACGTTCTTTTATTTCGAAATCTGACCGGAAGTACATTTGCTAAGCCACTAACCGTAAGCTTTACACTCAGTTTAAAAAAAAAAAAAAGTCATTCATGTGAAGTCAGTAATAGATTTATTTTTTATTTGTCGCATCGTTTGCAAATGCTGTAATCCAGCGAGTTTCATGTTTGAAGTGTCACCTTTTAACCGCAATTTTGCATTGTGGAGAAGACTGCCAATGTTTTATAGCGAGCTACAGTGATTCATACATTCTTTTTCCATTAGCCTCAATGTAGCAGTGCAAACGTTTTACAATATTTAATATAAATGGGGTTATATAGCGCTTTTCCGCCTTTCAAGGCGCTCAAAGCACTTTACACTATCTCGCCATCTACCTACTGGTGACGCAGCACCAGGAGCAACGTGTGGTTCAGCATCTTGCTCAAGGACACTTAGGCGAGTTCATCAGGGCGAAGAATTGAACCCACATCCTCTGGGTTGGGGGACAGCTACTCTACCACTGAGCCACGCCACCCCCCATATAGATGTGTTTCTTTATTTTGTATGTCTGAACTTAATTCTACGGCGTGTTGATGGCCAATAAACATCTGTGAAAACTACTGGAGTCTCATATGCAATCAACACAAACGTGTGCCGACTGCACGCAGCACACGCAAATAGGCACACACAAATGTATGCATGCACGTGGCGATAAATCACAGCCAGGAAAATTACCGCCCTCATTTTTATTTACCGTGCGATAATTTTACTTCTTGCATATCGCAACAGGCTTAGATGGAACATCAAATGTTAATGTTTTATGAGTTGATTTCTGAAACAAAACGCCATTATAAAGAATGATTATTAATATTTTAATTGAATGCTTCAATTACATTTTAAGGAAGAACAATGACATACTGTATTTGTTTACGTAAATGAAAATGACATCTGCATCATATTGGTATTGTCCCTTTGTCATCATTACAGTGCCCTGTTTGATCATTATTTTAATTTTATTTGAATGCTTCAATTGCATTTTGAAGAACAATGACATGTTTATGTAAATGAAAATGACATCATCTGCATCATTGATATTGTCCCTTTGTCATCATTACATCACTCTGTATGATCATTAATATTTCAATTTTTATTTTAATGCTTCAATTGCATTTTGAAGAACGACAATGACATATTTGTTTACGTAACTGAAAATGACATCATCAGCATCATATTGATATTGTCCCTTTGTCATCATTACATCAACCTGTACACTGATATATTCATAGCCCTAGTAGACATCAAATGCCATCATAACTAAGCAGTTATGTCATACCTCTACGTAACCGCAGCTCCTCGTTCTCTTTTTTCAGTCTTTCGATCTCAGATACGAGCTCCTGATTTCTACTTTCTATGTCCTGCAGTTTACTGGTAGACAGAAAAGACAAGCGTCATATCACAATAGGTCTGTATTTACAACGATATTTACAGTAGAAAATATGTATGTACAAATGTATTTGTATATACCATTCTCTAGAGATGTTGGTAGCCTTGACCTTGTTCAACTCATCCTGAATGCCCTGTTTGGCTCTGATCTCAGCATCTAAGGCAGACTGCAGCTCTAGACGGGCCGACATGTCCAACTTGGCAAAGCGACGCATTTTCCAAGGCATGTCCTGCAGACAAGAGAAGTAGGTAAAGTCATGAAATACCGTATTTTCCGCACTATAAAGCGCATCGGCGTTAATGAATGGCCTATTTTATAACTGTTTTCAAATATCAGGAGTAGTAGTAGTAGTAGTAATAGGGGTTGCGTTATACATCTACTAGATGGTGCTGCGATGGAATGTCATGCCGTGAATAACCAATACTGAGCCATATACTGTAATTTTCGGATTATAAGGCGCACCTGACTATAAGCCGCCACCCACCAAATTTGACACGAAAACAGCATTTGTTCATAGATACGCTGCACTGGACTATAAGCCGCAGCTGTCCTCACTGTATTATGGGATATCTATACCAAAAGATATTAACCGGTAACACTTTGTCAGCGGCATTATAAGATGTCATAAAACCAAATGAACCATCATGAAGCTTTAAACCAATTGGCTGCAAGGCTTCATTGCTTTAAGGAACTTCTTTTGACCATCACTGCTCCCTTGGAGGAGACAGTTGACCTCTGCTGCCACCTGCTGCAGCAAATTACACTGTTGTTGTCCAACATGCCTCCTAGCATTCATTGGAGCGCTACAGATGGAAATAATCAAAAGTCATGTTTTATGCTGATTATTTCTTCAGTTACTGCTCCAATTGTTTCATTAATTGCTAGTTATGGTATTTGGAAACACTATTTTTGACAGTGGCGCCATAATATTGTGATTAGACCATCTTTATTATGACATGACACAATCATAAGCATTAATGAATGCGTATGACAGACGTCATTTTGTGTCATTAGTGACATAATTTGCCGGATGACACTTGACATCTGTCATAATTATTCATTAATGCCCATGACAGTCATGGATTAGGCATTCATTAATGCTCATGGTTGTGTCATGTCATAATTATGACAGTCTTTTGGCAGTCTTATGACACCACTGTCAAATAAAGTGTTACCTATTGACCCAAATAAATCAACAAATAAGCCGCACTGGACTATATGATTCAAAATGAGGGGAAAAAAAGTAACGGCTTGCAGTCCGAAACTTACGGTATAAGGCGCATCAGATTATAAAGCACACTGTCTGCTTTTGAGTAAACTGAAAGCTTTTAGGTGCACCTTATAGTGCGGAAAATACGGTATCTGCAGAAATTTTGTCCAATTCAAAATGATTCTAATATAGTGCAAAAGTATTTTACCGTTGGTCTCGCTCCAAGACTGGTGTTTCTCAGACCCTCCAGTTCTTCTGTCATCTTCGTGGCCAACGCCTGCAGGTAGCCGCGAGCATCTTTTTCATCACTCACCCTTGGAAAAGCATTACATTACAATAGAATTACTCAACACAGTTTCCAATAGATACATTTTACAAAAATTTAGCCAGGAAACTGCTGACATAACAGCAATATTACTTAGAAACTGTAGTTTCTTTATGAAACGAATGAACTCAGCTTGTCCCAATGTCAGTTGGCATCAATTCTTAGAACCATAACGTGTACATAACACATGATGGGTTCCTTCTTAGCCCTAGGCTCAAACAAATGCTGTCCCTTTAAATACTTCATTTGGAGTTAACTCGTTTTTGGAACATTTTTATTTTAATTACAATTGCATCTTAGTATACCTATTACTAATGCCTGTGCATCCACGAGGGGGCATTAGAAACTGCAGGGTTTCCCAAAGAAAATTCCAAGCATGCTTATTATAACTTGAGCATGTGTATGCGTGTGTACTATGCTAGGACTTCAGGCTTGTCCAACAGAGGAGGGCTGAGCAGCTGGCAAGGTGTCAGCTGCAAAGGGAAGTGATCTGAGCAGGAGGGAGGGTCAAGCAGCTCATGATCCTTAGAGGTATGTGAAAAATGCAGCAGTAACATAGTGAGGTGGAACCCAATACACTGTGAGACAACACACTCTTCATAAGTGAGAAGGATGAACTGTTTGTCGCAGTGATGCATAGCAACTTCCTGGCACTTTAAGGATTATCTTGATTATTTAAGTGATTCAACAAATAGAATACATTTTAGCAAGAATACATTTTAGCACCAACGTGGTTCTAGGCTGCAGTGGACCCTCGAGTTATGCAAGCCCCACCTTAGGTGTTCAAAATACAACCATTGACCTTGACTAAAGGGGCTGTGTGTAGAATACCATGTTATGCTTTAACTCAGACAACAACAAAAAATTGCTCCATGTATCCCACATTTAGGGATTTTTGAATTTTGTTTACTATGAATTAGCTCCCAGTAAAGCTCCTAAGAATGTCTAAAGTGCATTAGTGCAAGTGATTGTGTTATTAAGAAGGTAAAAATTTTGGAACATAACAACCGCTATCCAAAACATGCATCAATGATAGAAATCGAATCGTAGCCTCTGAATCATAATCGTCGAATTGTGAGGTGCCCCAAGATTTCCACCTCTAGTGTAATTTCTGGGTTTAAGTAAAATTTCAGAAAAAAATCATTTCTAAGCACAGGCCACCATTTATTGACAGATTTTTGTTATTTCTGCTCGGCGCCTGCTTATTGGTATTTCCTTGTAGATTAGAGATAAAATTAGCTTGCGTTAGAACTGTGGTCATAGATCAACAATAATGTATTTCTGCTAGTCAAACCATTTAATATTTAATCATTTATAGTGCATCCAAAACAGATTCCAAAGAATGAGCAGAGAACAGATATGACATCAGCCAAGTGGCAAGCGGTTGCTTCCAGAGAACTAGCTACATGCTCTACAAAGAGCTACATGCTCTGCAAGGACAGTAAAGTTTGAGTACTATCAAAGGGGCCATTGACTGTGTAGGCATTCAAATTAGTTCATGTTCTGGCTGGCATGGGATCGATTTCCACTCAGTTTCTACGCAATGGCCATTATGACTTAACTAATCCTAGGAGTAGTCACCTTCGACTCTGCTTAAATGGGCTCAACCTTCTCCCTAAACAGTATTAGCAAAATTGAAAATACTGCAGATGGATGCATTGACAGGTCTATACACTCTACCATAGACTCCATCAGAGGACAAGACAGCTTCCACAGACATTGCGCCACGGCTTCCCATAGGGGGCAAACCCAGGCAGAATGTTGAGTTAGCTTTCACTGTGATAAACTCAAACACGCTGCGTTCTAACGCCGGATTTAGGTGGAAATAGAAAAGTTATTACTGCATACAAGCAGGCAGGAGTCTCTCAAGGGTTATTTGGTCGAGGATTCAAGGTAATTATTATATTAAATAGCATCATGCATGCACTTTGAAACGTGGGGGGGGGGGGATGGCTAAAATTAGTGTAACTTTGGCTTGAAATATTTACGGAAAATGAATGATAACTGCCCGTTTTTTGCTTTTAACCAAGAATCCAGACTGTTTTATGTTAATCTACAGATTTTAAGTATTTACAAGAATTTTCAACTTAGAAAGCTTTGTTTCGTGATGGCCGCCATGTTGGACTACACAATACCGTAACTTTTGCTTGAAATATTTACGTAAAATGAACAACTACAGCCCGTTTTTTGCTTTTAACCCAGAATCTACACTTTCTCAGGGAACGACTTTGAATTTTTATTATGTCGCTGCTCATGGAGACTCCTATATGCCTAAGGGAGGTGCCTGTTTTGGTTTTAGTTCGCTAGTGGCTTTGGTTTTGAAAATAGTTTAAGTTTTTGAAAATAGGTCCCCTGCAGATCGGCCCTGAGCCTCCGTGTCCCGTCAACTGATAGTGATTGACACGAGTCTTCTCCATATTGTGTAGTGACAGTTTTCTGTCCGGTCTTGAACATGCAATGTGTGCAAAAGAAAAATAGACATCCATCCTCATAGCTAAATGATGTCTATAGTAAAGGTTCGGTTCGAAGTGACCCATGTTAAGACCTTTTTGACTTTGATCTGTGTAAACCTGGCATCTCACATGACTATGACGCCATTTTATATTGCTTAGCGACAAGTGAAATAGGGAGACGAGGTGTGTAGTTGAGGGATAGCAAAGTGTTAAAGCTAATACGTATTTGGGGGGATGAAATAATTCAAAAGCGATTTGAGGGATCCTACAGTAGCGGCTTGTTTGAACTTAAGTCTTTCCGACAGGAGGTTGGCCTGACTGCAGTCGTAAAAATATAGAATCAAGGAGGCGAAAGGCTGGATCCAATCAGTGAAACGGTCGAGGACAAATAACATGTCCATTTTACAATGGGTTGAATAAACCGCTGGCCGATAAACATATATAGGCTGCCCGTGACATCATTTATCATTATGCAGCTGCACATGGCGCATCACTAAGCGCATCGAAGATGCTGATCTCTTAGACATAAATCATATTTGGTGCACTATGGAAACAGTGGTCTCAGCAGCCAGACAAAAAGCTCAGATATGACCAGGAGTGGGTAGAGTAGCCAAAGGTTTTACAAGTAAGACTAGTGTTAATTTAAAATAATCTTACTCAAGTAGTCATTCAAAGCATTTGGTGAAAAAAATACTCAATGAGTTAAGACTGTGAGTAACTGCTTAAGATTTGGGATTTTTTTTTTTTTTTTAAACAATGGTGTATTAATGGTGTACTACAACATATTACATAACCACAATAAGCCCAAAAAATACCCCCTCCCAAAAAACTATAGTAAATTCCAACGAGAGAGAAAAGATCAACAAAAAAGCATTATTTGTCCAAAGAGCATGAGTGCCCTCTAGTGGAGAAAAAAATTCCGATTATGAAACTAAAAAGATATCTACCAATTTCTGTGGTCAATCGGTGCCAAATAAAAACTGGGAGAGAGATTAAACACGCTTTCGAGTCATTTTGATGGCGGCGCTCTGTCAAATGCTTAATTTTTTATGGTGCTTTAAAGACGCCACGTGATCATAGAACGGCAAGCTTAAGTCTGATTCGTAATGGAGTCATGTGATTACTGTTGCGATGTCAAGTAAAAAGTATGGCTAGGTAAAACAACTCTCAGCAATACATTTTTCTCAAAAAGTTACTCGAGCAAATCTAACAAAGTAAATGTAAGGCGTTACTACTCACCTCTGGATATGACAAACAAAATTTGAATTTGTGTATTAAGAACTGGTCGATCGTAGCCAAAAAGTACCCGTGGCCATGTTTAATGTTTCAGTTCACAGTTATACTTAATGCAAATTTAGTTTGAGATGCAGTCAATGCTTAGGAGCCACTGACATATGGCAGGAGAATCATTGGGCCTCAAGAATAGGATTTCTGAAACAACATAAGTCTATGAAAAGGATCCTAGCTTAAGTCTTTAATGTTCCACAATCTAGTGCAGCTACACTACGTCATCCCCTAACATTTTTGCTCAGTAAGTAAACAATAGTACTCAACAGGTGTCTTCTGTTACGCTTGCGGTGATCCAACATATCTTTCAATAGATTTTACAGACACTGTAAGGGCACTGTTCTGTCGTCATTTAGTCTTTTTTGAGGACCCAACCTCAAGTGAGCTATTGAGGAGTTATTTAAAGACTGGAGCATGTTGATCATGACCTAAAATTAATAGAATTGACTCAAAGTGATGAACCTCAGGATCTTTTTGGTTTGGCTGCTTTAGGAAACCACACATCCACTGCCTGGCATTGAGCAATTGGAAAAGTGAATTCCCGCTCAGCTTCGGCTGGTGGTATTGGGACATTAACCACAAGTAAGTCGGTGATTTGTTTCTCTTAACTACAAGCAGCATGGTCCAAGAAAGTAGTCCCATTGGTGCTCATTGACAGTTCATTAAGTTTATCTCAACAGATCAAATTGTGCTCATTATAGACCAGCCCAATCACTGTTGTTGCTTAACTGTTATTTAACACAATTAAGAACGATACATGGAATGTAGTGACTAGAATTGCAATTAACGTGTGTGTTCCTCACCATTGAATGATTTCTGTGATCTGAGCCTCCCAGTGAGCAACACTCTCCTTTTTGTCAGCCAGCTCCTTCATCTCATCCTCAAGCCGCCGATTGGAGTCACTCACCTTCTCAAACATGCTAGTCAGCTGGGGAAATCAAGAAGGGGGACAGATGTAATGAGCAGATCATTTCAAAGTATTTTTCCTAAAGCAAGTAAACTGACAGACACAAAAACATTAAAAGAAATGTATGTATAAATTGAACTTCAAACAATGAAGAAATCTTCTATTGGCCAAGATACAAAGGTGCTATGCTTTGAAACGATTGTTTAAATGGGGATTTTTTTTTTAATGGTACATATACTGTATTTAGTTTGACAGCCTTGTAAATGTCATTGACAACTTTCTGACTGTTATCAGCATTCCAAGTTTGGAGAATTATCCCGACTGCTTTTATGTGTGTTGTGTAAGTGGCTGTAACCATAGAGACATAACAAATTGCAAACTGTTCTATTGTTTTATCAAATACTTTGCTTCCAAAGTACATTTTATTTCTGACAGGCCTGTGAGGTAATGTTCACACTAATACAGTATAATCAAATACAGTTCAGAAAAGGCTTGGCAATCCCTGCAGAGGCAGCATCTGTGAGGACAGCAAAGGTAACAAAAGCTACAGTTCCTTGCAAAAGTATTCGGCCCCCTTGAATCTTGCAACCTTTCGCCACATTTTAGGCTTCAAACATAAAGATATGAAATTTAATTTTTTTGTCAAGAATCAACAAGTGGGACACAATCGTGAAGTGGAACAACATTTATTGGATAATTTAAACTTTTTTAACAAATAAAAAACTGAAAAGTGGGGCGTGCAATATTATTCGGCCCCTTTACTTTCAGTGCAGCAAAGATCTCTGAATGATCCAATGTTGTCCTAAATGACCGATGATGATAAATAGAATCCACCTGTGTGTAATCAAGTCTCCGTATAAATGCACCTGCTCTGTGATAGTCTCAGGGTTCTGTTTAAAGTGCAGAGAGCATTATGAAAACCAAGGAACACACCAGGCAGGTCCGAGAGACTGTTGTGGAGAAGTTTAAAGCCGGATTTGGATACAAAAAGATTTCCCAAGCTTTAAACATCTCAAGGAGCACTGTGCAAGCCATCATATTGAAATGGAAGGAGCATCAGACCACTGCAAATCTACCAAGACCCGGCCGTCCTTCCAAACTTTCTTCTCAAACAAGGAGAAAACTGATCAGAGATGCAGCCAAGAGGCCCATGATCACTCTGGATGAACTGCAGAGATCTACAGCTGAGGTGGGAGAGTCTGTCCATAGGACAACAATCAGTCGTACACTGCACAAATCTGGCCTTTATGGAAGAGTGGCAAGAAGAAAGCCATTTCGCATAGATATCCATAAAAAGTCTTGTTTAAAGTTTGCCACAAGCCACCTGGGAGACACACCAAACATGTGGAAGAAGGTGCTCTGGTCAGATGAAACCAAAATTGAACTTTTTGGCCACAATGCAAAACGTTATGTTTGGCGTAAAAGCAACACAGCTCATCACCCTGAACACACCATCCCAACTGTCAAACATGGTAGTGGCAGCATCATGGTTTGGGCCTGCTTTTCTTCAGCAGGGACAGGGAAGAAATTGACGGGAAGATGGATGCAGCCAAATACAGGAACATTCTGGAAGAAAACCTGTTGGTATCTGCACAAGACCTGAGACTGGGACGGAGATTTATCTTCCAACAGGACAATGATCCAAAACATAAAGCCAAATCTACAATGGAATGGTTAAAAAATAAACGTATCCAGGTGTTAGAATGGCCAAGTCAAAGTCCAGACCTGAATCCAATCGAGAATCTGTGGAAAGAGCTGAAGACTGCTGTTCACAAACACTCTCCATCCAACCTCACTGAGCTCGACCTGTTTTGCAAGGAAGAATGGGCAAGAATGTCAGTCTCTCGATGTGCAAAACTGATAGAAACATACCCCAAGCGACTTGCAGCTGTAATTGGAGCAAAAGGTGGCGGTACAAAGTATTAACGCAAGGGGGCCGAATAATATTGCACGCCCCACTTTTCAGTTTTTTATTTGTTAAAAAAGTTTAAATTATCCAATAAATTTTGTTCCACTTCACGATTGTGTCCCACTTGTTGTTGATTCTTGACAAAAAATTAAAATTTTATATCTTTATGTTTGAAGCCTGAAATGTGGCGAAAGGTTGCAAGGTTCAAGGGGGCCGAATACTTTTGCAAGGCACTGTATATTAAAGGTCCGTAAAGGGCTCTGAACCTCTACAGTAAACCAAGCTTATCATATCATTGTCCGTGCCGCTTATCCTCATGAGGGTGGTGGGGGTGCTGGGTACACACTGAATGAAACTTAAAAAAAACCTTAATTTAAATGAACCGCAGAATCAAAGTACCATTCCACTGCAGAGTAAAGGAGGCTACAGTGTTGCTTTTATGTGGGTTATTGACCAGTGATTTCTTTGGCATGCAAGAGGAGGTGGAGTGGAAGCATTTGATGAGAGCATTTCGGCCAACCCAGAGGTTACATGAGGTTAAGGACTGATTTATCTATATGGCTCAGTTAGAGGAAATGGCTAGAGTGCAAGATAAACTTGGTAATTTTTGTTTTCTAATACTTTACCTTATCCAATTCACTGGACAGCTTTTTATTTTCTTCAGTCAGCAGAACTCTTTCCCTTTCAAACTTTTCCTTGAAATTGTTCTCAAACTCTTCCCGTTCACTTTGACTGTTGAGAATAAACACACTGTTAAACCTGTGACACTTTACAAACCTTAGTTGTAATCCTGTAATACAAATTCATAACAGCAAATCACTTTAAGGGTGAAAGTAGAAAAGCGATGATTTAGTTTCTTTTGCGACACGTGTGTAATTGTAAAATGAGAAGCAACTGCAAGCCTGGAAACTGGTGATGCCTGCAGAGAAATCGGCTTGGAACCTGCCACAGCAGAACACTGATCACAACTGGAGATCGACAAACGGCAGCTGAAGTCAAATGTACTTTTTCAAAAAATTGAAAATCTGGACTTCTCCATAACTCGAGGGGACTTGAAAATGAATGCTGAAAGTACCATGAATGTGGCCATACGCTTTCAATTGTCATCCACATGTACATATGAAATAATAGCTATTGTTTTACATTGTTATAAAATCGATTTGCTGAGTGTCACATGTAAGCCTGGGCAGAAGCATCACCTTCAATAATGGTTTTTGTCATCTTGATTACAGTGTCGTAAGTGCACTCAATTGACTTAACATTTGCTGACAGTGGCGTCTTCATCAGTGCAGATCAAAATGAGAGGCTGCTAGCTGAGGTCATATTTACTCCTACACTTTACCAACATGAATCAAACAATTGAATTTGAGTCATAGCCTAGGGACTTCGACTCGAGTCGACTTGAGATAAGTTGACTCAAAAAAAATTGCTTACATGCACAACATAGCATATGTAACCAGGTATATCATGGGAGTTGTGTAATTCCCCTAGTCTCCCTAAACGCAGCACTTCGTTAATTAGAGCAGCCCTTCTCAAAAAATTTGCATATTCTGATTTTCTGTAATGTACTGCTATTAGACTTTCATATATTTTAGATTCATTACACACAACTGAAGTAGTTCAAGCCTTTTATTGCTTTTAAGAAAAACCAAAAAAATCCCTATCTCAAAAAAGCATATTTCATCCGACCAATACAAAAAGAGTTTTTAATTAAAAAAAGTCAACCTTCAATTATATCGCTATGCACTCAATAAGGACTGCTTCAATGCGGCGTGGCGTGGAGGCAATCAGCCTGTGAGGCTGCTTCGATAGTGGCCTTGAGCTCATCCACAGTGTCAACTTTTCACAATATCCCAGGAGAGTTGGCAGGCCAATTGAGCACAGTAATGCCATGGTTAGTAAACAATTTACCAGTGGTTTTGGCATGGTGAGCAGGTGCCAGGTCGTGCTGAAAAATGAAATCTTTCTCTCCATGAAGCTATTCAGCAGATGGAAGCATGAAGTGCTCCAAAATTTGATATCTAGCGGCATTGACCCTGCTCTTGATAAAACACCAGCAGCTGACATGGCACCCCAGACCATCACTGACTGGTTACTTGACACTGGACTTCAGGCATTTTGGCATTTACTTCTCCCCAGTCTTCCTCCAAACTCTGGCAAAATTTGCTTTCATTTGAAAAAAGTCCAGTGCTGCTTCTCTCTAGCCCAGGTCAGGCGCTTCTGCTGATGTTTCAGGTTCAAAAGTGGCTTGACCTGGGGAATGTGTGCACGGTGGCTCTGGATGTTTCTACTCCAGACTCTGTCCACTGTTTCTGCAGGTCCCCCAAGGTCTGGAATCGGCCCTTCTCCACAATCTCGGGCCGCGGTAACCTCTTCTGGTTGTGCAGCGTTTCCTGCCACACTTTTTCCTTCCCACAGAGTACCCACTGAGGTGCCTTGATACAACACTCTGGGAACAGCCTATTGAAATTTCTTTCTGTGTCTTAGCCTCTTGCTCAAGGGTGTCAATGATGGCCTCCTGGACAGCAGTCAGGTCCGTAGTCTTGCCCATGGTTGCGGTTTTGAGTAATGAAGCAGGCTGGGAGTTTTTAAAAGCCTCAGGAATCTTTCGCAGGTGAGTTAATTCGTTGATTCAGATGATTAGGTTAGTAGCTTCTTTAGAGTACCTTTACATGATATGCAATTTTTTTGAAGGGATTTTTGTTTTTTCTGACTTTTTTTGCCAAAATCATCAATATTAAAAAATGGCTTGAACTACTTCAGCTGTGTGTAATGAATCTAAAATATGAGTCTAATGCAGGGGTCGCGTTAACCGAATATTTTCCGTCGTTGACCGACTTTTTAAAACGGTGACGGAAAAAACTGAAGTCCACCTGTCATTTTGACAGGTTGCAATTCACACCCCAGACCACAGGGTGGCGAGTGAGCATATTAATTAGCTATTGTCTCTCTTGATGCATGACGTCGTTGGCCTTACTCTGAAAAATGTCAAGGCAACTGAGTGTCCGAAGTTTCTTCAAAAAGCCCCAAAACGACGATGGTGTTGATAAGAGGTGAAAAAACGGGGACTGCACAAGCGGGCACGCAATAAGTCCATGCGCACCAGGAGGAAGGTGTAAGACTCAGTGTTCAGGCCACGGCAGGTAAACTGTTAATTTCATTGTTCCATAATGTAGCCTACCTACTGGGGCCACAGTCAGCTGCGGAGAAAAAGTTACATATTCATCTGCTTGATGTGTGATGGCACGGTGTGGATTCTCTGTTAAGCTTGTTCGGACAGAATATTAATTTCAAATGAATGAAAAACAAATACTATTGAATATGTTGAAGCGGTATGCAATGTTAACAGTCTTGTTAGCTCGAATTGCTGTGTCCAGCCGCTGCAGCTCTGCTGCTCTCTGTGAAAACTCTATTCAAGTCGGAACGCCCGCAGCTCTTAAGTGTCTCTGTCACGTGACTGTGTCGTAGCCGCTAACGCGCTCGGCCAAATGGACACACAAGTATGGAAGGTGAATTATGCCAAAAAAAGGGTCACCACAATGTCATTATCATCATTTTAAAAATGGGTAAAAATAGATTATGACCGGATTTTATGACCCTGTCAGTCAAAATGACACAACGAAAAAGTCTAGCGCAACCTCTGGTCTAATGTTTATCAGTATACTACAGAACTTTATTGCAATATGCTAATTTTTTGAGAAGGACCTGTAAATTGTTCTTTCTCGCAAGGTGGCTTAGGGGTCGTTTACATGGTGACGCTGCCGCTGCCGTATGAAAACGATTGTGTTGCGGAAAGGCCTCGCCTGCTACTAAACATTCACTACAGCAAACATGGCGGAACATCTGCTTGTTTACCACAAGTTCGCGTTTTTATGCCTTTTGAAGCAAAAGCTTGAATAGCATTTGACAAAACTCCTGGATGCCATTGCGGAGACAAATGGCAGGTTGTATTGACTTCTGTTATATTGTCACCTTGTAAAACTGCACTGCCCTCTAGGGTCTGGCATGAATATATCGTCTTCAAATGGAATTGCAACATCGAACAGATGGACCTATGTAATTTTTGTCGGAGCATAGTTTAACATCGAACTTTTTTTTTTTTGCATTTGTAGTGTTTTGTTTGCATTGTCATTTTGTCAAATTCCACAGAATACTTTGGGTCTTTTCAGTGGAGCTGCTGAATCATGTGGATGCCACGCTTAAGTGACAAAAAGGTACCATGTTGAACTTCCATCTGCCATTAAAGATGAGTGAGGGCATGTAAATGAAACCTGGACGCGAGCAAATAAGCTAGTAACCTTGTGAATCATTGGAATGATATGTATTTTGTATGTCAGTATGTTTACTCTTAAAATAAATTGCTTAACTAACGCCTTTGCTGTGTGGTATTTTTTACAAAAGGACTTTGTGCTCTGAGTAGTTCCGTTTTAAGGAACCAATATTGAGCCTGCAATTTATGTTGAAAAATATTTTTGTCCAACACAGCTTAGTGCTGGTTAATTCCATGTAAATTGGACTGCATGCTCTTTTTCTGATATTGACTTCCAAGAAGATGTTTTTGTCTTGAGTGTTTTGTGGGTGGGCTGTGGTACGATAGTGACGAATAACCTAGGACTTGATGCGACTCTGCTTGACTCAACATAACCTTGTGACTCGACATAAACATATAGCTCAACTTGCACACAACTGAAAAACTTGGGACTTGTTTGAGACTTGATTCGTAACACACTTGGGACTCATGCAACTAATGCGAAATTTGGTATTCAAACGGACAGTCTCACTGCTAAAATTTTGAAACCAACAGAAGAGATAAGTTTCACCTAAGGCATGATTAATTGTAAATACTTTATAGTCATCTTGATGGCTTACAACCTTATGAGATAAACTGCATTTGTTGTGTATTTAAAATAAATGTCTTTACAGTTTACTTTCCATCTGTGAAACTTGGTTCTTCGTTTGGTGTAATCATTGCAACAAGAATATTTTAGAGCCTTACCCTCTTAGATTTCAAAGTATAATATATTGAAGTCAAATTAATGAACATTTACCAGAAATTGCATTAAAATAAAAAATATATATGTAAATATTGCTTGAATTCCTTTTACTGAAAGACACAACAAATACATAACTGCAAAGTCAGTAAACTTTCATAGCAGAAAGAATGCGGACAGAAACGTCACAATAATTTTTTGTTAAAATAGAGTAGTGAGAAATCCAAGGGCAGCTATCATGGAAAATATGGAAAGTAAGAAAAGGATGAAAAACCTCTCTCTTCGAGTCTTCTCTAGCTTGTCTTGGAGCATCAGGATTTCTTTCTGGAGGCTAAGTTGCTGGCTCTCGGCATCACGTAGCTCCTTGCGCAACGCCATCGACTCATTGCTGTGTTGTGCCTGCCGACGTGCTATTTCCTCTTCGTACAGGTGGGCTTTCTTTGCCAGGTCACCCCGCAGACGTCCCACCTCCTGGGATTGTTCAGGGGAGGCTGTGGTGGCAAATGTGCTAAATGGTTTTACCTGGAAGAGATGGAACCAATAATAAGGCTACGGAGTCCGTGAAGGGCAGGAAGTATGTGGCACATCAAGCTAATTAATTTTTTACCAATGTGAACAAGTTTAAAATTGGTTGTGGAGATTTATATTGGCAACTCTAAGCTTTAAAAACAATTTTGACCCTAACATATCTATTCATTATACCGTCTGGGTGTACACAATACCCCCCCAAATTTGGCAAATTGATTCAAAATTCTTCCAAATCCCAAGTGAATGTCATCAAATGCACTAGTGCATTTTTCTGCAACATTTTAACTGCGGCGTATCCTCAGCACGAGCGCCACACAAACAATTCCTGCTGTGATACACTCAAAAACAATGGAAAGTCCTGGCAGCGGACACAATCCAGTGCGGTGAAAGAGGTATTTTACATTATTTACAGAAGAGGTCAGATAGGGTGTTGGGTGAATGATTTTGAGTCTCCTAAAATTCAGTTAGATACATTAACAAAAACCATTACAACTTTTTATATCCTAAATTGTGATGTATATTGCCAGTACGCCTTACTCTCCATTTATTGTATTTTCCAAATCCATTCTAGTGAGTACAGGCTAGGACTAAACAATATATCGTTTAAACATCGCCATCGCAATGTGCACAATAGTTCCATCGCAGGACGTGCAATTTTTTAAATCTATTTATTTCTTTTTTGCTTCATAAAAGCAGCAAGTGTGCAGAGACTTGGCGTCCTGGATCCCTCTTATTAGAGGTGGGTAGAATAGCCAAAAATTGTACTCCAGAAAGACTCAAGTAAACATCATCAAAAATGTACTCAAGTAAAAAAAGTCATTGTACAACTGCATAATGACAATCAAGTGCTATTCTATTGTATTCTATTTGGTAAAAAGAATACCCAAGTCATGTGTTACTCACAATGTAACTGTGTATGATGTTTCTTTCTTTTTTTTTTTTTTTTTAAATTTTTAAATATATAATTATATATAATAAAACAGCAAATACTTAATTTTTTACGGTGCTTTAAAGACGACGTGTGATTGAACAGACTAGCGTGATAGAAGAACGGGAAGCTTGAGTCTGTTTAGTATAATCCTGTCATGTGATTATTGTTGTGACGTCTCATAGGTGAAACTGGTGGAGCTACTGTTGGCATCTCTGGCAAAAAAAAAAAAAGTCAATATGTAGAATTAAGAGGAAAAATGTAACGACTTTAGTGTAGCCAAAAGTAGCAGTGTACGAGTAGCGTTTCTTCTTCAAGAATCAACAAGAAAAAGTATGGTTTACTAAAACTAATCATATTTTTCTCAAAAGGTAAATCAAATGCAACACGTTACTACCCACATCTGCCTTTTATATGGAGCAATAATCTTCATCATTCACAAATGAACCCGCTTAGCCTGGAATAAACGGTATTATATTAATACAATGTGGTCATGGTGAGTCACCCAAAGTCTTCCAAAACATATCTACAACCCCTAGCAAAAAGTATGGAATCACCAGTCTCGGACGAGCACTCACTCAGTCATTTTATTATGTAGAACAAACTCAGATAAAAAGCTTGAAAAAATAATGAATTAGTTCAAAAGTGCAAGTCCTTGGCATTCAGAGACACTAAAAAAAATAAATAAAAAACATTGTGGTGGACAGTCAATGTTACTTTTAAAGAGCAAGTGCAGGGAAATAAATATAGAATCACTCAATTCTGAGGAAAAATATATGGAATCATGAGAAAAAAAACAAAGAAATAACAATCAAAACACATCTGTAGTATTTAGTTGCACCACCTCTGGCTTTTGTGACAGCTTGGAGTCTCTGAGGCATAGACTTGATGAGTGACAAATAGTAGTCTCCATTTTTTTCAATTTCCACCACAGGTATTCAATGGGGTTGAGATCTGGGCTATTTGCAGGCATTGACTGGATGAGTCTTTGTCCAAATAATGCTTTAACTGTTTTAGCTCTGTGGCATGATGCATTGTCATCTTGGAAAATTATTTCATTATCCCCAGACATATTTTCAATTGAAGGGATAGGAAAGCTGTCTAAAATTAAAATGTTAATTTGTGCATTTATTGAAGATTTAACTACAGCCATCTCCCCAGTGCCTTTGCCTGACATGCAGCCCCATATCATTAAGGACTGAGGAAATTTTGACGTTTTCTTCAGGCAGTCATCTTTGTAAATCTCACTGGAACAGCACCAAACAAAAGTTACAGCATCATCACCTTGTCCAATACAGATTTCTGACTCATCAGTAGAAATAACCTTCGTCCAGTCATTCTCAGTCCATGATTGCCTCTCCTTAGCCCATTGCAGTGTTGTTCTTTTCTGTATATGTGTCAATGATGGTTTCCTTTTAGCTTTCCTGTATAAAAATCCCATTTCCTTTAGGCGATCTTGCACAGTTCTGTCACATACCTTGACTCAGCTTCCCCCCATTTCTTCTTCATTTGTCTTGTTGTACATCTTCCGTTTTCAAGACATATGCCCTCTAGTGTTGTATCGGTCGCGAACGATTCGTTCTTTTTGAACGAATTGTTTGGGTGAACGAGACCGAACTAATCACCACCTGCACTGATTCGTTCTATGAAGTTGGTGCTTGTTCACTGCGTGGGAGGGCGTTGAGCAAGCGGCAGCGTCTTCTGACATCGCACACGACCAATCAGACGCCAGCCTCATCGCGGGCAGGGGAGGGACCGGAAACAGAATCAGGGCGTATGTCACTCACTTCCACGTGTGGCCAATAAGCAGCCAGCGTGCAGGCAGGGGGGCAAGACTGAGTTTTGTCACTTCCCGTTCAGTGACTCGGTCCTCCGGCTCCTGACCTAGCTTGCTGCTAACTTGACTTTCCAGTAATGACTATGCGGTGAACGAATCAAAAAATGAAAGGAAAGGACTTTGTCACATATTTGTTAACGTGGAGCCTATCAAATGCAGCTCAAAAAGACAAAAACACCACACAAATCTAGCGAGCATGGTTTAGTGTACTACTTTTCTCAACAGACTCGGGACTACCTATTACGACATACTATCAAATTTACAGTAATTTAAAACACGGGTAGCTACGAGGCAAGCAAAAGCTGAGCTGCGGTCGCGTGACGGCAATGAAGGGGGCAAAGAACTGTCACTATATGGAGGCTTCATGGCAGCGATATTTACCTCATATGTGCACAGAAAAAAAGAATATATAGTATGATCACCATAATACTGATTTGCAATGAAACAGTATATACATGTCAATTTTTTCCAAGTGTTTTTTTTTTTCTTCGTGTCAGGTGTTGGTTGGTTTGACAAATTATGTCAATCCGTCCATCATGTGCTCCTCAAGCGCCCCAAAACAACGCACCTGGACACGGGAGATGTCGCAATATGTCTACATTTTTCTTATCAGACTAATGAGAGTAGAAAGGCGATATCGTAAAGAGCAAACAATTATTTCTCGTCAGCATTTGACGATCTGAGATGCGGGGACGACCGGATTATTTTATTTATTAATACCAGTGCAAAAATTCAATACGATCACCATAATACTGATTTGCAATGAAACTGCATATACATGTCATTTTTTCCCGAGTGTTTCATTTTTTTTTTTCGTGTCAGAGCGTGTCGGTTGGTTTGACAAATTATGTCAATCCGTCCATCATGCGCTACTCAAGCGCCCCAAAACAACGCACGCGGACACGGGAGATGTCGCAATATGTCTACATTTTTCTTAACAGACTAATGAGGGTAGAAAGGCGACATCGTAAAGAGCAAGCAATCATTTCTCGTCAGCATTTGACGATCTGAGATGCGGGGACGACAGGGGAGTTGACCGGATTATTTTATTTATTAATACCAGTGCAAAAATTCAATACGATCATCTTAATACTGATTTGCAATTAAACTGGCAAATATCAAAATGTAGTATTGTCTTTATTTCAGAGCAGCACATTCGACAACTAGCTATTTACACTTATAGTTTTAACAATAGTGACTAAAAATAATAGTGATGAGCATAAAAACAAAAATACAAAGAGCGAGAGGTAAATATGATGTGTTGGTGGTTCCATATTTAGAAATTAAACTTTCGATTTATTTTTATTTTCGTGACAGCAAGCATGCTGCGTTGGCTGGTCGCAGCAGCATTGTAAATGTGATCAAGAACATGCTAAAGAAAGTCCGTGCGCCCCCGACCCCAACCCCCCGCTCCCCCCACAAAAGGAAAATGTTTAACCGTGTCCTCAATCGAAATGCAAGCATGAGCCATGACTTTGAGCCCATTGAACTAGGACAGACGACACGGAAGTTCTCCCTCGCTTTTGCAGCAGTGGGAGGGAGGGAGACGAGGCTGTCTGTGAAAGCAGAATGATATTGCCTGTCACTCATTACTGAAACTACGACGAGCGGTCAATGAGGAGCTTGTGTGCAAGAGAGAGGGAGGGACCAAGAATGTCACTTCCCGTTCAGTTATACTGCGAAGCGGTCTTTGGTGATTCGTTCGGCAACGTCACTTCCCGTTCACTAACCGAACGATTCGTTTGGGCGGGGAGGGAGATGAGGGGGGCGAACGATTCGTTGAACGATTCGTTTGAACGAATCTTTTTACTGAACGATCCGGAATGGATTCGTTTACTCAAGTGAACGACAGATCCCGTCACTAATGCCCTCTAGTTGTTTGTCATGACGTTTGGATGTCTTCCTCGGTCTACCAGTACGCTTAACTTTAACAACCTTGCCATGCTGTTTGTACTTGGTTCAGATTTTTGATACACCTGACTGTTAACAGCCCACCTAAAGAAGTTTGATAATCCTCTTCTTGGTCTCAAGAGAGATCTCTCTTGTTGGAGCCATGATTCTTGTGAATCCACTTGGTCCAGCAGCCCCCCTAGGTGTGATAACTGTACTGCTTTTAACTGCTGACTAACGAGCAGATCTAATCTGAGCCAGGGGCCCAATTAAGGAAAGGAAATTGACTGGGTGTGTCTATATTTTCTACTCAAAATGGAGGGATTCCATATTTTTGTCTTCAGAATGGAGTGATTCTATATTTATTTCCCTGCACTTTCTCTATAAAAGTAGCATTTACTTACCACCACAATGTTTTTTATTCATTTCTTTTAGTGTTTCTGAGTGCCAAGGAGTTTTTGAACTTTTGAGCTAATTCATTATTTTTTCAAGCTTTTTATCTGAGTTTGTTCTACATAATAAAATGTCTGCACTCATTAGTGCTCGTCCAAGACTGGTGATTCCATACTTTTTGCTAGGGGGTGTATTCTAATTCTTCTAGTTTTAATATCGCAATGTATATCGCAATCTATCCCAAAAGTCGCAATGTCAGTTTTGTACAATATCATTAAGGCCTAGTCCAAGCTGCTTCAATATAATGCATTAATTTATGAGATCGACATTTTAAGAAATGATGACAGTTGAAAATAATAAAATTACAATGAGTTGAGCATTTGGCCTTTGAAGGGTGTTGTTTTAGTACCCACCTTCACCCTTTCCAATTCATTACGTTCTTTTAACCTCCTCTCCTTAAGCGCTTCTGCGGCGCGCTCCTCCATCTGAGTCTCCATCTGAAAACACATTAATTCGGTCAATAACTTTGGAAGTGAAATCTTCATTAATTACCAAAACACACAATTTACACAAGAAGAAATATATTTCCCAAAATATATAAAAGCGTGTAATGACAGTGTACTTTTATTATTATCTTCTTCAGGGTTTCTACAGGTATCAGCAAATTTCATTTAATGCCACTTCAAAATATTTAAATGCCCATGCCCGATTGCAGATAGTTTCACACACAAATTTTTTACGTACAGTTGTCCGATAATGACTTTTTAACTAATATCCCGATATTGCCCAAATCCAAATATCCAATTTCAATATACGGTATGCGGTCATGGACTTAACATATTGTATTACACCCACTTGGATACTTTAATAATGATAAATGTAACAACTTCAAGGTTTTCCAATAAACATCCTGTGAAAAATAAGAATAATTTTAACTGAAGTTATGGAAAAAGTGCCTACATTGCACTTCTATATTTATTGTTGAAATCAAAATCATGCAAACATCAGTTTTTGGGGGGATCTAGTGCAAAGTGCCAATAAGGCACTGTCATATCACATATGGCTCTCACAGTGCTTCTGGCTCAAAATAATAAAGGCACACAGCTTCAGTTCTGTGAATGAGGTAAAGTAGGGCAAAAAAGTTTTTAGTCAACCACTAATTGTGCAAGCTCTCCCACTTGAAAATATTAGAGAGGCCCGTTATTGGCAACATGGGTAAACCTCAACCATGAGTGAACCATGACAGAATGTGGGAAACAAAAAAAACAGAAAATCACATTGTTTGATTTTTAAAGAAGGTATTTGCAAATCATGGTGGAAAATAAGTATTTGGTCAATACCAAAAGTTCATCTCAATACTTGGTTATGTACCCTTTGTTGGCAATAACTGAGGCCAAACGTTGTCAGTAACTCTTCACAAGCTTTTCACACACTGTTGCTGGTATTTTGGCTCATTCCTCCATGCAGATCTCCTCTAGAGCAGTGATGTTTTGAGGCTGTCATTTGGCAGCATGGACTTTCAACTCCCTCCACAGATTTTCTATGGGGTTGAGATCTGGAGACTGGCTAGGCCACTCCAGGACCTTGAAATGCTTCTTACGAAGCCACTCCTTTGTTGCCCTGGCTGTGTGTTTGGGATCATTGTCATGCTGAAAGACCCAGCCACGTCTCATCTTCAATGCCCTGCTGATGGTAGGACATTTTCACTCAAAATCTCTCAATACATTGCCCTATTCATTCTTTCCTCTACACAGATCAGTCATCCTGGTCCCTTTGCAGAAAAACAGCCCAAAGCATGATTTTTCCAACCCCATGCTTCACAGTGGGTATTGTGCTCTTCGGATGCAATTCAGTATTCTTTCTTCTCCAAACACGAGAACCTGTGTTTCTACCAAAAAGTTCTATTTTGGTTTCATCTGACCATAACACATTCTCCCAGTCCTCTTCTGGATCATCCAAATGCTCTCTAGCGAACCGCAGATGGGCCTGGACGTGTACTGGCTTCAGCAGGGGGACACATCTGGCAGTGCAAGATTTGAGTCCCTGGCGGCGCATTGTGTTACTGATAGTAGCCTTTGTTACTGTGGTCCCAGCTCTCTGTAGGTCATTCACTAGGTCCCCCCGTGTGGTTCTGGGATTTTTGCTCACCGTTCTTGTTATCATTTTGACGCCACGGGGTGAGATCTTGCATGGAGCCCCAGATCGAGAGAGATTATCAGTGGTCTTGTATGTCTTTCATTTTTTAATAATTGCTCCCACAGTTGATTTCTTTACACCAAGCGTTTTACCTATTGCAGATTCAGTCTTCCCAGCCTGGTGCAGGTCTACAATTTTGTCTCTGGTGTCCTTCGACAGCTCTTTGGTCTTGGCCATAGTGGAGTTTGGAGTGTGACTGACTGAAGGTGTGGACAGGTGTCTTTTATACCGATGAGTTAAAACAGGTGCCATTAATACAGGTAACGAGTGGAGCCTTGTTAGACCTCGTTAGAAGAAGTTAGACCTCTTTGACAGCCAGAAGATCTTGCTTGTTTGTAGGTGACCAAATACTTATTTTCCACTCTAATTTGGGAATAAATTCTTTAAAAATCAAACAATGTGATTTTCAGTTGTTTTTTTTTCCGCATTCTATCTCTCATGGTTGAGGCTTACCCATGTTGACAATTACAGGCCTCTCTAATATTTTCAAGTAGGAGAACTTGCACAATTGTTGGTTGACTAAATACTTGTTTGCCCCACTGTATGTCATGAGTTTTTAATTCGTTATTTTTCCATCTTTTATTCTTCATTTAATTCTTAAATCTTGAATGCAAATGGCCTGCTCACATAACAAATCCCACACATCTTAGCTTGGAGACAACTAATGGTCAATAAGCATAACTGCTGTGTTAGGCTGTGACCAGCCCTTGTACAAAGGTAGAAGGCCGATGTCAATATTATCCGATATCATTTTAAAATGCTTTTATCAGTCCAATACATTATGTAAAACAAGTTTTTTTTAAACCATCAACTTTACATTAATTTTAAAAGCTTTGGGCGTTTAATGCTTTTAAAGGCCTGCATAAATTGTCTTTGTAGTCTTTACAAATAATCTTATATTTACTATAGGGCTGCAACTAACGATTATTTCTCATAATCGATTAATTGGACACTTTATTAAACAATATATTAATCGGATAATCACTTTTTTCCATTACCTTCACAATTTACCTTTAAATTTTTTCAGGCATGTTTAAGTAAAAATGAAGACAAAATAGATGACTACCGTATTTCCTTCAAAAAATAATATTTCATTACAGCTGACTTAATTGTAGTCTACAACTGTACCGATTATCAAATATGTTGGCAACTAATTTATTAATCGATTTTAATCGATTAGTTGTTGCAGTCTTATAAGAAGCTACTTTAGACAGTAAGATGTCCGAAAAATGGCAAAAATGTGAATTGTTGTTTTCTAAAGATTTTTGTTCATGTCCTATTTTGACTTAAAAATATAATGAATAAATCTGATAGTATTTACAACTGAGAAGAATTTCTGAAAGGGGCTTTGCATTGCAATGACCCATATATTAAAGTTCCTTTTTTTTTTTTTTTTTTTTTGAATGGCATTTCTTCAACGCGGTGCGCAGCCCAAACCGTTAGACCGATCAGCGATGCAGGGACTTTTTCGAACGACACCAAAAAAAATTCCATTCGCCCATAAATGCGGATTTTTCGACAGAGAAACATTTCAAAACGCTATTTGTCCTACAACGTTTGACCAAATCACATAATTAGGACATCAAAAATTCCGGGACGGTGAGGAGCAGAATTTGGAAAAAACGTACTGTTCCTCCACAATTTGCCCAAAACTGTCCCATTCATTCCTAATGGGATGCCATTGGAGTGGAACTTTCCCATTGCCATGTATGTCGATTCTATTGATGCCAATGTACTTGGATTACATTGACACATATGTAAGTCGATTCCATTGACGGATACGTAAGTCCAAATTTCCCATTCATTTTCAATGGCAAAACAACCTGTGTTGGCAAATCAACAGGTAGTGGCCTGATATCATCAGTACATGTCCCCAAATCAACATAAAGTGACCTCATATCAATAGGACGTGTCCCCTAAATGTCCCTGAATCAACAGGGAGAGACGTCATATCAACAGGACGTGTCCCCCAAATGTAAAAAAAATCACCAGGAAGTGACCCGATATTAACAGGAGGTGTCCCTGAAATATCCCCGAATCAAGCGGACGGGTCTTAGATCTGTATCTCCACACAGCAGAGCCCCATAGTAATTTCTCCAGAAATTGCAGTTTCTAGCTGGTTATCAAAATAGTTGTTAATTTGCTAATCGATTAGTTGCCAATTAATCGTTGCACCTCTAATTTACTCAAAGCGAATTATATACAAATTGTGCACTTTGCAATGTAAGGAGAAGATCAGTGTTTGTTACGCTACCTCTTTCTTGGCTTTCTCAGACTTTCGCATATCAAGGCGTAGAGCCTCCATTTTCTGATTTTGTCTTTCCATTTCATCCTCCTTGTCACGCAGCTGGCGAGTAAGTTTTTGCTTTTCCAACCTGTGTAAGTTTGGTCATAATATTTCATCAATGCTCATATTTGAGAAAGTTAATAACCAAATACAAAAAACCTCTTGAGCTGAAATCTAAGGAACCGTTATTTATTTAAAACATCATCATGCCCAATCCCATAGTGTGAAATTCAAACATTGGTCTGCTGTTACTTAAAAAGCATTAACCAACATTTAAATGTAATATTTGTTCCCAACTATATGATTACAGCATGTTAGAAGCGTTAATTGCATTCACAGCAAGTTTCATGAACAGATGTAATGAAGTGGATTACTGTTCTGTCATAATTTTGACTAAAAATGTTCTAAATGCCAGCCAGGTCAGTAGTTGTAGTTGCTATGTTGTGAATAATCTGTGAATGTACTTCAAGATGAGACAATCCTTTGGAGAGAGAGAAAAAAAAAAAAAAAAGGGGGGGGGGGGGGGTGCTATGCCATTTTCACTATGCTTCAACGTTAGACCATAGCATTGCATTAAATTGTGCAAGCTTAAACATTACAAACAGTTAATTTAGTGTAATACAATGCTGTTTCGAAAACATCAGGCATCATCATTCCATTTTTACATGTTGCCTCTCTTCATGTTGATACTTCACTGACAAAAAATGGTAGTAATGTCATAACTTCCACTTTAAGAAGTCTGTTTTCATGCAAACAACGCTGATATTTAAAAAAACAAGAAGCAGTCAGACATTAAACCAATTTTATGTAGACTATACCTGACATCTGAGAGGGTCTTGTTGAGTTCAGAAAACTCTCGCATGGTCATTTTTCTCTGGTTTTGAGCATCTTTCAGATCGTTTCCCTGTGATTTCAGCATGTCATTGTATAGCACAATGTCCTGGGCACAAGCAAGAAAGAAATATACATTTTATGACACTCAATATTGTTGGGAGTGGCTTGTATGAATAATAACGCTCAATAGTGAAAATACTACTCGACCTATACCTTCTTCAGCTCATCATTTTCTGTTGTTAGAGTCTTGTTTTGTCTCTCTAACTTCTTTATATGTTTAGACGAGTCCTCTAGGTCTCGACGAGCCATAATCGCGTCTTGGCTTGTGTCTGTCATAAAGATGCTAAGTCAGTTGCCAAGCAAATACTGGAAATTCAACTCAAAACATCCGATCTGCTACATCACATGAGCACGTTTCTCTATGGCTGACGTAAGCATAATAGTTATGAAGTCCCACCAGTGACTTGCTTCTTGAGGAGGTCAATCTCAGACTTTAGTCTACTGAGCTCCACTTCCTTGTTTCCACTCAAAGAGCCTTCACCAGGTGGCTGCTGACATTCTTGAGCTGTCTTAGTCAAATCTGAAATGTCAAATATAGTCTTCAACGGATATTCATTATATCGAGGATACTTAACATGTGAACACCAATGAATGCAGCATTCTTTGCATACATGTTTGAGTAGTCCTCTCTCACCTTGAATTTTGCGGTTTAGCTCTTGTTTCTCCTGTTCCAGGCAGTGGAGCCTCCTCTCGTAGGCTTCTGTGCCAAGGCTGTTCTGAAGGCTGCACTGGACATCTTTGTCCAGTTCTTCCTGTCCCTCGTCATCTGCTAGTTCTGACAGCTGCCGCAGGCAACCACGATCAGATATTATGCTTTAGAGGAGAAAAAGAAAGAATAAGCCGAATGTGAAGATTTGTACAAATTACTTCCATACAAATCAAAAACATAAAAGAATATATGCATATGAAGTGCCTATTTTTTCCCCCAGACTTTGGCCCCTTCAAACATATAATGAAGATAGGGTTTTGCTGTTTAAAAAAACTTTTTTTATTTTTATTTTTAAATGCCCTCCTGTTCAATTTTTTCTTCCCCCAGAAAATTTAGGTTTTAAGCTTTCCAATGATGTATCACTGGTGTGTATTGGACAATTCTGAAAGTTGGCCAAATTGGGGGTCTCAGAGCGGAACTTCGTCACCTGAGTGTTTTCCGCCATATATAAACGGAGTTGTATCGTTATCGGCCGATACTGCACAGCCAGGTATCGTATCGGGGCCAAAAAATGGTATCGGTGCAACAATATTAATAACACATTAGCTGATTTGCCATCTGACAATATCTTCTACGAGTTGAAAGAGGCGAAACTGTTTTGTAGGTTCCACACTTATTGTTCTAGTTCTATAAAGCCCTCAAAGTTATCAGTTACATGGAAATCACAGGTACTAAAAGTGTTCCCTGTGACTCTTAACAGTCTGACTTTCACATGAGAGTCAGAGGGTGTGGCTCCCCAAGATATAGAATGAGAACACATTTGGCTGGCAAGCATTTTCCGCCGCCCCACCTCTGGTGTGAACAACAATCTTGTCCTTAAGGTGTTGAAATGATCATTTGCATGGTTGATGGTAGAATAATACACTGAGGGAAAAAAGCATGAATTGATAGCAGTACAGAGCATCCATATTTGTTCAATGCTAATTTTTCCAGATTTATTTATCTGGAGCGAGAAAGCAAGCGAGTGAGTGAAATAAAAAAGTGAAGCAAGATTGATGGGCTGGTGACAGTGAGATGAAGTATAAAGATCAAGTGAAAGAGGTATGGGAAGAGGAGGATGCAAGCAAGCAACTTTACTTATACAGCACCTTTCACAGACAGGCGTCACAAAGGAGAAAACTATTGGAAAAAACATTATCATTGAGCCTTCAGAAGATAACTGTCTTTCCCACGGATAGAAATTAAGTGAGAATGTGAACATCAGATTAACTGGCTTTCCCCCCGATTTTAGATGGACTTAATTTTAACTTGTGTTTTAAATAGGCATATGCCAAATACTGGTTTCAAGGTATACCGTGGTATGAAAACGTCAAGCTTTCAAAACCGCAAACATTTCCCGTCATACCGTCCCTAAGGTATTAGCTAGTTTTTATGTCCCAAAAATTAATGGAGAAACCCCTCGCCTACAGCTGCAAGTCTCAACCCTCCCCCAGCGGTTGTTGCTCAGTGTCAGTGAGTCAGCTGTGCAACACAATGGCTGGAGGAGGTGACACTCCTCAACTTTTTCCCCCCATCGAAGAAAACAAATTCGCTGATATGGGAATACTTCGGCTACAGCAAAGTTACAGACGGCCATGGCTTAGAGAAGGAGGGCCAACCCACATGTAAAACATATTTGCGGAGAGTGGCTGCCGAGGAGGCAATACCTCCAATATGATTTTTACAAAATTAAAGGTTAGTAAACACCGTCATGAACGTTTCCCACCAGCTATGAGAGTTAATTCCAGTGTGTTTAGTGTGTCTAGAGGTGGTAAATTATTGTGTTTTTTCTCTCTGACAACTATCTGTGTTGATTAAGAGTGTGTGTATATAATGTAAACGTGATATGAGTCATACACACGTGCTTTTTACGGAAGATAATTCAATCATTTTTGTTCTGATGGTAATGTTGAGCTGTGGGTTTAGGCTCACCTAAAGCAGTGTTTTTCAACCAGTGTGCCGTGAGAGATCGTCAGGTGTGCCGCAGAAATTATCTAATATCGCATTTATATACAGTGCCTTGCAAAAGTATTCGGCCCCCTTGAACCTTGCAACCTTTCGCCACATTTCAGGCTTCAAACATAAAGATATGAAATTAAATTTTTTTGTCAAGAATCAACAAGTGGGACACAATCGTGAAGTGGAACAACATTTATTGGATAATTTCAACTTTTTTAACAAATAAAAAACTGAAAAGTGGGGCGTGCAATTTTATTCGGCCCCCTTGCGTTAATACTTTGTAGCGCCACCTTTTGCTCCAATTACAGCTGCAAGTCGCTTGGGGTATGTTTCTATCAGTTTTGCACATCGAGAGACTGACATTCTTGCCCATTCTTCCTTGCAAAACAGGTCGAGCTCAGTGAGGTTGGATGGAGAGTGTTTGTGAACAGCAGTCTTTAGCTCTTTCCACAGATTCTCGATTGGATTCAGGTCTGGACTTTGACTTGGCCATTCTAACACCTGGATACGTTTATTTTTGAACCATTCCATTGTAGATTTGGCTTTATGTTTTGGATCATTGTCCTGTTGGAAGATAAATCTCCGTCCCAGTCTCAGGTCTTGTGCAGATACCAACAGGTTTTCTTCCAGAATGTTCCTGTATTTGGCTGCATCCATCTTCCCGTCAATTTTAACCATCTTCCCTGTCCCTGCTGAAGAAAAGCAGGCCCAAACCATGATGCTGCCACCACCATGTTTGACAGTGGGGATGGTGTGTTCAGGGTGATGAGCTGTGTTGCTTTTACGCCAAACATATCATTTTGCATTGTGGCCAAAATGTTCAATTTTGGTTTCATCTGACCAGAGCACCTTCTTCCACATGTTTGGTGTGTCTCCCAGGTGGCTTGTGGCAAACTTTAAACGAGACTTTTTATGGATATCTTTGAGAAAAGGCTTCCTTCTTGCCACTCTTCCATAAAGGCCAGATTTGTGCAGTGTACGACTGATTGTTGTCCTATGGACAGACTCTCCCACCTCAGCTGTAGATCTCTGCAGTTCATCCAGAGTGATCATGGGACTCTTGGCTGCATCTCTGATCAGTTTTCTCCTTGTTTGAGAAGAAAGTTTGGAAGGACGGCCGGGTCTTGGTAGATTTGCAGTGGTCTGATGCTCCTTCCATTTCAATATGATGGCTTGCACAGTGCTCCTTGAGATGTTTAAAGCTTGGGAAATCTTTTTGTATCCAAATCCGGCTTTAAACTTCTCCACAACAGTATCTCGGACCTGCCTGGTGTGTTCCTTGGTTTTCATAATGCTCTCTGCACTTTAAACAGAACCCTGAGACTATCACAGAGCAGGTGCATTTATACGGAGACTTGATTACACACAGGTGGATTCTATTTATCATCATCGGTCATTTAGGACAACATTGGATCATTCAGAGATCCTCACTGAACTTCTGGAGTGAGTTTGCTGCACTGAAAGTAAAGGGGCCGAATAATATTGCACGCCCCACTTTTCAGTTTTTTATTTGTTAAAAAAGTTTAAATTATCCAATAAATGTTGTTCCACTTCACGATTGTGTCCCACTTGTTGTTGATTCTTGACAAAAAAATTAAATTTCATATCTTTATGTTTGAAGCCTGAAATGTGGCGAAAGGTTGCAAGATTCAAGGGGGCCGAATACTTTTGCAAGGCACTGTATATGTAAAATATTGTAATGTCCAAAACTGCGGGCCGTTGAAGGGGCCACTAGACTGCAGAGTGGTGACGTAGGGGGAAGCAAGCAAGAAGGGAGGGAGAACGGCGTGAGAGCGTAGTTAGCGGTTGCATGTTGTGGATGCCGCTGTTATTTTGTTTATTATTTTCCATTTTTGCCACAATAAAGTAGGAAAGTCATCACCGACTCCTCTCTTTTCTATTTACCCATTAGAAGCTATTACAATCTCTTTTTGTGTCGTCAGGCAGAGTTGCGATAGGAAGGAGTAGGTTGAAACTTCTCGGTCGTGTGCAGATGAGCGCAGTAATGCTCGTGTCGCGTACAAAAACTGCTCAGATTTGCTCAGCTTGTTGTCCGCGACAATTGCCACGTTTACATGGAGCCAAATATTCCAATTACAATCGGAATATTTGTTCAAACCGAATAAATGTGTTCCATATAAACACGTCATTCGGAATGAACAGGCCCAAACCGAATGGAATTTCATTCCGTTTCACAGGGGTGGAATATTCCTTTTCCCAAACCGATTAGAAGTAAAATTATATCATGTAAACGGGGAAGCGGAATGGTGTCTGGTTGCGTTCTTTCTGCACATGCTCCGTACTGACGTGGTGACGTCACTTGGTGACGTAAGTAACGTCACTTGCAACATGGCTTCCAAGCACACGCACAGCGCACCCACACAACTTTTTAAATGAACGGCGTGTCATTCTGAAGTTTTGTTTCCACTCAAAAAGTTAAAACAGCAGCTGATCTGACGATCGATCTCCATGTTTTGCAACGTGATGCTTTGTTTTGATTAATCTGCTCATGTCAGACGGCAGTTGTCAAACGTCCTTTCGGAATAAAGGCAGTCACATGTAAACGCTGGATCGGAATAGATGAAGTGACATGTAAACAGCTGATGTGAAATTTCCATTCGGAATTATTTGAATCGGTATGAATAAAAGTCAGAGTGTAAACGTGGCTAATGTTGACCCCAGCACGTCTACTGCACATTATTTGGTTAGACTCGTCATGTGTCGATGTACTCGAAAGTGTCCTTTCTATTTTATCCATATGTGACGACCGTCAATCCTCCCCCTGTTTTTTATTCCAACACATTGTCAAGGTCAGCAAAATGGCTGACGGCTAGAAATCAGAGCAGTTCTTGAACGTGACACGAGCAGCTCTCCTAAACGTCATCTCCAAACGAAACACCCGACACCATTACTTCAAAATGACTCGATGGACTATTTGGTTCACCTTCGTGAAACACAGAGAAACAGGCAACTTTTTTGATAAAAACTACTAAGGTAAATCCAGTTACCTTGTTGCTAAATCCAAAAAGTCCCACAGCGTCACAGGGACATTAATACTACCTGCCTGCAAAGCCATAGTCTGCAAGATCCTCGGCCCTGATGTGGGTAAAGACATTGCTCATGTCCCCCTGTCTGATAATTCTGAGCTTTTTCAAGCCTAACTGCTATAAAAAAATAAATAAATAAAAACAGAGAAAGACTGAGAGCTGTTGAAGAATAAGGATATCGACTTTGTGTTCATCTAAACAGGCTCAAGTTTCACACTGAGTAAGTGTACATACTGAGAAATGATTTTATAATTTATATTATAAATATACTATACAGAAAATAATTTTGGAACATTTTGTTTGCAGTGTGCCGTGAGATATTTTCCAATGTAAAAATGTGCCGTGAGTCAAAAAAGGTTGAAAAACACTGACCTAAAGGACCGTGTTTATTTTAATTTTATTTATCTATTTATTTTTTAAAATATTTTAACAAGGGCTATCAAAATTATCACGTTAACGAGCGGTAATTAATTTTTTTAATTAATCCCGTTAAAATATTTGACGCAATTAACGCACAAATGCCCCGCTCAAACGGATTAAAATGAGAGCATAGTGAAAGGTGTACTTGTTGTGTTTTTCAGAGATTTGCCGCCCTCTGCTGGCGCTTGGGTGCGACGGATTTTATAGGCTTTAGCACCCATGAGCATTGTGTAAGTAATTATTGACATCAACAATGGCGGGCTACTCGTTTATTTTTTGATTGAAAATTTTACAAATTTTATTAAAACGAATGCATGAAGAGGGGTTTTGATATAAAATTTCTATAACTTGTCTTTACATGAACTACAAGTCTTTCTATCCATGGATCGCTTTAACAGAATGTTAATAATGGTAATGCCATCTTGTTGATTTATTGTTATAATAAAGAAATACAGTACTTATGTACCGTATGTTGAATGTATATAACCATATTGTGTCTTATCTTTCCATTCCAACAATAATTTACAGAAAAATATGGCATATTTTATAGATGGTTTGAATTGCGATTAACTGCGATTAATTACGATTGATTAATTTTTAAGCTGTAATTAACTCGATTAAAAATTTTAATCGTTTGACACCCCTAATTTTAACCAAACATTATACTTATGTCCCAATTTGCTAATGTTTTGAAAAACAAAAATCCTTTTCAATGGAAAAGGGTTTGGCTTAAGGTTATCATAAAGTCAGAATATCATACCGGCACATGGTTTTAAATAAAACTTAACTTACCATTTACTGGTGTAGGTGAAACCGACAAAGGGCAAGTGATGGCCAGAAAAGGCAGTGTGAGAAGGAGGAGGCATGGTCTCCTATCGAAAAAACAAAAACAAATGTTGTGACAGAAGGCCAAAAAACGGGGTCATCAAGTGGTACGATTTCTTATCTTGACAGACTATTGGTAAATGGCCTTTCACATGCATAGCACCTTTAAACCTTCAAGGCACTCAAAGCACTTTGACATTGCTACCTCGGTCACCTACTGATGACCTACCATCAGAACATAGGCTACTTGCTCAAGGATATTTCGACATGGTCACCGGGGCAGGGGCTTGAACCTACAAACTTTGGGTTAGAAGACAACTACTCTACCACTGGGCCGCACGGCTGCTGACTTATTTAGCAAGTTCTTGAGAGAGGCTTATCAGACAGCTGCACACTTACTGGGTTCTTAGGACAGTCATCGTCCACATCAAAGTTAGATGTATCTGTTGGACTGCTGACCTCGGGGATGTGAGGGGCTTCACACGATCGGATATTGTCCCAGTCGATGTCTGTACATTAAGGTCACAGATAACCAATGAAACTTGAAACATTGAAACATTAAAATGTGGCAATTATGACTGTACTACACTCAACAATGCAGGAATATATCTTTCCGAGAAATACATTGTGATCTATAGTGGGGCAAATAAGTATTTAGTCAACCACTAATTGTGCAAGTTCTCCCACTTGAAAATATTAGAGAGGCCTGTAATTGTCAACATGGGTAAATCTCAACCATGAGAGACAGAATGGAAAAAAAACCCAGAAAATGACATTGTTGGATTGTTAAAGAATTTATTTGCAAATCATGGTGGAAAATAAGTATTTGGTCAATACCAAAAGTTCATCTCAATACTTTGTTATGCACCCTTTGTCGGCAATAACGGAGGCCAAATGGTTTCTGTAACTCTTCACAAGCTTTTCACACACTGTTGCTGGTATTTTGGCCCATTCCTCCATGCAGATCTCCTCTAGAGCAGTGATGTTTTGGGGCTGTCGTTGGGCAACACGGACTTTCAACTCCCTCCACAGATTTTCTATGGGGTTGAGATCTGGAGACTGGCTAGGCCACTCCAGGACCTTGAAATGCTTCTTACGAAGCCATTGTCATGGTGAAAGACCCAGCTACGTCTCATCTTCAATGCCTTTGCTGATGGAAGGAGATTTTCACTCAAAATCTCTCGATACATGGCCCCATTAATTCTTTCCTTTACACAAATCAGTCGTCCTGGTCCTTTTGCAGAAAAACAGCCCCATAGCATGATGTTTCAACCCCCATGCTTCACAGTGGGTATGGTGCAATTGAGTATTCTTTCTCCTCCAAACACGAGAACCTGTGTTTCTACCAAAAAGTTCTATTTTGGTTTCATCTGACCATAACACATTCTCCCAGTCCTCTTCTGGATCATCCAAATGCTCTATAGCGAACCGCAGACGGGCCTGGACGTGTACTGGCTTCAGCAGGGGGACACGTCTGGCAGTGAAGGATTTGAGTCACTGGCGGCGCATTGTTTTACTGATAGTAGCCTATGTTACTGTGGTCACAGCTCTCTGTAGGTCATTCACTAGGTCCCCCCGTGTGGTTCTGGGATTTTTACTCACCATTCTTGTTATCATTTTGACGCCGCGGGGTGAGATTTGCATGGAGCCCCAGATCGAGGAAGATTAACAGTGGTCTTGTATGTCTTCCATTTTCTAATAATTCCTCCCACAGTTGATTTCTTTACATCAAGCGAAGAGTGAAGAGTTACAGAAAACGTTTGGCCTATCGCCAACAAAGGGTACATAACAAAGTATTGAGATGAACTTTTGGTATTGACCAAATACTTATTTTCCACCATGATTTGCAAATAAATTCTTTAAAAATCAAACAATGTGATTTTCTGGTTTTTTTTTTTCCGCGTTCTTTCTCTCATGGTTGAGGTTTACCCATGTTGACAATTACAGGCCCCTCTAATCTTTTCAAGTAGGAGAACTTGCACAATTGGTGGTTGACTAAATACTTATTTGCCCCACTGTATTTCTGCTCTACACCTGGCAGGATATTGTTTAGTTAAAGCTACTGAGGAATGATAGTAATTGCTCGTACCTGAAAAAAATGGATGGTTCTTAAAGTCTTCAATTCCATTCTGTCCTAAACGGTACTCTCGACTGCAAATGAGTTGACGTATTAGGTCCTTTGCGTCCTCTGTAACACTATCCATTAACTTTTGTGGGAACTGGAATCGCTCCTTTAAAGACATGTTTGTGTTAAACACTATACTGTTGAGAAGAATTAAAGGTTAAAGCAGTGTCCAGACAATGAAGCTCACCCTGTGGTTCATGATTTTGGCATATGTGTCCACAAGAGACTCTGCATAGAAGGGAGTCTCTCCAGACAGCATCTCATACATACAGACTCCCATGGACCACCAATCACACTCGGGTCCAAACCTGCCCTGCCCATCCTCCATGGCCGTGAGGACCTCTGGGGAAATATAATCTGGGGTCCCCACAGTCACAGATGACTGGACCTACAAAAAGCAACATGTTAGTAACTAGAAGTCCCAAATGAAGTCGTTCTAAAACATGACTAAAAGTCAAAAATATTACATTTGCTTTTATTTCCACATATGCGGCTGCTTTGGGAAAACTACAGTCTGTTTCAAATAAAAATGAAGAAAAATGTATCGATGAATATTACGCTTGTGTAGAAGTGTCAGCGATTCTCCCTAAATTCCCAATGTTTACTGTATAAATGCTCGAATATTTTCTTTTCTTGTGAAACACTAAGCTAATATTTAGTTGTATAAGCACTGTTCATGGGAGTTGCTTGGTATTGGCGCTGAATTGTTATTCCATCCCAGGACAATTGGACTACATTCCACAAATCTACTGCATTTCTTGGTTTTGCTTCAAATTTTTACTCCAATTTAGAATTAAATATTAATGGAAATGTAATTATTAGAAAGGACACAACAACTTCAGCACCCCAACGAGTAGGCGACCTACTGTACCTGTGGTGTAGGGTTTGGGTGTAGGGTACCGAACATGCTCACAACTTTAGCCAAATAGAAGTAGAGCATGCAATCGGATTGCAGCGGCTTAAACATGAACAACATAATTAGCAAAATGCATACCATTCCATCCTCCATGAGTTTGAGACAGGAACCAAAGTCAGCCAAGCGGATATGGCCATTCCTATCCAATAGAACATTGTTGGGCTTTAAATCCCTGAATAAAAGATTGAGAGAGCAAACAGTCAATTGATGGGGCATTTTAAAAAAGTCCTCTAAATAAAAGATTGATGCATGAAATTACTTTAAGTCCAACTCTAAAATGAGCATTTAAGTATTCATATCGTAGTCTGCTAGCATTGCTTCCAGGTTTTACACAGAGGACTAGGTCAAAAGCTCAATATGCATTTTTTGTGACCTTACAACTGATGGCAGTTTTATAATATTGTTACAGACTGTCAACAAGATTAATTGGAATGCAGGACAGAAGTCACTACTACAGCAAATAAGCCACCTCAATGTTTATTTGTCCTTTCTTTGCACCAACTCAAGTAGGCCTACTTACCTGAATTACCTTAATTTTCAGACTATAAGACGCTGCTTTTTTCCCCTCATTTTGAATCCTTATTTGGGTTAATGGGTAACACTTTATTTGACAGCGGCGTCAAAAGACTGTCATAAGACTGTCATAATGATAACAATAGCATTGCCAAATAAAGTGTTACTAAATACCATAACTAGCAATTAATGAAACAACTGGAACAGTAACTGAAAAAATAATAAGCACAGAACATAACTTTTGATTGTTATTTATAAAAACTGTAGCGCTGCAATGCATGCTAGGAGGCATGTTGGATGATATCAGTGTTGACAGCAGGGAGCAGCAGAGGTTGACTGTCTTCCCCCGGGGAGCAGTGATGGCCAAATGAAGCTTCTTGGAGCAATGAAGCTTTGAACCAATTGGATGCAAAGCAATTGGATGGTGGTTCATTTGGGTTTTATGACAGTCTTATGATGCCGCTGTCAAATAAGGTGATACCGATTAATATCTTTTGGGGTAAATATCCCATAATACAGTGAGGACAGCTGCAACCTATACTCCAGAGTGAACAAATGCCGTTTTCGTATCAAAATTTGGTGGGTAGCGGCTGATTAGAATCGTGCGAAATTTCCGATTCTTAGATTGATATTCAGCCGTGGAAGATTCGAGAACGATTCACAAACATCCAAATTCCGATTATTTAATTATACCAGGTAAAGCGGAACTTAAACAGTCAGTGCGGTCTTTGGGACGCAATGAGGATCGGACAGAGAGTAAATACCATGTTTAACTCATGCCACTAGATTTAAAAAAACAACAATGATACCCGACTACAGCCGACAGCCGCTACAAACAACACCCAATTGCTAGTTGCTACAAACATACGGCCGCACAGTAGACATCACATATACCTGTATAGAGAACTAGACGCGAAATGAGACAAGACAGCAGCGTAAGAACATGTATAGAGAACAAGATGCAAAATGACAGACTTGCCAGCGCTAGTAAACAGCCGCCATGTTAAAGCAGTAGACTCCTCTGGAAGGCTCTGTTGTAGCGAACCTAATTAACTTTTTATCTAAAATACTCCTTAATCGGCAAAATCTTGACTTGAATCTTTAAATGATGAAACAGTTTTAAAACTTTCACATGTCGACAGATGGGAAATTATGGAATAAAGGGAGCAATTTTAACAACTTTAACAATTGATTGATTCATTCACAGCATTATATTAATCGAATGTAGTTTAAAGCTGCTGATACAGAATGGGGACTTGAGTATTTTATTTACTGTTTTGAACTGTTAACTTGATACTGAAATAGTAGTTTGGTTTAGCCTGAGAGGGTTTTTGAACAATTTTGGAACTAAGGTAGGAAATATTAAAGGGGGGGCATCAATAATCGATTTATAATCAAATCGTAGCCTCTGAATCGGAATCGAAGCGTTAGGTGCCCCAAGATTCCAACCTCTACTGCTTATAGTCCAAAAATTAAGGTAACGTTTTTTTTTTAATGCATTTGTTCGACAAGTGGTGATTTGGCTTGGCTTTTTGTGGTAGAATGTTAGAATATGAAAGATTGACTAACACACCTTTAAGGAAATAGATTGTTGCCAAGTGCATGGAATGGCAGCTAATGAAGTATGACACCTAAATTCCCGAATTTTCGATCAAACGTTGTGGTAACCTACAGCAACGGTACCCGAACACCAGGCTGTGGACATGTTACTGTTCAGTGGACATTTTGGTACCAGGTGACCAGGGCTTCAGAGTTCAGACTGCCATTGACATTGTTGCATTTTGCTCTTAAAATTAAAGCCAGCGCAGGAAACATTGTTATACACTCGCTTACGTGCAGTCATTGCATATGCAGATTCATGAGGTTATTCTTCTCAAAATTTTTATTGCAAACAAATGTTCACTCCAGGCTTCAGCTGATTTGCCTCTGTCAACACCATGACGACATGGGAACAAGAAGGGGCCGGATTTCATCATCTTTCTGGCTATTTGTAGTTTAATTACTGTACCTACAATTACTTAAAGGAGTTAAAGCATTTGTCGTTTTGATGTTTTCCTTGATGGCCCCTTCCAGTCAGGCTCAAAGTTATGCCTTGTAATCGACATTATCCACCAAGTGGAACTGCTATGAACAGAGGTGAAAACTAATTTAGGACAACAACGGTTGCTCACCTGAAATTTCAGAGTCACAATTTGGATCGGGGGAAAAATAACTATCTCCATTTTCACAACACTACCAATAAATACTTTGACAGTAAAAGCAGACTATGTGCAACTTCATATTTTCTGAGTTACCCCCAAATGACATTTAGAGCCCAATAGTGAAGGCTGCTACACAGACGCCTCCAGCTATGCATGAGCGCATTGGCACATGCACACAGCACACCGTATCTTCCACACTTTACAAGGCCTACAGTGAGTGCTAAGCTAATACTAGGCTGGTTAGTCCAGTTAATTGGGCAAGTGTGTCACAAGACTCCTGCGGTTTTAAAGAGCAGCACCAAGACTAGAATAGAGGGAGGTAAGCTCTTCTAAGACACACCATCCATCTGGGAGGGCCATCTGGTTGCAGCCTGACAATAAACACACACTCACTGTCTCTCTCTCCCTCTCGCACACACACACTGGAAGCTGCATAGACAAGGATGTCCCACATGGATTTAGGCAAGCAATTGTTCTGACTGTGTGACCTTTGGTAACACTTGACTCAAGGGAGGAACTAAAACAAGTACTGTATTTTACAGGACCGAAGCTAAATTGACCTCTTGTGGAATTCGTATTGTTTGTACACATAAGATAAGTCAAACCAAATGTGGGACATGGATAAAGATTGCCATCTATGTACAGTGCTGGCCAAAAGTATTGGCACCCATGTAATTCTGTCCGATCATGCTCAATTTCTCCCAGTAAATGATTGCAATTACAAATGCTTTGGTAGTTACATCTTCATTTATTTTGCTTGCAATGAAAAAAAAAAAAACACAAAGGAGGATGAAAAAATTTTTTTAATCATTATCATTTTACACAAAAGTCCAAAACGTATTGGAACCCTCAGCCTTATACTTGGTAGCACAACCTTTAGGCAAAATAACTGCGAACAACCGCTTCTGGTATCCATCAATGAGATTCTTAAAATGCTCTGCTGGAATTTTAGACCATTCTTCTTTGGCCAACTGCTCCATGTCTCTGAGGTTTGAAGGGTGCCTTCTTCAAACAGCCATTTTCAGATTTATCCATAGGTGTTCTATGGGATTCAGGTCTGGACTCATTGCTGGCCACTTTAGAAGTCTCCAGTGCTTTCACTCAAACCATTTTATAGTGCTTTTTGAAGTGTGTTTTGTGTCATTGTCCTGCTGGAAGAAACATGACCTCTGAGGGAGACTCCTCCTTCTCACACTGGGCCCTACATTATGCTGCAAAATTTGTTGGTAGTCTTCAGACTTCATAATGCCATGCACACGGTCAAAATGTCCAGTGCCAGAGGCAGCAAAGCAACCCCAAAACATCAGGGAACCTCTGCCATTTTTGACTGTGGGGACCGTGTTCTTTTCTTTGAAGGCCTGGTTTATTTTCCTGTAAACTGTACGTTGATGCCTTTTTACATATTAAAGAATTATCACATGATTTTTCAAAGTCTGCCAATACTTTTGTCCGGCCCATTTTTGGAGTTTTGTGTAAAATAATTATATTTTTTTTCATTCTCTTTTATGTTTTCTCATTGCAAGCAAAATAAATGAAGATATTACTACCAAAGCATTTGTAATTGCAATCATTTTCTGGGAGAAATTGAACATTATCTGACAGAATTGCAGGGTTGTCAATACTTTTGGCCAGCACTGTATATGGGATATGATTTGATTAAAACATCTTAGCGCTCTGCAAACATGCAGACTCGAAATCGGTGTAGATGTGACGTTACACTGTGCTTTGTTATGCAAGTAACAGCCCACTTCGTGCTTCCTCCACCCCCACTTATCTCTATAGTGCTAAAGAGGAAAGGAGTCTTTCCACTGCCTTTATGATGGACTAAACTGAATGAAGGCAGTCAAACTCAAGTGATTGTACAAGTATAAATGGCTTCAAATTATAATGGGAGGGATCCCTACGTATTTTCGGAACCATATTAAGGCACATTTTGTGAAGAATGACCAAGATGTATTTCCTGCTTCTCTGACAGAGGGTTGCTGAGCTGCATTAAGCCATACAAATACAGTACAATATATAATTGCACATGTGTATTTGTTGTGGGAACAATGATCCTTTCAATTTTTTTTTTTTTTTTCAGTTTTAAAAGTCAGTGAGCCAAGAAGTGACAAATGGTTCGGATCAATAATGAAACGTCGGGTTCTAGTGAATCAGAAAACACCTGCCATCCTACATACAGGCCAACCTTCACAGTAGTTAAGATTCAACTCAAAAAGGATTGCCATCACACTGGACATAGGGCATTTAATTAATTTAGGACTGGAACGATACCCAACAGTCATCAGCACAGATATCCCTCTATCTGTCCACACACAGAAAACCCTCCTCAGTATCAACCCCCACATCTCCTCTAATTCTGGCAGAATAGGCCTTTTGCTCTCCCCCATACAAGCACACAAAAACCCACACTAGACAGATGTGGTGCTAGGCAGCACTAAGCAATGGCGAGTTGGGCTGCTATAGAAACATTTGTCAGGCCCCTCTGTGAGGCCACACACATCAGTGACCTCTGAATACACGTACACACGCACGCACTTTTCATTTGCCTAACACGCCTCTCATGGGAGTTGGCCTGTGGGCAACCAAAAAGGCTTGTTACTTTTGCACCTAGGTTTTATTGTGTCATCTCATGCCAACAAAAGATACATTTGGTGTAGAACTGATATGCGAGGTCATTGAATGGTATCCTTCGAAATGATTCACTAAGGGACATTTTGTATTAAGTCTTGTCACACAGATTATAAACCTATGGCCCGAAGGCTATCCATCCCTTTCTAAACTCGCCAAAGTATCCCACTACTTGTCACTTTATATTGCATCAGGCCTGCATCGTCATCACAATTATCACTATATCATAACTGTACAACTAAACATTGGTTACTTTATATTGTTGGATGACTATCTATTCAGGGTTTCCCCTACACAGAACAGATTGTGGCGCCCCGCCACACCAAAATAAAAGCCGCCACGCCTTGCAAATGAGATTTTAAAAAAAATTTTTATAAAGGCCGATTGAAACTAGCGGCAGCCTACTGTGAAGGGTTCAGCGGCAACCTATTCATTTACTATTGTAATGTCCGTAACTACGCGTGGCCCCCTTAAGAGACTATCGGACTGGGGAGCTGTGACGTAGGGGGAAGCGAGTAGGAAGAATAGGAGAACAGGCGAGATAGCGAGAGATTGCGGTCGCATATCGCGACAGCCCGCTGTATTTTGTTATTGTTTTTCTTTTTAATTATTGCCAAATTAAAGTCGGTAAGCCAATACAGACTCCTCTCCTTCCGCTATCCGGGGCATTACAGTATTTTGGATCAGACTTTTTGGCAAAAGTGAGTGGTGGACTGCCGTTTTGGACTGGAGGTTTGAATGAATTTGCGCCGAGAGACGGCGCCCAAAATAGAGCCTTGCTTTATTTTTAGAGCACTGCCACGTTAACGTCAACAACACAACCAATAGCAGAGGGACAGCTGTACTTCTGTGCAATCAGGCTGCTTCAGCGGATGGATATACACAATCACGGCTGACGAAACCTTGATAAATGCGCTTTTTTTCAAGTTTCGCGAGCTCTGGGACACTCGAAAAATGACTCCCATACCTCTCCTTGCCAAGTTAATGGTACCTCGATGTGCGTTTGTGTGGAAATGTAGTTCACGAACAACAACAACAAACTATTCACCTTCTCACCGAAACTAGTAAGTCTTTACACGGCTATTAGAATTTGTCCCTACTCCTTGAAATGGGTCCGTTAAAAGAAAGATTATTATTGTTGTGGTAACGTAGTACGTATTAGGGCCAAACAAAAGGAAAAAGAAGAACTACGAAATGTAAGTCGATCTATTGCTACGAGAAAAAGTTGTATTATTATGTAGGGTAATGTAGCTGTAATCAGCTACGCATTTTACCTACATATACCGTAGCTAAGCGCTACGACATTAGCCCGGCTAATGAAATATTTCAAATAGATATTTGTTATGGTTCTTCTTGGGAAATAAATGTTTAAAAAAAAAAAAAATCTCATTTGTCATGATATGCTGCAATTTCGCCGTGGCATTACATGGTGAGGCTGTCCGACTCCGATGCAGCCCACCACCACAGCTTCAAAAAATCCTACGGGAAACTCTGCTGTGAATATTTCTAAATGGCTCCCTGTACTTATGAATGTTACGTTGTGTCGTGAATGTACTTATTAGAGTTGTCAGATATGATAAAAGCATTTTAGAATGATATCGGATAGTATCCACATCGGTTTTCAATATAGGTTTTGGGCCAATATGCATATGGCAGTGTTGTCATGTCCACCTTTTGCCTGCCTGTGTTTCTTATGTGTTTTTTTTGCCCCCTGTTGGCGCTTAGGTGTAATTACTTTTGCTAAGTTTTGGCACTTTATGCTGACGTCATCATGTGTTGATGCAAGCTCATTGTGAAGAGAGCTAAATGGGTGAGGTAACGTCTGCAGCCAATTTACCATAGCAGTTCTTGCCATCTCACCATTTTTTGTGTGCCTTATACAAGCATCGCTTGTAAGTTATATTCTTCGTTTTAAATTGTTGAGGGTTGTGTAGTATATTGTTGATGTGTGTATTTCGTTTTGTTTGCATTTGTGGTAAAATGTGGTTACATTACTTCATTGCTTGCAAGCTGCTATTCTGCTACTTGCTATTCAAATTGATTCAAATTGACTGATTTGTTCACAATCTGTCGATTTGCGTACCCACACACAAACTGAAGGAAGAATAAGTGCCTTTTTGGCACTTTGCACTTAATCCAAAAAACTCATGTTTGCACTTTTTTGATTTCAACAATAAGTAGAGTGGTGAAATATAGGCACTTTTTCCATACCTTCAGTTAGTTTTTCTGTTATTTCTCACAGAATGTGTATTTGGGAAAACCTTGAAGATGTTACATTTATCATTATCAAACCATTCAGTGGTGTCTCAACCATGACCGCATATACTGTACCTGTATCGGTTTGATATAAGTATCGGATTTTTTTGAGTTGGGACAATATTGGAATATATATATATATATATATATATATATATATATATATATATATATATATATATATATATATATATATATATATATATGAAGCATAACTTTATTCTACTGATTTTTATATAATATGTATCTATATTTTTAAACACTAATGTAATTAATGGCTTAAAAAGACTAAGATGGTGCCCTTCCAAAGAAAGGATGGGGCCACTGCTTATCCCAGGATATTGACATCACCATCCACTTCAATAATTACCCAGGGGAAAACAGCCAGAATATCATTGCTCTGCTGAACCACGACATTTAAATTTGCAACTAGACGCTTAGTAAAGTCTGTTTGGTGGATGAAGAGATGGGATGGTGTTGTAATTATTGAACCCCAAGAGCTTTTACTTTATGGAGTGGCTGCATTGTCCTTTTCCTCAGTCATAAGAGTAGAAAACAGGCAGGACCTCATGGATGTACACTACAGCCAAGATGAAAACGCTTGTCTTCATGCTGCCAAACATGTGTCTTTCTCACACATGTGCATACGCATACACATTGTCAGGCAGGACCAGCCAGCAAGGGATGTGCCTGGAAAAAGAAGTGCAACTCTCTCTTGAGTCCATTGACATAGAATAGTAAGATCAAGGTGGGGGAAGGCTGAGACTCAGTACATGGGGGTTGAGGGGTATCAACACCACACCCACACACCCCATCATTATTGTCCCAAACAGTCCACAAGGGGACCTAAAGGGACACGGCGTCATTCCCCCTTCGTGGTCTTTTTCCATTCCTTCCACTCGTCCACGTCTGCTACTCCCACCAGCTCCCACAGCAGCCCATAGATAATACCATGCAATTAGTGGCTGCCCACTCACTTTCTTTATTCTCACGTCTATCTACATTTATAAAGTCTGCTTCTTTCCATTAAAGGTCAACTCTAGGCCAACCAAAAACATCACACCAGTTTTTCTATTTGTGTCCATAGTTGTTTTATGATCATTATTCAATACAAAAGCAATCCCCAATGCATGGTGTGTCCTTTGACAAAATATTAGAACCTTGATTTACAAGTACATCATTTTTTGTTTTAAACTAGTTGCTGCTGAACCCATTAACCAGGTCAGGTCATTTAATTTCCAAGAATTTGAACAATTTGAAGATCTTGAAACAACCAATCAATTCAGACTAGACGACTAATCTGACAATTGATTTCTTGTCGATTTGAGCTGTCGATAAATGATTGAACTTCTTGTATCAGGGTTTACCCTAGGATTTTTTTAATTTGTGGTGGTGGGCTGCATCCGAGTCGGACAGCCTCACCATGTCGTCACACAGGTATGACATTTATTAGTTCAAGCAGAATAAAAAAATCCATATTCACAGTAAAAGAAAGTCGTTTCCGTGTGGGCGCTCCCGTCAGGGGGGACATTTCCCGCGGGGCGGCTATTTTTCGGCACAACACCTGTTGTAGTGTTCACCTTCTTGCTGTGCGACCATGGCGACGAGCTCCCCTCAAAATAACTCAAAATATAGCCATTAATATCTAAACCCCTGGCAACAAAAATGAGTACACCCCTTAGTAAATATGTACATGCCCAAATATCCAAATTGAGCACTGCTTGTCATTTTCCCTCCAAAATGTCATGTGACTCACTATAGGTGTGCTGTCAGCATTGCAGCAGAGATTGAAGAGGTGGGGAGTTAGCCTGTTAGTGCTCGGACCATACACCGCACTCTACATCAAATTGGTGTGCATGGCTGTCACCCCAGGAGGAAGCCTCTTCTGAAGACGGTACACAAGAAAGCCCGCAAACAGTTTGCTGAACACATGTCAACAAAGCACATGGATTACTGGAACCATGTCCTATGGTCTGATGAGACCGGCGGGCTTTTCTGATTCTGACGGTATCACGGTTTCACGGTATTGTCATATGTGTTACTTTGAGATATCTGCGTGGAAAAAAAACTTTTTACCATTGAACAGGATTTTTCTTTTTCAAAACATATTAGCACATTGGAACATAAGTATAATGTTACAATGTAACAATAGAAAAAAATAAATATTCTAAATAAAATTAAAATGACGCGAGACACACTAAAACAGGCTGGAGTCAACTCTTGTAGCTGGTGGGAAACGTTCATGACAGTGTTTACTAGAGGTGTGCAAAATTTCCGATTCTTAGATTATTCGCGATTCGGCCGTGGAAGATTCGAGAACGATTCACAAACATCCAAATTCCGATTATTGAAATATGCAAAGTAAAGCGGAAGTACAACACACTCAGCGCGCCGCGTGGTCTTTGGGACAATGAGGAAGGGAGCGAGAGGAGCTAAACATCATGCTTCTCATTACCTGGTCCCTCGGGTAATGCCAGTGCTCAACTCACGGCTCTAGCTCAACTCATGCCACGAGATAAAAAAAACAAAACAACATACCTGACTGCTGCCGAAAAGCTGCTATAAAGTACATCGACATAATATTACGGTAGATATCATTTATATAGGACTAGATGTAATTTAGATACGGTAGCGTTAGCAGCACAGCTACAAAAAGCTAGATGCGGGCGTAGTAAACGGCCGCCATCTTAAAGCAGTACACTTCCCTGCAAGGCTGTTGTAGCGAACCTTCCAAGCAAACCTAATTAACTTTTTATCTAAAATACTCCTAAATCGGTAAAATATTGATTTGAATCTATCTTTAAAATAGTTTTAAAACTTTCACATGTCGAAAGTAGACAAAAGGGAAATTATGGAATGACGGGAGCAATTTTAACAACTTTAACGGTTGATTCACAACATTAAAATAATTGAATGTAGTTTAAAGCTGCTGATATAGAATGGGGACTAGAGTTTTTTATTTACTGTTATTTTTGTATATTTTTTTACTGCTATATGATAACTTGATACTGAAATAGTAGTTTGGTTTAGCCTGAGAGTATTTTTGAACAATTTTGGAACTAATGTACAAAACATTTAAAACAAAAAAAAAAAGGAGGGGGGGTGCATCAATAATCGTTTTATAATCGAATCGGAGCCTCTGAATCGTAATCGAATCGTTAGGTGCCCAAAGATTCCCAGCTCTAGTGTTTACTAAGCTTAAATTTGGTATAAATGCGAAATCATATTGGAGGTATTGACGCCTCAGCAGCCACCCTCCACAAACATGTTTTACATGTGGGTTGGCCCTCTTCCTGTAAGCTGCAGCGATCTGTAACTTTTCGGTAACCAAAGTATTCCCATATCAGCGATTTTGTTTTCTTCGATAGGGGAAAAAGTTCAGGCGTTGCACAGCTGACTCACTGACACTGAGTAATAACCGGTGAGGGAGGGTTGAGCCTTGCAGCTGCAAGTGAGGGATTTCTCCCTGCATTTTTGGGACATAAAAAAAATAGCTAAAACCAGTATGACGGAAAATTTTTGCGGTTTTGAAACAGTGATGTTTTCATACCATGGTATACCTTGAAACCGGTAATCAGCACATGTCTACTCGGGTGTTTTAATTTATTTTTAAATGTACTTATTGCTCTTGTGAAAAGTACAATTTTGCATAGTTTGGGGAAAAAAAAAAAAAAAAACCTCGGGAATTTTATTTATTATTTATTTGCATTTAATTCTATTTTGAAAGGCCAAACTTAACAAGCCTTTATTTTACATCTCCTAAAATGTAATCAGCAAAACATTAAATGATCCTAATCGAATTACCCGTTTATTCGAACTAAATGATAGATTAATTGATTATTTAAATAATCGATAGCTGCAGCCCAAGAGAGAACATTTTAGTTGATATTTTATGGCCAGTTAAAAATGTAGTTTAAAAATATGTTTTTTATTTGCTTCACAAATGCCGTTTTAAAATTGGTAAAGGAGAAGTTGGTGTGTTCTACTCACCACTGGAATAACAAACTTTGACAACCTCAAACATGATAATACAGGCAGCTTCCAAATCTGTGAGAGTTGATAAGTGTGTCAAATTCCTGATGTGGGCATAGACTTGGAAACGAATCGTAGGCTGATGCATTCCACTTGGTGTTACTGGGGAACAAGCATTGCGCTAATAGTTCACTGAACCACCTATAATTGTCTGGTATCAAATGTCCCATGCAGCTGTCACTCACTTTTTGGCATGAGTGGCCAACATGAGGCTCGCAATCCCCCCAGTGCGACCACAGCCATGTTTAACTCAGCAATCAGCAGATTTTCCCAAGGATATTTAAAGCAAATTTCATTTTGTCATGCGGGATTTTTTTTCTTAACTTTACAGTATATTAATACTGAAACGGCTTACTTGCTCTGTAACCCGTTTGCTACAAACGTTTAGCTGTATTACTGTTGTGTAATTTACATATAAGAGAGAGTTAAACGATTAAAGCTTTTTTTTTGTAGTTGAAGCTAAGGTAGTGGCAGTAGAGTTGAATAATCAGTGACATTTTAAAAATAAACATTTCCAGGCGTCAACTCGCTACGCATGCCTCGACAATCTACAACCTCTAGCAAAAAGTATGGAATCACCTTGTCAAGAGTCAAGAATCTGCATTGGACAAGCTGATGGTGCTGGAACTTTTACTCGGTGCTGTTCCAGTGAGATTTACAAAGATGACTGCCTGAAGAAAACATCAAAATTCCCCCAGTCCTTGATGATATGGGGCTGCAAAGGCACTGGGGAGATGGCTGTGGTTAAATCTTTAATAAATGCACAAGTTTAAATTGAAATTTTAGACCGCTTATCCCTTCAATTGAAAATATGTTTGTCATTTTCCAAGATGACAATGCATCATGCCACAGAGCTAAAACTGTTAAAGCATTCCTTGGAAAAAGACTCATCTAGTCAATGGCATGGCCTGCAAAAAGCCCAGATCTCAACCCTATTGAAAACCTGTGGTGGAAATTGATGCGGAATACTCATCAAGTCCATGCCTCCGAGACTGCAAGCTGTCATAAAAGCCAGAGGGGGTGCTACTAAATACTAGATGTGTTTTGATTGCTATTTCTTTGTTTGTTTCTCATGATTCCCTATTTTGTTCCTCAGAATGGAGTGATTCCATATATATTTCCCTGCACTTGCTCTATAAAAGTAAGATTTACTGACCACCACAATGTTTTTTATTCATTTCTTTTAGTGTTTGTGAATACTAAAGAGTTGCACTTTTGAACTAATTCATTATTTTTTCAAGCTTTTTATCCAAGTTTGTTCTACATGATAAAATATCTGAGTGAGTGCTTGTCCGAGACTGGCGATTCCATAGTTTTTGCTAGGGGTTGTTGCTCACTTACAAAGCCTATGGGGTTGCTATTAGCTACGGTTATATTAATATACAATTCAAAATATTTGGATTGGATTGTTTCAGAAGTTTTATCAACGCCGAGTACGGGATAAAAGATGACGAAATTCTAGTTGGATGTTGTCTTTGGCGAGAAACCATTATTACAGCTCAGAAGTTATTGATCACTGTTACATGATGCCTTTATTTATTTATTTATTGAGTGGAGTGAGGATTTACACTGAGCAAAAAGCGACCACCTGTTGATTTCAGGGGAAAAAATCTGCTTTGTTGCCAAAACATACATCCATATATGTACCATGCACACACAAGCGCAAGAACACACCCAGCAGAGCATTCCTCTCGTACCACAACCACGGGTACCGCCATTGTGGCTAAGAGACGAAATGACTTTTTGACTGTCTTGAGTTTCTGACTCGCCTGCATACACTGATCATCAGTGGCTCTGCTTTCCCACCATTCCCCTCCTCTTTGCTTCATTTGCCTTTTGAAAATAAACCCGTTCTCTTTTGGAACACAGTGGCGGCGACAGCCGGCAGCAATACATTCTGGCTGCAACATGTTTTCTTCTGTCATCTGCACAGTTTTAAGCCAGCCCCCCTACTGCCTTGGGAGAATTAAAAGAGCCACTGTTTTGTCCCCCCTACTTTGCATCCCTACTCAAATAATCACTTAAGCTTGTTGGTAAATTACTGGTGATTAAAAAAGTTTATTACATCCAACAGAAATAGGCAAAAATGCTTGGGTCACACATTCATGAGTAATATGTTTTGGTAATTCAAGATGGAAAACGCCAAGAGGACTTACTGTTTAATTATTCTTGGAAATTGAAAGAAAACGCTAATGGAAAGGGTGCTGAAAACAGAACTACTGTCCTTATTGTTCATTGCTAGCGACCTAAGAAATCATAATGTCCAAGTCAAGCTGTGAACAAAAATATTTTTTTGATAAATGTTTTTACAACCCTTCTCTCCGTTAGATGGAAAATCACACATGGCCGTAAACCTAATTCACTTACATGCCACATTTGTGCTCACGCAGCTTTAAAAGTGTCAAAACCGATCCAAACAAGTTCTCAGTATGAAATGATGAGTCAAAAAGTCAACACAACAACTTGAAAACAAAGTTCTGTAGGCCTTTTTTTAAGGGTGACTGAAATGAATGAAGTGGAAACAACGTCGTCATTAGGGTTGGGCATCGTTTGAATTTGAACGGTTCCAGTTCCGATTCTGATTCCACGTTTCGATTCCGGTTCCAAACGATTCTGGATTCCGATCCTTTTAATCGGCATGGTAAAAAAATTTGCATAGTTCATTTTAATTTCTTAACTTCTCGATTATTTTTTAAATTATTTGAACTTAAATAAACTTTGCTATGAATTTCTCACAGGGCTATGTTTTAATTGTAGATATATATGTCAATATATGTCTTGGAACTTGAATATGATGAAGTTTCTTTCCACAGAAGTGCACTTTCACAAAGATGTTTATTTATCAAAAGCTCACAGAGAAAACACTTACACTTATTGTTTTGCCTATGTTTTAAAGTGTCTTATGTAGCAGGCATTTATTGTATTGCATCGTCTTGTTTTAGGTGGTATTTTTACGAGTTAGTTAAGGGCAGGGAGTGTTCGGTCCCTTGATCTGAAGTTGTCTACTTTTTAAGTTTGATTTCTTTCTAAACTGATAAATTGTTCATCCGTACACAAGATGTCACTATTGTAACTCCGTACTATACAGTTTTTTTGTTTTACTATGTGTGTTTGGCTTCCCCTAGTGGTGACTTACTGGAAGCAGCAGGCAAAAAGAACTTAATAATTTAGTCGGAAAAGAATCCTTGAGGTGTACAGACGCTACACAAATCCTCTGCAATACACATCGTTGGGAACCCTTGATAAAAAAATAAAAAAAAGTTTGCACATTTTAACAGAGGGTCTGATATCATTTCGGTGTGTTTATTCTGTAACTTTGTTGTCATTTATACCAAGCGAAGCAACACGTTTTTGTGCTAAACTAAATTAACCACTTCATATGATTTGCGCATAATGGAGCTAGTCTTCATGTGGCTTCTTCATGGTGTTAGGCAGCAATTTTTTCCAGTCGGCGGTCAGGGCATCGAAACATGGAATCGAAATAAAAAAATCCGAACGGTTCCGGGAGAACCAGAGTGTTAGTCCCGGATCCCATCGATGCTCGATGCCCAACCCTAGTCGTCGTGTTATGAGAATACCGCTATCAAGGACCTTGAGAAGTTGCACTTTGCCACGTTTTACAAACCATTTTTAAGGGTACATTACCACCACTTTCATTCAGTGTAGGAACAGTTAAATATTAATATGCAAACTTTTGATGAGCTTGTCGATTCATCATTCACAAGCTATCGTATTTATGGTATAACTTGATCAATTTCTGGCTTCTGTCAAAAGCGGTAAAGCAGCTCACAGGTATAAGACTGTTGCATTACTATGGGAATTCTGACATTCAACTAGTGAACTTATCATTATCACATTTTATTTACTCTCCTTCTAGTGCAGGGGTGGGCAAACTATTCCACAAAGGGCCGCTGTGGGTGCGGGTTTTTGTTGCAACCCATTAAGAGGACACCTTTTCACCAATCTGCTATTTTACACGTGCAATCAGTCGATTGCAGTCAGGTGCTTCTCATTTCTGCTGAAACCTCATTGGTTAAACTATCTGTGCTGGGTCAGTTGGAACAAAGACCAGGACCCACTGCGGCCCTCGAGGACCGGTTTGCCCACCCCTGTTCTAGTGTAAGCCCTAATGTCCCTTTTACATTTTAAACTAGAGGTCGCCCGATATATCAGGCTGATTTATGGACCTTTTTCCCAACACCGGCCATCGGCCGATTAACAAAAGAATAAATAAATAAGCTGATAAAAAAGGATTTTGAACAGGCATCTGTGTGAGCAACTGTGGCTGCCGCTGACTGACGGTAGGATCCCAGAAGGAACCTGCACCAGCTTGAAGGCAAGCTGCTAAAGCTTCAGGCTTGCCTGTTTTGTAAATATTGTAAGATTTGTTTTTAATCTTGCATGAGAGAATAAGCAATGTTGCTTTAGCCTTTTAAGGTGTTTACCGAGTGATCCTTTCACTCTAAATGTAACTTGTAGCGTTAGCGTAGCATTCGCATTAACAATCATTTTAGCATGGCGAGCATCCTCTTAAACTATCATTGGGTTACGTCTCGTTGTGACGACCTGGTGGGTTGAATTATTTGAAAACAATGTACTGTTCATGGTGAGTGTGTATAAAAAATGCTGCGTTCATTGGTTTGGTAGCACTAAACCGAATTAATCCTTTAAAATCTCACTTCATCATTGTAAATTTGAAGCTGCTAGAGCTATTTTTTTAAAATTGCATTTATAATCTAGTGCTTTAAAAAACTATCAGCCTTAAATATCGGCTAGCAAAACCGGCTTTGGATATCGGCAGTCAGCTGAAAATGGTTTTAGATATCTGTATCAGCATCAGCATCTGAAAATCCCATATCAGTCGACCTCTAGTTTAAACTAGGGCTGTCAAACGATTAAAATTTTTAATCGAGTTAATTACAGCTTAAAAATTAATTAATCGTAATTAATCGCAATTAATCGCAATTCAAACTATCTCTAAAATATGCCATATTTTTCTGTAAATTATTGTTGGAATGGAAAGATAAGACACACGACGGATATATACATACAACATACTGTACATAAATACTGTATTTGTTTATTGTAACAATAAATCCACAAATGGCATTAACATTCTTTCTGTTAAAGTGATCCACGGATAGAAAGATTTGTAGCTCTTAAACGATAAATGTTATAGTTACAAGTTATAGTAATGTTATATTAAAACCCCTCTTCATGTTTTCGTTTTATAAAATTTGTAAAATTTTCAATCAAAAGTAGAGTTAATATAATAACAATAAGAATAAAAATAACAATAATAAAAATAGTGACAAGTTTTACGTGTATTTTGCATAGCTATTTTGATATGGAATGCCAGTTCATTTTGCATTGTTGTTTAAGAATAGGGCCTCATTACTATAGACTGAAGTGCTTTTCTTCTTGTGAATTTTTTTTTTTTTTTTTTTTTTTTTGGAGAGATAGGAAAATTATTTTTGTTGTGCTTTCACTAAACGATACTTACATTGGGGAGAGCAAGTATTTGATACACTGCCAATGGGTTTTCCCATTGGCAGTGTATCAAATACTTGTTCTCCCCACTGTATGTTTGTTGTGAAGGAGTTGCCAATAAACGGCGCGGTCCAAAGAACGCCTGTGTCCACTCGCCTTTACTGTATTAAATATATCTGTACATATCTTACCCAACATACAACAAGAGACACATAATTGCCACTAAAAGAAAGAAAACTTACCGAAATATGTGTGGAGCACAAATAGCAATTTTCGTTGCATTGTGAATACAGCATAAACGTCTCACAACTACTAATTCTCCCACGTTTTGAAGAAATAACATGAGTATGGAACGGCGCTGCCCCCAAGCGGACGGTGGCATTCTCTTCACTCTTAATGTCCATAAACGGCCTCATTGTATAATCTGTTTGAGGCAATATGCGAGATGGTCATTCACCCAAGCGCCAGCAGAGGGCGGCAAAACTCCATAACAACAAGTGAGCTTTTCACTGAACAGTCATTTAAATCTGTCTGAGCGGGACATCTGCGTTAATTGCGTCAAATATTTTAACGTGATTAATTTAAAAAATTAATTAACGCCCGTTAACGCGATAATTTTGACAGCCCTAGTTTAAACACAAAGTAGAATCTGTATTTTTTTTAAAATCTGAATTCATCAGTATAGTGCTGCAACGATTAACTCGAGTAACTCGAGAAAAAAGCTTTGAATCAAATTTTGCTGCTTCGAGTATTCGTTTATTTAGAGTGGTGTTGTAATGGCTTGTTTTGAAAGTGTTTGCATTTAGTTTGATTTGGGTGGATACACTGCCTTCTAGTGGCAATAGTGAATATGACATAATTCATTGAACATGACTCAATCCAGCTGCTCCATGTTAAGACCAACGTAAGCCAAGTTTTTGTTTCAGCTAGTATCTTTCTTTTATGCGTTCATAATTTAGTTTATATTTTTAGCAGTTTTTGTGGAAATATTTGTTCGAACGATGTATTGAGAGCATTGTAAAAAAAAAAAAAAAATTTTTTTTTAGCATTTTATTGCATTGAACCTAGTGGACTTTCGCTATGCAAATTAGACAATTGTTCTCTTGTTATACTTAGATCCTCATTTATTTATTTTTGCATACTGTTTGAGGATAAGATCAGTTTTTTCATTTTTGAATTTTTAAATCAAAGTCCAATTTTGTGTAGTTTGAAGAAACACGCATTAAAAGCTCTTTTGAAAGTGCCATCTTGACAAGCCTTTGTTTTACATCTCCTAAAATTAAATTACATGAGATGTTCCTAATCAGAATACTCGATTATTCAAACTAAAGATACACGATAATATCGGTCACCGATAATTAAGGGTGTCAACAATAATCGATGCGGCGATGCATCCCGATGCGGGGCAGGGACGATTCGATTCGATGCGGGCAACACGCTGAATCGATTCAGCACATTTTAAAATATATAAGTACGTTCAAAAATCTTCCCTGCGCAATTCCGGTGATGCAATGGATTTGGTTTCCCCATTTGTATTGTTATTCTCATGTTTACCTGTAGAGAGAGCTACTTTACATTCAAAGCAAGCCCGTAGAGGTTAGATCGGGCCTAAAAAAATTCCAGCCCAACCCGACACGGCCCGTTGGTATTGAAGCCCGACGGCCAGATCAATTAACTATAGATTTGCATGCCCGAGCCAAGTGATGCGAAAAAAAAAAGAAAAAAAAAACGCAGCAGCAATTTATTTTCATTTCTTCAAGTTTTCTTACTGTTTAAATAGTCTACATATTTTTATAAGAGTTATAAAAGCCTTTACACAACGAAATAATGCTGGGAAAGTTTAATATAAAAAAAAACACGGTTTTGCAGACACACAGAGGAGAAGATTCGAAAGGATCACATTTGCCTTTGTGTGCATAAATAAAAGTGTCTTTCCTAACAAATTCTCAGTTGGCAGACAAAAAAACGCAAGTTTACTCAATATTTAAATAGTCTACATATTTCTAAGAGATTTATAAAAGCATTTACTCAACAAAATAACGCTGGGAAAGTTTAATATTTTAAAAAAAACACGGTTTTACAGACACACAGAGGAGAAGATTCGAAAGGATCACATTTGCCTTTGTGTGCATAAATAAAAGTGTCTTTCATAACGAATTCTCAGTTGGCAATAAAAAAAACGCACGTTTACTCAATATTTAAATAGTCTACATATTTTTGTGAAATTTATAGAAGCATTTACACAACGAAATAACGCTGGGAAAGTTTGATTAAAAAAAAAAAAAGCACGGTTTTACAGACACACAGAGGAGAAGATTCAAAAGGATCACATTTGCCTTTGTGTGCGTAAATAAAAGTGTCTTTCGTAACGAATTCTCAGTTGGCAGGAAAAAAACGCAAGTTTACTCAATATTTAAATAGTCTACATATTTTTATGAGAATTATAAAAGCATTCACACAACGAAATAACGGGAGGAGAAGAAGAAAAAGAGGGCTGCGCCACAGCCCTCTGCGCATTTTTTTTTTTCTTTTTTAATAATTTATTAGTCCGGCGCGGCGGCCCGACCCAACCCACCAAAACGTGAATGCTTAACATTTCGGGTCGGGTCGGGTTCGGGCACAAGATCTAACCTCTACGCAGGGGGGACGAGGAGCCCAAATCCGCTTCCTTACCGGAGTAACGTCACAGACAAGCGCAGTTGTAATCGAGAGAGCAGAGAGATAGGACATAACATAACAATGGCTGAAACGGAGAAAGAGGGAGCGAGAAATATTATAGATATAAGATAGGCTAGGCCTACATTTTACTTTTTTTCTACATTGCATTGTTGATGTTTTGTTTGCAACTGAACTGATCCCTGGATTGATATTGCGATAAAGATGCTGCTGCACTACAATATTTTCTTTGTCGTTTTCTTTAATATTTACTTGAATATTTTTATTGATGGGTCGTTGTGACTAAAATACAGTGACTGTTATTACTGATTTTGCACAGGAGTTCAGATGTTGCACTGTGTGAAAGGCTGCTACTGTGTGTAAAAAAAAAAAAATAAAGAGAAAGCCCTGGTCTCATTTAAAGCACTAATTAAATGCTGTGATCTGATTTTTTTTTTTTTAAGATATATATGAAAGTATACTATTTTCATTTGACTTCAACCAGGAGTGACACAAGAGCCAATAAAAAGTTGTTTAATGTCTGTCCGCTTGTGTTGGCTCATGATTCACGAAAAATATGCTTTGCTTTAGAATTTTAATGCATCCCAGGCTTTAATGCATCGCAATGCATTGCCGAATCGAACCGAATCGAATCGTGACCCTCTGAATCGAATCGAATCGAATCGTGGCTTTCCGAATCGTAATCGAATCGAATCGCGAGGGCGGTGTCGATGCACACCTCTACCGATAATTATCGGCCGATAATGGCACTTATGACGTCACACAGAAATTCCAGATAATAAAAAAATTCAACCGATAATGCAATCCGATAATTATATACTTGTTTTATCCTCCAAATGTGCGCAACCGAAGAATTCAGCACGCCGCCTCCTCAACCCCTCCCCTCTCTGAAGCCTCTGAGGGAGGAGGGGTTGAGGAGGCGGAGTTACACGACAAGAAGTAGTTGAATATTATGGCGGCTGTTACTAAAAAAACGACGCTCTCGCCATCTGCGAAACATTTACCGCAGAAGTTCCACGAGGTGGAAAGAAAGCGTCCTCATTCAAAACCACTAACCCAGCATCCATTTAAAACTGCATCAAATAGATTTTTGCAACGAATATGAGGCTGCTGCTTGCGGCAATGCTAAAGCTACTATTGTAAACACAAACTAAGTTAAACTACGGGGCTTGTGACGATACGGAGTCGGGTTGTTTGGGAATGCAGTAGAGCTGAAACGAGTACTCGAGCAACTCGAGTAACTCGAGTTTAAAAACTGATCCGAGTAATTTTATTCACCTCGAGTAATCGTTTATTTTGACAGCTCTAAGCATCACGTTTTGCTCGGACTACTTTTAATGCGGGACAACGCGCTGTCACGTGCGGAGAGGAAGAAGGGGGGAAAAAAAAAACTTACTGTAGCCGACAGCCGCCACAGACGACGACGACGTTGCTAAATACTAGCCCGCACGATGCTACGTTGGTACAGGTAGCGTCTCATAGAGATCACATGTATGTTCAACTAGATGCTAAATGACAGACTCGGTCGCGTCTGGCCAGCTTTAGTAAACAGCCGCCATCTTAAAGCAGTAGAGCGCTAAGCGCTAATAAAGAGCGCTAAGCGCTAATAAATAAGATTAACGTTACTGTTCTGAAGTAACGTTAGCCCTGCGGAGGGCTAGGTATCTATTAATTATGACCACTGTCGATGCTTGGCTAACGTGTCTTACATACAGGCTTTAACATAACAAAGCATTGTGGAGTGATGAGGGTGTAAAATAAAAACTTAATCATGCTAACTATCAATTTTAGCTCAGTAGTCATTGCTGGATAAAACACCAAGTAGCACTGGTGCTAATGTGCTCCAATACAGCCTGTATCATACATTTATTTTGAACACTGCAAAAACTCAAAATCCTATCAGGACTTGCAGTTTAGACTAACTTAAAACTTAACTAGAACTTAAAAATGGCTTGCCACAAAGAGAAATTCAATTGAAAGACGTGGGAAAAAATCCAAACTTTTAAGTGATGTGTGTTATCAAGCGTAACGGCATTTTTAGGTAAGATATATATATATTTTTTTGTAATAAGATCTAAAGTTTTTTGAGTCAAAGCAGTGAATTAGTCTTTTTTTTTTTTTTTTTTTTTTAAATTCTAGTTACATCTGAGATGCAATTGTTGGCTGTTTTCAACAATATACATCGAAAATAAAGACATTGATTGACTGAAAATGGTTCAAAATTAGATGAAATGTCTTGTTTTCTCATGTATATTTATAATTGCTCTTCACCTAAAAATATATTTGTTTTATCCGATTACTCGATTAATCGATAGAATTTTCAGTCGATTACTCGATTACTAAAATATTCGATAGCTGCAGCCCTAGAATGCAGCCCAAGGCGGGTGGTAAACTCGCATCTAAGGCTAAACACCGGCACGACTGGAGACCAATAGTTGGCAAGTAGCCGTCTTCTGACGGAGCTCGCCGCTAAGGCAGGTCCGGCAGGCCGCCGCCGCCTCGGCGTTTGCAGGGCGGGCCGAGCCCGGTTCCCCGGCTTCAGGACCTCTGGCGAACACCCCGGTTTCTCGAGCATTCCCCCGCGGCATGCGAGCAGGGCCAGGCCCCGAATACGCCGCGGCGAACCGGCCGGTGAGGGCGGATTATCCGGTACGAACGTAGCTGCCGAGACGAGACACGATTTTCTTTTTACCGAAATGACCCGAGAGCCAAAGCCCTGGATAAAAAAAATAATGCAGTTTATACGACCACCATTCTTCATGAAAAACATGTCAATCACATTTTCACCATGGACATTTGGAAAAGTGATGTCCAGTAAGCAAGCTTACCATGACGGCACAGTGGTTAGATGATAATTTAAACATGGAGAAAACGAAGTCAGCCAGTCAATAATGCATTCAGTATGTAAAATGACGAGCGGTCGGATGACTTTGTAACGCTGCCTTTATTTTCGGCTTAACAAAACTCAGGCACAAAATAACACGCACGGGGATCCGAGCTCCAACTCCGTCCAAATAGTACTGCCATGTATCAGTTTAGCTGCTGTAAAGCAAATGTCGTGAGTGCCGCAAATGTAAACAAAGCGCTGCAGAAAGGGTACATGACATCTCGCTCTTTTGAGTTAATCATTTTCACAGTGTGCAACAAAACATTAGCAATAACTTTTCAAATTAATTTAACTTATTTGTCTGCTCAATTACAGTCACAGCAGAAAACTTATTGGTACTTATTAACACTTATCAATTTAAATATGCACATTCCTGTTGTAATGAAATAACACTAATATTCTGTAGCCACATATATTATTCAAAATCTTTCCTTCTTCCAAGTTTTTTTTTTTTTAGGATTAAGTATAATAATGTATTGCTTAAAATTAGGCTGTTAAGATTATTTTCAGCTAGCTATTTTTCTTCCAAGAAATCTGAGAGAAATACACTTGAAGCGCTGGCAGATAATTTCACTTATTTCCAATAGATTTACACTGAAAACAAGGAAATTTAACTAGTTTTAAGGAGTTGTGTTTTTGCTGTGTATTAATGTTATACGTTAGGAATGGCTTACTTTTAAAGCCATTTTTGTGCAACTTAGGTATTTACTCTGTAAGTAATTGTTGCCAAAAGTTTACCATTACACAATGTCAGACAATGTCATTATTTAGATGTTGGAATTGAATACTTGTTCATATTTTATGTTGAAAAAAGAGCAATAAATTATATTTTGCACAGTAATATTTTCTTTTGTGTATATTTTAAAATTTTACATAAATCTTTTAATAGAATTATCGGCTTGATATTATCGGTTGGAATGAGGAGGAAATTATCGGTTATCGGTATCAGTTGAAAAATGTATTATCGTGCATCACTAATTCAAACTAATTACTGTAATTTTCGGACTATAAGCCGCTACTTTTTTCTTTCAGTCTAAATCCTGTGGCTTATAGTCCAGTGAGGCTTATTTGTTGATTTATTTTGGTTAATAGGTAACACATTCCTCCTATCATGCATTGCAGTGCTACAGATGTAAATAATCCAAATTCGTGTTCTCTGCTAATTATTTATTCAGTTACTGTTCTAGTTGTTTCATTAATTGCTAGTTATTGTATTTGGCAACACTGTATTGGACAGCGGCGTCATAAGACCGTAATAATTATGACATGACACTATCATTTAAATCTGTAGCGCTGCAATGCATGCCAGGAGGTATGTTGGACAACAACAGTGTTGACAGTAGGTGGCAGCAGAGGTTGACTGTCCCCCCAAAGGGAGCAGTGATGGCCAAATGAAGCTTGTTGAAGCAATAAAGCTTTGCAGCCAATTGGTTCAAAGCTTCATGGTGGTTCATTTGTTCTTATGACAGTCGTATGATGCCGCTGTCAAATAAAGTGTTACCGGTTAATATCTTTGGTGTAGATATCCCATAAGACAGTGAGGAGAGCTGCGGCTTATAGTCCAGTACGGCTTATCTATGAACAAATGCCGTTTTCGTGTGAAATTTGGTGGGTGGCGGCTTATAGTAAGGTGCGTCTTATAGTGGGAAAATTACAGTAGTTGATAGATTAATCGACTACTAAAATAATTGATAGCTGTAGCCCTATTACAACTAAAACAATGAAACCATCATAAATATTTGACACAGGTTTTCAATGTACTTGGCTCCTCACCTGTGAACGTAGTGAAGCTGGTGAATAGAGTCGACGGCAAGTACAATCTCTGCCAGGTAGAATCTGGCCATATCCTCGGGCATTCCTTCCTCGAATTTACTGATTAGAGTGAGCAGATCACCACCCACATAGTAGTCCATGACAAGGTACTAGAATAACATTAGAGGTATTTATTAATTGCAATGGTAGGACTAAGATGTAAAATATCCTAATAACATTAAGTGTGCTGCAAAAATGCATACAATGTTTCTTTCTATAATTAGATGACTAGAAGGGCAGTGGTGTCTAGTCTTAAAATCTCTTGTAGTGTCTCGAGTAAAGTACTTGTTGTGAGAATGTGGGAAATGGAATGACAAGCAGTCCCGGCATTTGAACTCTGGGTCACAGACCAAAAGAGAGAGGAAGGTCAGGTTAAATAGTGGATGACAGCATAGCTTATGGCATCAAAAGTGGAGGTTTGCAAGTCTCACACTTAATTGGATTAATGCTCCATTCATGTCTCTATTTAGCCATATGTGTTCCGTGATTTCCTACAATTCTTAGTCATGTTATGCTTTGTAGCAGTAAATGAATGTGCCGGTCACAGCTTACAGGTTGTCGGCCATATTGGAGAGATAATATTGTGTTCTAAACAGAGATTGTTGAGTGAACTGATGAAAGAGGCAGATGCAGCGACTCGATGGAAACAGAAGAGACAGTGACTGTTGAAATTTGAAACATGCCTTGTAAATACCAAAGCTCTTATCGAAGCCTACCAAATTGTTGTCATCCTGGAAGGCATAGTGAAGGGTGGTAATCCACTGCGAGTCCCCATTTACCAACACGTCTCGCTCCTCCCGGAAGCATGCCACCTGGGGAAAGAAAAAAATGTTTTTTTACCATATACTAAAGATGCCACAGAAAATTGAAACATTAAGAGCAAGCAACAACAAGTGGAACACAATTTGTAACAGGATGCCGGTCAACTGTTAATGTGATGAAAAATAATTGAATGAATACCAATTCATAGGGTAGGCTTGGCTATTTACCGAGGATGGAGGGGAGTTATACGTCTAGAAAGGGGGCCAAAGTCGGGCAGGTTATTGTTTTTAGTGTAAGTGTACTAAAAACTGATTTGAACCCTGACACAAAACGGTCAGGAGTCCTCAAAGCAGCCTCTATCACTTTGAAAAATGTTTCATATATAGCTGGGACTGCTGGTTCTCAGCATTCCGCTTAAAAACAACTCTTGTAAACCTAAATTATTTTGTTATATTGCGCCCATATCCCAAAGACTTGGATGGTAGGCTGATTGATCACTATAAATTGTACCTATGAGTGTGCGCGCTAAATGTTGTTCGTCTCCTTGTGCCCTCCGAATGGTTGGCAACCGATTCAGGGTGTACCCCGCCTACAGCCCATAGTTATCTTGGATTGGCTCCAGCACCCCCGCGACCCTCGTGAGGATAACCGGCTCGGAAAAGGAATGAATGAATATTATATTGCTGGTGGTCACCACGTACTGACAAATAAAAATTAACTAAACTCTCCAAATAACGTATACCAATTTGGTGTGCTTTAGGTTTTACCGTACATTTTTACACTGTAATTTGATAAATATTGATTCAAATTGAAAACTGAGATTTGTCCATATCGCCCAGCACTACACATGAGCACAAATTTGTAACTAGTTTCTGGTTTGGAATGTGACCTTTGACCTCAGACAACTGAGAACCTATGGGACAACAAGGTATGCTAGAAATGTAAGGAACATTTTATGTCGGAAAACAACAGTTTATAGTTCCACAGAAATACATACATACAAGCATAAGTGTGAGCTTCTAATTTCATTGTGGGAAAAAAAAATCAATATTTCCTCACTCCAAATCATAAACATATTGTTGTTCTTTTGGCGGCTGACACTTACCTCTGCTCGTTTCAGCATCTCCCATTTGTTAAGAATCTTCATGGCGAATACTTTTTCTGTATTTCTCACCTTCACAACAGCTACCTGCACACAAGAGTAGAATTTATGATGGTTAAAAAATAAGAGCTGGAATGGAAACGTATACAACCCTGAGCAAAAAGTATGGAATCGCCAGCCTCGGACTAGCACTCAGTCAGACATTTGATTATGTAGAACAACCTCAGATAAAAAGCTTGAAAAAATAATGAATTAGTTCAAAAGTGCAACTCTTTGGCATTCGGAAACACTAAAAGAAATGAATAAAAAACATTGTGGTGGTCATTAAATGTTACTTTTATAGAACAAGTGCAGGGAAGAAATATAGAATCACTCCATTCTGAAGAAAAATATATGGAATCACTCCATTTTGAGCAGAAAATACAGACACACCCAGTCAATTTTGTTTCCTTAACTGGACCCCTGCCTCAGATTAGATCTGCTCGTTAGTCAGCAGTTAATAACAGTGCAGCTATCACACCTTGGAGGGCTGCTGGACCAAGCGGATTCACAAGAATTATGGCTCCAACAAGAGAGATGTCTATTGAGATCAAGGAGAGGATTATCAAACCTCTTGAAGAAAGTAACGCTACACTAGGCCTGTCGCGATTACAAATTTTGGTGTGCGACAATTTATTTCATAAATTATTGCGATATGCGATATTATTGCGCACCCCCAATTTTTTTTAAAACCAATTTACAATAACACAGTGAGAATACAGTATATATTAATAGATCAAGTACACCCATTTAAACACGATAAGAAATCACAACTAAAAACAATAGACCATGCCTCTTAAGTAAAAGACAACAATATTAATACCGCACAGAAACACAGAATAAATAAAATGTTTTTCAAGAAAAAAAAAAACAATTGGAGTTAATAACTTAGGCATTTAGGCAAATGAAAACTTTTCCCATCATAGCTTCTGCAATGGTGTTCCATAGGGATGTAACGATACAGTTAAGTTACGGTTCGGTACGATTTTCGATACGGGGGACACTATTTTCGATCTAATTCAATACATTTAATGCTCTGAAATAAAAAATAATAACTGTATTTTTTGCTTTTTTTTTTTTTGCAAACGAGCAAAACTTAAATTGCCATCATATAAACATGCATTTTAGTGCATAACATATATGTGCTTACTTCTTACTGATCTGAAGAAATTTAGTATAAAAGTGCTGAGAACAATCTTTACTGTTTGTAAAGTGAGGCGGGGCACACTGTTGATTGCTATAGCTCTCTTAGCAGCTAGGTTTACTACATGAGCAAGACAACCTATTTGTGGTCCGAATCCATCTGTGTCACTTACCTAATTAACAATATTTGCAGCATTATCTACTGGACTGTCTCAGAAAATTAGAATACACAATATTCTAATTTTCTGAGACAGTCCTGTACATTAATCCACCATTTAAAGCAGGGGTGTCCAAACTTTTTGCAAAGGGGACCAGATTTGGCGTGGTAAAAATGTGGGGGGCCGACCTTGGCTGACGTCCTTTACATAGAACAATATACAGGACTGTCTCAGAAAATTAGAATATTGTGTATTCTAATTTCCTGAGACAGTCCAGTATAGTCACCGGTATGGATTGATTTGGCACTTCTAAACTTCCATTCAGTCATGGTGGTTTATATTCATCGATGTAGTATATGGACTACGTGTCCCATAATCACTCTGGGCTCACGTAGCCAATGGCACATCTAGTTTGCTATTTCATGATATCTAGTGTGTGCGCGCATTAAAAAAGTTAGCAAACGCCACAGAAGGCACGTCTGCTCATTACTGCACAACACCAGCATATGACAATCGACTTTCATAAACAGGACGAGTTTGAAGCACAGTGCTCTTAGTTTGCCACTCAAATATCCGGTGTTGTCTCGACTAATAGCCGCCCCGCGTGTAATGTCACCCCTGACAGGAGAACCCACACGTCAACAACACCGGCACGCCGAAGATGGTCCGCAGTCAATCAGGAGCACTGACGCGGCCAGTATACGTTGAACAATAGGATATAATGGGAATGACTGGCTCCTGCGCTATTTTTTGCCGGACCTGAAACGAAGATGCATTTTGTGCAATTGGTAACAAGGAATCCGAACTTTTAACAGCATGTTTGCCGCACACACGCATGTGCACGCGAGGCGATAAATCGCAGCGGAAAAATTACCGCCTTCATTTTAATTTATCGTGCAATAAATGGAATTATTGCATATTGCGACAGGCATACGCTACACGTATGGTTGCCAAAGATGTGGGCTGTGCACAGTCAACTGTATCAAAAATCTGGACCAAGTACAAAAAGCATAGCAAGGTTGTTAAAGTTAAGCATACTGGTAGACCGAGGAAGACATCCAAACGTCATGACAAAAAACTAAAGACCTATGTCTTGAAAACATGACATGTACAACAAGACAAATGAAGAAATGGGAGGAAGTTGGAGTCAGGGTATGTGACAGAATGTGCAAAATCGCCTAAAGGAAGTGGGATTTTCATACAGGAAAGCAAAAAGGAAACTATCATTGACACAAACAGAAAAGAAAAAGACTGCAATGGGCTAAGGAGAGGCAATCATGGACTGTGAATGACTGGATGAAGGATATTTTCAGTGATGAGCCAAGAATCTGCATTGGACAAGGTGATGATTCTGGAACTTTTGTTCGGTGATGTTCCAGTGAGATTTACAAAGATGACTGCTTAAAGAAAACATCTAAATTCCCTCAGTCCTTGATGATATGGGGCTGCATGTCAGGCAAAGGCACTGGTGAGATGGCTGTGGTTAAATCTTCAATAAATGCACAAGCTTACATTTACATTACATGCTTACATTTTAGAAAGCTTTCTTATCCCTTCAACTGAAAATATGTTTGGGGATAATGAAATAATTTTCCAAGATGACAATGCATCATGCCACAGAGCTAAAACTGTTAAAGCATTCCTTGGAGAAAGACTCATCCAGTCAATGTCATGGCCTGCAAATAGCCCAGATCTCAACCCTATTGAAAACCTGTGGTGGATATTGAAAAATATGGTCCACAGCAAGGCTCCGACCTGCAAGGATGATCTGGCAACTGCGATCAAAGAGAGTTGGCACCAAATTGATGAAGAATACTGTTTGTCATGCCTCAGAGACTGCAAGCTGTCATAAAAGCCAGAGGTGGTACAACTAAATACTTGAGATGTATTTTGATTGTTATTTCTTTGTTTGTTTCTCATGATTTCATATATTTTTCCTCAGAATAGAGTGATTCTATATTTATTTCTATAAAAGTAACATTTACGGACCACCACAATGTTTTTAATTCTTTTCTTTTAGTGTTTCTGAATGCCCAAGAGTTGCACTTTTGAACCAATTCATTATTTTTCAAGCTTTTTATCAGAGTTTGTTCTACATAATAAAATGTGTGAGTGAGAGTGCTTGTCTGAGACTGGTGATTCCGTACTTTTTGCCAGGGATTGTATAAACATCTGCAATGCATCCCACCCAGGGTTGTTTCCGTCAACAAACACGATAACAAAAATATTTCGTCGACGATTTTTCCATGACTATGAGTATGACATGACGATGAGCTAAAAACGTGGCTCGGGAGGCTAGAACATCACGAGACGAATGCTAATTTCCGTCTGAAGAGACGAAAATGCGACATCGTTTCCGTCATGTGTCACAATGCGTAACATTTTCATATTGTACGTAAAGTACGTCGTCTCACTCATGTCAGACAGATGTGCTGCGCTTCTCCCTCATCAGCGGAGTTTAGGATAAATTTCAAGCTAGGCTGCGCTCCATCTTGCTTGCTTGGAAACAGAGTAAGATTTGGAAACAAAGTAAAATTTGTTTTCTTATCTTGGCAAGATCGAATATGCAATGTTGCTTTACCCGTTAAAGCTCTGTGCTGAGTAGGGGTGTAACTAGAGCTGGGAATCTTTGGGCACCTAACGATTCGATTACGATTACGATTCAGAGGCTCCGATTCGATTATAAAACGATTATTGATGCACCCCCCTCCTTTTTTTTTTTTTTTTTTTTTTTTAAATAAAGTTTTGTACATTAGTTCCAAATAGTTCAAAAATACTCTCAGGCTAAACCAAACTACTATTTCAGTATCAAGTTAACATATAGCAGTAAACAAATATACAAAAATAACATTAAATAAAAAAACTCCAGTCCCCATTCTGTATCAGCAGCTTTAAACTACATTCAATTAATTTAATGTTGTGAATCAACCGTTAAAGTTGTTAAAATTGCTCCCGTTATTCCATAATTTCCCTTTTGTCTACTTTTGACATGTGAAAGTTTTAAAACTATTTTAAAGATAGATTCAAGTCAATATTTTACCGATTTTGGAGTATTTTAGATAAAAAGTTAATTAGGTTTGCTTGGAAGGTTCGCTACAACAGCATTGCAGGGAAGTTTACTGCTTTAAGATGGCGGCCGTTTACTAACGCCCGCATCTAGCTTTTTGCAGATGTGCTGCTACCGCTACCGAGCCACCAATCCATCTAGTCCTATATAAATGATATCTACCGTAACATTATGTAGCTTAGCTGTACTTGTAGCAGCTTTTCGGCAGCAGTCAGGTATGTTGTTGTGTTTTTTTATCTCGTGGCATGAGTTGAGCTAGAGCCGTGAGTTGAGCGTTGGCATTACCCGAGGGGCCGGTTAATGAGAAGCATAATGTTTAGCTACTCCCGCTCCGTTCCGTCCCGAAGCCCGCGCGGCGCGCTGAGTGTGTTGTACTTCCGCTTTACTTGGCATATTTCAATAATCGGAATTTGGATGTTTGTGAATCGTTCTCGAATCTTCCACGGCCGAATCGCGAATAATCTAAGAATCGGAAATTTTGCACACCTCTAGGTGTAACAGTACACAAAAATCTCGGTTCGGTACGTACCTCGGTTTTGAGGTCACGGTTCGGTTCATTTTCGGTACAGAAAGAAAACAAAATGCAAATTTTAAATGTGCTGGTTGTTTATTACACACTTTTGTGCTTTCAACAATAGGAACATTAGCCTATACAAAGCTTGACTCTGCTCAAAAAGTAGCGGGTATTTAAAGATAATAATCCAACAACAATTTGCCTTTCAGACCCCGCGTATTGGTCAGCTTTCTTTCTGAAAGAAAAAAGAAAAAAAGTCTTGTGCTAAAGAGAAAAGCAATCCCAATGACAAAGATTTTAACATGTATTTTACAAATGAAATGCCTCAATGAATCATTTTTTTTTCTTATGAACAGTTTTCAAAAGCTTTATTGGTGAATTTTGTCAAGTTAAAGCGCCACACAGAAATTAATAAATTTCATTGTTAAATTTCATTGTGTAAGCAGGATCTGTGTAATATTCTTATTATTTAATTACAGGTGTTTTAGCTCATTTCAATTTTTTTTTTTATTTAAATGGGCTATTATTTATTTCATTATGTGTTTATATTTTACAAATGTGATGAGGTATTCATTTATATTGTATATTTTATGTTGTATAACTTTCACTTTCCTATGTGAATATTAGTTCCTACTTGTTTTGTTGTTGTAGGGGGGTTTTGTATTGAACATGGGGCTGTGTTGGTTATTATTATAGCAGAGAGGACAGCAGTAAATCAACAAAGACAAGTCAACTGTGCCCCGATCTACCACTCAAGAGATCTGACGGACTCAAAAAGTGGGTTATGACTGAATATTAGTTTGAAAATCGACCGGATCCACCGTATTTTTACACGAGTGACTTTCGGTCTGCCCTATCCTAGCTAGTAGTATTGACGCAGGAGGGCCGCGTCTCGCGTCAAATAATAAATTCTGCCGTTTTTTTCGCGTGCGTCGCGTTGAGTCGCTTCTGGGACGCGTCTAACACGCGGCCGCACTGCGACTGGTGTGCATTGGCTGACTGACTCTAACGCCCATGTTTCACTGCGTTCTTGCGGCGCCCACGTTGTCGAGCCGTTGACGTTTCTGGGTTATATACTGTCCTACCCTGTTGGTCCTCATTATAGTAGAGAAGACGGAGTAAATATAATCTTCACAAAGAAACTGTAACCCGATTGACTCAAAGCCTCGAAAAGTAAGGGTTACATTACGTCAGAAACTCGTTCGGTACGCCTCCGTTCCAAACCGAGCAGCCCGTACCGAAACGGTTCAATACAAATACATGTACCGTTACACCCTTAGTGCTGAGTGATCATAAGACGCTAAATGTAATGCTTACCATTAGCGTAGCATTCGCGTTCGTGTTAGCATTAGCGTCAGAATGGCGAGTGTCCTCTTAAAACACTGGCCAGTCTAAAACAGAGCCACTTTGCTTTTCTGTTCAGTAAGTCTTGAGGATGTTAAACGCTCAGAAAACATTTTGAAATGACTTAAATATGACTAAGAGTAATAAGTATTTTTGTCCAAAAGACTAAGACAAAACTAAAAAGGCAGCCAAAAACAACACTGATTTCACCAGACACACAAGAGCTCCATTGAGTGGAGAAGACAACAAATTAAACATTGCTACAACAATTTGCAAATCTAAATATTTCGGCCAATGCACGTACAAGCCGACAAATAGACTTAATTAACACTGTGACTTTTGCTTATATTCAGTGGAAAATTCTGACTCTAAATGGTCCTGAAGGGGTATTCACGAAAAGCTGGGGTTTATGATCGTCATTGGCATCAATATAAAGGTGATTAGTTGATAAATCAATCAGTGAATGAAAAAGTTCCTGTTGGATAACTTGGAATAGGATTAGGTTCATGCCAACCAAAGTAAACGTAAACAGAGAGCAGCCATTTAAGCTGTAATCTTCTTTTTCGCAAACTCAATCAAGTAGTACACATATGACAATGTGAGGAGTGAACATGTTTTCAGACGCAATATTTGGACAGAAGCGGTTAACCACTGTTTGATATGCACACAATGGAAAAAGATAACCTTATAAAAACAGAAAGTCGTTCCAGGTGGATTATTCCCAATGTTCTTGAGCCTCTTCACAAAACATCTTTTGTTGATAAATAATTTTTTTTGTTATCTTAATGCTGAAAACATTTCAGACGATAATATATTAGTCTGTAGAGTGAAAAAAAAAATGTTTCACAGTGTGTGACAGAAGGGAACCCACGAATAAACAAAAGAATTTTAGACACACAGAGACAGACTCACACACATACATACACACACAAGCAGTGAAACAAACAGAAGCTCATGCAACCGGGTCTGTAGTCTATTAAATGAGCTGGGGAATGCTGCTAATGCAATACAATGATAACATTCTTGCAGTGTTTGGATCCCCCTGTAGAGGAAGAGAAGAAGAGGGGAGGACAGGGGGAGACTGCACTGTTCTTGGCAATGCCTTGATGTTTTTGTCTCTTTTCACTTTACTTGCTTCTTTTTCTCCACCTACAGCATTATTTACCAATTTATTCCCATAATTATTGATTCGAAGTATACTTTAGAGCAGTTTTTTTAATTAACCAAATTATTTTAAATCAAACTCATCTTTGGGTTTTCAAAAAATGAAAGAAAAAAAGGGGATATTCATGTACAGTTCTGATTTTGCATTGGAATGAAACAACAACATGGCTCCCAATCAGGGCTGTCAACAGACTTGCAGGGGCCCGAGGACAAGAGACCATTATAGGGCGTCCCCACCCCCACCCCAGCCTTACATCATTTTGATCATTCTCTGTAAAAGATACGTCTTCTTTACTACTAATACATTATCAACAACAGCATTCATAACGAATGCAGACTGACTGACACACGCTCCCTACCGATCTGCGGCTGCCGTGCTGAGTGGGACCCGGGATGTGCCCCTTCTCAGCTCTGACTGTGGGTTGCCTGACATCTCCCTGTCTCTCCCTGACAGGCTCCTCTGCTGTTCCACTGCTGCTTGTTTCTGCTGTTTCAGTGATGGATTCGCATTTGCGTTTGCTATAATACACAGAGGGTTGTAAACCCAAGATAAATCCTGCCGCCGGACCAAAGTCTGTTCAGCCTCGCACACCTGCTCCCCACAGACCAACATATACCCCTGATCTCCCATCACCTTCTTTCTCGTCGACTCAACGCGATCAGCATGTAGGCTACTAGCAACCGGTGACAGACTCGAATCGGGCTTTGGTCACGGTGATCGCAAATGTAAACGTTCAGTTTTAGCGGCTGTTGTTCACTTACAGACATCACTGTCCACAGCCAACTCTAGCCCTAATTCTCTGGCTTCTTGTCCCCCTTTTAAAAACGTTATCATGTTTTCTCTTTCACCTTTATGATCTTCATCTCCTTTTCTGCGCACCCGATTTATGAGGAGGCGCCATGTTTAGAGTTTATAACAATAAGAGATTTTAATTTCCCACTTCAGGGCACGTACGTAGTGTAGCCTTGAGTGCACCAGAGCGGGGTTAAACCCATTAAAACCATTCTCTGCCAAGACCGAGGGCGTTGTGCAAAAAAAGGAAAAAATATATTTGAAATATTTAATATGTTACAAGCTTTTAAGTATATATTGAGTAGAACATAATATTCAATCAGACAATGATATAAATAAAAAAGAAATATGTGAATGTAAAGTAAAATAAATGAAGGTTCATTATGTGGCCCTTATGGTCCTGAGGCCCGTGACAACATACCTAGTTGCCCCCCCCCCCATTTCGGCGGGCTTGCTCCCAATAATGCACACAACTGTTTCCAGCTACAGTGGTATGAAAAATTATCTGAACCTTTTGGAATTTCTCACATTTCTGCATAACATCACCATCAAATGTGATCTTTGTCAAAATCACACAGATGAATATACAGTGTCTGCTTTAACTAAAACCACTCAAACATTTATAGGTTTTCATATTTTATTGAGGATAACATGCAAACAATGACAGAAGGTGGAAAAATAAGTCAATGAACCCTCTGCCTAAGGAGACTTAAAGAGCAATTGAAACAAATTTTTACCAAACATTTTAAGTCAGGTGTGTGCCCAATCACTGATGAGTGGTTTAAAGCTTCCCTGCCCACTATAAAACACACACCTGGTAACAAATGTCTTGATAAAAAGCATCGTCTGATGTTCATAATGGCTCGGTCAAAAGAGGTTTCTGAAGACCTTCTATCAAGGATTGTTGATTTGTATAAAGCTGGGAAAGGATACAAAACCATCTCTATAAGTCTGGATGTTCATCAGTTGACAGTCAGAGAAGTTGTCAACAAATGGAGAGAGTTTGGCATTGTTGCTTCTCTTACAAGGAGTAGCCGTCCACCAAAAATGACGCCAAGAGTTCAGCACAGAACACTCAGAGAGGTTAAAAAGAACCCTAGAGTGTCTGCTAAAGACTTACAGAAATCACTGGCACAGTCCAATATCTATGTGCATACATCAACTATATCTAAAACTATGGCCAAGATTGGTGTTCATAGGAGGACTCCACAGAGGAAGCCACTGCTGTCTATAAAAAAACATTGTTGCTCGTTTCATGTTTGCAAAAAAAGTACTTGGACAGACCACAGATGTTTTGGCAAAATATTTTGTGGACTGACGAAACTTACTTGGTTCACTTACTTATTTTTCCCCCTTCTATCTTTGCATACTATCCTCATTAAAATATGAAAACCTATAAATGTTTGAGTGGTTTTAGTTAAAGCAGACCCTGCTTTTTGATCCGTGTGAGATCACATTTGATGGTGATTTTATGCGAAATGTGAGAAATTCCAAAAGGTTCAGATACTTTTTCATACCACTGTTCTTGAACAAAGCCTTTCCGTGCATGGAAACAGATTGGTGCAGAAAAAGGTTTAAAGGGTTGAGGAGAAATTATAATGAATAATGGCATGCATACGATGCGGACAACTTTAAAGTTTGGTGATGTTACTTGCCAATATTGTTACTGCCTAGTTTTGATTTTAATTATTCACTTTATTTGACAGCATTACATGTGCGACACAAGTTTATGTTTTATGATTATATTCTTTCTTATATTCTATTTGACTTCACCTTATTTTTTTCTAAAATACACATTTATGGACTAATATGCCTCAAGCTTAAATTTGGCAGGGGCAACGACTAATTTTAAGCCACTTGGCAGAGTTAACTTCGAGCCCATGAGTTTAATTCCCACTGAGAAACGGACAACAGAAACAAAATCATTTTCACATGTTTTCCGTCTGACAAAGAGCCAGGTGGAGAGCAATACGTAGAACAGTCTCATTTCCAGACCTGTTGCCCATTTATGCCTTGCAAAAGCAGTGATTTATCAACATGTTGAAAACATTTCACCCATGGTTTGTGCTTCCGAGCTGTAAATATTTTGCGAAGATTGCCTTGCTTCAACCCAAAATGATTTTTCATCATCTAAACCAGTCACAATGTGCAACCGAATATCTTTTTATTATAGAGCCCCCACAAAAAAGTACGGTCTACGCGGATGGATACGACCCATCCTCTCAACCAGGTATACAAATTGCTTCATTCTGGTGTCCATCATGCTGTCCCCTCAGCTTCTAAAAACAAATTTAAAAATTCATTTATAATATTTAAATGCCATAAAGAGGAGGACATGATTATTTTATATTGCATTTTATCTTGATGCTCACTTTTGCTTTATTATTATTTATTTATCATTTTTAACTTTTTTAACTAGTGGAGCTCCAAATCCTAGGAATAACGTGTTTGTAAGCAATACCAGGGCAAAGAGTCAAGTGTCAATACCATGTCAGTGCAAATACTTGTCAATTTCTAACACTGTTATTCTGATGACATGAAGTTTATGTGGAAGCTGGAGAACTCCTAAGTAGGGTTGTAATGAAAAGATACTTCGGTGCCAAGTCGATACTACGATTGTGAAAATGTGACGGTACTGCCTTTTCTGCAATACCCGGAGTTTTGTTGGTACCGAGGCCGCAGATCTGGCCGCTTCTTATGAGTTGTTGTTTTTTTTTGTATCATACTGGGTGACACAAGTTGCCACATAACCAGTCATTTACAACCCGGGGTTGTAAATGAGCGGTTATACAACCCCTAGCAAAAAGTATGGAATCACTAGTCTCAGACAAACGCTCACTCAGACATTTTATTATGTAGAACAAGCTCAGATAAAAAGCTTGAAAAAAAATAATGAATTAGTTCAAAAGTGCAACTCGTTAGCATTCAGAAACACTCAAAGAAATGAATAAAAAAACATTGTGGTGGTCAGTAAATGTTACTTTTATAGAACAAGTGCAGGGAAATAAATTAAGAGGAAAAATATATGGAATCATGAGAAGCAAACAAAGAAATAACAAAACACATCTCTAGTATTTAGTTGCACCACCTCTGGCTTTTATGACAGCTTGCAGTCTCTGAGGCGTGGACTTGATGAGTGACAAACAGTATTCTTCATCAATTTGGTGCAAACCGTCTTTGACTGCAGTTGCCAGATCAGTTACCATTTTTTTCTATATCCACCACAGGTTTTCAATAGGGTTGAGATCTGGGCTATTTACAGGCCATGCCATTGACTGGATGAGTCTTTCTCCAAGGAATGCTTTAACAGTTTTAACTCTGTGGCATAAAGCATTGTCATCTTGGAAAATGATTTCATCATACCCAAACATTTTCAATTGAAGGGATAAGAAAGCTGTCTAAAATTTCAATGTAAATTTCAATGTAAACTTGTGCATTTATTGAAAATTCAATCACAGCCATCTCCCCAGTGCCTTTGCCTGACATGCAGCCCCATATCATCAAGGACTGAGGAAATTTTGATGTTTTCTTGAGCAGTCGTCTTTGTAAATCTCACTGGAAGGGCACCAAACAAAAGTTCCAGCATCATCACCTTGTCCAGTGCAGATTCTTGACTCATCACTGAAAATAACCTTTATCCAGTCATTCACAGTCCATGATTGCCTCTCCTTAGCCCATTGCAGTCTTTTTCTTTTCTGTTTAAGTGTCAGTGATGGTTTCCTTTAAGCTTTCCTGTATGAAAATCCCATTTCCTTTAGGTGATTTTGCACAATTCTGTCAGATACTTTGACTCCAGCTTCCTCCCATTTCTTCTTCGTATTGTTGTACATCTTCTATTTTCAAGACCTATGGCCTTTAGTTTTTTGTCATGACGTTTGGATGTCTACCAGTACGCTTAACTTTAACAACCTTGCCATGCTGTTTGTACTTGGTCCAGATTTTTGATACAGCTGGCTGTGAACAGCCCAAATCTTTGACAACCATACGTGTAGAGTTCAAGAAGTTTGATAATCTTCTCTCTTGTTGGAGCAATGATACTTGTGAAGCCACTTGGTCCAGCAGCCCTCCAAGGTGTGATAATTGCACTGTTTTTAACTGCTGATTTACGAGCAGATCTAATCTGAGGCAGGGGCCAAATCAAGGAAGGGAAATTGCCTGGGTGTGTCAGTATTTTCGACTCAAAATGGACTGATTCCATATGTTTTTCTTCAGAAAGGAGTGATTCTATATTTATTACCCTGCACTTCCTCTATAAAAGTAACATTTACTGACCACCACAATGTTTTTTTATTCATTTCTTTTAGTGTTTCTGAATGCCAAGGAGTTGGACTCTTTGAACAAATTCATTATTTTTACAAGCTTCTTATCAGAGTTTGTTCTACATTATAAAATGTCTGAGTGAGTGCTTATCCATGACTGGTGATTCCATACTTTTTGCTAGGGGTTGTATGTCAACCAACGCTGTGCTAAGGAACGAGAACAACAGTCAATGCATGCAACATGGCAGTGGCACGTGCAGCAACGTCGTCTCTAACTCCGGCGAGGGCCGCTGCCAGGTGCAACCTAAGTCGGTTCTCAGCTACCGCTCGGCTTCCCTCGCTCGCTGCCATATATGTCATTTTACATATTAACGGCCATTGCAATAGGCTATCGTTCATTGTCATTGTGTCATAAAACGTTTTGAATAGGCCATCACAAAAATTGGTTTCAACACACTATGTTTGTAAATTACCGCTGGCAATCTGTGTGTGTATGAGAGTAGTAAAAACAGTACTTTTACTGGAATGCTACATGACCGTGGCGCACAGTATTTAATTTATTGTTTAATACTAGAAGGCTTTTATTTTAGTACTTTAAAGCTACATACTGATTGTTCTGTATAAGCACACAGTATTGTTGTTTACTTTAATAAAGGAGTGCACATTTAAGTACATGGGATTTAGCGTTTTTTTACCATTGTATCGAAACTGTATCGAGTATTGTGCATTTTCACTCTATTTCAAAAATTGACTGAGGCATTGTCTCTGCTTTGAGGAATCATTTGATTTTCCCAGCTCTAAGCATTACGTTTTGCCCGGACTACTTTTAATGCGGCACAACGCGCTGACGTCACGTGTATAGAGGAAGAAGGGAGAGGCGGTGGATATATTTGATTTCAACTACTCATATTGAGGTAACGGCAAAGAAGCCAATTAAAGTGAAGCGAATGGCACCAAGAAAAAGCAGAATATGTCAAAAGTGTGGGAGCATTTCAAGCTGGAGACCAAGGCGAACACTGTTTCATGTATTTACTGTAAGAAAGCACACACATCACACTACCCTTGCCCGGCCCCGGCTACCCTCGGCCCCGCTGATGCTTCCGCACCCCCGGCTGGAACCTGCGACCGATGACTGCCCCCGAAACCCGGGCCGTGCGCCACCGCATGACCCGCACCACGTTTACTCCGAGAGCAGAGGAGCAATATTCGGGACAAGGTAAAATTAAGTTAACATAGCACTAATAAATAAGATTAACATTACTGTACCTTGCTAACGTAACATAAGCCCTGTACAGGGCTCGGTTTCTGTTAATTATGACTACCGTCGACATATGGCTAACATGTCTTTCATACAGGCTTTACTTAATCTGTAAAAACACAGAGCTGTAGAGTGATGAGGGTGTAAAATAAAAACATAATAAAGTTAACTGTAGCTCGGTAGTCATTGATGGATTATGCACCAAGTAGCACTGGATTGTGCTCAAATACAGCAGGTATCATATATTTTGATCACTGCAAAAACTCGAAATCCTATTGGACTTACAATTTAGACTTAAAACTTAACTAGGACTAAAATAGTTTGACACAATTGTTTTCAACAATGTACATCTAAAATAAAGACAATGATTGTCTAAAAATGGTTCAATATTCGATAAAATGTCTGTTTTCTCATGTATATTTATAATTGCTTTTTACCAACAAAAAAAAAAAAAAAAGTTTTATTCGACTGATTAATCGATGGAGTTTTCAGTGAATACTCGATTGCTAAAATATTCGATAGCTGCAGCTCTAGCCTCAACTGCATTTATGCCTCACACAGCACCAATTGCACAATTAATGTTGGTAAAGGGACAGGTGAGCTCGGTGGTCCATTTATCAGAGCGGCTCTAAAGCTGTATGTCCTTATGTTATCACTCAAAATGCTTTTAATAATAACAATGCAAACTAAAATATTGCATTTACTTTCATTTTTTTGACATGAGTTTTGTCATTTTCCTACATCTGGCTCCATTCAAATGAAGTATTTGTCTGATACCGCCAAACTTCCACCCTTACAAAGATTTTTCTGTTCTACATTCCTCCCAATTTCACTTCTATGCTCATTTGTCAAGTTTCTTGTTAAGACAAAATACATTCGGAACATACGATATGTCTGTCTGACTGCATTCATCACTGCAGTATGATGAAGTACATTAACTTGGAATGTATTTTAATGGAGAATGCCCCAAAAATTGAAATTTGACCAAAATGTAATGTAATGTCATGGAGAAAAGGGGCCTCAAGTACGGTAATAAAACCTTTCGCGTTTTAACCACTGCTGAGCATGACACCACTCAAAACTTGATCACATCATAATAGAAACCTTACAACCAGACAAATACAATCTTAAACAAACATACTCTATGCTACCATGTTGATTTTGTTGACACAAAATCCTAAAAACAAAGGAGCAGTCCTATTTGGTGTCAGGCAGAAAGCTATCTAAGACACAAACAAAAATCTCATGGTTGCTGAGTAACAATGCATCAAAGTAAACCTGGAAATAACTTTGAAGGTTCCACTATATTGCATTTGTAATGAAAAGCAATGTGTGAGCATCTTTTAAAATCTTATTTTGCCAGCCTGTCTAGACGAAATCACTCTTAAGTATTCATTTTGGTGTGACAGACAAAGTGTTTCAATTACATGGCTAAATGGTGCAGTAAAGGAATAAACCCATTGGTCATTAGGTAAAATGGTTTAGCACTAGTGGCATTGGAATGTTACCACATGGTAGCACCTTTTAACAAGTCTCAATATAACAGTGAACAAAATGTGAACAAGACATGAGGGACACACGACTCACACGTGCACAACTGCACATACCAGAACTTGCTGGAGAGGCTCAAGTTTAGTGTTTTGAATTGTACTGTGGCAACAGTTGACAAGCATTTCGAAATGTATATGCATTCATCATTCAATCGCCCTACTTGCTAATTTCCCTCTAAATTTTCTCAGTATGAGATTTTCTTTCAAGCAGGTTTTCCCAAAAATGTTTTTAGGTCAACTTTCTTGCTCTTCAAATACACACACAATTAATCACAACAATTTGTTGAAGTAAATTAACGCCTTGTGTGTTATTAATCACTAGATATTTACAGTTAATGATAGTTTTGTGGTGGGATGAAATAAATAAGCAAATTTGAGAGTTAGGGGACTAATAAATTCCCACGTCTCGTTTGAACGAATATACTGCCATCATTTCTGGGTAATATAATAACTAAGAAAATGCAGGGTACGCCTGGAATTTATGAATTAAGTCATAAAAAGACTTTACGAAGTCCTGAAATTTCTTGATTATAATTACTTGCTTAAAAATCGCAGCAAGTCACGGACAATTCACACTTTTCTCTGATCTCTAATAGAGGTTTTTCAAATTTTTAGCTGACTGCCGATATCCAAAGCCGATTTTGTTAAACCATATACTTTTTTTTCAAGCAACACTAAAAGAATTTTCAGTTTGGTTGATTTTAGTGGCGCAGGTGGACAAAAGCGGTAGTGTTTTGCCTTGAGGAAGGCTTTTTCTCATGAGGACCAGCGCACAGTATCGTAAAATCCGGATATCCCGGATGCTTGCAGTTGGATTGAACGACATTTCTGTTTCCGGCAGCTGAAGGATGAATAGTGATGAGGTAATGAATCCAGTTGTGGCCAAACAATATTATATAACGATGTTGAAAAAAAAGGTTTGATTTTGTACTGTATGCGACTGACTCGCTGACTAGTTGTCAGTCGACTAGACATGTGCCGATTACAGGTTTCAAGGTATACCGTGGTATGAAAACGTCACGGTTTCAAAACCGCAAAAAATTTTCAGTCATACCGTCCCTAATGTTTTAGCTATTTTTTATTTCCCAGAAATCCCTCGCTTGCAGCTGCAAAGCTCAACCCTCCCTCAGCTGCTCAGTGTCAGTGAGTCAACTGTTCTACATGATGGCTTGAGGAGGTGAAACTCCTGAACTTTTTCCCCAATCGAAGAAAACGAAAAAGCTTGTATGGGAATACTTCGGCTAAAGAAAAGTTAGAGACTGCTGCAGCTTACAGAGAGAGGGTCAACCGACATGTAAAGTCATGTTTGCGAAGGGTGGCTGCCGAGGAGGCAATACCTCCAATATGATTTCACATTTATACAAAATTCAAGGTTAGTAAACACTGTCATGAACGTTTCCCACCAGCTACGGGAGTTAACGCCAGCGTGTTAAGTGTGTCTAGCGGTGGTAAAACGTGTTTTGTTTTTTTTTTCCATCTCTGGCTGCTGTCTGTGTTGAGAAAGAGAATGTGTGTACAATGTAAACATGATACAAGTCATACGCACATGTTTTTTTACGGAAAATAATTCCATTATTTTTAGGGCTGTCAAAATTATCGCGTTAACGTGCGGTAATTAATTTTTTTAATTAATCACGTTAAAATATTTGACGCAATTAACGCACATGTCCCGCTCAGACAGTATTCTGCCTTATGGTAAGTTTTACAGCAAGGGTTTTTGCGCTGTCCAACAGCGAACTCTTGTGGTCGCTTTGCGACATGGTTTATTATTTTCTTCTTTTCTTTCTTCATTATGGCTGCACGACGTCTCGGGCTGATAATGTTGTGCTTATATGATCCTTGGACAAGATTTGTCCGTAAGTATGGTTGTTGTAAAGAATGTACATATTATGTTAGTAAGCGAAATGTTATATTTTTTGTATGAGACGCCTTTTGTTTATGTTTAGTGAACCTGTATAGCGTGCTAAGCTAACGTTGTTGCTAATGCAATGCTTGTGTACTTTTATTTTGTAGTTTTACGACGGTCTAAAGAGGACAATGGTTTGAGGCCATTTTATTAATAAATCAGATGAAAAAGGAAGAAGTCTAACTATTAAGGCGTCGTTCACTAGCTGTCTAGCTTTGGAAAAAGTAGACGCTTCGGAGTGAGGACAGCATAGACAGATTTAAATGACAGCAGGGTGAAATGCCCACTACAGTCCTTATGTACCGTATGTTGAATGTATATATCCATCTTGTGTCTTATCTTTCCATTCCAACAATTTATTTTACAGAATATATATATATAATTTACAGAAAAATATGGCATATTTTATAGATGGTTTGAATTGCGATTAATTGCGATTAATTACGATTAATTAATTTTTAAGCTGTAATTAACTCGATTAAAATTTTTAATCGTTTGACAGCCCTAATTATTTTTGTTCAGATGGTAATAACGTTGAGCTGCGGCTGTAGGTTTAGGCTCCCCTAGAGGACTGCATTTATTTTAATTTCATTTAGAAATCTTTATACATTTTTTTTTTTTTTTTTACTCAACATTATACTTATGTCCCAATTTGCTAACACGTTTTGAGAAATAAGTTTTTTGTTTTTTTGACCCAGATTTCGCTAACACATTTTAGAGCTGTATTTGCAATACCGTGATATTTTGGCTTTAGGTTATCATACCGTCAGAATCTCATACCTGCACATGCCTACAGTCGACATCCCACAAATGTTATGAAAATATTTTATAAAGCTTGAAAAGTTCCCTAGTGTTTCTCTAAAGCACGTAGATTATTAAGGTGATTTTTTTGTAAATTGCCTCAACAGCTTCAAATTTACAATGATGACCTGAGACAAATTATTAATTCACTCTAGTAGTACTACTAAACCAACGAAGGCAGCACTTCTTTTTATGATTATACACACTCAGCAAGAACAGTACATTATTTTCAAATAATTAAACTGACCAGGACGTCACAACGAGATGTAAACTAGTAGTACTACTAAACCAACGAAGGCAGCACTTCTTTTTATGATTATACACACTCAGCAAGAACAGTACATTATTTTCAAATAATTAAACTGACCAGGACGTCACAACGAGATGTAAACTAGTCAAGAGTTTAAGAGGATGCTTGCCATGCTAAAGTTAATGCTAATGCGAATGCAACGCTACTTCACAAGTTATATTTAGAGTGAAAGGATCACACAGTAAACACCTTAAAATGCTAAAGCAACATTGCATATTCTCTAATGCAAGAAAAAAAAAAAAATCTTACAATCATCGACTCAATATATCTGCTGGCTGATATATCGGTCGACCTCTAATCTCGTACCAAAAAATATGTTAACAAGTAAAAGCTCGACTTTATGTACGAAAATGGTAATATCGCACCCCACTTCGATCTCTAAAAATGTCCAAATGATCGCCCTAATATTACGGGTGTTTTAGGCCACATAAACTATGCTAACCACCAGGGTTAAAAGGGTGATGTGTTCAAGAGCTAGGAAATAGCTACAATCATCATGAAAATGTGATCGATGTTACCTGATTTGTTCATTTTTGTACCATTTCAAAAAAGCTAATAGAATACAAATAAATATGCAGATAATATTGTAATTCAACTTACGAGCATCAGTGAGCATATTTATACATGCCTACAAAGTGGTTCCAAAACCGTGGAAGAAAGTAGTTCTGAAAAATCATCTTAAAAACAATTTACTTCTACTATTTTTTCCACAAGATGGTGACTGCGCGACCTTCTCCGGACTTTTTAAATCCTGTAGGTGTGTGCATGTTGGCAAGAGAATCTGAAACGATTATCCTGCAGTGTGTTATGATAGCAATTTCAATAGATAGATCATCTTATAGTATAAGGCCGCCCTTACAGGGAAGAAAAAAATTAGCAAAGAGAGATTTAGGGGTTTTACTGGTACTTTCATCCTATGAAGAGAGATATGTGAAATTTCCTTTTAGCAAGTGGAGTCATGCTCAAGCAGCTTGTATCACAATCTGCTGCAGGAATGCAGAAGAAAGCAGCCCACTATCGGACTTGTTTCCCTGTTGTATCTTAGCAATTAAGGTATTAAGGTACGACATAATTGTCTTTTACTGGTAAGTATTGTGTCAGGATCGTGTGCAGACACTTATGCCTCAAGGAACAAGTTTCAGATTTTCACGTCTCCAGTCAAAGCAGTCAAGTAAGAAAAACCTCGTGTGGATTTGACATGTAAGTAAAGAGAAGCTTCAAAACTGACCCTTGACACCTGTTTCTTCAAAAAAAGAGGATGGGAAACCCCAATTGCAGGCTGTGAACACTTACGGTAGCGTTGAATGCATAAAAACAGAAGGAACCTTACGTCTCCGAAAGCTCCTCGTCCAATCACTTTGAGGATTTCAAAGTCTTCTTTGTGCAGCCGCATTTGCTTCACTTTGGATGTAAAGGGTTTGGCTGTAAGGAAGAAGAGGTGAGAGTTCAATTTCATTCAAATATTGGATGGAAAAGGTGACTTTTACAAGACATTATTGACAATATCAATGATCATAGATTAGAAAATTGTGTTCATAGGAATTAACTAAGGAGCACATGATAGTCTTGTGCCAGTTATTGTGTATTTTAATGCATAAATTTCAAATGAACTAGAACAAAAATGTCTGAATCATACCTTTGATGGATGACAGGCTTTTTGTTTTCCAAATAAATATTAGTGATAACCTAATAATAGGACATTTTGAGACATCTGGGTGGTACGCAATTCAGAAACAAGTTTTTTTAAAGCCAGTTTTGTTAAACAAATAGATTGAATTAATGGATAACAAAATCCTCACTTGTCTTTAGAAGAAAAAAAAATTCGGACATACAAATTACTGCCTCTGTATAGGATCTCAATTGTCCGAGGTATTGATTCATACAACTTGTGAATTGTCTCCAAAGGCATTAAGCTATTCTTTAGTTAGAATACCCTCTAACTCTAATTTTAGAGACGATGGCGGTGGAAATCGACGTCTTAATTGAATCTCTAAAACTGACCATAAATGTTCAATAATGTTGAGGTCTTGGGATTGTGCCGGTCATACGAGATGCTCAACTGCATTAGAATGTTCCTTATGCCATTCTTTAGCAATTATGTTCAGGGATTTTGATGTTAAAATGTTAGGTGTTTCCATTATTTTGTCCAACACCTGTAGCAATTTTGTCCAACCCTGTAACATAATTGCAAAGACATTGCACTAAAGCCTACCAGTATCAAATAGGGGTGTGACCAAAATCTTCCACTAGAATAGTGTCTGTGTTAACTCAATGGCTGCCATTGTTGGCTCTAGACGCCCAATTCATTTAGACTGAGAGGAGCGGATGAACATTTTTTTTATTTGAAACCAGAGCATTTGCAGCCAGTCTTTCCAATTACTGGGGTATTTTCCAGTCACTTTCTGTTTATTTTAGGACATCTACAGGTCACTTCTTGTTGCGTTTGAGTCGCTCGCTGCCTATTCATTTGCTGAAATTCCCAGGTCACTTCCTCTTCTGTAACCCAAAATTTAACAGGAAGTGACCCATAAATGCCCCCAAATCAATAGGAAGTGTCCCATAATTGCCCCAAAATCAACAGCAAGTGACCCTGAAATGCCCCAGAATTAAACCCATTGCTTGCCATTGGCCTCCATCATTCGCTGCCACCGTCCCAGTTCAAATAAATTGAATGTCTACTAGTGTTAAACTCAATTCAATTCAAAGCAGAAGGATGAAAAGAGATGTTTTTTCTATTTATTAGTTGGTTTGTACAATATCCTAGAATGATTTCTTCACAAATGTATTGATAATTATTATTTCACCATATTGTGAGATAACCGTTTTCATAAGCCTTGTATCGCAAATCGTACCCCGAGTGACTCACTCCTCTACGGTCTCCCAAATAAATCCGTTCAGAACCTGCAGCTCCTCCAAAACTCAGCAGCACGCCTCATCATTTGAACCCCCTCCACACACCACATCACCCCAATCCTCCGTCAACTCCACTGGCTCCCAATTGAACAAAGAATAATACACAAGATTCTCCTAATCACCTTCTAAGCACTTCACGGCCTGGCCCCATCCTATATATCTAACTTCCACTGTATTAACACTCCCCCCCGTTCACTTCATTCCTCTTTTTCCCTCCATCTTTCTGTCCTTCATGCCAGTCTAACCACCTTCGGTTCTAGAGCCTTTACTCACTCTCTGGAACTCCCTATCCCCAGAATTTTGCAACACATCCACCCTCTCACTTTTCAACTCTCAACTCAAAACTCATCTGTTCAACCTGGCTTACACATCATCTTAATCTTATCTTTGTTTCATCTCAACATCTTAATTTTTTTATCACTTGTATTCTGATTTAAATTTGTGCATCCTGCTTTTAATTTGCGTTTTTTAATTTTCAGTCTCTATTGTACAGTCATAGACTTCATAATATATTGACTGTAGAGCTGAAACGAATACTCGAGCAACTCTAGTAACTCGAGTTTAAAAACTGATCCGAATAATTTTATTCGCCTCGAGGAATCGTTTAATTTTGCCAGCTCTAAGCATCACGTTTTGCTCGGACTACTTTTAATGCATAGTCCGTATAGGAAGAAGCAATAATTCCTGACTGCAGCCGACAGCCGCTACAAACTATTCCAATGTTGCTCAAAACTACGCCCGCATGATGCTACGGTGGTAGCAGGTAGCGTCTGATGCCTCTCATAGATATCACATTTATATAGAACTAGATGCAAAATGAAAAGAAATAAGAAATAAGATTTTTTTTTTTTTAATAAGATGTAGAAGTTTGAGTGAAAGCAGTGAATTAGCTTTTTTTTGTCTAGTTACATCTGAGATAAAATTGTTGGCTGTTTTCAACAATGTACATCAAAAATGAGGACATTGATTGACTGAAAATGATTCAATATTAGATGAAATGCCTTGTTTTCTCATGTATATTTATAATTGCTCTTTACCTAAAAACAAAATATGTTTTATCCGATTACTCGATTAATCAATAGAATTTTCAGTCGAATACTCAATTACTAAAATATTCGATAGCTGCAGCCCTAATTGACAGGTCAGATCGGTCATGCACTGCACCTCGCATTCAAGTAGGCCGTCCACATCAAGAGGAGCTATTCACAAACACAGCATTCTAACGCCAGATTTCTGTTGAAAAAGTATGAAAGCTGTACCGCATAATAACAGGAAGGATTTTCACAGGAGTGATTTATTGTATTTTTTTGACCATGCATGCATTTTGAAACGTTGAGAAAAAAAAATCAAAGGGAGAAATTAGCCGCTACTGCATTGGCATTATAGTTCGCAATATTTACATAAAATAAATGCTAACTGCACGTTTTTTTTTTTTTTTTTTTTTTTTTTTTTTTTTTTTTTTTGCTTTTAACCAAGAATTGAGACTGTTTTGCGTCCACATCTATAAAGAATTCGGGGATTTAAGCATTTATTCACAAGAATTTTCACCGGAAAAGCTCCGTTTACATCAGGCAGCCGCCAGCTACATTTACTTACAGACCAGCATTGTACTTCGACATATTTACGTCAAATGAATGCTAACTGATGTTTTTTTGCTTTCTACCAAGAATTGAGACCGTTTTACGTCCATATCTATAAAGAATTAAGTGATTTAGGTATTTATTCACAAGAATTTTCAACGAAAAATTTCAACACTCTTTGTCTGTGATTCCACTCGGTCAGCTTTGACGGCCTCGCCAACAATGCAGGCCCCCTATTTATCGGCCCCGTGTCCCGTCAATACATTACAAAGTGTCCTTGAGTGTCCGAAAGGTGCTTATAAATAAAATGTATTATTAATAGTAGTAGTATTAGTATCTAATACCAGCAGAAAACCGTATACAGTGGTACCTCTACTTATGAAATCGAAAATTCTGTAGGTAGAGACGTCTTTTTCATGTAAATGCCTTTTTCCATTAAACGCCCCCAAAAATTTAGACTTTTTTTTTTTTTATAATGCATAAAAATGCATCAAAACATGTAACAAATGTATGTTACAATTAGATTATTGCACAATAAAAAAAATCAGACGTGCATAGTGTAAAAAAAGAAAAGAAAAACAGGAATAAAGAATAAATGTTAATACACACATGTAAAGCTGTGGGGCGAATGAAGACGACTCTGGGATACACACATACACATACAGTAGAGGTCCCACTTAGCCAATTAGATGCCAGGTATGCTAGGCAATAGCCAATGACAGAGCTGCTATAAATACGTTACGTTCAGTAAACACTGGGAGCTGCGAGTCCAACCATTTCTGCCTTTATCCTGCAAATTCTTTCTTATCAAGAGGCAATATTTTCCATTTCTCTGTAGAATGTAGAGACATTCTTAAGTACAGGTACCACTGTATATACGTGAAACTTAATCAGATTAGGAAAATCACATTACAGGTGAATATTATTTGTTAGTAGTCAAACAACACTGCATTTGTCAAAGCCCAATAGACGAGGGTGTATACGTGGGTGTGTCCCATGATTTTATAGAACCACGAGCGTACCGGAAAATGACATTTTCACACTGTGAAACGAGGGGGAACGCCTTTGGTAAAATTAAACAAACACATAAGGTCAGTAAGTGCTCACTCTTAGTGGAGTCAGGAGGGGCTGACGACATAGGCGAGCCACTATGACTGCTGTACACATCACTACATACTGTGTAACTCAGCTGTTGCACTCAGCATTAGCAGGAAAAATACTTGGCTGTGTTGTTCAATTCCCTTCGAGCCAGTAAAAAAAAAATTGTCAAAGACAGTTGTGTTCTGCTTTTAGTTGAGCAGAACATTTAGAAAGCATGATAACTATAAAACAATGGACTAATGTAAACATTTCTTAACATCTTGTATTGTAGAAGGTGGCCAAAAAACATGATGGAAAAACAATGAATTGCATTGAAGCAAGAGCCTAGAAAAGTGAGCTGGTACTTTATCAGTCAAGCTAACTTAAAAAAAGATGGCCACGCTCAGGACTTAAAGAGCATACGACACCAGAAAAAAAGTCTTAAATTGCATTATTATGTGAATTAGAATCATATTTTGAGACGATTCGACCATATACAACAATTTAGCAAAGCGCAGATGACGAGAAATTAGTCTTTTAATCTGCCGGTTAGCCACGCCTACAATTATAGGGCTTTAGCGTCCCCAACAGGTGGATGACGTCAGCGGTAGACTAGGCTCATCGGTTTTACTATTCAGCCCATTGAGGGGGAATTGTTCAGAACGAGGAAAACGAGACGAAGAGAGCTGCAAAATGTCATTGTTTCAGTCTCTCTACTCCCAATATTTTACAGGATATTCTTTTTATCCAAGTATTTTCCCCAATAGCTATATAAATGGCTTGAGAAGGACCAGTCAGCCCGTCGAGGGGGAACTATTCACAATGAGGAAAACGCGACGAAGAGAGCGGCAAAATGTCATTGTTTCTGTCTCTTTACTTCAATATTTTTACAGGATATTCTTTTTATCCAAGTATTTTTCCCCAATAGCTATATAAATGGCTTGAGAAGGACCAGTCAGCCCGTCGAGGGGGAACTATTCACAATGAGGAAAACGAGACGAAGAGAGCGGCAAAATGTCATTGTTTCTGTCTCTTTACTTCAATATTTTTACAGGATATTCTTTTTACCCAAGTACTTTCCCCAATTGCTAAATAAATGGCATGGTCATGACAAATAACTTGTGCTAAATGGAATATAAAATAATAAAAATCCATTTATTCAAGACGACATGGCAAAATTACTCCATAATGGTCAATACAGTCGACTTTACCTTTACTGTCACACCTGCCGAACGATATTTTATGACACCTAAATCGGACATATGTCATTTCCCTTCCCCGGCTTCGGAGAATGTAAACAGACCAGAAGGAGTGACAGCTAGCCGACATGCTAACCCGAACCGAGGGATGTTTCAAAGTCTTCGAAGTGGAAAATCACACATAACTAGCCTGGATTATTTGACATGACGACCCGGTTGTCGAGTTTCTTTGTGGATCGGCAAACCGCCCGGCGGAGAGCAATTTACAGTTCGTTCCCTGGAGGAGGGTGGCTGGAATTGTTGTGTAGCTAACGTGCTAACAGCTAACTGCTAATGAGCGTGAGGATAGCTTTTCACATGCCTATCAATGATCAAACGTAAGTAGTCCTTTATTTAAAGGAATTTTATAGTGTTTACTTTGTAATCACTGTATTCGTATTTGACATAATACAAAACAAGATGTTTACTCACTTCCTTGTAAGTCCAATGGTCCCACAGTAAATATCCACGGTGAATGGGAACCTTTTGAAACTCCAAAAAGGCGCAGACGCCTCTCCCGCATACAGAATGATTTTTCTGCAGCCGTTTGGCTGGCGTGATGCAAAAAATAAAAGTATTAATCCGCAAAATCAGCTGAATCCTTTGTCCTCATACACAACAGTACACTGTAGCGTGAAGAGGACGTCTTCTACCGTACACGTCACAGCGCCCTCCTCCTCAATGCGAGACCGAAGCCGGAAGTCACTCATTTTCCTGGCGCGGGATTCAAAAAACTAAATAAATATAGCGATCGCTTCCACACACATCCAAGCGGTCCATATCATTCAGGAGCATAAAATACCGCGTGTATTATGAAATAAACATGCTTTTTCGTGTCACAAGCACTTTAATAGACAAAATTTGACTAGTCACAAAAAATAAGCACTGTTGGATCCTATAAGCAATTAAACAAATATCTTTAAGTGAGGGACCACTCCTTTACTGCCAAATGAATGAGGTTGATTGTGATTTTCCATCCTCTTCGAGTCTACAAAAAATGCCACCAAATTCAAATTTAATGTAGCCGCTGCAAAACCTCAAGTACATTGTGTTAATGGGGAAAATACTTCCATTACCAAAATTAGTTCTTTGTTAAATAAACCTTGTGAAAATGGTGATGAATGCATCTGATAAAACGAGATTGGTTTACACACACTGGTTTACACACACTGTGCAAAAAACATTTAATTTTTTTGTCTCACTGTCTAAATTCAAATCATCAAATTACACTGCGACGGAGCATCATTAATCTGACAACTAGATGCCTGAAATCATTGCCATAATCTACAAGCAAAATACACAAACCCATGAATATTAAGGGATGACTGACAGTGGTTAATAATTTTAACCACAGAATACCACATAATACCAAAACTGAACTGCAACAATATTACCGTAATTTTCTGACTATAAGCCGCTACTTTTTTCCTTCCATTTTGACTCCTGCGGCTTATCGTACAGTGCGGCTTTTTTGATGATTTATTAGGGTTAATAGGTAATACTTCATTTGACAGTGGCGTCATAAGACTAGGGTTGGGCATCGTTTGAAATTGATCGATTACGGTTCCTATTGCGATTCCAGGTTTCGATTCTGGTTATGGACGAATCTCGATGAAATTTATGAATTATATGAACTTCTCACAGGGCTATTTTTAACTTGTACAGTGCCTTGCAAAAGTATTCGGCCCCCTTGAATCTTGCAACCTTTCGCCACATTTCAGGCTTCAAACATAAAGATATAAAATTTAAATTTTTTGTCAAGAATCAACAACAAGTGGGACACAATCGTGAAGTGGAACAACATTTATTGGATAATTTAAACTTTTTTAACAAATAAAAAACTGAAAAGTGGGGCATGCAATATTATTCGGCCCCCTTGCGTTAATACTTTGTAGCGCCACCTTTTGCTCCAATTACAGCTGCAAGTCGCTTGGGGTATGTTTCTATCAGTTTTGCACATCGAGAGACTGACATTCTTGCCCATTCTTCCTTGAAAAACAGCTCGAGCTCAGTGAGGTTGGATGGAGAGTGTTTGTGAACAGCAGTCTTCAGCTCTTTCCACAGATTCTCGATGGGATTCAGGTCTGGACTTTGACTTGGCCATTCTAACACCTGGATACGTTTATTTTTTAACCATTCCATTGTAGATTTGGCTTTATGTTTTGGATCATTGTCCTGTTAGAAGATAATCTCCGTCCCAGTCTCAGGTCTTGTGCAGATACCAACAGGTTTTCTTCCAGAATGTTCCTGTATTTGGCTGCATCCATCTTCCCGTCAATTTTAACCATCTTCCCAGTCCCTGCTGAAGAAAAGCAGGCCCAAACCATGATGCTGCCACCACCATGTTTGACAGTGGGGATGGTGTGTTCAGGGTGATGAGCTGTGTTGCTTTTAAGCCAAACATATCGTTTTGCATTATGGCCAAAAAGTTCAATTTTAGTTTCATCTGACCAGAGTACATTCTTCCACATGTTTGGTGTGTCTCCCAGGTGGCTTGTGGCAAACTTTAAACCAGACTTTTTATGGATATCTTTGAGAAATGGCTTTCTTCTTGGCACTCTTCCATAAAGGCCAGATTTGTGCAGTGTATGACTGATTGTTGTCCTATGGACAGACTCTCCCACCTCAGCTGTAGATCTCTGCAGTTCATCCAGAGTGATCATGGGCCTCTTGGCTGCATCTCTGATCAGTTTTCTCCTTGTTTGAGAAGAAAGTCTGGAAGGACGGCCGGGTCTTGGTAGATTTGCAGTGGTCTGATGCTCCTTCCATTTCAATATGATGGCTTGCACAGTGCTCCTTGAGATGTTTAAAGCTTGGGAAATCTTTTTGTATCCAAATCCGGCTTTAAACTTCTCCACAACAGTATCTCGGACCTGCCTGGTGTGTTCCTTGGTTTTCATAATGCTCTCTGCACTTTAAACAGAACCCTGAGACTATCACAGAGCAGGTGCATTTATACGGAGATTTGATTACACACAGGTGGATTCTATTTATCATCATCGGTCATTTAGGACAACATTGGATCATTCAGAGATCCTCACTGAACTTCTGGAGTGAGTTTGCTGCAGTGAAAGGGGCCGAATAATATTGCACGCCCCACTTTTCAGTTTTTTATTTGTTAAAAAAGTTTAAATTATCCAATAAATGTTGTTCCACTTCACGATCGTGTCCCACTTGTTGTTGATTCTTGACAAAAAAATTAAATTTCATATCTTTATGTTTGAAGCCTGAAATGTGGCGAAAGGTTGCAAGATTCAAGGGGGCCGAATACTTTTGCAAGGCACTGTATATAAATTTCAGTCTTAGAACCTGAATGTGATGAAGTTTCTTTCCACAGGAGTGCACTTTCACAAAGATGTTTATTTTTCAAAAGCTCACAGAGAAAACATTTACACGTTCTTTTGCCATACATGTACCTTAGCTGGGAGCTACGACAAAGGATTAGTACAAATTCTTCTATTGATTATAATTTGAAAATCTTTTAATACCGCTGATTTTAACGGAGGTGTCTGCTGCTTTAAGATGGCGCCAGCGAGTCAGTCATTTCGCATCTAGTTCTATATACATGATATCGACCATAGCCCAATGTAATAATAATACTTATTCTAGTACTATTTTCTATCCATCCATCATCTACTGCTTAATCCGGAATTGGATCGCGGGAACAACAGAAGACAGACCTAATTTATTGTTTTACTTCCCTTTCTGACTGGTTAGAGGACAAGCGTGGCACTCAGCTATGCTACTCGGCACTTGTATTCCATGAAGTCACTTTTGAGCGCCGCCGCACCGTGTGCATGTTTGTAATCAAGTTGCACAAACACGCGCTTCTTGTGGCTTCTTTGTGGTTTTTGGCAGCATTTTTTTCCCGCTCGGCGGTCAGGGCATCGAAAGATGGAATCGAAATTTAAAAATTAGAACGGGTCCGGGACCATCGGAGTGAGTGTTAGAACCGGGTCACATAGATCCTCAATGCCCAAGCTTACATAGGACCGTCATAATTATGACATGGCACTCACTACCATGGGTATTACTGAATGCTTATGACCGATGTCATTGAGTGTCATCCGACAAATTATGTCACTAAACAATTATGTCCAGCTCGGTTTTTTTTACATCCATTCAAAAGTGAGAAAATTTGCCGGATAACAGTAAATAACATCTGTTATAAGCATTCATTAATGCTCATGAAAGTGTCACATCTAAGCGACCCCAAATTTTTGAGCCGTAGTGTACATAATGAAAAATCCCATATGATACACTTCGGTTCAAAAGTTTGGGGTCGTTTAGACCCCTAACTTTTGAGCGGTAGTGTAATTATGATTGTGTAATGACAGTCTTATGGCACCACTGTCAAATAAAGTGTTACCAAATACCATAATTAGTGATTCATGAAACAACTGGAACAGGAACAGAAGAAAAAATGAGATTAGAACGTGAATTTTGATTGGTATTTGCATCTGTAGCGCTGCAATGCACACTAGGAGGCATGTTGGAAAACAACAGTGCTGACAGCAGGTGGCGGGCAGAGGTTGAATGTCTCCCCCAAGGGAGCAGTGATGGCCAAATGAAGCTTCTTGAAGCAATTAAGCTTTGCAGCCAATTGGTTCAAAGCTTCATGGTGGTTCATTTAAGCCTGAGTTATACTCCCGCGTTGCGGTGACGGCGTAGCGACTACGGCGTCATTCGACATTCGATAGTTCTGCGGTGAGGGAACGCGTTGCTCTGTAATTCACCGCCAAGCCACTAGAGGGGTGTGGCGTTATGTTTGTACGGTTTTGGGGCATGCTTGTTTACTTCCGCTAGTCGGAGAAAAAATAAACAATGCAAGATGGAACTCTTGAAAGTAAATATTCTGCTAATCAACACTGAATAAATATTGAACATACAAATGTTGACGGGCAGGCGACGCAGAAGACTGTTTCGAGGCGGTCTGGCCGACTTTTGATGCCGCACAGAGAGTTTTAGACTCGGGTGGAGAGAGCTAGCTGTGGCGGCTAGCTTCAAACTGGCGTCGAGCACTGCGTTCAAGGTCTGCAAAGCCCTCCAGCCTGATTTGTTTGCCGTGTCCTACAACCAGCCAGTGGGAAGCCATAGCAGATTTCTGGCGTCTAGGGAACTTCCCAAACTGCGTTGGGAGGCTTATTTTAAGGTTATCATAAAAGCACCGAGGCACTCTCAATCAGTTATGATGTATTGTGTGGGTGAACTGTCTGTTATTGAAAATTAAAGATCAAAACAACTCTTTTGACACCCAATCTGTGCTTTATTCTTCATATACTTCAAACATATGTACACAGTAAATAATGAAGTGCACCAACCAAAAATACGACATAAAGTGATAAAAAGTTGGCAGTTTTTGGCCGACTGGGTCACCGCTTCGTGTGGCCACTCGATTCCGAACACCCACGTCTCGGTGGTTCTTCCATTTTTTTTTTTTCCCGATCGCCGACCTAGCCATTTGGCAATCACAATAATAATGTCTTGACGAGACTTGCTCTTCGATGATACTCCCGTCGGCTTGGTGCATTTTTGCGTGTAGAAAATAATGTTTGATTCTATTCTACAATGGCGGTGTTTTCGCGGTAAACCGGAAACAACAGTCTGAGCGGACCAATCACAGTCTGTTTTCGTCACGTCATACACGTCTAGGTGACGCGAAGGTTAGAAAATTCGAGAGGCGCGCGTAAGCCTACGGCGTAGGGTCGTAACTCGATTCTTCCTTGACGGCGTAGGTCTGACGTGGAAGTATAACTCGGCCTTAAAGTGCTTGTGACACGAAAAAGCATGTTTATTTCATAATACACGCGGTATTTTATGCTCCTGAATGATATGGACCGCTTGGATGTGTGTGGAAGCGATCGCTATATTTATTTAGTTTTTTGAATCCCGCGCCAGGAAAATGAGTGACTTCCGGCTTTGGTCTCGCATTGAGGAGGAGGGCGCTGTGACGTGTACGGTAGAAGACGTCCTCTTCACGCTACAGTATACTGTTGTGTATGAGGACGAAGGATTCAGCTGATTTTGCGGATTAATACTTTTATTTTTTGCATCACGCCAGCCAAACGGCTGCAGAAAAATCATTCTGTATGCGGGAGAGGCGTATGCGCCTTTTTGGAGTTTCAAAAGGTTCCCATTCACCGTGGATATTTACTGTGGGACCATTGGACTTACAAGGAAGTGAGTAAACATCTTGTTTTGTATTATGTCAAATACGAATACAGTGATTACAAAGTAAACACTATAAAATTCCTTTAAATAAAGGACTACTTACGTTTGATCATTGATAGGCATGTAAAAAGCTATCCTCACGCTCATTAGCAGTTAGCTGTTAGTACGTTAGCTACACAACAATTCCAGCCACCCTCCTCCAGGGAACGAACTGTAAATTGCTCTCCGCCGGGCGGTTTGCCGATGCGCAAAGAAACTCAACAACCGGGTCGTCATGTCAAATAATCCAGGCTAGTTATGTGTGATTTTCCACTTCGAAGACTTTGAAACATCCCTCGGTTCGGGTTAGCATGTCGGCTAGCTGTCACTCCTTCTGGTCTGTTTACATTCTCCGAAGCCGGGGAAGGGAAATGACATATGTCCGATTTAGGTGTCATAAAATATCGTTCGGCAGGTGTGACAGTAAAGGTAAAGTCGACTGTTTTGACCATTATGGAGTAATTTTGCCATGTCGTCTTGAATAAATGGATTTTTATTATTTTATATTCCATTTAGCACAAGTTATTTGTCATGACCATGCCATTTATTTAGCAATTGGGGAAAGTACTTGGGTAAAAAGAATATCCTGTAAAAATATTGAAGTAAAGAGACAAAAACAATGACATTTTGCCGCTCTCTTCGTCGCGTTTTCCTCATTGTGAATAGTTCCCCCTCGACGGGCTGACTGGTCCTTCTCAAGCCATTTATATAGCTATTGGGGAAAAATACTTGGATAAAAAGAATATCCTGTAAAAATATTGAAGTAAAGAGACAGAAACAATGACATTTTGCCGCTCTCTTCGTCGCGTTTTCCTCATTGTGAATAGTTCCCCCTCGACGGGCTGACTGGTCCTTCCCAAGCCATTTATATAGCTATTGGGGAAAATACTTGGATAAAAAGAATATCCTGTAAAAATATTGGGAGTAGAGAGACTGAAACAATGACATTTTGCAGCTCTCTTCGTCTCGTTTTCCTCGTTCTGAACAATTCCCCCTCAATGGGCTGAATAGTAAAACCGATGAGCCTAGTCTACCGCTGACGTCATCCACCTGTTGGGGACGCTAAAGCCCTATAATTGTAGGCGTGGCTAACCGGCAGATTAAAAGACTAATTTCTCGTCATCTGCGCTTTGCTAAATTGTTGTATATGGTCGAATCGTCTCAAAATATGATTCTAATTCACATAATAATGCCATTTAAGACTTTTTTTCTGGTGTCGTATGCTCATTAAGTCTTATGACAGTTGTATGATGCCGCTGTCAAATAAAGTGGTACCTGTTAAAATCTTTTGGTTTGAATATCCCATAATACAGTGAGGACTGCTGCGGCTTATAGTTCAGTGTGCCTTGTTTATGAACAAATGTCGTTTTCGTGTAAAATTTGGTGGGTGGCGACTTATAGTCAAGTGCAACTTATAGTGCGAAAACTACGATAACTTAATATTGTTGCAGTTCAGTTGTGTAGGTGGTGGTAATTGCAATTTTTTTCAACTGCAAACTGACGGAGCGGTCTGGTCTGCTGTCGTTTCGGGAAATTAAATTTTCTCAATGATAAATTTTAATTTTATTATCAGAATACACGCAAAAAATATTTCTCTGACAGATGACGTAGTGTTTATTTACTCAATACAGCTGTCATAGCTCCACTTATGCAAATTCTACTAACAAAGTTAATAAAACGCCAGCAAAGTGTAAATAAAACAATGTTTTGGGCCCTGGAGGCACAATATATCAGCATCAGTCATTGGGGACAGCCGTATCAATAAATGCCCAGGAGACAACATCAATTATTCAGCACTGACTACATGAGTAATACGTGTTTATTGTCTCCTTCCCCTCATTTAAAGGTCAACGAAGACAAATTTCAGCCACAACCTCAGATTAGTCGCTGCAGTCCTGATAACTCAGGGTAATTTTCCTGAAAGTTATTAGGAGGACTACTGGGCAATCATACCTGAAACACTAGCTTTTTATCTAAAGTGATAAGACAAGGTAGTGCTTGAGCAATGGTTGAAAAATGTTAACTTCGCTCTGATCTAATTCCTCATTTAATGGGTTTCAGGACCAGACAGTAAAAAGCGCTAAGAAAAGAAAAACCTGATTAGTAGCTATCTGCTGAGTCAGTAACTCCACCACCACATGAGATGTCTTTTCATCTCGAAGACCACAGGTCCTATCCACAACACAGCACACATGCAAAAATGTGCGCATCCACCCAGTGATATCTAGATTCTCACATCAAAACCAGATGAATGCTGAGCTCTTGCCTCTCTTCATAAAAATTCCAGTAAGACATTTATTAAAAACTGATCAAGAGAATCAAAACAACATCTTTTGAACAGAACGTTGTTTACTTACTGAAACAGACAGCAGACAACAACCTGTTATTCTGGCATACAATGTATTATTGGATTTGTATTACAAGTGAGAGTGGTTAGCTAAGGTCATACACAATTAACTCTAACCCACATTTTCACTGCAATCGATGTGTCTGCTTCACAGCCACCGAGTTGAGACTGCTCCTCTCCTTTTTTCCCTAGCTCAAGACAAACAAATACCATCCAATTCTGTAATCCATCTTAACCTGCAAGCAAAATACACAGGTAGACCATAACATAGCAACAGTTGCTAAGACAAGGTGTGGCATGAACCACTGACAATGATGGGGAAAGTGTCAATCCAAGCTTTGAGCATGACTGAAGCCCTTTGTTTGCAAGAGGTTTTGCAATGACTGCAGCTGGTGAGTCAAGATTGGAAAAAGATGACATGTCAGTCACAAGTTGGTTAATGCATTACACTCTATATGGGAAAGTCATCTACATCCAGGCATGCAATAAGCATGCATACGTAGGACTACATTTGCAAAGAAAAAAATACGCAGGCATGTCTGGCCTCGGGAGCCAGCGAAACTGGAAAAACGTGAGTGACGCCAAACTTAGCTAAGTAACACTGTAAACCCAAAAATCCAGAGCACTTATGTGGCCCATTTTTCTTTATCAAAACAAGGACAATTTTTGTGCAGTTTCAGGCAAGTGTGTTTATTTAGCCTAAATGGCACAATTATGTGATATTTTAGTACATTTTGCTGGGTTGCTCTAGTTCAAGTTGGCACATAAGCGTGACGGATGTTTCATTTGTGTACAGAGCAGCAGGCAGATCCAAATAGAGCCATCTAAATGCATGCATGTATAGACATACCCCAGCACATATTTGATGATAAAAGTACTCCATTAGGTTGACACATGCTTATGTATATGTAATTGCTGGGTTTGTTTCTGTGTGTTTGGAAGCCATCAGCAACATCAACATCACCCTAACCTCAGTAGACCTGGTTAGGGCAAGCATTTGAGTTAGCTTGCGTTTCTTATTTTCATTGAGAAAAAAGAAGAAAATGCCTTTGACAAACTTGTTTTGAACAGTGAAGACTCTAGTAGAGATTAGCGCTGCAACGATTAATCGATTAACTCGAGTACCGTATTGGTCCGCATATAAGACGGCCCTGTTTATCAGACGACCCCCTCTTTTTCAAGACTCAAATTTGAAAAAAAAAGTTTTTGAACACCAAATTAATTTTTATCCTGAAAATAATTACAGTACATCTGAAACAAATGATTATAACAATATATTTGAGAGAAAAAGCATGTTATTTTGCCGCATTCAAATCTTAATATCTGAACATTTAAATATGTAAACTAAAGTGCAATCACATTCGTAAATGAATGGCTTCTGGATTTTGAAATGTAAAAAAAAAAACAATATTGTGATAAAACAACAAAATTACAATAAATGCATTAACCATCAAAGTGAAGTCTAACTAACTGTAGTCTTGAAACAAATCTGAATAAGGAAAAACATTGCAATAAAATAATGCAAACTGGTTAAACTTGAGAGTAGCTGAGATCTGTCATGAGACGTCGCTTTAATGATATCTGGGGCCATCTAGCGTCGAGAATGGGTATAATGTCTAGACCGCGAATATAAGACGACCCCCACTTTTTCAGTCTTATTTCAATGCAAAAAACACCGTCTTATATTCGGGCCAATACGATAATTCCATGAGAGAAAAGGTTCGAATTAAATGTTGCTGCTTCGAGTATTCGTTGAATTAAAGTGGTGTTGTCATGGTTTGTTTTGAAAGTGTTTGCATTTAGTTTTTTATTGATTTGGGTCGATACAATGCCCTCTATGGAAGCAGTGAATATAACTCATTTCACATGGCTGAGACCAGCTTCTCCCTGTTAAGATCAACATAAGCTAAGTTTTTGTTTGAGATGTTTTTAATGCATTTGTTTTTTTGTAGGAATATGTGTTTGAACCATTTGTTATGAGCATTGTTAAAAAAAAAAAAAAAACTTATTTAATTAAAATTTATAGCATTTAAGCTAGCGGACTTTTGCTATGTAAGTTAGCCAATTATTCTTTTGTTGTACTTAGGTCCTCATTTATTTGTTTTTTTATACCGTTTGAGGCTCAGCTCAGGTATTTTAATTTTTTATGTTCCTAATCCGATTAATTGATTATTCAAACTAACTAGTTCATCGATTAATCGACTACTAAAAATAATCGATAGCTGCAGCCCTAGTACAGCTAGACCAATATATCGACAGGCTGATATTTCAGGCCGATATTTGTAAATTTTAGGTATATTAGTATCGGCCTTTTTTTAATCGGCCGATATGAAAAGTTCATTTAAAACTATGGATCGGGACTTGGGATTGCGCCATTTTTCTGAGGATCTGAATCGGGTGAAAATGATCAGGTTTTTAATTTAAAAAAATATATTTATGTTTTTCCGCTTCATGCTCGTACAACTTCACTCTCCCTCCTACTGTTTTTCTTGCTCAGCAGTGCACTGCGAGTTTTGCTTGTTAAAGTTAGCGATGACTGACAGGCGTGGAATCTTTGATCTTGCCAGAGAAGCTTAGTAGCACTACCTTCAAAGACGCCAAATGTGTCAATCATTGTTTAGCTTGCTAAACACGAGTGTGCTGTGGCAACTCGTGTGTGTGTGTGCGTGCGGCTGTTGTCAACAGTGAGCAGATTTGACTGGACCGACTCAATGAAGCATTTCAAAAAGACAAGCATTTTTCTACGTTATTCTTGTTTTAAAATAATTTGCATTGGTGGGCGGTTAACAACTTTTTTTTTTTTTTTTTTGGAACAACACTTTTTTTCCGGAGAGCTATTTATTTAACCTTTTATTCAACTTTGAAAGAGAAATTCAGGCTCTTCTGGGGCTATTATTGGTTATTTGTGTGATTCAATAGACATTCTTTAGGCATTTCAATGAAGGTCACGTTTGCGTTTTTTACGCCGATTTTTACACTTTTACTGCAAATGAATATCGGCTGCTAAAACCAGTTATCGGCCCCCGCAACTACTAGTAATCGGTAAGGGTCCTAAAAAAAACACATTTCTGTCAACTCAAGTTGATGTTTTAAGAAATCCAGATTTCGCAACTAATCAAGCAGAAGAACCTTGCTAGATTTGTTGTGTTTTGCTACTGATCCGATCTTTTTTTGTGCGTTTAGACCGCCCTTTCCATTTCCTTAGCATAACGGCCCCAAAGAGAAATGCATGTGCAGCAGATCAATAAGGTGAAGAGTCACTTGTAGTTAAATGCTTGTACGTTTTAGGGAAAACTAGAGGATTTAAATACTTGCAATTGTTTGCGTGTCCACAACGCCCAAACTAATTTGCAATCGATGCCCTATATTTACAGGGAAATTTTGTTTATATTGTACTTTGCCATAAAAATTCATAATGAGTGGTCAGGCAATTGACATGGAAGTCATTTTCTTATTATGTTCAGGGTATGTCATCAATCCAAGTCCGAGGGAGAAATTAGTGAGTTAATGAACTTCACTGGCTGGACTAACATGGCAATGATGTCTGTTCCTTGTCTGCGGTTAACTCTAAAACGACTACAGAAGAGAACATGATTTTGGGATACGAGAGGGCAAACATAAGGAAAGTGCACACTGGGTAGTGAAGAAATGGAAAAGCAGTCAGGTTCAACTCAAAACAAAAAGCGATATCGGACAGAGCGGAGAGCAAAGCCAATAAGACCAGTCAGCATTTGAGCCAGTTACAGTAAGTGTCCAATCCTTACAACCACACCACACTCCCAACTCAATTCCCACTTCCATAGTGGGACATCTGGAAGACATCACGGATATTATTTACAACCACAGTGAGGTAACGACACAAAAATGCAGTTTTCAAGAGAGACGAGGGGAACGAGATGGAAAGAGAGAATGAGAGGGGTGACTTTTCAGGATTAGACAAGAGCAGAGGAAGAAACCTGTGGATGGCCTTCCCCTTCGTCTGACCATGACTAGACCGCTGGAAGGAACAAAACCCATAAGCTAGATTCCGAGACAAAAAAAATAACAGAGGGGAAAAGTTACATCAATCATAAAAAGGAGCAAAATAAATTATCCATGAGATATAATTTATACAGCCACGGCAATAGGAAGGATTTCATTAAGTAGTCCAACAAATCTTCCTCATGTCCATTACTGTAATTTCTCCTCCCGAAAAGCATGTGGAGATCCCAGTTTAATACATTTTTATTTGCTACCTTAAATGCAAAGGGAGATAAAACTTAAGTTTTCTTCTGAGGTCAAATGGTCATCAACACTTAGGCTGTCCATTTCATTTCCCTCTTATTCATCAGAAACATCTGAGTCAATTCAAGCTGGGCCCAACAACTTCAGTATCATGTGCTCACACGTTTTACTGCCAAAAGAAGATGGTTGTCGCATAGTTCCTCACCATTAAACCGAACAGGGCCTTTCCAGATAAATGGCATTTAAATGCCTGGGACACAATAAAAAAATTCTTACATAGCATTATTATGTGAATTAAAATCATTTTGCAACGAATCGACTATATACAACAATTTGGCAAAGTGCAGACGACAAGAAATGAGTCTTTCAATCTGACGTTTAGCTACTCCGGTTATTACGGCCCTCTGGCGCCACCATCTGGGTGATGACGTCGGCAGAGTAACGATTTCAGCTGATTTAGAATTTAGCCCAATGGAGGAGGAAGATTCAGAACGAGGAAAATGTGACAGAGAGCAGCAAAATGTCATCATTGTTTTTATCTCTCTACTCCAATATTTTTACAAGATTTTTTTTTTTTAATCCAAGTATTCCCCAATTGCTAAATAAATTGTATGGTGATGACAAATAACAGTCTTGTATTAAATTGAATAAAATATTAAAAATGCATTTATTCAGTACGACAGGGCTAAATTACTGAATAATGGTCAAAACTGTCAACTTCTTATACCTCCCGAACAGTATTTTATGCCACCGGAGTTAGTCCGGCTTTTTTTTTTCCATTTCCTGGCTTCGGAGGAAAGAGTGTAAATAAAACAGGAGGCGTGAGAGCTAAGCGATATGCTAATCCGAACCGAGCGGATCTTCCAAGTCTATTTCTTGCCTTTCGAAAATCACAAATAACACAAAACTTCCCCGACTCATGTCACACACGGCAGCGGGGCAAATTGACTTCACTGATCGGCCAGCCCAAGGCGTCGAGCAAGTTTCGGTTCCTCGTTCTGCTGCAACCCCGGCAGGCAGGCAGTGCTCTTCACTGGGGACGCAGAGGGGAATGAACGCCAAAAATGGCGCATTCTCGGTGGATAAACCGGCCGATGTCAGAGCGCATGGCTGCCTGAGCCCAAGCAGAGGATAGCGCTCGTAGGCGGGCACGCAAAGAGGACTGAGGGAGGTGGGAGTCTTGACACAATCGAGAACCGGCGACGAAAGCGGGAAGACTCCCCGGCCCAAGCCGAGGATAGCGCTCTATAGGCTGGCACACCTTTATGGACCGGCGACCTTGGTGTGCGACAAACCGCTGGTCGTTGGCAGAGTGGTGTTCTCGGTGGACAGGGAGCATTGTCACCCACAAAATGCAAGCTATCTCCTCATTAAAACGTTTGCTGTGATACCAGCATTTGACATAACATAAAACACATAGCTTACTCACGTCGTCATCCATCCAATGGTCTCTAGACTGTCGGAATTGTTTTGCCCATTCATTGCGGTGAACAGGATTTTTTGGAAATCCAAAAAGCCTCACACCACTCTCTCTGGTGTAGCAACAAAAGCCTGCAGCACATTGGGCTGGCGTGACGCAAAAAATAAACAAATTAATTTGCAAAACCAGCTGAATCCGCAGTCCTTCTGCATACTACAGAAATGGCTGTTTAGTAAAAATGATTAGTCCACTAACGTCACATTCGATTTCTTTCTCAATCCACACTCTGGCCAGAAGTCACTCATTTTCATGATGCGGGATTTAAAAAAATTGAATCCCGTCCATTTCATTCAGGAACATAAAATACTGCGTGTAATATGAAATACATGTTTTGTGTCACAAGCACTTTAAATCACTTCTTGAGAGCTAAATAAGCATATCAACACCACAAAGAAAAAAATGTGATACTATTCTTAAAATGGGAAGTCTCATGTTGTTTTTTGCTATTCAAGTACTTCAATCACATTCAATAAACTACCTCCAATACAGATTAAAAAAAAAGAAGCATGCCACTTTGTCACAGGCAGGGGTTCTCCCAACTGATGTGTGTATGAGGCACCACCAACCCAGATAAAAGGTTTGTGTGTCTCCCCTCTCTAGTGAATGACAGCTGTGTGATCACTGCAGGCAGAGCCAGAGGGTCCAGACAGGAGCCTCAACTCCCAGTTTGCGATGTCGCATATTTTTGACTAAATCATTGACAACTACCGGATATAAGTAAAGAGCAAAACACTTCAAGAGCGCACAACCTTGCTTTGGAATGAATGCGATTTAATGCTCAGCCACAAAGCAATGACACCAGCAAAACTAATTTTGTGTCTTCCATTACGTGTTCCCATCACCACCGACAAGCTGAACGTCCCTTCAGTAGGGGTTCCTCACACACCAAATTTTAAAGTATATTTCACTCTTGTCCAAATCGTCTGCTTTCCTAACTGCCCTACATCCATCATACTTCAATTAATGCATCAAAGTCTGATGAGTTGATAAGTAATTGATCCCAACAGAGTCTTTTAGAACAGTATGTTTAATATTGAGGCAACTACTTGTATTTCATACTGCTGCACTGTGTACAGCAAGAGTATCGTAAAACAATATATGCCATAAAGCAGTGGTCCCCCGCGGCTAACCATCGTCTGTGAGGCATTTGTTACCAGACCACACAGAAAAGAAAAAAATTGTTTATATTATGTTTTTTCCAAATTTATTTGCAACACAAAACATTTACTGTAATTTTCGGACAATAAGTCGCTACTTTTTTCCTTCATTTTGAATCCTGTGGTTTATAGTCCAGTGCGGCTTATTTGTTGATTTACCGGTATTTTGTGTTAATAGGTAACACTGTATTTGAGTCATAATGCTCTCAAAAAATGTCATAATTATGACATGACACTATCATGGACATTCCTGAATAGAGGTGGGAATCTTGGGGCACCTAACAATTCAATTACCATTCAGAGGCTACGATTCGAATATAAATCGATTTTTGATGCCCCCCCCAGCTATTACCTGCTTTTAATGTTTTTTACATTAGTTACAAAAATTGTACAAAAATCCTCTCGGGCTTAAATAAAATACTATTTTAGTATCAAGTTAACAGTTCAAAAACAGTAAATAAAATACTAAAGTCACCATTCTGTATAACCAGCTTTAAACTACATTCAATTCATTTAATGTTGTGAATCAACCAATAATGTTGTTAAAATTGCTCCCGTTTTTCCATTATTTCCCTTCTGTTTACTTTCGACATGTAAAAGTTTTAAAAGTGTTTCATCATTTATTGGTAGATTCAAGTCAAGATTTTGCCAATTTAGGAGTATTTTAGATAAAAAGCTGATTAGGTTCATTACAACAGAGCCTTTCAGAGAAGTCTACTGCTTTAAGATGGTGGCTGTTTACTAGAGGTGTGCATCGGTACTGCCCTCACGATTCGATTCGATTACGATTCGGAGGGCCACGATTCGATTCAATTCGATACAATTCGATTCAGAGGGTCACGATTCGATTCGGTTCGATTCGGCAATGCATCGCGATGCCTTTAAATTAAAATTAAAATTCTAAAGCAAAGCATATTTTTCGTGAATCATGAGGCAACACAAGCGGTCAGACATTAAACAACTTTTTATTGGCTCTTGTGTCACTCCTGGTTGAGGTCAAATGAAAATACTTTTAGATATATATTTTTTTTATAAAACAAAAAACAGATCAGATCACAGCATTTAATTGGTACTTTGAATGAGACAAGGGCTTTCTCTTTTTTTTTACACACAGTAGCAGCCTTTCACACAGTGCAACATCTGAACTCCTGTGCAAAATCAGTAACAACAGTCACTGTATTTTAGTCACAACAACCCATCGATAAAAATATTCAAGTAAATATTAAAGAAAGCGACAAAGAAAATATTGTAGTGCAGCAGCATCTTTATCGCAATATCAATCCAGGGATCAGTTCAGTTGCAAACAAAACATCCAACTAAATTGCAATGTAGATCAAAAGTAAAATGTAGGCCTAGCCCACTATATATGTGCAATCAACTTAGAAATGCAATCAGTAACTACCACATAACAATAAAAAATAATGAATTAAAATGAAGTGCAGCAGCATTTTAGCAGCCATAACAATCTGTTTCAACATGAGGAAATATCTTTTTTTTTTGCAATTGAGAGAGCAGAGAGATAGTAGAGGTTAGATGGGGCCTAAAAAATCCAGCCCGACCCGACACGGCCCGCTAGTATTGAAGCCCGACCCGGCTTGGAGTGACGCGGAAAAAAAAAAACGCAGCAGCAGCAATTTATTTTCATTTCTTCGAGATGGCAGAAAAAACGCATGTTTCTTAATGTTTAAATAGTCTACATATTTTTTGTGATCATTATAAAATCATTTACACAACGAAATAACGCTGGGAAAGTTTAATATAAAAAAAATATATATATATAACATGCGATTTTGCAGACACACAGAGGAGAAGATTCAAAAGGATCACATTTGTGTTGCCTTTGTGTGCATAAAAAAAGAGTCTTTCGTAACGAATTCTCAGTTGGCAGAAAAAAAACGCAAGTTTTCTTAATGTTTAAATAGTCTACATATTTTTGCGATCATTATAAAATCATTTGCTCAACGAAATAACGCTCGGAAAGTTTAATATTAAAAAAAAAAAAAAAAAAACGAGTTTGCAGACACACAGAGGAGAGGATTCAAAAGGATCACATTTGTGTTGCCTTTGTGTGCATAAATAAAAGTGTCTTTCGTAACGAATCGCAAGCACCACAGCGGAGGAGAAGAAGAAAAAGCGGGCTGCGCCACTGCTTCATGTGAGTGCACAAGCAAATGCACAATACAGAGAGCCTGCTCTTGGTTTTATCCCATTTTTTAAAAATAAGTTATTAGTCCGGCGCGGGGCGGCCCGACCCGACCCGACCAGAACGTGAATGCTTAACATTTTGGGCCCGACCCGTTCGGGTTCGGGCACAAGATCTAACCTCTAAGAGATAGGACAGAACATAACAATGGCTGAAGCGGAGAAAGAGGGAGCAAGAAAGATTCTTGATGCACCTAAGACATTGAAAGCTGACATCTGGAGACATTTTGGCTTCTATGAGGTTGGTGGGAAACTTGACCAGAGTGTGTAAAAAATGAAACATGACAATAATAATACAAATGGGGAAACCAAATCCATTGCATCACCGGAATTGCGCAGGGAAGATTTTTGAACGTACTTTTATATTTTAAAATGCGCTGAATCGATTCGGCTTGTTGCCCGCATCGAATCGAATCGTCCATGCCCCGCATCGGGATGCATCGCCGCATCGATTATTGTTGACACCACTACTGTTTACCAACGCCGGCGAGTGTCATTTCGCATCTAGTTCTATGTACATGTACTATTCTATATAGTATAGTATAGTATAGTATAGTATAGTATAGTATAGTATAGTATAGTATAGTATAGTATAGTATAGTATAGTATAGTATAGTATAGTATAGTATAGTATATATATACTGTGTATGTTCTATGTAGAGCTGAAACGAGTACTTGAGCAACTCGAGTAACTCGAGTTTAAAAACTGATCCGAGTAATTTTATTCACCTCGAGTAATCGTTTATTTTGACAGCTCTAAGCATCATGTTTTGCTCAGACTACTTTTAATGCGGGACAACGCGCTGTCACGTGCGGAGAGGAAGAAGGGGGGGGGGGGGGGGGCTTACAGGAGCCGACAGCCGCCACAAACGACGCCGACGTTGCTAAATACTAGCCCGCACGATGCTACGTTGGTACAGGTAGCGTCTCATAGAGATCACATGTATGTTGAACTAGATGCTAAATGACAGACTCGGCCGCGTCTGGGCAGCCTTAGTAAACAGCCGCCATCTTAAAGCAGTAGAGCGCTAAGCGCTAATAAAGAGCGCTAAGCGCTAATAAATAAGATTAACGTTACTGTTCTGAAGTAACGTTAGCCCTGCGGAGGGCTAGGTTTCTATTAATTATGACCACTGTCGATGCTTGGCTAACGTGTCTTACATACAGGCTTTAACATAACATAGCATTGTGGAGTGATGAGGGTGTAAAATAAAAACTTAATCATGCTAACTATCAATTTTAGCTCAGTAGTCATTGCTGGATAAAACACCAAGTAGCACTGGTGCTAATGTGCTCCAATACAGCCTGTATCATACATTTATTTTGAACACTGCAAAAACTCAAAATCCTATCTGTGGCCTATACTACGAACGGAGTTCAACCTCCCCAGAAGTAATCCAGTTTACTAGCGGGTAACCGGAGTTGACAAAACCTGGTTGTCTAGTTTGTGGTCAATCGGTGCTACGACGCTGATTATGAGGTTGATTAGTCGAACCTGTGTCAACCCAGTCAGAGTTACTGCGCGTTCACATAAAAGGGGGCGGAGACCAGAGTCAAACACTACTTGTGACGATGTCACGGGCACCTTACTTCACGGAGGAGGAATGCGCGATGATTAAAATCCACCCTCACCGCGGAATCCAACACCGATTCGGCGAGTAGAGTGCGACGGGTCTATTGACAGCGAATTTACAGATCGTGTGATTTGTGAATGCGTCAGTATGCCAGTTTACTTATGTCCATCAAAAGAAATAAAGCCTGCTGTTAGGACAATAAAAGAAGATTTGGTACGTTAACAGTAAGAAATAATTTATCGCGCATCAACACATGAAGCAGGATGATTGTATGTTTAGTCTCCTTGACTGTATCAATAGTATGTTCTTTTTTTAGTTTGGGGCTAAAAAATCCAGCCCGACCCGAGTCCGATCAATCAACTTGATTTGCAGGCCCAAGCCCGACCAAAAAAAAAAAAAAAAAGTTATATTTGTGAGGACTCAAGGAGAAGAAGGAAATGCGGGATGTCATGCGTTGTTGCGTAAATTAAAGCCCGTCTTTTGTAACGAATTTTCACAGTTAAACAAGACTGTAAGGTGCATATTCAATAAACATTTATGTCTTTTATAGTTGTGCGTCTGTCCTATCAGTGGATTTGACAATTTAATCTCTTCGAGTTGGCAGAAAAAAACGTTTTCTCAATGTTTAAATAGTCTATATTTTTCTATCATTATTATAACTGCATTTACACAACGAAATAACGCTGGAAAGTTCGTTAAATATATTTCTTGTATGAGAGCAATGCTCCGCATTCGTTTACATTCAGCGATTTTAACAATCCATTTGAAGCGTTTCCATACCCCACTCCGAATCGCACGGCATACAGTGTTCTTACGCAGGTATTCAGCATCACAGATGGAATACATATATTGTCCCTAGCAAAAGAGCGCACGGACAAGCACACAAGCTGCGCGGTTGTGAGGGCCTGACCCAGCGGGTTACATTAGTGACGTCCGCCTCGATCATTTGTCACAGGTAAAGAATTCCCTAAGCTGAAAAATCTATATCTTTCGTGGAGTACATCGTCCGGGTACGCCAGCGGATTCTGGCGGTCCCGAAATACCCGTGCCCTCCGGAGAGAGCCCCTCACAATCCGCGCGCCAATGTCGTATGGGTCGTCCAAGTACGCTGTCATTGTCAGGAGGACACGTCCGCGGAGGAGTGCTGTTTAAATAGAGCGTGGTTAATTGGAATCCTGATGTTAAGCAAGATCTAACTCTGACACGACCAGGTTTGGCGTGTGGCGTGTGTTGCCATGGTAACACTTCTCGGTTCCAACATATCCACCTTTCGTAGTCTCGCATAGCCGCGAACTTACGTCGCACGTGATAAAGTTACTCTCGAAGTTACCCTGCTAAGCCAGAAAACCGGCTTCGTAGTATAGGCCACAGGACTTGCAGTTTAGACTAACTTAAAACTTAACTAGAACTTAAAAATGGCTTGACACAAAGAGAAATTCAATTGAAAGACGTGGGAAAAAATCCAAACTTTTAAGTGATGTGTGTTATCAAGCGTAACGGCATTTTTAGGTGAGATATTTATATATTTTTTTGTAATAACATCTACAGTTTTTTGAGTGAAAGCAGTGAATTAGTCTTTTTTTTTTTTTTTTTTTTTTTTTTTTAATTCTAGTTACATCTGAGATGCAATTGTTGGCTGTTTTCAACAATATACATCGAAAATAAAGACATTGATTGACTGAAAATGGTTCAAAATTAGATGAAATGTCTTTTCTCATGTATATTTATAATTGCTCTTCACCTAAAAATATATTTGTTTTATCCGATTACTCGATTAATCGATAGAATTTTCAGTCGATTACTCGATTACTAAAATATTCGATAGCTGCAGCCCTAGTTCTATGTATATGTACATGTGATATCTACCGTAGTATTATGTGGGCATAGTTTGTAGCGGCTGTCGGCCGCAGCCAGGTATTGTTGTTTTTTTTTTATCTAGCGGCATGAGTTGTGCATGATGTTTACTCTTGGTCTGTTCCTCATTGCATCCCGAAGACCGCGCTGACTTTGTTTTAGTTCCGCTTGGCATATTTCAACAATCGGAATTTGGATGTTTGTGAATCGTTCTCGAATCTTCGATGGCCGAATCATGAATAATTTAAGTATCGGAAATTTCGCACACCTCTATTACTGAATGCTTACGACAGATGTCATTAAGTGTCATCCAGCAAATTATGTCACTAACTTCACTTATGTCCCAGTTGCATCTTTTACATCCATTCAAAAGTGAGATAATTGGCCGGATAACACTAAATGACCTCTGTTATAAGAATTCATTCATGCTCATGACAGTGTAATATCATAATTATGATTGTCTAATGATAGTCTTATGGCTCCACTGTCCAAAAAAATATTACCAAATACCATACCTAGCAATTAATGAAACAACTGGAACAGTCACTGATGAAATAATTAGCACAGACCATGAATTTTGACTGTTATTCACATCTGGAGTGCTGCAATGCATGCTCGGAAGCATGTTGGACAACAACAGTGTTTACAGCAGGTGGCAGCAAAGGTCAACGGTCTTCCCCAAAGGAGCAGTGATGGCCAAATAAAGCTTCTTGAAGCAACGAATCTCTGCAGCCAATTGGCTCAAAGCTTCATGGTGGTTCATTTGCTCTTATGACAGTCGTATGATGCAGCAGTCCAAGTGTTACTGGTTAATATCTTTTGGTGTAAATATCCAATAATAAAGTGAGGACAGCTGCACCTTATAGTCCAGTGCGGCTTATCTTTAAACAAATGCCGTTTTAATGTCAAATTTGGTGGGTGGCGGCTTTCAGTCAGGTGCGCCTTATAGTCCGAAAATTACGCTAATCAAGCAATGGGTTTAAGGCAGAGGTGATATTAAAGGAAATATTTTTTTAAATTGCAAGCTATCCATCCACATGTCAGATTTGAAGCTAATACCACTAAGAGTGTGACAATATCTCGATACAGCGATATATCGCGATATTTTGCGACCCGATCGGTTATCGATATGCTCTCTCCAAGTATCGATACTTTTATTTGACATATTGGCCATTGGATGCTGTAAACTGCTCAATGTTTGTTGAGCAATTCCTTGGCGGTCCACTAGGGGGCGCTTAAGAGTGGCGGTGAAGGTAAAGTGCGCACAACCTGTGTAGAGAAGAAAAGAGGAAGCTCCAAGTGGGTTGTAAAAAATAAAAAAGCCTCGTGGGAACAGTGGAGGAAAAAGTAAAGATCCGAAGTCATTTCTTCAGAAATCGCAGTTTCGAGTTAGTAGTAGGGCTGTCAAAATTATCGTGTTAACGGGCGGTAATTATTATTTTTTAATTAATCACGTTTAAATATTTGACGCATTTAACGCACATGCCCCGCTCAAACAGGTGTCAGCACAGTGTCACGTCCATTTGTTACTTGTGTTTTTTTGGTGTTTTGTCGCCCTCTGCTGGCGCTTGGGTGCGACTGATTTTATGGGTTTCAGCACCATGGACATTGAGTAATTATTGACGTCAACAAACAAGTAGTTTATTTTTTGTTTGAAAATTTTACAAATTTTATTAAAACGAAAACATTAAGAGGGGTTTTAATATAAAATTTCTGTAACTTGTACTAAAATTTATCTTTTAAGAACTACAAGTCTTTCTATCCATGGATCACTTTAGAATGTTAATAATGTTAATGCCCTCTTGTTGATTTATTGTTATAATAAACAAATACAGTACTTATGTACAGTACGTTGAATGTATATCCGTCTTGTGTCTTATCTTTCCACTCCAACAAGAGTTTACATAAACATATGGCATATTTTAGAGATGGTTTGAATTGCGATTAATTACGATTAATTTTTAAGCTGTGATTAACTCGATTAAAAATTTTTATCGTTTGACAGCCCTAGTTAATAGCTAATCATAATGCGAAGGCTAAGAAGCGATTCAGTTGGGAATAGTGTATATATTTGGTGTGCACTTTACACTGCAATTAAAATGGTAGCACAGGTGCCTCTTTTGGCTCCCTCTGTTACTAGACACTTTGAGAACACTGAGATGCAATTGTTGAAGAGGACTGAAAAGTCAATCATTTCCAAATTAATCCAGGCTAATGACTCTCAGTGCAGAAATCTCCCACGATTCAACCGTTTTTTTATGCCTTTAACATTTGATTTTATGTTGGTTATCAGTCATAACTTGAACGTCGGTCCATTAAAATATTGCCCACAGTAAACCGCTCTGTAGTGCAAAAAAAAAAAAAAAAAAAAAAGGTCAGGAAACACTAACATAAAGCATGATTTGATAACAACTTGGTTGGGAAAATAAAGCTCTGTGTGTCAAACTTTACACTTACGTTCATGCAGGTATATACTATATGGTCAAGCAAGTACACTTTATACACACTGAGCTTTCAAGTCAACTTGTTTCGAGCTGCAATGCAAACAAGATGATTTATGTCAATTCTATGTCAACATGCCCTCCCAAATATGTGTAGATAAAGTGAGAACAACAGGAGGAGCATTTCAGGATATGTAACCAAGGCAGGTTGGATTTCCATGTAGCTGGTAATACAGGGAACGCTGATGAGGCAAAATATCAGGTGATGAGTGAAAACAACAATTTTCTACGTTGTATCTTTACATAAATACTTTGAACCAAGAATGCACCACTTCCAATATGTTTGTTTTGTCACCACAGAGAAGGATCTCCATTAGGCTGTCCCACAAGTCACCTCAAATAACTCCAAAACAAGTGTGTCATGCAATTATTAACCAAGTTAATAAGTTACTCTTAAAGGATCATCCTCAAAGCTTTTTCTAAAACTAACAAGCTTTGCAAAATTATTTTTTCATCAAGATTTGCTCTGGCAACTCTGGTGAAACAGAAAATGACCGCTTGATGACTCTTTCTGTCAAGTAGTATGAATTTTCACCTGCATTCCCGAGAACAAGTGACTTTATGGCAGCACCTAAGACTGATTCGAAGAGCCAAGACACCACGCAGGATGAATTTTCGGTAATCCGGAGAACATTTTTTTAAAAGCCCTGTAGTTCATTTGAGAAGAAAAAAACTTGGCACTGTATATAGGAATGTAGAAATAATGTGGCACCTTGTTAACTTCCAGAAGCACTTACGAAGTTATACCATTGGGAAAATTAAAGTCAGCAATAAGCATGTACATTCTATCCATGTTTAAACAGCAACAGTCTGACAGATATTAAAATAAGTTTCCAAAAGTCTTTTTTTTGGGGGGCACATCATCTTTATTCCTAGGCTTATGGACAGTGGTGATTGTGGGGGTTGTTGTTACTATGTTACAGTAGTCTGTGCCTGAAGTGGGAAAGCCCTTCGAGGACTTTGTACCATTTAAGGGTTTGTATCTCATCATGGCCACCCATTACTATAAATAGATCCACCTATTTGTATGACACCATCTACAAGACTTTTGTTTTGACCTTTACGTCAAACGGAATGGAGATGCTATGATAACATTACCAGGTGGTCAGTCATACTCTGAAAACAAGAATGAGACAACGAAAGAAATATCCTGACAAACTGAAAACAGGAATCCTCATGGACAGAAGACGGTTGGTCATATTGCTTTTGTTCCATAAGCGTAGCCTCTGATTGACTGGTGACTAGTGTGTAGACCGAATTTTGAATTTGATGGATGACAATTCCTTACAAGTTTTTGTGGCTGTCGCAACTCATCATTTTGTATCATTAGCAGGGTTGCAGCTATCGATTATTTTAGTATTCAGTTAATCTATCAATAAATTAGTTCGAATAATCGAGTTATCTGATTACGAGCATTTATTCCATTGCAGAATAAATTTATGATATGTATAACAAACGTTTATGCTTGCTATTATATTTTGTCTTGCTAAGATTACACTTTCAAAAGAGCATTAAATGCAGATATAAATCTGCATTGAAAAATTGATACTCGATATTTTCTGCGTCCTATATGGTATACTGGGGACGGGTTTCAATAAGCTTCGGCTTCTCCCGTCAGCCCTTTTCTTTTCGGGTTGAATCATGCCTGAAAGGAAAATAAATAAATAAATAAATAAATAATAAATTTACATTTCTGAGTATCTTTTAATTATGCAGAATTGCAATTTCATTTTTCGAGAGAAATAAATGCATTTAAATGTAAATTAAAATACATGAGTATAGCCTCAAATGATACAAAAATAAATAAATAAATGAGGATCTAGATACAACAAAAGAACAATTGGCTAACTTGCAAAGCAAAAGTCCTCTAGCTTAAATGCTAAAAATTGCTAACTTTTTTTTTTCTTTTTTACAATGCTCTTGACAAATTGTTCAAAACACATATTCCCACAAGAAATTGTTATAAATACTCCTAATCGAAATAACGAATGCATAAACATATTAGCTAAAAAAAAAAACATACCTTATGTTGGTCTTAACAGGGAGCAGCTGGATTCAGCCATGTTAGACGAGTTATGGCATACTCTCTCTTGCCACTAAAGGGCAGTATGTCCACCCAAATCAATAAAACTAAATGCAACACTACAAAACAAACCATTACAACGTCATTCTAATTAAACGAGTCCTCGAAGAATCTAATCGAATTGATCGAGTTAAGCAATTAATCATTGCGGCACTAAGTATCAATGCCTTTTTTTTTTTTTTCCATTTAATGGCGCACACTGAAATTGTACATGCTGAGTGTGGTTTCATTCTGCATGCTTCGATGACAATGGAAATATCAAAATGAAATCACAAAGCACTGACTTGTCAAATTTAATGTACTGTATTTTCCGCACTATAAGGTGCACCTAAAAGCCTTCTATTTTCTCTAAAGCAGACAGTGTGCCATGTATATGGATCAATATTGGTTAATCATGGCATACATTCCCTTTACCGCAGCACCATCTAGTGGATGTATAACGCAACCCCAACCACCACTACTACTACTACACCTTAATGCGGTGCGCCCTATATATGAAAAGTTTTGAAATAGGCCATTCATTGAAGGTGCACCTTATACTCTAACGCCCCTAATAGTGTGGAAAATGCGCTAGTTAAAAAAAAAGTTCAAATAGTTTCCTTTCCATACTACCATTTCGAACTGTATAAACAACAAAAATGCTATATCATCCACATAGTTTCTAATATGGATTTAACTTGAATGCATACAATATTTTTCTACTTCTATATTTCAATTATTCAGCAAAGTAATCAGTCTCCGCATGCCAGGGTAGCCCTGGGAGGGAAAAGTTCAAGTTGAATCGGCCCAAACTCAAGTCTAATCTATTTAGGATGAATGCACTACTATGAACTGTGACAACAAACAAGCTTCTGGCACAGTAGCAGGCTGACTGAGATAACAGGTAGGAGACAAGTGACCTCACAGATAAGTAGATTGAGTCTCCGTGGGAGGACACAGTGTGACCTGTGTTTTGATGAGGACATGGCCCATCTAAGTGAACGTGTACACATTGCCTCTCGGATTCACTCATTAACTGCTATTCGTCAATCCCGGCGGCTACGTGCCAAGACCTCACGCCAACTTCACCCAACAGGCTCTGTGTCCTCATACTTTGCACCTGAATTCCTGAAATGGTAATAGATAAAAATAGGCACCCTGCAGTTGTTTTTTTTTTTTTTTTTTTTTTTTTTTTTTAAATATCCTCATTTCACTGTTCTAAACTTAAGCAGGATCAAGAAATTTAGACATGTACAAATGGGCTTCCCACCCAATTTGCAGCAGTGCCTGCAAAGCCACATGGGAGAGATGAAAAAATATTTCAATATTGTCACCATCTGTTGGTTTTTTGAATGTAAGTGCAGCACATCAATAACACCTCTAGTCGTGTTGGTTAAATGCTCACGGGTGTTTGTTGGTTGTTACCAGGATTACATAATTGCAGTGCCATTCAGAAGTTTTGGCAAGTGTAAGTGAAGTATGACAGAAACAATGAGGAAAAATTCCACAAAACTTTAGTTGTGAAGCACAAATTGCCATGTTCATGCTTGGTATTTGACATTGCCAATTCCAATGCAAAAAGGATTCCTCTGATAATAAAACAACCCAACATGGCAGATATAGACAGAGCACCAGCTGCATGATGTTATTTTCCATGTCAACACAGTGTATGTAATTGTTGTATTATCTAGAACATTCAGGTGGCCTGTTCCACTTAACGAATGAACTGATTTTATGCTGAGTTTCCGAGAGCAGCCTGTACACAAAAGAAAAGACAAGGAATAGCACTACAGTGATCCCTGAAAACAGTTCTTTGTTGGGAATGAGGGTGGAAGGCCACAAGTTTGTAAAATGTTTGTGTTTTAAACAGTCTTGCTCAAGAAACTTTGAACCAATATCAATATTTGTACCCATTGGTATTCTTTTGGTCGAGGCAGGTTATATTGTTATGTAGTCTCCCTACTACAACGATGACTACAAGCTTCATACTTCATACTTCATAAAATGTTAATGAGTGTATGACTGCACCAAATTCTGATTTAAGGCGACATTACTAATACCTTCTAATGTATTGATGCTGCCTTTATGGAGTGTCATAGTTGAGGTAAATACCATTTGTTGAGTAGAAAATTGTGAAAAAAATAAATAAATTGGGTGGCGGTGGGCATGGAGGGGGGGGGTCCCCTCATTCCTTCCCTAAAGACCATTTAATGGGGGACCACCCTGGGTCCCGGGGGATGATGGTTGTCCCCTTGTTGGAGCTTTAGGAGCAAGGAGGGGCTGCGCTGATTAACCCCCCCCCCCCCCCCTCGATTGACAGGGGAGAGGCATGGCCCTGGGGCGGCCCCCGTGCAGTATTTCCACTTGTCTGCAGTACTATCATTCATCTGATGGGATTCAGACATGACTGGGTGCAATTAGACACTCAAGTACAGAAACTACAGGTGCCAGGATTAGTGATCAGGCAGCATAGGATAGGATGTCAACATATCCACTTACAAGTGATTCACACAATACAAGTTACTACACCTCACATTGCTGATTTGTGTACGTTCCACCCCACTTCATCACACACTCTTTTCTAAATCTCCCCCTTCCTTTTTCTCCTCAGTCATCAGGCTCCTCACATGGTGTCAACCGGAAATACAATTAGCTCACGATAGTGCTATTAAATTCATAGTTAGTGTAAGCATTGAATGTAAGGACAGGTTAAAAAAAAAAAAAAAAAAAGGAAATTGTAAATTAATTCTGTCAAGTCGCATTTTGTACTGAAGGGGGAATTCATTTTGATACTCGAGTTGCCGAGATGAGAAAACGTTGTACCTTTCAAAATGGCGAAGATTTATCATCACTTTGCTGCTTGTTTTGTTTGTTGACAGTCGACAATCATGTAAATGTACTTGCATCCAGTATATGTCACTGACAGCGTGATTTTTGCCCACGCAACAAACCAAAATGAAGTCCATGTCTGCCATGTTGTTTTTTTTTTTTTTTTTAGTTACGACAACAAAAGCACATTAACAGGATGCATATTAGCAAGTGGTAAGTATCATCTTTCGCAGGATATGTGAAGTCGGGATTACCGTAGTTTTAACTCTTGATCAATATAAACACATGAAACTACAAATTGGGGCTCAAATGGTTTCATTCTATTCTTATTCATTTTAATAGAAGCATTGCTTCAACTCCCTATTTAAGTTTTGAGTCGGGAGATGTGCTGTATGGAGGTCCTCCATAAAAACAGGTAAACAACAGAAGCAGCTCAGTGGAAGACAATTGAGATGGCCATTGCAGCACTAACAGGATTTCCCTCACCAAGAGACGAGTTGTGAAAGAATGGTAGGTTTCTGGTATTTTGTGGTTGCTCAGGTAAGAAAGGCTCTCAATCTGGAAAAAAAAAATCATGGCTATACCCAAAACCTGAATTTTTATCAGTGCACGTAAGAGAAGGAATCTCGCTCACGAGTGAATGCATGAACAGATTTTCAGACAATGAAAGTTATTCAGGCTCAAGGAGGAAGGATGTTGGACTATCAGATCAGCAGCATGTGAGATTTCAATGAGTGCCATTGAGGTGGAGGATGGATGAACGATGCTGACATAGTAGTCAGCCCAGCTAACAAGCCTCAAGTCATGTGTTCTCACTTTACGTTATGGGAAGGTCAGAGAAAAGCTAAACAAATGTAGCAGTGTAGTTCTATGGATAGGCCTAAAAATAGACCAGGTAACCATTAGATTTAGTGCTGCTCCATGTGCCAAGGTCAGTGCAGTTTGTGTCAGCTATCAGGCAGCACTGTGGTCTGAGAACAAAGAATAACGCAAAAACAGGAAGTCCAATCGTCATTAACGTCTGTTTAATCATGTTTGGTTTTTGCATCAAATATCTGCCATAAAGAGAAATTGCATTAACGACGACAACGGACTTGGCAATACTTTGTTGGTTAACACTGTAGCCTCGGTTTAGAATGACCGAAACTAGGAACTTGCTGCCATTAAAAGCATCGTCCTGTTGACTGCCAAATGGAAACTTTTGAACAGCACACCACACGATTTTAGGAATGTAAAAATCTAATTTTTGTTATTCCCCAACATAAACACAATTTGTACCCCTGCAGTTAAGTGATTTTTTTTCCCTTTGCCCATTTTATTGTTGCCTTGTTTAAGATATCGTATTTTTTGGCCAATATGCCGCATCCACCAATTTAGACATGCAAAATGTACAGTGGTGTGAAAAATTATCTGAACCTTTTGGAATTTCTCACATTTCTGCATAAAATCACCATCAAATGTGATCTGATCTTTGTCAAAATAACACAGATGTAAAAACAGTGGCTGCTTTAACTAAAACCACCCAAACATTTATAGGTTTTCATATTTTAATGAGGATAGCATGCAAACATTGACAGATGGGTGAAAAATAAGTAAGTGAACCCTCTGCCTAAGGAGACTATAGCCATTAAAATCTATTTTTACCAAAACTATTTTAAGTCAGGTGTGTGCCCAATCACTGATGAGTGGTTTAAAGCTGCCCTGCCCACTCTAAAACACACACCTGGTAAGAATTGTCTTGATAAGAAGCACTGTCTTATGCGCATCATGGCTCGGTCAAAAGAGCTGTCTGAAGACCTGCGATCAAGGATTGTGGATTTGTATAAAGCTGGGAAAGGATACAAAACCATCTCTAAAAGTCTGGATGTTCATCAATTGACAGTCAGAGAAGCTGTCTACAAACGGAGAGTTTGGCACTGTTGCTTCTCTCAAAGATGACGCCAAGAGTTCAGCGCAGAATTCTCTGAGAGGTAAAAAAGAACCCTCAAGTGTCTGCTAAAGACTTACAGAAATCACTGGCACAGTCCAATATCTCTGTGCACACATCAACTATATCTAAATCTATGGCCAAGAATGATGTTCAAGTGAGGACTCCACGGAGGAAGCTACTGCCGTCTAAAAAAAAAAAAAAAAAAAAAAAAAAAAACATTGCTGCTCGTTTGATGTTCGCAAAAAAGTACTTGGACACTACACAGACGTTTTGGCAAAATATTTTGTGGACTGATGAAACCAAAGCTGAATTGTTTGGGAGTAACACACAACGTCATGTGTGGAAGATAAATGGAACAGCCCTCCAACATCAACACCTCATCCCCGCCGTGAAGCATGGTGGAGGGAACATCATGATTTGGGGCTGTTTTAGTAAAAGCAGACACTGTTTTTTTCATCTGTGTGATTTTGACAAAGATTAGGATAAGGGTTCTGATACTTTTTTATACCACTGTAATTGTTTATGATTGTTTACGTATCGGCCAGACTGGAATATAGGCGATGTTATGTTTTTACATTGTATTCTGGGGAATCCCTTAATTAGCCGTACTGAACTATTAGCTGCAGGGTTCAAAGCGGGGCGGAGGGTTTGTGTAGCGATTTACAGTCCGAAATTTATGGTAAATGTCTTGAAATGACTGTACAATAGAAATTGTATTCTAAATACATATTTTATCACTTTAAGAATGCATGGGAATATGATTGAACAATTGGCATGGAGTAGTTGTAAACTGCCATAAGCATCAGTTGTATTAGAATGAAGATCATGCACAGTCCTCAAGAAATTCTGCCATTACGACTATGACAGCTTGGATAAAAGAATCAAACAGTGTCATGAATGCAGCTGCAGAGCACTATTAGTAATTCAACACAGCTTCCCACTGTCAGGAAACTGCGGACAAGTGGGCTATGATTAACTCGAGCTCATGCACATTAGTCTTCCACATACTGATTGTAGCTGTATGCAATGCACACATTCAAATAATGCAGGCACACACTGTACAACTGCTAAATGACCTGCAAAGGCAAATACAGGGACATTCTTGGAGGGATGGAGACGCAAAAGGCAGGAGGGGGAGAGGGATGAAATGAGGAGATGACAAACAGGAAATGGACGAGAGACAAATCCAAAACAGGAAAACAGCGCATGGAGATGCTGGATGATAATTCAGCAAAAACTGTCGAGAGCATTTTAAAAATGCACCAGTGAACGGACGCTGATTAACCGTCACTGACTACAACAATAAAAACCCACAATAGGGGCAGAGGGGGACAGACAGAAAGACAGAGATATACAGAATGAGAAGGAGGGGTGAGTGGGGTACTAGTGGACAAAGAGGTCGATCTGGCCCATTCCAAACAGCTGCTGTGTTGCCGAACATTGCACCTCAACTCCAAATTCCACAAGCAGCCCAACTATGGGGACTGCGGACTGAGTCAGCGCTTTTTACACACACACACACACACACACACACACCTACACACACACAACTGAGTCCTGACCAAAGCAACTGGGACATGCTTGGCAAACAAAGATATAAAGCAGCTAGATCCAGATGTACTGTATGTGGTCTTTGGTTCCTGCGAAACCCCAAAACAAAACCAGGTAGAGGAGTCAATTTATGAAATTTAACAAGACAGAAACATTGTTCAGAAATACAACCTTTGGAATTATCAATAATCACGGATCTGCACTAAGCAGAAGCATGACAAATTGGAACCTTGGACTTAAAGACTTGTGGCTGTAATAGGGCACAGTTGTTCTCTCTTACTAAAATATGTTATTAAAAACACAGAAAACATTGCCCCTTGATTTAAAAATCTATAATTTTTAGTACATGTTTTGAGCTACGGAGGGCGCCATGTTTTATGCGCGCAACGGACGCTCGGGGTGACGATGTAGACCAGGGGTGCCCAATCCCGGTCCTCGAGAGCCCCTATCCAGCTTGTTTTCCGTGTCTCCCTCCTTTAACACACCTGAATCAAATGATCAGCTCATCAGCAAGCTCTGCAGCAGCCTGATAATCCCGGTCCCTCCTCTAACACACCTGAATCAACTAATCAGGATCGTTATCAGGCTGCTGCAGAGCTTGCTGATGAGCTGATCATTTGATTCAGGTGTGTTATAGGAGGGAGACACGGAAAACAAGCTGGATAGGGGCTCTCGAGGACCGGGATTGGGCACCCCTGATGTAGACTGTCACTGTACGAACACTACCGGTGTTCTGCAATTCCTTCCTACGCGGCGAGACGTCCAACACATGTGCAAATCGGTTAAAAGCGGCGAGTACTTACTATTTGTGTTTTTATTTAGTCCTATATTACCTTTTCATTGCCTCAAAATACATTGTGCATGTGTTTCCCTCTCATACTTTAAAGTGTATTGTTCATCTGTTGACAACATTAGTCACATAGCATATTTAAACCACCCTTATTTGATATTACTACGTTTAAGTATTTTCTGAAGGCATCTTTAGAATGTTGTGTCTGTTTGCATCTAAAGAAAACAAGCTGAAACCGCATGGTAGTATTTGGGTGTCAAATTCCCCTCTTCTAGGACATTTCACTGGTGTAGCACATTTTGGCAGAACATTGATTTTTTTTCCGACTCTCATCTCGTCCCGTCTTTCCTGTTCATTTTGTCTTTGCTGCTCGTTTTGTGAAATATCGACAGTGCTGTCATGCTCATTAATGTTCCTCTCGGGTTAAAATGGAAAAGGATGAACAGATGACATGTTTATGTCTCTAGAGTCATACTCTGGAAGCCCGGCAGCGTAACCCAGTGACATCACCACCACCCTGCGAAGTCAACAACAATGGCGACCTACTAGTTAAACTAATTTTACAAATTGTATAAAAACAAAAACACCAAGAGGGGTTTTAAGATCTAATTATTTTAACTCATAATAACATTTATCTTTTAAGAAACACAAGTCTTTCTATCCGTGGTTTCCTAAAGGATAAGCAGAAGCAAATAAAAGTATTGTGGTTCAGTCTACTCATTTTTCAATCAATTTTTGTAGGGTTTTTTTTTTGTGCTCGGGTAAGGGTTGTTGTATTCTTTCACTTCCTTTAAATATTCATGCATCTTGTTTTGTTCATCATATATTGTAAGGATGATTGAAAATAAAGCATTCAAATTGTTATTGTATGTATGTAGTGCTGTAACAATTAATAGGTAACCTCGAGTAATTCGTTTAGAAAACAGTTTCGAATTGAATTTTGCTGCTTCGAGTATTCATTTATTTAAAGTGGTGTTGTAATGGTTTGTTTTAAAAGTGTTTGCATTTAGTTTTATTGGTTTGAGTGGATACACTGCCATCTAGTGGCGACAGTGAATACGACAATTCATTTCACATGGCTTACTCCAGCTGCTCCCTGTTAAGACCAATATAAGCTAAGTTTTTGTTTGAGCTAATGTTTTTTTAATACATTTGTATTTTAGTTTATTGGTATATTTAGCAGCCGTTTTTTTGCTGGAATATGTTTTGAACCATTTTTTAAGAGCATTGAAAAAAAAAAAAAAAGTTAGCATTTTATAGCATTTAAGCTAGCGGACTTTTTCCATGCAAGTTAGCCAAATGCTCTTTGGTTGTATTTAGATCCTCAATTATTTTTTTATACTGTTTGAGGCTCAGCTCGGGTAATTAAATTTTTCTCCAGTAAGGTCCTTATGCGATTACTCGATTATTCGAACTAACTACTTCACCGATTATTCGGCTACTAAAATAATGGATAGCTGCAGCCCTAACTGTATGCAATTGATCCATTTAACGTCATCTGAACAGAAACTTTTCAACCTTGCAAATGTCTTAAGCAGAGAGGCAACGGATCTAACACTGACATTACAAGATCTTTGAAGCATATTAAATCCTAACGGCATACAGTTCCCAGCTAGATACCATGCAGAGGACAGAAAAAGGCCTGCAAAAAGCAGCATAAAATACCATGAGGTACTGAATTATGATTAATGCTCGATGATATATATTGATGAAGCTGTTGAAGACAACGACAATGATAGTTCATATACGGGAACACACAGTTATTAAAATAACACAAATTGCACTAAATAGCTGTGCCAATTTTAGCTGCAGAACAGGAATGCGAGTACAATACTCCATGTTGTTTAATCAAGGAACAACTCGGGCAAGTTGCAACAGCAATGCTGTATAGTAAGTCAAAATCTTTTCCTGAACTTCAAACTTAAGTTTGGCAAACTGTTTCATAGGCCTCTGGGTAATATAATTCAAATAACCAAAACAACTAAGTCATCAGGATCCTAAATAGTAAAAAACTCGCGAGTACATGCCCACAGCTGTGAAGCAGATACAAGCAGATTTTGATTAGATTTTTCCCTCACCATCAAACCATAGCTGCAACAAGAACGTGAAGCAAAGCCCTGTTGCTTAACAAGGATGTGGAGGGTTCTAGTTTTAAAAGCCCCAAATACGTTTCGTTCTTGGGTCAGCCAGCAGTGAAACTGCACCACTGATCGTTTTATGGGTCCAAAAACACAGAGGATGCATTGGGATTTTGTTTGTATGATCCACTGTACTTCTAGGAACCCATCCCCCATATTAAAGGATTATCATGACTACAAAAAAGATCACTTTGGAGATATAATACACATGGTTTAAAATGGATCTACTGCGGTAGCCAAATTGCATCCGTGGCTGAATCCCAAGAAGCCTTTGATTCTCTAATCCTTAGATTTAACAGCGGGTAGAGAAAGTTTGCTCCAAACTTGGAATGTGTCGCATTGTTTCAAGCCTCTTTCCCTATATTTTTATAATGGGCCATACACTGTTGGTGCATACGCTCCCTACAGTGGGCAGACAATGCCACTGCACAACAATCTAGACTTAGAACTAGGCGATTTGACTTTTTGTTTTAACCGAGAGCACTGATTGTTTGGAGACAACTGAGGTGAATGCCAGTACAGCCACATTTCCAACAAATCGTACAGTTCAGTTTAGTTTCATCAACCACAGTTCATCTTGAATCAAGTAAGCCTTAAAAAAAAGTCTAGCATGGGACATGCAGGCTGATGATGTACTAAAAGAATTGTGATATCAGAGCATTAGCATACTATTGAGACAGCACATAAATACTTCAATTAATTAAATTAACAATGATGCTTCCTGAGCTGTTTCGCCTGTTATTGTTGTTAGCACTCTGAAATCACTTTGCCAGCCCGTCTCCTATCAGAAAAGACTTCTGATGTAATCACCACGCTGCTCAGAGGGAGCACAAGGTGGCCTCGCCTCGTGCCACGGTACAATGAGTCATTCTGTCCTCACGCCCTCATATCACATTCACAGTTAAAGGGTTCGTCGATGGCGTGCTGCAAGTTGTAAGTGCAGTGTGAAAAGGCCTTAAGGCAAGACAGTTCAGTGAACTGACAGTACCTGTAAACAAGGAACAAAGCTTTGAAAAAAAAAAAAATTGCATTCATGCAATACCAATGGAACAAAGGTGACCCCAGATAATTTGCTATGGACTTATCACAAAACAGATGTGTGCCTATCTACACCTTTACAAGATTAACAAGATAAACGGAATATTTTTTAACATTTCTAATAGGACTTAATTGGAAAAGAAATGTGTACTAAACTGAATTGAAAAGTCCTGCTCGGTGTAGCTTTTAAAAAAGTCAGTTGCCTCAATATAGAATTTGTAAGAATGGTACTTCATCTAATCAATACGTGTTCATAAAATTTAATATGACTTTCCAAACATCTCGTGTGTATACAGTGATCCATCGCTACTTCACGCTTCAAACTTGGTGCCCTCAGTCCATCGCGGATTTTTTTATTTCCCCCAAATAAAAAATAAACAAATGCAGTATTTTATAGAGCAGTCTCGATCTGATCACGTAGTCTCTCACTCTCCCCCCTGCCGCTTTTCTTGGTCAGGCATTGCACTGGAGTTGCTTGTTAAAGTTAACGATGATTGACAGGCGTTACGGTTTGATCATGGCAGAGACACTTGGAGGCTGAAACTTCAAGGCGCCGCATGTGTCAATCATCGTTTAGCTTGTTAAACATTTGCTGTGACAACTCATTGTGTATTAGTGAGCAGCGTGAGCGGATTTAAGTGGACTCACTCAATGAAGTATTTAATAAAGACAAGCATTTTTCTACGTTATTCTTGTTTAAAAATAATTCGGTGGTACAGTAACGTTTAAATATATTTGAAATGCTTAAAAAACATCTACTGATATATATGGCGGAAAACACAGACAAGACTGAAAAAGCAGTTTCTGCTCTTGCACTCCTCTTTAAAAGAAACTGCAGCATTTTAAGCCAAAACAACTGTTGTGTTTGATTGAACAATATTTGTATATGCTGCCATAGCAGATTCATGGTGCATTAAGCCCCCGAACTATTTTTAATTTGTCCGTTTTACCCTGAAAACCCCCATTTACAGACGTCGCACAACCGCTTTTGTTTCAACCTAACCATAAAAAGAAGGTAAATATTTATATTATTAAAAATGTCTGTCATTTTTAGCTTAGAATCATTAATTGATGTCTAATATTTAGTTTAAAAAAAAAAAAAAAACGACTTTTAAAAAATTATTCACTCGCATATTATAAACTTTTAAACAAATTACGTCACAATGAAAAATTTTGCATCTGTAAAAAAGTCACGGATATCTACCTCATAACTATCTCTTAATTGTATTTTTTTTTTTTTTGTTACTGTCGTATTTTCCCCGATATTTTCGATGATAATCGATCCAAACAAAGAAAAATTGAAAAATAACGTTTAAAAGGGTAACCATATGAAAAAGAAAATCTCAACCACTCCTTGTTGTCTGCGATTTCTGCATCACGACCCTTGTTATATGACCATGTTTCACCCATAAAATCCCCAAAAATCTGGCTATGGCCATTCACAGCTGTGTTTTGACACTCGGTGATACATGCTACATGGAGTTTTTAGATAGAAACAAGGTAAGTACGCGATAATATCTCGTTAAAATCTTGGCGTCCTTAATTCTGCTCTCGCGTGCTCTTGCCTCCAATTAGGGTTTTGCTGTTTAATTTATTTTTTTTTTTTTTTAATGCGCTCCTTTTCAAAAATTTTCTTCCTCCAGAAAACTGAGATTTTAAGCTTTCCAATGATGTATCACACGTGCAAATCGGACAATTTTGAAATTTGGACAAATTGGGGGTCTCTGAGCGGAACTTCAAGTCACCTAAGTGTTTTCCGCCATATATAATATATAGTTGTTTTTTAATTATACTTTGGGGATAAAAAGTGAGAAACATGTCTTGTGTGTATCTCTTTCCAATGCTAAATATGAATAAATACATTGAACACACACACACACACACAAATTGGGGGTGGCGCTACTTCGCGGTTTTTCATTTATCGCGTGGGGGGGGGGGGGGGGGGTTCTGGTCGCTATTAACCGCAAAAAACGGATCACATGGTTGACGATTGGCAACAACAAAAAACTGCAGTCACTTCACTTTTGGCAAGTTTTGCTGGCATTTTTATAATCAGCCTAGAAACTATCATCTACGGTAGTGGTCCCCAACCACCGGGCCGCGGACCGATCCATGACGCATTAGCTACCAAGGCCGCAGAGCAATGAATAATTAATTAACAACTGCAATCTGACCTGTGGCTCTTGAAACATCGATATCCCTGTCTACTGCATAGACTAATCCGAGTAAAGATTTGTGTAGGTCGCAATCTAGTGGTTGGCCCCAATTACTAAGTTGTTTGCACACCTATAGCAGCCCAGCGCCAGTCAATGTAAACAGTAACTTTAACTGCTGCTGGCTGTGTGCTGCGGGCGGCGACATCTTTGGACAGCTGTTTTACGGGGAAAAGACCACCTGCTGAGCGAGAAGAGGAGCCTATAACCAAGTCCCTTCTGCACAATATGTGGCTAAAAGCTAGCAAACAAGGCAACAAAAGTGGATGCACTGAGAGCATCATACCTCATGGCGAATCGTATAGCTCAAGCTAACAAACCTTTCACGATAGGAGAAGCACTCATTATGCTTGCGAGCACGGATATTTGCCGACAAGTTTTAGGCAAGCCCGCTGTTAAAAAAGTTTGATTCAGTGTATGGTGACTGACATTTTCCCTGCACTTAATATTCATTTTTAGCCTCGATGTGTTATTTTATGTTTACTGTCATTTTCTGCCACACATTGCCGGTCCATGAAAAAAAGGCCCGCATTACACCGGTCTGTGGTGCAAAAAAGATTGGGGACTACTGATCTAGTGCAATGATATTGCAAACGGCTTGAAATGGAAACAAAAATTGGCCATGTAATGTTTAACCTCATAATTCAAATGTAACATAACCTCTTTAAAACAAACAGTTTAAAACTTGAACTTTAGTTTTAAATTTTAGCATCTGCAGCAAGTAACATTTCTACTGTTCGCTATCTGCCAAACTATAGCCGGGCTTCATTTCCACCATGTTTGATCCATTAAATATTTCAAGCCAAGATCCTGACACTTGTTGCCTGTCACATCTTATCTAATTAGCGGACGCTAAAACACAGTGTGCGAGAGTCGCAAAATCCACATGTACTGATATATCACAATTCGAGATGTAAAGTTCTATTCACGCTTCCCATATCATTGCGTCCGCAGGGTGCGTCAATGTGATCAATGTGATGTGAATATCGTCATCTGTAAGCATTTGCCTACGCAATCACTGCTATTAACTCATACAAATCAATTTATTGTGCACGTGCAGAACACGAACCGACCAAATCGCTGAAATTTAGTATGTGCATCTATGCTCTGCGTACAAGTCAAAGACTTCTGCAGACAAAAAAATGCAGAAACTCTAAAAGATCCTTGAGTGTGTGAATATGTTAAATAGGATTTTAAAATAGTTATTTCTGCCCCGTGTGGAAACGTCAAAGATATAAGCACACATTATAAAGGAAAAAAAGTCTACATGGCGTTACACAAACATAGCAGAAACCCAGCAAAAAGCAGCCAACAAAAAAGGTTTATGATAGCATTCATCATACAGAGCCAGTTAAGCAGGGGTCAGCCCAACCCACAAGGAAAGAATGAAGCAGAGGAGGGTAAGAAGATTAAAAGAAAGATGGTGGGATGAAGGGAAGGGCCGGGGGGAAGGAAAGGGGAAGGGGCAGAAGCCATTGGCGGTCAGGTCCTTAGGGTCCTGTGGGCCTGGCTAATGACCTGTGTGCTGAATGCATCCTTCGGGAGTCAGAGAAAGGAAGTCAAACCAGCCCTTGCCATATTCTAATGAGCCATGAGAATTAACAGTAACCCTGTTTCTTTGTCAACAAAACCTTCACACTAATCCACTGCATGTCTGAAGTCATAGCTATTAGAGACAGGCATTTTGATCAACAGTTTCACCAGTGTTGCCTTCATGAATAAATTCACTGAAAGGTTATGCAGTGGACCACAATTGAAAAGGGCGATGAAAGAAAGTTTACTTACTAAACGGCATCACTTATACAGTATGTTGGTTAGACACTAAATCATACCACAACTCGAATACCCGCCAAGTGCAAGCTGCTGTTTAACATTTTCTAAAAGACCAAAACTTTTCAACCTCATAACAAGCAACACAAATGAGACATGAGATTATATTTATATGCAAGACAAATTCACTCGCAAAGAAATGGCCATGTTAATGACCACTTGTCAACACCACCACAATGCTGGAAACACGTGAGCACACAATGACACAATGTGATACAGCTGTCTCACTTCCTTGAATGACATCATGTAGTAGACGCTTAGTCCGAACTAGCTCAATGAGTTCTTGTGCTTCCTTCCTGTTTAATGTGCCCACCGTCACCACCGGACAGCCAGACGGGAAACATCCGAAAAGCCTGAGAGGTTGTGAGGATGTCCTGTTAGGAGACCGCATCCTTCATGTTTTTTTAGGCCCGTACCAAGATCATTGTAATACAGACCGAGTAATCTTAATCCAACTGGGAAAACTAATTCATTGAGCTCCTAAATATTTTATAAACCCCGTTTTTCATCCACAACTACTGAATTAGCTTCAAAGTGGTTTAATCACATGCTTACTGTTGGGGGAGTAAGAGGCAGAAAGTACAAGATGCCAGGGGGCTGAGAGGATCGCCTAACATACAAGGCTTTTTGTTCTGACGAGGTGGAACCAAAGGTTCTTGACGTAGAATTTAAACCGTGTATAACAACACCTATTCTCTGGAACCAATAACTTTAATTCTAATGGCTAAAGCGAGGAATCTGAGCTACAAGTCAAAACAACAAGTGTGCGTCCATGGCAGTGGTTACACACCGCAAGGTACGTATGTGTGTGTGTGTGTGTGCGTGCGTGCGTGCGTGCGTGTGTGTGCGCGCGTGCCAGGGGCATGCTGCCAATGCAAGCCCTCCAAAGCAGAGCACACATTCACATACATCAGGCTACAGCTAACAGCTGGCAATTGCGGGCACATTTACGCTGTATTGAGAAAAGGTCAGGTAGCCTGCTCCAAGTTGGTCGACTGCAGGATGGCAAAGCTAAACATTTTTCAGAGGAACAAGAGGAATGCAGTAAAATAGAACACTAACTATGTGAAGTGTAAAAAAACAAAACAAAAACTAGAAAAGTAGATGCCATAAAAATAAATATTCAGTTTACTTTGTATTGTGGTGTTCAATATACACCTTAAATACAGTCTAACTCATCGCCATTCAGATATGTTGGTTATAGTAGTGATTAAAAAAAAAAAAAAAAAAAAAAAAAAAGAAACAACCTTAATACAGATTCAGAATATTACAGAAAACACATTTTTAATGTACATCCCAGCAAAAGAATCTCGTTTAATTGGAGAAAAACTAAACTAATTTTTCTTATGTTTAATATTCAACAAAATCATAAATTTAAGCCGGTATTTGCAGGAATTGGCAGATATTTTATCAATGGCAGTACTGTACTAGCCAATCAAATGAGAGTATCGCAGATTGTCCACCGTTCTTCGCTTCACAAAATAGCTGTTTTTGTGTACCGAAATGTTCACACTACAAGGCGCACCTGACTATAAGCCGCCATCCACCAAATTTGACACAATGACGACATTTGTTCATAGATAAGTCGCAATGGACTATAAACTGCAGCTGTCCTCACTGTATTATGGGATTATGGGAAGATATTAACCGGTAACACTTTATTTGACAGCGACATGATACGACTGTCATAAGACCAAATGAACCACCATGACGCTTAGAACCAATTGCCGGCAAAGCTTCATTGCTTCAAGAAGCTTCATTTGACCATCAATGCTCCCTTGGGGGAGACTGTCAACATCTGGTGCAACCTTCTGTTGACACTGTTGTCGTCCAACATGCCTCCTAGCATTCATTGCAGCGCTACAGCTGTGAATAAGAATCAAAATTCATGTTCTGTGCCAATTATTTCTTCAGTTACTGTTCCAATTGTTTCATTAATTGCTAGTTATGATATTTCGTAACACTTTATTTGACAGTGGCGACATAAGACTGTCATTAAACAATCAGAATTATGATATGGGATTGTCATGAGCATTAATGAATGTTTATAACAGATGTCATTTAGTGTTATCCGGCAAATTATCTCACTTTTGAATGGATGTAAAAGATCAAAGCTGGACATAAATTCAGTTAGTGACAATTTCCCGGATGTCACTTGGTGACATCTGTCATAAGCATTCAGTAATGCCCATGATAGTATCATGTCATAATTATGACGGTCTTATGACGCCGCTGTCAAATAAAGTGTTACCTCTTAACCCAAATGAATCAACAAAAAAGCCGCACTGGACTATAATTTTTTTTTTTTTTTAAGTAGTGGCTTATAGTCCGAAAATAGCGGTATATACATTATTTTCTCCATTATCACAGTTCTATGAATTTCCCTATTGGCATACTTATATATTTTGAGCAACCATCTTTTACGTGAAGGTCATTTATAGTGAGTATTATCTATCTCTTGAACGATCAAACATATGATCAGCTTGTTTACAAGCAATAAGATGAGAGAACATGAAGGCTATCTAAAAACCATAATTTTTCACCCCCTTTAACAACATACTAATTCCACAGTTAATACTGGTGTTGTGTGTAGTGCTGTAATGTTTCATAAATTAACTCGAGTGATTTTTTTTTTTTTAAAAAAAGCTTTGAATCAAGTTTTGCTGCTTCAAAGATTCGTTTAGAGTGGCGTTGTAATGTGTTTTCAAAGTGTTTGCATTTAGTTTTATTCATTTGGGTGGATCCACTCTGCTCTAGAGGGAACCGTGAATATGACATAAGTCATTTAACATGGCTGGATCCAGCTGCTCCCTGTTAAGACCAAACTAAGGTTGTAAGTTTTTGTTTGAGCTAATATGATTGTTTATGCATGTGTAATTTATTCAAACAGTTGCAGTTTTTTGTGGGAATATGTGTTTGAAAGATTCGTTAGCATTTTCAAGCATTCAATCTAGTGGACGATTTGTTGTAAGCTTCGGAAAAAAAAAAATAGCATTTTATAGCATTTATGCTAGTGAACTTTTGCTGTGCAAGTTGTTAAATTGTTCTTTTGTTGTACTTCAATACTCGTTTATTTTTTATACCGTTTGAGGCTGAACTCTGGTATTTCAATTTATTTTTAAATGCATTTATTGCCTTTGTGAAATAAAAGTGCAATTTTGCATATTGGTAGTTTGAAAAAACACTTGGGATTTTTATTTAGTATCAATGCTCTTTTGAAAGTGCAATCTTAGAAAGCCTTTGTTTCACATCTCTAAAAAATTATTCTGCAACGCATTAAATGTTCGTAATCCGATTACTCGATAATTCAAACTAATTGATAAGTTAATCGATTACTTAAATAATCGCTGTAACCCTAATTGTGTGTGAATCATGCCGACTATCTGCAGTCTTACATATAGGAATGACAGGTATGTTAAGGATTAACCAATATGTATCAATACTGTACATAGAAACACCTGGGCACGATGCAAGTGCTTCGGTAGAGCAGAAGTGCATCAATGCAGTGTTGCGATGAAATCAACATTCAACGTTATTATAAATGTAAACTACCCATTTTTCCTTTTTCCCCCCTACACAACTCTAATTATGTACTGGTAATCAAGCACACCCTCCAGTGCAGGAGTTCCTCTCAGTCACAGATGACAATGATGACATTACTAGCTGATTATGTCTAAGGTGCATGGCGTATCACAACAACAAACTTGCTTGCGATTCAGATGGCGGATATCGACTATAAATCAACAAATTTCCAATCTGACGCTTGGCAATACTATGGTCTTTACCGGAAAGATGCACAAATTGACAAAAGTCACACAATTTGCTACGTAAATCTTTCCCACTGCAGTGAAATACACAGGCACCACCATAAATCTTATTCCGCGCATGAGACGGTGGCATGGTGGAACTTGTGATCAACAATATGTAATGGGCAAGCACTCTGCTTCACATTTAGATTGTACTAGTAGCCTGAAGAGTTCTGCTCACATGCTAGTGAATTGTTCTACTCCACATAAGAAACACCACGGCCTCTATTGCCTTTTTTGTAAAGAGCAATTTTCTTTTGAATGTTTTCATATTTTTCTGCATTTAATTCAAAAGCAAAGTCTCTTAACTGTTATTATGTCATTTAAAATAAAGTTTGTTTACAGCACGTGTAATTTATTTTTCTTTAAGCATATTGCACATTACCTAATTATTGTCAATTGTTATCCTGATGGTTACAAAAGAGCTGCTTGATTGAAAAATGTAAGAAATCCTTTTTTGTGACTAATCTAACTCATTCAAAATATATGACATTCATTTGCATTGGTGTATGAAATCATATCAAATTGTGTTTGATCAAATTTTGATCGTGATTTGGAGGTGAATCGTATCGCATCGGCATTTGCTGCTAAAGTATTGTTTATGTATCGGATCACTGCTGGTGTGTTAAGATATGCATCAAATCAGCCAGAAATGCACAAACCTAGTTTATGAGGAAAGATACCTTTATTTGAATACCTCGGTGGTTAGAAAGGTGCTATTTAAACCTATTCAATAGATATGCCTAACTATAATGTGTTTACTTTGTAGTACTACCCAATGTACTGTGATAACATTGAAAAGGTTCAATGTGCATAAATACAAGTCAACCTCTGCGGTTAACAAACCACAGTGTGAGTGAATGAGAAGAAGCACAAGCCTGAACTACAAGTCCACTCTGCCATATACTGTAACTGCTGAAGTAAACACAAGGAATTGGGATACAGTGTACTTTCCCATGTTCATTCCCCTGTGGCTTCAGGTCATGCAGGGGTCTCCATTTCAGGTGGAATTAGGTCACCAAACAAGAAGAAAAGCACACCCAATTTAAATGTTTGTTGTGTTCTGCAGCTCCTTTAGCGACCTTACTGATATATGCCTTAAAAGGTGCATATGCTCAATGACTTTGGTGGTCTGATTATAAGGCCTTTTTCTACGTCAGCCTGCCAACAGCTGTGCATTCTCAAGTTTTCAGAAAAAGGCAGATCATTCTAAAATTGGAGCATTATTGGGTTTCGTGCAAACCATCTTGAACCGCTTAACAGCATGTAGGATTCAACTGTGTTTATACCATCTATCAGAAGTAGCCTGCTTTTAATAGGCTACCACTGTGACATTTGTTTTGTAGTGGTAAAGCAGAAATTGGACACTGTGAAACTAATACAGTGCTTGTAGTTTTTATTGTAAGTGTGCTTTGCTGTTGACCGGGTGTGCTACTAAGAAATTAGGAGAAAGAACTGATCCTTGTCAAATCTTGCTCAGGATATCTAATATTTTAAATCAATGATAAAACTATGCACTGAAAAATGACACTAGTCTATTGGTGATTCATTCATACTATACTTCTTAACTGTACTGCTCGTGAAAATACTATGAAAAACGGTGTAATACTCGTATGTAGTCCATTACAATGTCTTCTGAATGAGATATTGAAGAGATATACTTGTCATTCTTTAAATCGGTGTTGTTTTTGGCAGCCTTTTTAATTTTCATCTAAGTCTTTTGGACAATAATACTTATGAGTCTTAGTCATATTTTAGTAATTTCCAAATGTGTGTCTTTGTTGACGAACACTCGAGACTAATTTCGTCTGGTTTTCGTCGACCTTTTGAAAGTCTGATTCCAAAACTAAATAATGTATTTCGAATGAACATTGACAGACAAGCAAATATAGTCGCATCTACAAGCATCTACAAATTCTATCACGTGATAATACAAACTCAACAGGAAAACAGTACATTATTTTCAATTAATCATACCCACCTGGACGCCACGAACTGTATGGGAAAAAAAAAAAAAAAAAAAAAAAAAGCTGTCCGAGAGTTTAAGAGGATGCTTGCCTTCATCAATAGCCTAATGCTAACCGAACGTGAATGCTATGCTAATGCTACGAGTTACATTTAGTGTGATATGATCACTCAGCACAGACCTGTAAAGGTTAAAGCAATATTGCATATTCTCCCTTGCCAAGATAAGAAGACAAATCTTACTGTGATTGTGTTTAAAAGAATCAATGGGAAGACTGGAGAGGTCACTAGCGGGGAGTAGCAGCACATCACACAAGTGACACAACAAGACACTGATATAGGGCTGCAGCTATCGATTATTTTAGTCGTCGATTAATCGATGAACTAGTTAGTTCGAATAATCGAGTAATCAGATAAGGAACATAAAAAAATAAAATACTTGAGCTGAGCCTAAAACGGTATCACAAACATTTTTTAAAATGAGGATCTGTGTACAACAAAAGAAGAATTAACTAACTTACATAGCAAAAATCAGCTAGCTTAAATCCTATAAAACGCTTCATTTTTTAATTTTATTTTTTACAATTCTCTTAACAAATGGTTCGGACACATATTCCCACAAACAATGGTGAAATATACTTATAAACTATTTTACGAATGCATTAAAAAAAACATTAGCTCAAACAAACTTAGCTTATGTTGGTCTTAACAGGGATCAGGTAGATTCAGCCACATGAAATGAGACAGAAGAGAGGGCAGTGTATCCATCCAAATCAACAGAACTAAATGCAAACACTTTCAACACAAACCATTACAACGCCACTTTAATTAGACGAATACTCGAAGCAGCTCGATACTACTAATACTCGATCAATTAATCGTTGCAGAACTACACTGATACGATGCAGGCTAACTATAAATAAAATGTCACACTTTGTGAACATGTGACGGAAACCATAGCGCATTTTCGTCTAGTCAGAAAAAAACTGGCATTTGTGTCGTTATGTTTTAGTCTCCCAAGACAAATTTTTAGCTCGTTGTTGTCTCATTATCATCTCAAAAAATTGTTCGTTGACGAAATATTTTCATTACAGTCATCGTTGATGAAAACAACACTGTTTTGAATGAAATATAAATGTCATAAACTGTGCTACAGGCTACATTAAAAAGGTAAGTGTGGCAAGACTTTCGAGAAACTTGTAGTTAAAACGTCAGTAACCACAAGTTGTTGCTCCGTCCATCATGTCATATTTGAGTGGAATTTAGGCCTTGTTCTAAAAACACACTTTTTGTTTTTGATTAACAAAACATTTTTCAGTAGAATTGCAAGAGATATTGGCTAAATCAGGTATTGTTATCATCATCTCCTGAACTTGGCCTGAAGAGTTGATGGTTAAGTGTAACGTCCGTCCAGGGGCTTTCAACACGTTAAACAGAGTTCAAACTACATGCACACCTGACATATTGTTTTTGCAAAGCCGGCTAAATAAGCATGTTTGCTCTGGTAGATTGACTCATGAAAACAGCAGCAAAAAATAGCCCAATGGCAGAAAAAAAAATTGTGTAATAAATAGTCGGGGATTCTTTTTAGCACACAAAAAACGAACGCCAAGAAAACGGCCACTACCAGAGTTTCAGCAGGCCATGAATGATGACTTTTTAAGAGTAAGTCATACAAATGGGTGGGGTGGAAAAAACTTACAAAACTAAATGAATCACCATTTAAATCCCAACATGGGTGCTGGGATGGTCAAATCTACTAGTATTGTCTGTATTTTAAACTAATTAGTTGGGCTAAAATGTAGTCAGCAGAACTGTTTACTTTCACTGTCTAGAGTATCATTAATCCACATTCCCTACTGTAGGCACACATATTTTTCATGCTTCTAGGGCTTTCCCCGACATGTAGGACAGGGTAGGGCAGGCATGCTCTGGCAGCTAGCTAAAAAAGGTGAGTTGTTCACATTCCTGCTTCATGCACAAACCAAACTCCCCTTGTCACACGGGCGCACACACACGCATAGCTTTTCCACACTATCCAGCCTGTGTGTGTGTGTGTGTGTGTGTGTGAATGCATCTGTGTCTAACCAGTTCATTACGCTTGCCTCAAAATAAATGCGCATGCCCAATGATCCACAAATACAAATTGTATTAATAATGAATAAAATAATAATAATAAATAATAATTAATTTTAAATTCATATAATTTTTTTTTTTAAATCACCCAGAAGCCAAGTCATTAATATGAACTAAGAAATGTTTAAACTTTGAATTTTTTTAAACCTGTCTCTTAAAAGAATCGGAATCGAGAATCGTGCAGAACCGCAATCTAAACATGGAATCGGAACCAGAATCGTTCAATTTCAAACAATGCCCAACCCTATCTATAACAATACAAGAGCTGAAACGAATACTCGAGCAACTCGAGTTTAAAAACGGATCCGGGTAATTTTATTCACCTCGAGGAATCGTTTAATTTTGCCAGCTCTATGCATCACGTTTTGCCCGGACTACTTTTAATGCGGGACAACGCGCTGACGTCACGTGCGTAGAGGAAGAAGCAATAATAAATAAAAAAATGTTTTAAAAATACCTTACTGCAGCCAACAGCCGCTACAAACTACGCCGACGTTGCTAAAAACTACGCCCGCATGAAGCTAAGGTGGTAGCAGGTAGCGCGAAATGGCAGATTTCCCAGCGCTAATAAATAAGATTAACGTTACTGTCACTCGTTCACGTAACGTTAGCCCTGCAGAGGGCTAGGTTTCTATTAATTATGACCACTGTCGATGCGTAGCTAACGTGTCTTAAATACACTTTTATTTAATCTGTGAAAACATAGCGCTGTACAGTGATGAGGGTGTAAAATAAAAACTTAATAAAGCTAACTCAATTTTAGCTCAGTAGTCATTGCTGGATAAAACACAGTAGCGCTGGTCCCTAATGTGCTGCAATACAGCAGGTATCATACATTTATTTTGAACACTGCAAAAACTCCAAATCCTATCAGGACTTACAGTTTAGACTAACTTAAAACTTAAGTAGAACTTAAAAATAGCTTGAAACAAGCTCGCCCACTCCTTGATGTCTGCGATTTCTGCATCGCGACCATATATTACCATGTTTTACCCATAAAATCCCCCAAAAATCCAGCTGTGGCCATTCACAGCTGTGTCTCACTCAGTGATATGTACTACGTGGAGTTTTTGGATCGAAACAAGGTAAGTTTGCGATAATATCTCGTTAAAGTCATGGCGTCTTTAATTCTGCTCTCGCGTGCTCTCATAGGGTTTTGCTGTTTAAACAGTTTAAAAAAAAAAAAAAAAAAAAATGCCCTCCTCTTCCAATTTTTTCTTCCCCAAGAAAATAGAGATTTTGAGCTTTCCAATGATATATCACACATGCATATCGGACTATTTTGAAAGTTGGCTAAATTGGGGGTCTCAGAGCGGAACTTCAAGTCACCTGAGTGTTTTCCGCCATATATATATTTTTTATAAGATCTAGAAGTTTTTTGAGTAAAAGCAGTAAATTAGCCTTTTTTTTATTGTAGTCACATCTAAGATGCAATTGTTGGCTGTTTTCAACAATGTACAGACATCGTTTGACTGAAAATGGTTCAATATTAGAATAAATGTCTTGTTTTCTCATGTATATTTATAATTGCTCTTTACCTAAAAGAATATGTTTTATCCGATTACTTGATTAATCGATAGAATTTTCAGTCGAATACTCGATTGCTAAAATATTTGATAGCTGTAGCCCTAATTGACGGGTCAGATCGGACCCTGCCTCTTTTTTTTTTTTGTATTTTTTTACCCTGCCTCTTGAAAGAATCGGAATTGAGAATCGTTCAGAATCGGAACCGTTCAATTTCAAACGATGCCCAACCCTATCTATAACAATACAGTATATATTTTTTTAGGTTTATAATTTAATCCCAGCCAAAACTTGTAGTCTCTTAACTCATCTTATATTCAAGTTTCACACTGAAGTCCATTCGTTTGTAGTTGTTGTTGAGAAAAAGAACAGGCCAGCTGAACCCCACGACTACTATAAAAGGAATGTGATGTGGAAGGGAGGGCCAGTGCACAACCAACGTTATTAGCCTATCGTCTTACCAAAAAAGAACAACAGTGAGGGATGGCTGCACAGGCCAAACAAGGAGGAATCAGGAAAACACATCACAGTAAAAGTTAATCGTTCTGCTTACCCCATTCCAAAAACTCCTTGATATTCTTCTCCCTTCTGAGTGGAGAGTTGTTGCACTCATCGTAGAGGCAAACCAGGACGTCCAGCAGGGTTTCCACGCTAAAACACTGGCCATTCGACCTGGAGGGCCCGTCCAAAATCATCTCCTCCAGCTCGTTCAAACGCACCTCTCCCGACATGCTTGAATAGTCCAATTGGCTTTAATAAGTAAAAAGACGAAAAAGTAGTGGAAGGGCTCCAACGGTCCAGTGAAAAAGTTCTATCTCACGGTGAATATGTATCGAAAATAAGAATTACAAACTTTCAGCTGCAAGTAAGTCGCCGTATCGTCGATTTACTCATGATCTTTGCTCAGAAATCCACATTTTGAGTGCATACGGGGTGCAGCAGCTCCCCATGTTAACATTCCTGATCGCCGCAGGGCAAAAGAGAAAAGTATAGTAGTCCCAGAAACATAGCCTAGCTGCCCCAGGACGGTTGGTTTGGACGCTGCAAAGAAAAATGGAAAAAGATCCTCTCGTTACAGTTTAACAGTTTCCCCCGAGTTGATGTGGCGCACATTCGGGATTCCTCATTCGTGCTTGAAGCCAGCAAAATATGCGAGGCAGATCCGCAATGCTACAAAGCCCCGGTGCCCCTCCTCTGCTCCGGGAATGCAAAGGGCGACACAGGCTTAGTTAGCAGCTTGCTACCTTAGCCAAGTAGCCCGTTGGCTAGCGAAGTGAACGTTCCTTCGCTTTACTGCTAAATGTCATCATCGCAATTTTCTTCAAAGAGTCCCCTTGTCATGTGGTCACCGTGTCTGTCAAACGTAGCCCAAGTCGGGCCCTTTCAATGTTACTCGTAATGAAGCCCTCAAAATATCCTCTTATTGTCGCAAGTCAGCACTGCTGCTGGATATGTTGTTTAAATCCCACCGTCCGTCCTCAAACTCGTCTCCTTAGTTCCTTCCCACTTCCACACGACGGTTGTTCAGAGAGTTCAAAAGAAGTATCCGTAAGTTGGCCGTTAAAATGCGAGGGGGGCTCTTGTCCTTTTTTAAAAACGTTGCACGAGAGCCCGTGTTACGTCAAAGAGGAGCGAAGGAATCGGGGTTTGCGGCTTCCAAACACGGGACGCAGCCCAAACTCCCTCTTGTCCTCTCTCCTTCGCTTTGCCTGCAGCCTAAGTCTCCCCCGCCGGTCGGTCGTCTCCTCGCTGCCTTTACACAGCGGAGCTACCCGGCCGCTACCAGAGATCTTCCAAGCTTAAGATAAGAAAATACACCGGCCACGGTTGAAAACTCGCGTTGCATTTTGGGAAGCAAATATTCACTGTAAAATGTAAATGACGTCTCATCTGAAAACTAGACATGTGATATATTTTAGTTTGAAGAGCTACAAATAAAAAAGGTAGAGAAGGTAGAGAGGCTTAATTAATGTTCCTATTTTGAGGAAAAAACGTTGACGCTTCTACGCATGCGTATTACCAATCGACTCCGCCATCTTGGTATTGATTTAGAGCCTCTCTTTCTTTTTAGCATCTTTGGTTGCTTCTGCAGGCAAGATCCCAGATCACCGTCATGGCGCCCATCGCAGCATCTGCTGTGCGGAAAAGAGGGAGGCAGAGGTGGGGGGGTGATGATGATGCTGGGGGCTGTCAAAAATTGTGAATGGAAACTGCGGGCTGTCTTTCAGGCTGCTGGCGGCGTGGTGCATAGCAATGGGTGCATTTCATTTTTGTTATTTAAAGTGCCGTTCCGTTTTACAATTGCTTAAGTAAAAAATGAAACTTGCTTTGTATTTACACAGACGTTATGTTGTCAGGTATAAGTTTTGAGCAAAGATTTGGGCTAATGACTTAAAATCCTGCATTACATGCATGTCTGAGAGAGTTATTAGTAATGCTCAAAATCATAGACAATTCAGGTAAGGGGGTAGGTTTGGTCTCAACATTGGTAGGGACAATATAACAGAATAATCTGCATATACACTTTTTGCTGAGGATGGGACATTAATAAGACCAAACAGATTGGGTGAACGGGGGGGGGGGGGGGGCGGCTTTATTTTGTCATGACTATGAATCAGTGATGTTACCAGGATGCCAGGTGTGGGTCGGCATTAGTCTTACCTGGCGTAAGTCTTACCTGGGTGAGTCATGGGAGAAAGTCATGTGGTCATATGAGTTCAAAATGGGACTTTTTGGTCTTAATTCCACTCATAGTATTTGGAAGAAGAAGAATGATGAGTACCATCCCAAGACCACCATCCCTACTGTGAAGCATGGTGGTGGTAGCATCATTATTTGGGGGTGTTTTTGTGCACATATGACTGGACGACTGCACTGTATTAAGGAGAGGATGACCAGGACAATGTATTGTGAGATTTTGTGGAATAGCCTCCTTACCTCAGTTAGAGCATTGAAAATGGGTCGTGACTGGGTCTTCCAAGATGCCCGAAGCAGACAGCCAGAATAACCTAGGACTGGCTTCATAAAACCATCTCAAGGTTCTGGAGGGGCCTGGCCAGTCTCCAGACCTAAAGCCAATAGAAAATCTTTGGAGGGAGCTCAAGGTCAGTGTTTCTCAGGGACAGTCTGGAAACCTGATTGATCTAGAGAAAATCTGGAACATTGGTGCAAAATCCCTGCTGCAGTTTGTGCAACCCTGGTGAAAAGTTACAGGAAACGTTTGAGTACCTCTTTAATTGTAAAAAAGGCAACTGTAACCAATACTAACATTGTCTCTCACAGTGGACAAGCACCTACCATGACTATTTTAAACCCACCCATTATTTCTAAGTGGGAAAACTTGCAAAATCACAGGGTGTTCAAGTACTTATTTTCCTCACTTTATCTGAGGAACAATGGAACAACATGCTCAATCAGGGGCGCTAGAACCTAGAAGTCACTCACAGCAGGGGGGTCTGGGGATCGTTTTTAGGTTTTCTCATCCAAAACAGCCATTTCGGTCCAAATTTGTCATGCCAGGCGCTTTCTCCATACAAGGCGTGCACAGTGGCAGTACACACGCAAGCTGGCTATTTTATGTACTACAACTAGGCTAGTACAAAAACAGCGTCCTTTTTCACTTACAGTTTGTATTGGAGTTTTTGTGTTGGAAAAAACACCTGCATATTCCAATGCAAATCCCAACAGCTAGACGGCGCAATGACACACTAACATATATATACATATATATATATATATATACAGTGGGGAGAACAAGTATTTGATACACAGTCAATGGGAAAACCCATTGGCAGTGTATCAAATACTTGTTCTCCCCACTGTATATATATATATATATATATATATATATTCATTCATTCATTTATTCATTTTCCATGCCGCTTTAACTAAAACGGCCAATAAGCCTCGGTTTAACCCCCCCTTTTCACAACACTTAAATAAATTCAGCACGAGTATCTAACAATGCTCTGTACAACGACAGCTCAACAGCAACAACACCAAAGGACTATCGTCTCCATTTTGGACCTTGAATTTTAGAAAATTTCGCTGTTTTTGTGAAGAAAAAAATCGATAATTCGTTCAACTGTTTACTTTTCTTTTCCAATAGCGCCTTATTCAATGTGACCCAGTAGTGAGGAAGGTGTCAGGTGGTGTTATTAAAAAAAATATATATATTTATTTAATCCCCAAAGTTAAATATGGTATTGTTTAAATGTTTTGTGTATTTATTTTAGGGCTGTCAAAATTATCGCGTTAACGGGCGGTAATTAATTTTTTTAATTAATCACGTTAAAATATTTGACGCAATTAACGCACATGCCCTGCACAAACAGATTAAAATGACAGCACAGTGCCATGGCCGCTTGTTACTTGTGTTTTCTGGAGTTTTGTCACCCTCTGCTGGCGCTTGGGTGCGACTGATTTTATGGGTTTAAGCATTGTGTAATTATTGACATCAACAATGGCGAGCTACTAGTCTATTTTTTGATTGAAATTTTTACAAATTTTATTAAAAGGAAAATATTAAGAGGGTTTTTAATATAAAATTTCTATACCACGTACTAACATTTATCTTTTAAGAACTAAGTCTTTCTATCCATGGATCGCTTTAACAGAATGTTAATGCCATCTTGTTGATTTATTGTTATAATAAACAAATATAGTACTTATGTACAGTATGTTAAATGTATATATCGGTCTTGTGTATTATCTTTCCAACAATAATTTGGAGAAAGATATGGCATAATTTATAGATGGTTTGAATTACGATTAATTGCGATTAATTAATTTTTAAGCTGTAATTAACTCAATTAAAAATTTTAATCGTTTGACAGCCCTATTTACGTTTACCACACACACAAAAAATAGATTATACCAAAACACTTTTTTCTCCCCAACACCAGGGGATGTTGCAGCACCCCACCTCCTGCACCACTGTGCTCAATCTTGTACATTCTTCATCAATATGAGCTAGCCACCGACTCCTACAGTGCATTATACAGAGAAGTCAATTTACAGCTTGGCCAAAATTTTCCCTGGAAGATTGGATGCTTGCAACAGATGCAAACCTTCACCAGCCAATCGCATTCATATGTTTTGGTCATGTCCCAATTACCGTAATTTTCGCACTATAAGGCGCACCTGACCATAAACCGCCACCACCAAATCTGACACGAAAACGACATTTGTTCATAGATAAGCCGCACTGGACTATAAGCCGCAGCTGCCATTACTGTCCGACATGCCTCTTAGCATGCATTGCAGCACTTTAGATGTAAATTACAATCAAAACTCTGTGCTAATTAATTCTTCAGTTACTGCTCCAGTTGTATCATTAATTGCTAGTTATGGTATTTGGTAACACTTTATTTGACAGTGACGCCATAAGACAATCATAATTATGACATGACACTGTCATGAGCATTAATTAATGCTTACAACAGATGACATTTAGTGTTATCCGGCAAATTAGCTTACTTTTGAGTGGATGTAAAAGATCCGAGCTGGACATAAACGGAGTTAGTGACATAATTTGATGGATGACACCTAATAACCTCTGTCATAAGCATTCAGTAATGCCCATGATAGTGTCATGTCACAATTATGACGGTCTTATGATGCCGCTGTCATAAATCAACAAATAAGCCGCAATGGAATATAAACCACAGGATTAAAAGTGAAGCAAAAAAGTAGCGGCTTATAGTCCGAAAATTATGGTAAATGTCTTTTGGAAAACTGTACCAAACTGAACCCTGACCCTCTAATTGCCATTTTTGGAATATCTTCCTCACCCACTTTGTTTATCATCGAGGAAAGTCATTGCTTTCACCACACTACTTGCTAGGAGGCTCATTCTTCTTACATGGACTCACTCATGCTCACCTACACACAATAAATGATAAATGGATCCAAGAAATTTTTGCAGAACATGAGCCTTAAAAAAATCAGATTCTCCCTAAATGGTTCCTTGCAAGCCTTTGATAGGACTTGGCAGCCTTTTCTACTCCACATACAGTGCCCTCCATAATTATTGGCACCCCTGAAAAAGATGTGTTTTTTAGCTTCTAATATATATTTTTTTAACTCAAATAATATGGGACCTTAATGGAAAAAGAGAAAAATCCAACATTCAATACAAGTGCATTAATTCATTGGGGGGAAAAATCCCACATAAGGGAAAAATTATTCGACATCAAATAATGTGTGTCACAATTATTAGCACCCCTGGTGTTAATACTTTGTACGTCCCCCTTTTGCCAACAAAACAAGGTCTGGGGACTGAGATGGCCATGGGAGGAGCTTGATTTTGTGTCTGGTGAACCATTTCTGTGTAGATTTGGCCATATGTTTAGGCCCACTGTCTTGCTGAAAGACCCAGTGACTGACCCACCCCCATACTTCACAGTGGGTATGAGGTGCTTTTCAGCATGCGCATCTTTCGTGGCACGCCAGACCCACTTAGAGTGTTTGTTGCCAAAAAGCTCAATCTTGGTCTCACACAGAAATACACACAGTCCCAGGCTTCAACTGGGACCGTGTGCTTTGGTCAGATGAGCATCATTCGTGGAACGCCAGACCCACTTAGAATGATTGTTGCCAAAAAGCTCAATCTTTGTCTCACACAAAAACACACACGGTCCCAGGCTTCAACTGGGACCGTGTGCTTTGGTCAGATGAGACCAAGATTGAGCTGTTTGGCAACAAACACTCTAAGTGGGTCTGGCGTGCAACGAAAGATGCGCATGCTGAAAAGCACCTCATACCCACTGTGAAGTATGGGGGTGGGTCAGTGATGCTGTGGGGCTGTTTCGCTTCCAAAGGCCCTGGGAACCTTGTTAGGGTGCATGGCATCATGAATGCTTTGAAATACCAGGACATTTTAAATCAAAATCTGTTGCCCTCTGCCCAAAAGCTGAAGATGGGTCGTCACTGGGTCTTTCAGCAAGACAATGACCCTAAATACCTGTATATGGCCAAATCTACACAGAAATGGTTCACCAGACACAAAATCAAGCTCCTCCCATGGCCATCTCATTCCCCAGACCTTGTTTTGTTGGCAAAAGGGGGTTGTACAAAGTGTTAACACCAGGGGTGCTAATAATTGTGACACATTATTTGATGTTAAATAATTTTTTCTTTATGTGGGATTTTTCCCCACTGAATGAATGCACTCATATTGAAAGTTGGATCTTTCTCTTTTTTTCCATTAAGGTCCCATATTATTTGAATAAGAAAAAAATAATTATTAGAAGCTAAAAAACACATCTTTTTCAGGGGTGCCAATAGTTATGGAGGGCACTGTAAATTCCATGACTATTGAAGCCGAAAACCATTGAGCTACCAAAGACACCCTCCCCTTTTTTTTTTTTTTTTTTTTTTAAACCTTCCTCCCTCCTTAGTTAATCTGTTTTTTAAATTTTGCGGCGTGTGAAAGTTGTGATTGAGAATGTTTATTGTCTTGTGTCTGGGAGAGCACCATTATCTTGACTTTATCAGAGAGAAGGTAATACAGTGTCATCTAAAGTTTATTATTCACTTGTCTCTCTGTTTTCTGTATCTGCCTATATCCATCCAATTAATGTGTGAAAATTCAATAAAATATTTGAAAGGAAAATATATATATATATATATATATATATATATATATATATATATATATATATATATATACAGTGCCTTGCAAAAGTATTCGGCCCCCTTGAATCTTGCAACCTTTCGCCACATTTCAGGCTTCAAACATAAAGATATGAAATTTAATTTTTTTGTCAATAATCAACAACAAGTGGGACACAATCGTGAAGTGGAACAACATTTATTGGATAATTTAAACTTTTTTAACAAATAAAAAACTGAAAAGTGGGGCGTACAATATTATTCGGCCCCTTTACTTTCAGTGCAGCAAACTCACTCCAGAAGTTCAGTGAGGATCTCTGAATGATCCAATCTTGTCCTAAATGACCGATGATGATAAATAGAATCCACCTGTGTGTAATCAAGTCTCCGGTTAAATGCACCTGCTCTGTGATAGTCTCAGGGTTCTGTTTAAAGTGTAGAGAGCATTATGAAAACCAAGGAACACACCAGGCAGGTCCGAGATACTGTTGTGGAGAAGTTTAAAGCCGGATTTGGATACAAAAAGATTTCCCAAGCTTTAAACATCTCAAGGAGCACTGTGCAAGCCATCATATTGAAATGGAAGGAGCATCAGACCACTGCAAATCAACCAAGACCCGGCCGTCCTTCCAAACTTTCTTCTCAAACAAGGAGAAAACTGATCAGAGATGCAGCCAAGAGGCCCATGATCACTCTGGATGAACTGCAGAGATCTACAGCTGAGGTGGGAGAGTCTGTCCATAGGACAACAATCAGTCGTACACTGCACAAATCTGGCCTTTATGGAAGAGTGGCAAGAAGAAAGCCATTTCTCAAAGATATCCATAAAAAGTCTCGTTTAAAGTTTGCCACAAGCCACCTGGGAGACACACCAAACATGTGGAAGAAGGTGCTCTGGTCAGATGAAACCAAAATTGAACTTTTTGGCCACAATGCAAAACGATATGGTTAGCGTAAAAGCAACACAGCTCATCACCCTGAACACACCATCCCCACTGTCAAACATGGTGGTGGCAGCATCATGGTTTGGGCCTGCTTTTCTTCAGCAGGGACAGGGAAGATGGTTAAAATTGACGGGAAGATGGATGCAGCCAAATACAGGAACATTCTGGAAGAAAACCTGTTGGTATCTGCACAAGACCTGAGACTGGGACGGAGATTTATCTTCCAACAGGACAATGATCCAAAACATAAAGCCAAATCTACAATGGAATGGTTCAAAAATAAACGTATCCAGGTGTTAGAATGGCCAAGTCAAAGTCCAGACCTGAATCCAATCGAGAATCTGTGGAAAGAGCTGAAGACTGCTGTTCACAAACACTCTCCATCCAACCTCACTGAGCTCGAGCTGTTTTGCAAGGAAGAATGGGCAAGAATGTCAGTCTCTCGATGTGCAAAACTGATAGAAGCATACCCCAAGCGACTTGCAGCTGTAATTGGAGCAAAAGGTGACACTACAAAGTATTAACGCAAGGGGGCCGAATAATATTGCACGCCCCACTTTTCAGTTTTTTATTTGTTAAAAAAGTTTAAATTATCCAATAAATTTTGTTCCACTTCACGATTGTGTCCCACTTGTTGTTGATTCTTGACAAAAAATCAAAATTTTATATCTTTGTTTGAAGCCTGAAATGTGGCGAAAGGTTGCAAGGTTCAAGGGGGCCGAATACTTTTGCAAGGCACTGTATATATATATATATATGCTGAAGAGGCCAAAAGGAATATTGGCTAATCATTTTGAACACGGAGATCAACATATAACCTTTCTGCGATACTGTTTCATCACGCTGCATGCTTTTGAAGTGAGGCACTTATCACAGCTCAAAGTACATCAATGAATGATTAACAGACAACATTGAATAGAGTGTGCTCAATCGTCAGGGGGTGGAGGTAAAGTGAGATCAAGAATGGAGTCCTGTGAATGTACACAGGTCCAAAATGCACTGTAGAAAGAGGCCCAATGGAATCACAATGTGCATACATACACAGGGCAATTTACCATGCTAAACACTTGAAAGTTTTTGCCCCCTTTCTCTACTCTTTCTCCCACTTGAATGTTAACATCGTCAAAACTTGCACTTTTAAAATGCACTTTTTAAAAATTAAAGGTAAACAAATCAATTCAAAGCTATATGGCACAGTTTGAAACAGTAACGCTCCCTTGGACTTGATAACAACTGAACTTATGCGTTTGTTCATGACTTTTTCACATTTCTGTGGAGAAATGTTGGCCCATTTTTTTCTTCAGGTTATTCTTTAATTCAACATCACTTGAGGGTTTTTCTGCATGAATGACTTGTGTAGTGACATCATTAGGAGTGTGACAAAATATCAAAACGGTGATATATCGTGATACTTTGTAGCCCAAAAGGTTATCGATATGTTCCCGCCAAGAATGAATTAATCATTTTAAAAAGGTGTAACTGTTTAAAAAAAAAAAAAAAAAAAAAAGGAACCAACAGGTCGCTAGCAATATCTTTCATTAGAATACTGTCTACGTTACCTCACTGGCTGCCATTGACGGCGCTAGAGCTCCAATTCATTTTGTCTAGCGCCGTCAATGGGACTGAAACCAGAGCATTCGCAGCCAGTCTTTTGTGGGCATTTACAGGTCACTTCCTGTTGATTTTGAATAACTTTCCTATTCATTTGGAGAGAATCTTAAGTCACTTCCTTTTCAATAACCCAAAATAGACATGAAGTGAACTGTAAATGCCCCAAAATCAAAAGAAAGTGACCCAGAAATGCCCTAAAATCAACAGGCAGTGACTGAAAATTCACAGCAAATGAGGTGAGCTCTCCCAAAATTAACTCATTACCTGGCATTGGCTGCTGCTAGCTTGTTACTAATCAGTATGTGTAGGATGGCACAATTATGTAAACGCACAAATGCAAGTTTTACAAATTTTTTGTTCGTTTGTTTACAGGTGGAAAACGCTCAGATAAGCCCAAAGTAGAACTTTTTTGTGCAAACCTTTCTCTTTGTGTGTAGAGGAAAAAGAAGCATGAGTAAAATCCCAAGAACACCATACCCACTGTGAAGTACGGGTGTCGAAACCTCTTGCTTTGGGGCTACTTTTCGGCAAAGGGGAAAGTATAAAACAGAGGATGAATGGTGAAATGTATCGTCAGATTTTGAGCCGCAACCTCCTTCCCTCAGTCAGAGACTTGAAGATGAGTCATAGTTGGATCTTCAAACATGACAATGATCCGAAGTACACAGCCAAGCTGACCAAGGAGTGGCTGCGTAAAAAGCATTTCAAGATTTTTGGGGTGGCCTAGCCAGTCTCCAGACCTCGTGTTTCTCAACGACAACCCCGAAACCTGACAGACCTAGAGAAGATTTGTGTGGACAAATGGGCCATAATCCTTCTTTCTATACGTGAAAACCTGGTAAAGAACTACAGAAAGCTTTCAGTAATTACAAACAAAGGCTTCAGCACTAAAACTTAGCACTGATTTTCTCAGGAGTACAAATACTTGAATCCCAGTAAATTACAAATACATTTTTGAAAAATCGTACAATGTGAGTTCCCGGATTTTTTTTTTTTTTTTTTAAAGATTATCTCTCTATGAGTGGAAATCCATCTATGATTGAAATTTCAGACCTTTACCTATTTTCTAAGTGGGTGAACTTGCAAAATCACAAGGGGTGCAAATACCTCTGCTCCTCACTGTACATACTGGTCCTTCTAAAAAAATTAACATATTGTGAACACAGACAAGACTGAAAAAGCAGTTTCTGCTCTTGCACACCTCTTTAAAAGAAACTGCTGTATTTTTAGCCAAAACAACTGTTGTGTAAGATAGAAAAATATGTCTATATGCTGCAATAGCAGATTCATCGCGCATTAAGCCCCTGAACTATTTTTAATTTTTCTGTATTACCCTGGAAAACCCCTTTTACAGACGTTGCGCAACCGCTTTTGTTTCAACCCAGCCATAAAACAAAGGTAATTAATTACATTTATTATTCAAAATGTCTGTCGTTTTTAGCTTAGAATCATTCATTGATGTCTCATATTTTGTAAAAAAAAAAAAAAAAAAAAAACGACTTTACAAAACTATTCACTCACATATTTTAAACTTTTAAACAAATTATGTCACAATGAAAAAAATGGCGTCTGTAAAAAAGTCACTTATATCTACCTCACAACTATCGCTTAATTGTATTTTTTTTTAGTTACTTTCGCATTTTCTCCGATATGTTAGATGATAAATAATTGATCCAAACAAAAAATTTTTATAAAAAAACAAACAAAAAAAAACATTTAAAAGGGTAAATATAGGAAAAACAAAATCTCGACCACTCCTTGATGCGATTTCTGCATCGCGACCCTTGTTATATCACCATGTTTCACCCATTAAATCCCCCAAAAATCCAGCTGTGGCCATTCACAGCTGTGTCTTGACACTCAGTGATACATGCTACATGGAGTTTTTGGATCGAAACAAGGTAAGTACGCGAAAATATCTCGTTAAAAGTCATGGCGTCTGTAATTCTGTTCTCGCGTGTTCTCACATCCAGATAGGGTTTTGCTGTTTAAAAGACATAAAAAAAAAAGCCCTCCTGCTCAAAATTTTTCCTCCCCCAGAAAATTGAGATTTTAAGCTTACCAATGATGTATCACATATGCATATCAGACAATTTTGAAAGTTGGCTAAATTGGGGGTCTCAGAGCAGAACTTCAAGTCACCTGAGTGTTTTATATATATATATATATTACATTTTTGCAGGAGAAAATACTTATACCTTTTAATTGTTAAGTAAATTTTAAAGCAAGTACTTTGCACTTTTACTTGAGTAAACTTTTTCTTAGATACTTGTATTAATTATCACATAAGTAATTCTTTGCACCTGTATCTGTACTTTTACTTGAGTAAAAACGTGAGTACACTACATTCTTCATCCACCACTGTTTATTAGACAGTCGCTATATCATGGATTGCGTATTTCTTTTTGTTTCTACTTCCAAGAAAATGTTTTTTTTTCTCTTTATTTTAACCATGCGACGTAATCATCAATTTGTTTTTAGACAGACACGCATCAAACAGGGAGACGTTGCCAATTGACCAAATGTGTAACAATGGCGCCCTCTAGTGCACATCACCGAACAATTACTTTTATAATACTGTTCTGTAAATGTACTTTATAATGTAATGTTTTCCGTTCACGCGCTTATCTGTATGATATGCGATTTCCTCGCAACAGGAAAGAAGCATTTAAGAACAGTACCTTCAAATAATTAAAAGTTAATGCAAATATCAATGCTGAGTCCAATCTAATCATGTCTGATCCTATTTGTCTAAATCTACTGTGGGATTAAAATAGAGCCATGCTGAAATGCAATTAGACGCTCGTGTACTTGACTGGGTCGTTAAGCAATAATTGTTCATAGGTCTCGTCTGGTCTGGCGCTTTCCACTTGTGATAGACCGATCAATGATTATTGAGCAATTGGTTGTAGACTTGCCTCGGCCGTCTGCGGTCGCTCAGGGGCCCATTATTGTGCAAACCAGAGCAATTCATCAAATATTTGACGTTCAAATAGATCAGGAGGCATGTGAATAATAATGATGAATTTGCACTGACCACCAACAAGTTCAATATTGACTCTGCTCCGTCTATATGCTCCGAGGGGGGTGTTTTAAATGAGAGTGTGCGTATTTTATGCAAAAAAAAAGCAAAGCCCGTTCTCTTTAAAATGCGCCCTTACATTTCAATTATTGAGAAAAAAGGCATACATTTTTCCATAAAGTGGTTGCCTGCAAAGGAGAATCTACTGTTGCACAAATGGAAGGGAACGACCTATAAATTGGACGCCTTTTGAATGCAAATGTTGCATGTTAATTAACACCTCCATTGTTGATTGTGGGAGTTCTGTGGCCTTTGATTGAAAAGAAATGGCACCTAGCAGCATTGAGATGTGGCTTTGAACTGATTGACATGGGAAGGAAGAAAGACTGAGAAATATCACACAAAAGGACATCTTCATTTGCCGAATTAGGGCTTGACATGTTTAGGGAGAGAAGGACAAATGTATTTTAGTGTATGAGCACTTAGACTGGCACTTGACTGCACTCAACAATGGGACACACCAGACAAACTGATTGAGCACTTATAGGGCACCACATTTAGGAAGGGAGTTTATTTGGAGGGGAAGAGGAGTTTGTCCACATTTGTCATCCTCGTAATAAATTAAAGGAAAGGACATTGTGTTAAAGGCTTAATTCATGGTTTAATAAGGGCATCATAAATAGTGACATCATATTTTTACCTTTAATGCAACATGAACTGGATATGGGATTCCAATTTACATGCAGTTTAAACTCTGTTTAGCAATTTAGGAACAGCTTTTAAACGCACAGTAAACGTACAGCTAATACACAGTGACAATTAACTTCTAATCATGTTTCTGTTATTATATCAGTAATCACATTTCATTGTATGCAGTACGTTTTAAATTGAAGAGTATACCTGTATATACAGTCGTGTAAAAAAAATTGGACACTCCATTAAATAGTCACTATTTATATATAACATTTATAAATGTTCACATATTAATGCCTGATCTTTTTTTTTACTCATTAAACAGCTTTAATTTTTTCACAGATGATCTCATATGTTCGTCAAGCACCCTCCTATACACGATAGAATTCATGGTGGATTCTATGATGGTGAGCTGGCCAGGTCCTGCTGAAGCAAGCATCCCCAAACCATGACACTTTCACCGCCATGCTTCACAGTTGGTATGAGGTTATTTTCCTGGAATGCTGTATTACGTTTACGTCAAATACGTCCTATGTTCTGGTGTCCAAATAATTCAAATTTAGATTCATCTGTCCAAAGAACATTGTTCTACAAGTCCTGGTCTTCGTCTACATTCATCCTGGCAAACTTCAGTCTGGCCCTCATGTTCTTTTTGGAGAGCAAAGGTTTACATCTTGCACACCTCCCATGAAGGTTAAACTTGTGAAGTCTCTTTCTGATTGTATAGGCATGCACTTTCACATCAACAGTAGCAAGGGCCTGCTATAGGTCCTTGATGACATTTTAGGGTTTTTGCAGACTTCTTTTAGCATCTTGCGGTCTGGTCTCGGGTTGAACTTGCTTGGACGGCCAGACCTGGGCATGTTGGCAGTTGTTTTGAGTGTCCTCCACTTGTAGACTATCATCCGGAAAGTGCAATGGCTAATTTTATATTCTTTTGAGATCTTTTGTAATGCCTTACCAGACGCATAAGCATCTTCAATCTTCCTTCTGAAGGCCTCAGAGAAGCTCCTTTGATCTCCCCATGGTGTTTTCTCTCACTTCAACAGTCAGAGGCACAGCAAACTAAATGTGAGGTTTAAACAAGGTACACCTCCTTCAAAACACTGGGTAATGATGTTCTAATCATGTGCACCTGATGTCATACACCTGTGTATGATTTTAGCCATTTTAAGTGAGATTGAATGTGGGGCTGTCCTAATTTATTCCTCTACAGAAATTGCATTTATTTAAAATTGCATTTTACAGAAAGTTATAAAAAATATTTATTTCAGTTTTAATTGTTTAGTTCTATCACTTGAATCTCTCAAGATTGTTAAAACTGATATTAAATATCCATATGACCGAATATGTTAAAAAACACACAGGCTTCCTTGGGTGTCCTAAATTTTTCACATGACTGTAAATGTTACAATATTTTACGTCATATATAGACAGTCATGTAAGAAAGGTTTTGAAATATTACACTGGCCAAAAATTCATGAAAAATATCAGCTGTTTTATGTCCGACCGCTGTTTTCAACAAATATATATATATATGTATATGTGTATATATATATATATATATATATGTATGTATGTATGTATTTAAATACGTTTTTTATTTTCAGAGCTTACCAGCTTAATAAATTGTTACTACATGCTTGTAACTACCCATATCCTTTGGAAAAATATAATGTTGCTCAATAAACATTGCAGTCATGCCCGTTTCATATTTCCTTGAAAGTCAATATTTGAACATTTTTAGAAAACATGCAAAACATTTATTTATGTTTAAAGAAAAGACATACACCGCAAAAACACACCTCCTTAAAACTAGTTAATTAATAGTAATAGTTAATTCAACTAGAAATTCTACATTTTTAGTTCTAAATTCTACTAGAATTTCTACTAGAATCTACTAGATTTCTTGAAATAAGCTTAACAGACTTAATTTAAGCAATAAATTATAGTATTATTATTTAATCTTAAAAAAAGCTTGTTTGTTTTAGATGTATGGGCTTAATAAGAACAAATAATAATATATACCACAATTTTCACACTATAAGGCACACCTGACTATAAGCTGACACCTGCCAAAGACGACGAAAACAACATTTGTTCATAGATAAGCCGTACTGGACTATTAGCCACAGCTGTCCTCACTGTATTATAGAATATTTACACCAATATATATTAACCGGTAACACTTTATTTGTTAGCGGCATCATACGACTGTCATAAGACCATATGAACCACCTTGAAGCTTTGAACCAATTGGCTGCACGGCTTCATTGCTTCAAGAAGCTTCATTAGGCCATCACTGCTGCCTTGGGGGAGACAGTCAACCTCTGCTGCCACCTGCTGTCAACACTGTTGTTGTCAAACATTCCTCTTAGCATGCATTGCAGCGCTACATATGTACATAACAATCAAAATTCATGTTATGTGCTCATTATTTCTTCAGTTACTGTTCCAGTTGTTTCATTAATTGCTGGTTAGGTTATCTGGTAACACTTCATTTGACAGTGGCACCATATGACTGTCATGAGACTATCATGAGCATTAATGAATGCTTATAACAGATGTCATTTAGTGTTGTCCAGCAAATTATCTCACTTTTGAATGGATGTAAAAGATCTGAGCTGGACATAAATGGAGTGAGTGACATAATATGCCGGATGACATTTAATGACATCGATCATAAGCATTCAGTAATGCCCATGATAGTGTCATGTCATAATTACGACAGTCTTACGACACCACTGTCAAATAAAGTGTTACCTATTAACCCAAATAAATCAATGAATAAATCGCACAGGACTATAAACCGCAAGATTCAAAATGAAGGAAAAAAATAGCGGGTTATAGTCCGAAAATTACGGTACTTAAAGTGTAATAATCTGACACATTAATCTGTTAACAAGCTTTTAACACTCAAAACAAGATGGAGAAAAATTGACTAGACTCGATCTAAGAAAAATAATCTGATTAAAACTTTATAAATTTGCAGTGTACAGTATGGTATGTGTAGGCATGCATGCGCATCGGTACAAGGACCGAGATTTGCTATAAATGGTTTTGCCCGAAAAATTTAATACACTGCAAGTAAATATTTCAACGATCTGCAACCAGTAAATGTGCTTTGCAGCCCTAAATTTTCTACTTTCACTCCAGAGATGTGAGGTTAGTTTTTACTCTGCTCCCAGTTAGACAAAATGGATGTGGCTAAAAACACAGACAAGACTGAAAAAGCAGTTTCTGCTCTTGCACCCTTCTTGAAAATAAACTGCTTTATTTTAAGCCAAAATAACTGTTGTCTTTAATGGAACAATATGTCTATATGCTGCCATAGCAGATTCATGGCGCATTAACTCCCCAAACAATTTTTAATTTGCCCGTTTTACCCCGGAAACCCCCGTTTACAGATGTCGCGCAACCGCTTTTTTTTCCAACCCAGCCATAAAAAGAAGGTAAGTAATTATATGTATTATTCAAAATGTCTGTCATTTTTAGTTAGAATCATTAATTGATGTCTAATATTTTGCTTGAAAAAAAAACTACTTAAAAAATTATTCACTAGTATATTTGAAACTTTTAAACAAATTAAGTCACAATGAAAAAAATGGTGTCTGTAAATAAGTCACGGATATCTACTTCATAACTATGGCTTAATTTGATTTTTTTTTTTTTTTTGTTACTGTCGCATTTTCCCCGATGTTAGATGATAAATAATCAATCCAAACAAAGAAAAATTGAGGAAAAAAAAAAGTTTAAAAGGGTAAGTATATGGAAAACAACATCTTGACAACTCCTTGATGTCTGCAATTTCTGCATCGCGACCCTTGTTGTATTACCATGTTTCACCCATAAAATCCCCCCAAAACATCTGTGTCTTGACACTCGATGATACAAGCTACATGGAGTTTTTGGATCGAAACACGGTAAGTACGTGATAATATCTTGTTAAAATCATGGCGTCTTTAATTATGCTCTCGCATGCTGTCACCTCCAGTTAGGGTTTTGCTGTTGAATTTTTTTTTCTTTTTTAGAACGCCCTCCTGTTCAAAATTTTTCTTCCCCAAGAAAACTGAGATTTTAATCTTTCCAATGATGTATCACACATGCATATAGGAGAATTTTGAAACTTGACCAAATTGGGGGTCTCAGAGCGAAACTTCAAGCCACCTGAGTGTTTTCCGCCATGTGTAGATGTAAATATATGTTTCACTGAATCTATCTTGTTTTCAATACAAAGACTTCCGTTGTCAAAACTTGAGTGTTCACATAAGCCTTTACACATGCATTTGGTCATGAAACATGTTGCACGATGCTGATACGGGGAAGCATATGGATCCTACTTCAGTTCAGAAGCTGCTGGCCTGGCAGTCATCTGTCATTTGCTCTTCCTGTGTGCTTCTTCAGTCTGTCTGACATCTCTAAGCAAACAGGCCAATACACAATCACAGGCCGGGCCTTGTGGGCAGCCAGTGAGAGCGGCCCTCTTGTAATGTTTGTGTGACAAAAAAGGCAAGGCAAATCCTCGCAATGGAATCAGATAATCACCAACCTGTGAAGAGCCTGCCCCAATCCACATCACTCGCCGGCCCCCCGACTCTTGGATTAACTGTCTGTTTGGCTAATAATTTTAATCTGCCAGGGAGAGGACCAAGAATGGGCGACAGGGCTCGGAATAAACATCTAATCCTAAAGCCCTTCCCTCCCACGCTGTAATGCATTTCCTCTGGTGGGCAAAGCCTCAATTGAACGCTGCATGCTGGGAACAGACCGGATGACCAGATCATTGTCCACTTGTTCAAAAAACCTTCTCCAGACAGCCAGAAATAAGATTGGTGTGTGACAGACTACTGCCAGACTGTCCCAGGCCTGACATCGTCCAGTGGAATGTACACATCCGAGTGTGTGTACAGACAAGGGTGCTATAGTGAAGAGGGGGCACCCTGGGTTCACAGGGTCAAGACATGTCTGTCTGGGACACATCTGGAGCAGACAAACAATAAGAACAACTATCCATCCATTCTGTGGCGCTTATCCTCATTAGGATTGTGCGAGAAACGGGGTACAACCTGGACCGGTTACCAGCCATTCACCCTTTTCATCAGTGTTGTTTTCGTTAACGATGACTATAATGAAAATATTTGTCAACGAACAATTTTTTCATGACGAAGACGAGGGGATAATGAGCTAAAAATGTGTTTTGGGGGACTAAAACATAACGAGACGAATGCCAGTTTTTGTCTGACGAGACGAGATGAAAATGTGCAATAGTTTCCCTCACATGTTCACAATGTGCGACATTTTATGTGTAGTTAGCCTCCATCATAGATGTGTCTTTTTGTGTCACTCATGTGACGTTGTCTTCTCCAGGCTTGCTTGTTTTGAAACACACAGTAAGATTTGCTTTCTTATCCTGGCAAGAGAGAATATGCAATGTTGCTTTAGCCTTGAAAGGTCTGTGCTGAGTGATCATCACTCACTAAATGTAACTCATAGCATTAGCATAGCGTTCACGTTAGTATTAAGCTAATGCTAACTGCGAGCATCCGCTTAAACTCTGGGGCAACTTTTTTACATACAGTGCTTGGCATCCATGTGGGTATAAGTAATTGAAAATAATTTACTGTTTTCCTGCTGAGTGTGTTTTGTCATAAGTTGGTGTTGTCCTTGTAGATGCTACAATACAGTCCTTGACAAAAGTCTTGTCGCTTATCCATTTTTTTTTTTTTTAGAAACAATTGCTAATAACCTGACTTTTAATTATTTAATTGGTGTCAGAAATGGCTCATATGAAAGCTAAGACCCTCCCAAATAATGTTGAATGTACACAAATATATTCGTTTCACTGAAAAAAGATGTATCATTTAATGAAGACATAAAGGTCAAATTTTGGCAAGACAAAAGTTTTGTCGCCAACCGAAAGTAGTGTGAAAAATGAACAAAAAATGTACTTCAAACACAAAAAGCGAAAGATCTGCAGGGCGCAAGGCAACATAAATAGTCTGAAATATCAACAAATCATAGCTGCTGCTTACATTCCTAACAATAAAAAGGGACAAATTCTGCAGCAGGATGGTGCTCCATGGCATACTTCAATCTCTACCTCAAAGTTCCTCAAGGCAAAGAAGATCAAGATCCTTCAGGACTGGCCAGACCAGTCACCAGACATGAACATCCTTGAGCATGTCTGGGGTAGGATGAAAGAGGAAGCATGGAAGACGAAACCCAAGAATGTTGATGAACTCTGGGAGGCATGCAAGACTGCTTTCTTTGATGTTCCTGATGACTTCATCAATAAATTGTATGAATCCTTGTCGAAGTCAGTGGAAGTCATACAAATTATTAAATTTAGATCTCACAGCACCACTACTTAATTCGCTTATGTTATGTAACATATTTTTGTATTTGAAGTACAGTTTTTGTTCAATTTTCACACTACTTTCTGTAGGTGACTAAACTTTTGTCTTGCCAAAATTTGACCTTAATTTCTTTATTAAATGATTAATCTTTTTTCAGTGAAACAAATATATTTTTGTACATTCAACATCATTTGGGAGGGTCTTAGCTTTCATATGAGAACCAATTGAATAATTAAAATTCAGGTTATTAGCAATTGTTTCTACAAAATGGATAAGCGACTTTTGTCAGGGACTTTATGTGCTCGTCTGTAGATGTTCATTCAAAATAGTTGGAAAGCTTTATTTATTTATATATTTTTGGAGTAATTAAAAAAAAATTTACAGACGAAAACAATTTCAATAAATGTTGACTAGAACTAGACGAAATTAGTCGAGTTTTCGTCAACAAAAACTGGACGAAGACAAACACGTTTTGAGATGACTAAAATATGACTAAGAGTAATTAGTATTATCCTCCAAACGACAAAATCTAAGATGAAAATTAAAAACAACACTGCTTTTTACATAGTAGGTTGTTAAGGTTGCTGGGAGCTGAGCCTATTCAAGTTGACCTCCGACAGGTAGCCAGTCAATCACGGCGCACACAATCATTCACACTGTCTCTGATTGGGAATATGACCTATGTTGCCTTTAAGAAAGTCAAGTGATTGAGCCACTTCAGCATCGGCGACCTTGCTAAAAACTAGTAAAGTGAAAACATACCCATATGTTTCCTGTTGCAAGGCTGTTCTCCAAATTTACTCATTAATAATCATACACAAGGTTGGAAAAAACATTATTTACTCTTAACCAGGGATGTGCCGATCACATATTTTTGACCTGATTTTGAGGATCTGCTAATAGTCCACACACATATTCTGTATTGTTTAGATAAAATTTCAACTAATTGCAGTAAGAACAGAAGTCAGTATCTCAATTTTAGACAGTGCAAATAAAACTGCAGTGATCAACTTCACTTCTATAAATGAAACATACATTTTTAACACAAGAGCTCCATGGCATACTTCAATCTCTACCTCAAAGTTCCTCAAGGCAAAGAAGATCAAGATCCTCCAGGACTGGCCAGCCCAGTCACCAGACATGAACATCATCGAGCATGTAAGGAGGCATGCAAGACTGCTTTCTTTGATGTTCCTGATGACTTCATTAATAAATTGTATGAATCCTTGCCGAATCGCATGGATGCAGTCCTTCAAGCCCATGGAAGTCATACAAAATATTAAATTCGGATCTCACAGCACCACTACTTAATTTGCTTATGTTAGGTAAAATATTTTTGCATTTGAAGTACATTTTTTGTTCAATTTTCACACTACTTTCTGTAGGCGACAAAACTTTTGTCTTGCTAAAATTTGACCTTTATGTCTTCATTAAATGATCAATCTTTTTTCGAATATATTTGTGTACATTCAACATCATTTGGGAGGGTCTTAGCTTTCATATGAGCCATTTTTGAAACCAATTGAATAATTAAAAGTCAGGGAATTAGCAATTGTTTCTACAAAAGGGATAAGCGACAAGACCTTTGTATGAGACTATATATTTCATATATCATCACAAAATTGTTGATTTACACCCCTTGCAGTTATATTTTCCTGATGTAATATTGTCAAATGTTCAATATGATGTAGAAATTATGTGACTAAAACAGTGGTGCCACCAGGGGGTGGCCAGGGGTGGCCACGGCCACCCCTATAAATTGGTTGGCCACCCCGCTTGCCAGTATATCGTTAGATTGTTGTAGCATCAGTTATGCATTCCATCCCAAATGAATGCATTTATTTTCTTTTGTTAAATGTACGGCTGTCAAATTTATGGCGTTAACGGGCGGTAATTAATTTTTTTTAATCACGTGAAAATATTTATCGCATTTAACGCATTCGCGGTACGACGCACTCACGCATTGCCGCAAACAGCCTACAATGGCGCCGTTTTACTTATATACAGAGATAAGAGGCAGTGTCAAGGGAGTGGAGTAGATACAAGCATTCATTGTGGCCATGCTTTTAATTGGCAAAAGCTTTGTCATCTCTCCCACAGTAACTATAAATATTGTGGGAAGCGACGTGGGGACGAATGACAGGAGTCTTTTTCTTAACATCCTGTAGTATACCCAACACAGAGAAGATATAGCATTTGCAGCCACCACACACAGTCATGGTTGCACCACCTCCCATCGTGCATTTGGGCAGAACAGTTAAGTTGCTACAGTATCATTTACTGAAAGCTCAACAAATAGACTAGATGGCAATATTTAGTCACAATATACAAAACAAACTCACATTTATCCTTTAAGAATCACTTTCTATCCGTGGATCACTTTCACAAAAAGAATGTTAATAATGTTAATGCCATCTTGTGGATTTATTGTTATAATAAACAAATGCAGTACCTATGTACAGTATGTTGAATGTATATATCCGTCTTGTCTGATCTTTCCATTCCAACAATAATTTACATAAAAATATGGCATATTTTAGAGATGGTTTGAAATGCGATTAATTACAATTAATTAATTTTTAAGCTGTGATTAAAACGATTAAAAATTTTAATCGTTTGACAGCCCTAGTTAAATGTACACCTTATGCCTAATATATACATTACACATTAAAAACAGAATTGTTGTGGAACTCAAAATGTTGACTGGACAGTTATGGACTATGCACATTAAATCATTAGTAACATCAAATATTACACAATACACCAAAGTATATCAGTAGCCGTGTCCTTAAGTCTTTCTGATAATTTTCCCCTGACCTTTTTACTGCAATAATATAATGAAAACCTGAAATTATGGCTTTTAGTTTTGGCCACCCCAAGATTTTATGTGGCCCCATCTGGCCACCCCTATGAAAAATTTCTGGAGGCGCCACTGGACTAAAAAAAAAAAAAAAAAAAAAATTAAACCAGTTTTAAGGTGGATTTACCTGTAAATCATCAAATGCAAGAGAGAAGAGAAATTCCACTCACTCAATAGCGATGACACTCATGTCTAATTGTTGCTGTTTGAAGTATGGCCACTTAGATATCCTGTTTAGGATGGGGCTTTGCATTGTCGCAGCTTTGTTCTGATAAGACTCCCTGCCCCCATCGACAAAGTGTGAACGACTGGGAGGGTCGCGATGATATAAAAGGGTGTCAGGAGGCCGCTATCCATCTCTGCCTTGACTCGTGCTACTGTGCGGCTGCTTATCAGACTTTTATTCCAAGACATGGATTTCTTCCGCGCCTGTGTTCTTTGCACGGCCTTTCTCGGCTGGACCAAGGCTTTTACGCATCAGGATATGAGAGAGGCGCTCCTAAGCAAGCTGGGCCTGGATGAAATCCCCGAGATCCACAAAAGGGATTTGGAGAACTTGGTTGTACCGGCTCACATCAGAAATAAATACTTGTCAATGTTGAAGATGCATCACAGTAGAAGACGCCGAGCGCTTCCGAGCTTGGCCGGCATTTTAAGAGGAATTCCAGGCAATGCTGGTAAGTGCGTAATGATGGTGCGTAATTTACGCGCGGATCTTGTTTAAAATCTTGATTTTATAATATGGAAATATTTTTTTAATAGACATATCAGGAGAGTATGTGTACTCTGACACCACTCGGCATCGCGTGGTATTCGACATGGAGGCTCGGATCCCCGATAACAGCGAGGTGACCATGGCCGAGCTCAAACTCTACCAGCGGGCGTCGATCCACAAACGCCTCGCGGTGGAGAGGAAGACCCACCGACCCGTCAGCAACGCCAGAGTCAGCGTTTACTGGGTCGAGGAGCTGCCGAACGGATCCAACCGGACTTCATTGGTGGACTCGCGGTGAGACGTTAACACCTGTCGGTCATCTAATTAAATGTCAAATGGGATCAGGAAATCTAATTAACGATCGCCTCGCGTTCACAGGTTGATTCCCATTCACGAAACCGGCTGGAAGAGCTTTGATGTGACCCAGGCTGTGCACTATTGGTCGAAGACGCAGCAGAAGACGCCCATGCACCTGGAGGTGTGGATCGAGGGCGAGAGACCTGGCAGCTACGCGGCGGAGGTGGCGAAAAGTGTGCGCTTTACCACCCAGGAGCAGACGGACAACACCTTGGGCAAACCCGAGCTCGTCCTCTACACACTCAACCTCGAAGAGTACGGGTAAGGGCGCCAGCTTTTGATATACAGGATATTGTGTCCGTGTGACAATTAGCCGACGAATCACCCGCCCCCTCCTTTTTTTTTTGTTATATGGGGAGGGGTGTTCAGGGGCGCTGGGAGTCACGCACAGCAGGGGGTGCTGGGGATATTATTTTGTTTTTTTTTTCTGATCCAAAAACAGGCGTGCACAATCGTAGTACATATGCATGCTGGTTAGTTTACTGTAGTACTACTACTGGGCTACTACAAAGACAGCATTCTATTTCACATACAGTGTGTGTTGGACTTTTGTATCCTTATAATGAAGGCAATACATGCTATATAAATTAGGGCTGTCAAAATTATCGCATTAACTGGCGGTAATTGATTTTTTAAATTAATCACGTTAATGTGTGTGCTGAGGTCCACATTGTCGCGGACAGCAAGGTGGCTGATGGCTAGAAATCTGAGCAGTTCTTGAACATGACACGAGCAATACCTTGCTCATTTGCACACGACCGCAACCTTCTACCTACTCCTTCTTTCCTACTGCAACTCTACCCGACGATGTAAAAAAAAAAAAAAGCGATATAGGATAATCTCTCGCGGCACACCTGACGATCTCGTTTGAAAAACACTGCTATAGAGAATGACGCACCACGTGACTAATGTTGTACGATGCCGTCTCAAGTTTGATACAGTATTAATGAATTAGAAGAATATTTGTGTCATGTTTGTCTTCCTACAGAAGCAATATTAAAACAAAAAAAAATATTTCCCTCCCGTATGTATTCCCATTTAAAATTTTTGTTGACAAAGCTCCAGGCAGCCACTTGAGCAGCACTAAAGAGCCGCATGGGGCTCTAGAGCCGCGGGCTGCTGACCCCTAGTTTATCCAGAGGTGGGTAGAGTAATATAATTTTCGGACTATAAGCCGCTACTTTTTCCCCTCATTTTGAATCCCTCAACCTATAGTCCAGTGCAGCTTATTTGTTGACTTTATTTGACAGCGACGTCATAAGACTGTCATAATTATAACATGACACTATCATGGGCATTACTGAATGCTTTTGACAGATGTCATTAAGTGTCATCTGGCAAATTATGTCTCTTCATTTATGTCAAGCTCGGATCTTTTACATCCATTCAAAAGTGAGATCATTTGACGGATGGCACTAAATGACATCTTTTATAAGCATTCATTAATGCTCATGACAGTGTCATGTCATAATTATGATTGTCTTATGACAGTCTTACAGCACCTCTGTCATTTAAGTGTTACCAAATACCATAACTAGCAATCGATGAAACAACTGGAACAGTAACTGAAGAAATAATTAGCACAGAACATGAATTTTGATTGTTATTTACGTCTGTAGTGCTGCAATGCATGCTAAGAGGCATGTTGGACAAAAACAGTGTTGACAGCAGGTGGCAGCAGGGATTGGCTGTCTCCTTCAAGATAGCAGTGATGGCCAAATGAAGCTTCTTGAAGCAATGAAGCCAATTGGTTCAAAGCTTCATGGTGGTTCATTTGATGCTGCTGTCAAATAAAGTGTTACCGGTTAATATCTTTTGGTGTATATATCCCATAATACAGTGAGGGTATCTGCAGTTTATAGTCCAGTGCGGTTTATCTATGAACAAATGCCGTTTTTGTGTCAAATTTGGTGGGTGGCGGCTTATAGTCAGGTGCGCCTTACAGTCTGAAAATTGCGGTAGCCAAAAATTACTCAGGTAAGAGTAGTGTTACCTCAAAATAATACAATTCAAGTAAAAGTAGTCGTCCAAAAAATGTACTCAAGTACAAGTAAAAACGTATTTGGTAAAAAGAAGACTCAAGTCATGAGTAACATTGTGAGTAACTGCTTACATTTTTTTTTAACAATGGTATTTTTTTCTGAGCACAAACTTATCTATATGAACTGTTGTTATAAATTCATATAAATACATAAATGAAGCGTTATTCGTCCAAATAGCATGAGTGCCCTCTGGTGGAGAAAATAGTTCTTAGTTTGAATAGTTTGCACTTCCTTCCAAATTATTATTATGAAATTAAAAAGATCATATCTCCGGTTTTCCGTGGTCACTCGGTGCCAAATAAAAACGGGGAGGGAAGTTAAAATCCGCGCTTTCGAGTCACGTTGAGGGCAGCGCTCTATGTCAAATACGGTTCTTTAAAGACACCATATGATTGAACAGGCTGGCACTTGTGTCATGTGCTCCGTCACTAGAGCAGGAGAGTGCTGTCACTAGTGAACGTGACACATGAACGCTACTCGTCTCATCCTGTCTTTCCTGTTAATTTTACTTTTGCTGCTCTTTTTGTGAAATATCAACAGGTCTGTCCTACTCATTATTATTCCGCTCGGGTTCAAATTGGAAGGGCAGATCTGAGGACATGTTTATGTCGTTAAAAAGTGACACTGTGGAATCCGGCCTGCGACTCTTTTCGTGGTACCCTTTAAACCCAGGACATCACGATGAGATGTAAACAAGCGAGAGTGAGAGAGGATGCTCGCTATGCTGACGCTAATGCTACGCTAACGCTATGAGTTACATTTAAAGTGTGAGGATCACTCAGTAAACACCTAAAAAGGCTGAAGCAACATTGCATATTCTCTATTGCACGATTTTACAATATTTACAAAACAGGCAAGCCGGAAGCTTCCTGTAGCAGCCTGCCTTCATGCTGCTGCAGGGTCCTTCCGGGGTCCTACCTTCAGTCAGCAGCAGCCACAGTTGCCCACGTAGATGCCTGATAAAAATCCTTTTAATCTGCTTTTTTTTGGTTTTGTTTTGATAATGTTGAACAAAAGTCCATATATCGGCCCGATATATCTGCCGTTCAATATTTCGGTCAACCTCTAATTAATTTTATTATTTTATTTGAAAATGTGTTTTTCTCGTCATAATTTACTGTAAGTATAGTTTGACTGCTCTGCTGGCGTCGGTTAGCGACAGTCTACAAGATTTCGTCGCACAAGCAGGCAAACGCATTAAGATTGGTGTCAGACTAAAGGGCCGGGGGCCAGATCTGGCCCGCCACAACATTCTGTGTGGCCCACGAAAGCAAATCATCGTTGTCATGTTCCTTGCTAAAAAGCCAGAATTGCAGATTGAGTCAATTTTTAAAAAGTTGAGTCAGCATTTTTTCTACATCCACATTTTAAAATAAATTGATTAACTATTGAACTAGATTTTTACTGAGTTTATTGATCACATCTGCATTAATTTGAGGCGGTCATGGATTTTCACGAGTTCACAATTATGGATCTCGACGCAAACCATACCAATGATTTGGCCTCCAACAAAAATGTGTTTAACTCATTAACAGCGATAGACATCAGCTCTATTTAAAGCGAGTGGGCCTGTCAGTCAAAATACATTGAACGTCTACCGCCGTCACTGACAGCCAGGTCGTTAAATAAAAATTTGACTTGTTTCAGGCAAGCCATTTGAAAAACGCAGAGGCGTAAATAAGAAATTCCAAGAACTGTCAATTAAACATTAGTTAAGCTTACCTATTTCATATTTATCTTGCAGTTCTCGTGGCGACTGTGACATCAACCAGAGCAAAGCAACCTGTTGCAGGGAAGAGTACTTTGTGGACTTCCGTGCCCTAACGTGGACACAGTACTGGATCATCGAACCGGCAGGGTACCAGGCCTTTAGGTGCACCGGAGGCTGCAGGCAGCCCAAACGGAACTACGGTTACGGGGAGAGGAGGTGCACGGTGTCGGAAAGCGCCCCCTTGCCAATCATGTACCTGGTGAAGAAGGGCGACTACACTGAGATCGAAGTGGCGGAGTTTCCCAACATGATCGTAGAAAGGTGCGCTTGCACCATGGACAATGTCTCCATAGTGTGAAGTCAACAGAAACGGCTATAATAGTCTTACATGGGAATAATGTAGCGCAGTCTCATGATATATTTAAAGGGTTATAACAAGTACTTCCTATTTAAACGGACAATCACACTCCTCTCCAGAGCACTTTTTGAGATATATTTTGTACATTTTGAAATCATTTTTTATCTTGAATTTGCATGCAGTCATTCAAATTCGGTCATGTGTTGTACATACATTATGAATGAATTTATAGTTTGGTAAAATAAACTATTTTGTGTCAATAAAACCATCACGTGTTTTGCATCCTTGAGCAGATACTTGCTTCATGAGGCACTGTGTGACATCAAAACTTGACCAGTTTCAAATTTGATTCACATTGGCGGGACAAATTTACTTGCAAACGTGATTGCAATCAATTAGAAAATAACTAATTCACAAAAACATTAGAAAATGATTTAGTGCCTCAAACTTTTTCTTTAGTGTCTCTGATGTTAATGTGCAATTAAAACAATGAACTGTGTTAATTCATTTGTGAGTTCTTTCAGAGATAACTGGTTTAATTGGCTAGCCTTTCTTTCAAATTTTAAAAATCCCCTCTCAACAATTAATGTTTTTGCTAGCTTCTGATTTTAAAACCAGGTAACTTTACATTTTTTATTGTCTATACGTAAAGTAAAAAAAATGTAAGTTAGTCTTAGTATATGCTTTTATAATGGCCATCAGAGGCAGACCATGTCTATACTGTAGAGTGTATCACAAAAGTGAGTACACACCTAGCATTTCTGCAGATATTTAAGTATATCTTTTCATGGGACAACACTGACAAAATGACAGTTTGACACAATGAAAAGTAGTCTGTGTGCAGCTTTATAAAATAGTTAATTTATTTTCCCCTCAAAATAACTCAAAATATAGCCATTAACAGTGTTGTCATAGATTACTAGAAAAAGTAATTTGATTACTGATTACACCTCAAAAAAGTAATCTAGTTAATTTACTGATTACTTCATTATCAAAGTAACTAAGTTACTTTAAAAGTAATCTATCAGTTACTTTTGACCCATTTTTCTCCCCTTGCCACCTCAACATAAGAATGACAACAGAAAAATGTCATCACATGTAATTGACTTTCCGATGATTGAATTTAAAGGGGAATATCAGAATTTCGCGCTAGCTTAGCCACTCCGGAGCCCTGAAACTAACAAATATCTGACAAACTGCTTGGAATTTGTTGAAATCAACTCCACCGACCAATTAAACCCCGCTAACTCTTAAGATTAAAGTGCTTGTGACACGAAAAAGCATGTTTATTTCATAATACACGCGGTATTTTATGCTCCTGAATGATATGGACCGCTTGGATGTGTGTGGAAGCGATCGCTATATTTATTTAGTTTTTTGAATCCCGCGCCAGGAAAATGAGTGACTTCCGGCTTCGGTCTCGCATTGAGGAGGAGGGCGCTGTGACGTGTACGGTAGAAGACGTCCTCTTCACGCTACAGTGTACTGTTGTGTATGAGGACGAAGGATTCAGCTGATTTTGCGGATTAATACTTTTATTTTTTGCATCAAGCCAGCCAAACGGCTGCAGAAAAATCATTCTGTATGTGGGTTAGGCGTATGCGCCTTTTTGGAGTTTCAAAAGGTTCCCATTCACCGTGGATATTTACTGTGGGACCATTGGACTTACAAGGAAGTGAGTAAACATCTTGTTTTGTATTATGTCAAATACGAATACAGTGATTACAAAGTAAACACTATAAAATTCCTTTAAATAAAGGACTACTTACGTTTGATCATTGATAGGCATGTAAAAAGCTATCCTCACGCTCATTAGCAGTTAGCTATTAGCACGTTAGCTACACAACAATTCCAGCCACCCTCCTCCAGGGAACGAACTGTAAATTGCTCTCCGCCGGGCGGTTTGCCGATCCGCAAAGAAACTCGACAACCGGGTCGTCATGTCAAATAATCCAGGCTAGTTATGTGTGATTTTCCACTTTGAAGACTTTGAAACATCCCTCGGTTCGGGTTAGCATGTCGGCTAGCTGTCACTCCTTCTGGTCTGTTTACATTCTCCGAAGCCGGGGAAGGGAAATGACATATGTCCGATTTAGGTGTCATAAAATATCGTTCGGCAGGTGTGACAGTAAAGGTAAAGTCGACTGTTTTGACCATTATGGAGTAATTTTGCCATGTCGTCTTGAATAAATGGATTTTTATTATTTTATATTCCATTTAGCACAAGTTATTTGTCATGACCATGCCATTTATTTAGCAATTGGGGAAAGTACTTGGGTAAAAAGAATATCCTGTAAAAATATTGACGTAAAGAGACAGAAACAATGACATTTTGCCGCTCTCTTCGTCGCGTTTTCCTCATTGTGAATAGTTCCCCCTCGACGGGCTGACTGGTCCTTCTCAAGCCATTTATATAGCTATTGGGGAAAATACTTGGATAAAAAGAATATCCTGTAAAAATATTGGGAGTAGAGAGACTGAAACAATGACATTTTGCAGCTCTCTTCGTCTCGTTTTCCTCGTTCTGAACAATTCCCCATCAATGGGCTGAATAGTAAAACCAATGAGCCTAGTCTACCGCTGACGTCATCCACCTGTTGGGGACGCTAAAGCCCTATAATTGTAGGCGTGGCTAACCGGCAGATTAAAAGACTAATTTCTCGTCATCTGTGCTTTGCTAAATTGTTGTATATGGTCGAATCGTCTCAAAATATGATTCTAATTCACATAATAATGCCATTTAAGACTTTTTTTCTGGTGTCGTATGCTCTTTAAGCCTAATGTCAAAACTTCTGAATTTCGGGTTATGGTTAACAGCATATCAGTGCCAATGTAAAACAATGCAAACTGACTGCACAAAATTGCAAAGGTGGTGGCGGGCGCGGATGCGCGTGCACAACCCGGAAGTACTCCTCTCAACACACACGCGGTCAATTTGGCCACAAAACATGGCGGCAACTAAGCACTTTACATTCAATCGGACTTACAACACATCCCACAGATGCTAAACGAACACATCACCTCACGGCATAAATATGCAACACGCATATGATGTAAACAAAGCTTGCCAAGTTGGAGCGATGACTGCCTGTCGTTGCTACGGCAAAGCTACGAAACGGCCGCGCATGTAGGGGATCCAACCTTTTGCTGATACCCTCCAGAATGAAGGAAAAATACTCACCTTCATTCATGGATTACCACAGACCAACATTCCCTCGCAACGTGTCAACACTCGGCGCAAATGCCCACCCGCCTCAGTCCCACAACACGTGACGCGAGACCAAAACAGGAAATAGCTAAGAGGTTGTCATGGAAACACGTACCGGGAACCTTTTATTTTAGCATTTTCCATTCAAAATGCTCTTCGGACATGACTACAATATTCTTCTTTCTACATACGTTATGAGGCAATGAAAAAATAACGCAGAGACACTACGGAAACTTTAATCAGATTTGTGGTGTAGAAAAATGAACGCGTTAGATTACTCGTTACTGAAAAAAGTCATCAGATTACAGTAACGCGTTACTAACTAATGCGTTACTGACAACACTGGCCATTAATATCTAAACCCCTGGCAACAAAAGTGAGTACACCACATAGAAACTACGTGCATCCCTAAATGTCCAAATTGAGTACTGCTTGTCATTTTCCCTCCAAAATGTCATGTGACTCGTTACAGGAGTGCTGTCAGCATTGGTGCAGAGATTGAAGAGGTGGGGGGGTCATGTAAGTTAGTCATAGTATGTGCTTTTATAATGGTCCTCAGAGGCACACCGTATGTATACAGTGTATCACAAAAGTGAGTACACCCCTTGCATTTCTGCAGATATTTAAGTATATCTTCTCATGTGACAACACTGACAAAATGACACTTTGACAGAATGAAAAGTAGTCTGTGTGCAGGTTATATAATAGAGTTAATTAATTTTTCCCTCAAAATAACTCAAAATATAGCCATTAATATCTAAACCCCTGGCAACAAAAATGAGTACACCCCTTAGAAACTACATCCCTAATGTCCAAATTGAGTACTGCTTGTCATTTCCCCTCCAAAATGTCATCTGACTTGTTACAGGAGTGCTGTCAGCATTGCAGCAAAGATTGAAGAGGTGTGTGTGTGTGTGTGTGTGTGGGGGGGGGGGGGGTCATTCCCACCACCATGCTTGACACACTTATCTTTGTAGTCCTCACCTGGTCGCCACCACACATGCTTGAGACCATCGGAAGCAAACAAATTAATCTTCGTCTCATCAGACCATTGGACATGGTTCCAGTAATCCATGTGCTTTGTTGACATGTCTTCAGCAAACTGTTTGCGGGCTTTCTTGTGCACCATCTTCAGAAGAGGCTTCCTCCTGGGGTGATAGCCATGCACACAAATTTGATGTAGAGTACGGCGTATGGTCTTAGCACTAAGAGGCAGACCCCCCCACTTCTTCAATCTCTGCAGCAATGCTGACAGCACTCCTGTAACGAGTCACATGACATTTTGGAGGGAAAATGTCAAGCAGTACTCAATATGGACATTTAGGAATGTATGTTTTTACTAAGGGGTGTACTCACTTTTGTTGCCAGGGGTTTAGATATTAATGGCTATTTTTTCAGTTATTTTGAGGGGAAAATAAATTAACTCTATCACATAAGCTGCACACAGACTACTTTTCATTGTGTCAAAGTGTCATTTTGTCAGTGTTGTCCCATGAAAATATATACTTAAATATCTGCAGAAATGCGAGGTGTGTACTCACTTTTGTGATACGCTGTATGTGGCCTGAAACAAACATGAATTTGGCACTCCTTGTTATGAAAGGCAGCCAAAATCTGATTTTTAGCCCATCCAGATTGAAACTGGATGGTTCTTTTGTAGTCTGGAGTCACAAAGCACAGAAATCAGATTCTTGCGAGACTAACTAAAACCACATATGGGAGGTACAGTGGTATGAAAAAGTATCTGAACCTTTTGGAATTTTTCACATTTCTGCATAAAGTCATCATTAAATGTGATATGATATTTGTCAAAATAACACCGATGAAAAAAACCAGCGTCTGCTTTACCTGAAACCACCCAAACATTTATAGGTTAGCTTGAACTTGGCTTTTACACTGGAGGCAGGCATGACCACAGTCATTAAAAAAATAAAATGAAGAAAAGGATAAGCCTGATAATGCTAGTTTTTCTCTCAAATAAGCAATTTTTCAGTATTGCTCACATGGCCGAGTCGGGACAAACCGTGTGTGCATGCGTTCTATCAATCCATATAAACTTTGAATATAAAACTAAACGGGGATTATTGATGTCTGTTTGTGTCCTCTTATTGGTAATACTTGAATGAGCTCAATGGACAAATGCAGTCTGAACGGGCACGCAAAAAAAAAAAGAGATACAACAAAAAAATCTGAATTGTGCATTAAGACTTACAGTATGAACCTAGCCTTTGTCTCTGCTATACTGTAAACATGCAAATATGTGCACAGCTAAAATCCAGTGCTGTTAAATAACATACTGTAAGTTACAATGGAATGAAAAAGTATCTGAACCTTTTGGAATTTCTGCATAAAATCAATATCAAATGTGATTTGATCTTTGTCAAAATCACACAGATGAAAAAACAGTCTCTGCTTTAACTAAAACCATCCAAACATTTATATGTTTTCATATTTTAATGAGGACAACATGGAAACAATGACAGAACGGGGGAAAAATAAGTAAGTGAACCCTCTGCCTAAGGAGACTTAAAGAGCAATTGAAACCAATTTTTACCAAACAATTTAAGTCAGGTGTGTGCCTAATCACTGATGAGTGGTTTAAAGCTGCCCTGCCCACTATAAAACACACACCTGGTAAGAAACGTCTTGATGAGAGAAGCATTGTCTGATGTGCATCATGGCTCGGTCAAAAGAGCTGTCTGAAGACCTGCGATCGTGGATTGTTAATTTGTATAAAGCTGGGAAACCATCTCTAAAATCTCTGGATGTTCATCAATCGACAGTGAGAGAAGTTGTCTACAAATGGAGAGAGTTTGGCACTGTTGCTTCTCTCCCAAGAAGTGGCAGTCCACCAAAGATTTCACAAGAGTTCAGCGCAGAATACTCAGAGGTAAAAAAAGAACCCTAGAGTGTCTGCTAAAGACTTACAGAAATCACTGGCGCTGTCCAATATCTATGTATGTGCACACATCAACTATATGTAAAACTATGGCCAAGAATGGTGTTCATTGGAGGACTCCACGGAGGATGCCACTGCTGTCAAAAAAAACATTGTTGCTCGTTTAATGTTTGCAAAAAAACACTTGGACACTCCACAAATGTCTTGGCAAATATTTTGTGGACTGATGAAACCAAAGTTGAATTGTTTGGGAGTAACAAATAACGTCATGTGTGGAGTACAAATGGAACAGCTCACAAACATCAACACGTCATCCCCACCGTCAAGCATGGTGAAGGGAGCATCATGGTTTGGGGCTGTTTTGCTACCTCAGGGCCTGGACAACTTGCAATCATTAATGGAAGAATGAATTCAAAAGTTTTTTATCATGATGTTTTGCAGGAAAATATGAGGCCGTCTGTCAGACAGTTGAAGCTATAAAGAAGATGGATGCTGCAACAAGACAATGATCCAAAACACAGAAGTAAATCAGCTTTAGAATGGTTTCTGAAGAACAAAATACACGTTCTGGAGTGGCCAAGTCAAAGTCCAGACTTGAACCCCATTGAGTGCATTGCTGTGGCATGACCTAACGATAGTGATTCATGCCAGATATCCCTGGAATCTGACTGAAATACAGCAGTTTTGTAGAGAAATATGGGCCAAAACTAGTCCTGATCGATGTGCCAGACTGATCTGCAGCTACAGAAGCATCTGGTTGAAGTTATTGCTGCCAAAGGGGGGGGGGGGGCACAAAATATTAAATGTGATGGCTCACTTATTTTTCCCCCTTCTGTCATTATTTGCATACTATCCTCATTAAAATATGAAAACCTATAAATGTTTGGGTGGTTTTAGTTCAAGCAGACACTGTTTTTTCATCTGTGTGATTTTGACAAAGATCAGATTACATTTGATGGAGATTTTATGCAGAAATGTGAGAAATTCCAAAAGGTTCAGATACTTTTTCATATCACTCTATATCGTCCCTACCAATGTTGAGACCAAACCTACACCCTTGTACGAAGACCAGAGCAGAAATTCCAATCCAGAACCTTACAATTGTAAGACAAATTTGCCCACGCCAATGCCACACACATTCCCGATGACATTCGCATGCAATTATGTAATTATGCGCTCGATAACGCTCCTTGTAATGCTTTATTTGCAGTGGGGACAAGTTACACGGACACATAGTGAGAAACATGCCGTCTAGTCACATTAAATGAGAAAGGGGGTCCTCGTGAGTGGACGTCAGGCTTATACGGGGCCCAAATTACCTAATGCGTTGTTTGCTATCTGACCAGGGGGTCTTGTCATTGCCTAATATGCTGCTGATGGAGGTAAACGTAGCCTGGAGGCCACCTACTGAAAACCAGGAACAGTCTGTCTGTAAAGGAAGTGGATTCATCAGTGGGAGGCCAAAAAAAGGAAAGCAGCTGGTGCTATCAGTGTCACAGGAACATTTAATTATAAATAAGATCTCCAGGGAAAATGTTATCTGCAAAATCTAATAGGAATACAGTTTTGCCTTTCTTATTGCTGTTGTTGACGGCAAATAATCACAATATTCTACCACATCATTATTTACTAAGTTAATCATCACAATCCTTTTACCATAATTGATAACACTAATGAACATTTAATTTAATGTTGGTGGTGAAAACAGTAATTTATTTTCCTTTCTGCTTCAGTGCTATGGCAGTGAATTATGGTGATGAATCATGGTGATATATCGTGATACTTTGGTATCGATATGCTTCCGCCAGGAATCCATATATCGTTTTAGAAAGGTGTCAGTTGTCAGAACCAATAAATTGCTGCCAAAATCTTGTAAATTTTGAATAGTGTCTCTGTTTACTGAATGGCTGCCATTGACGGCGGTAGACGCCCAATCCATTTAGACTGGGTGGGGCGAATGTATGGTCGTTAGACTCGTTAATTCGAAACCAGAGCATTTAAAGCCAGTCTTTCTGATTTTCAAGGCATTTTCAGGTCACTTTCTGTTCATTTTAGGGCGTTTGCAAGTCACTTCCTGTTGAGTTGGCGTCACTGGCTTTTATTTTGAAGGAATTCCCAGGTGGTTTCCTGTTCTGTAACCCCAAATCAACAGAGTGACTGAAAATCAACCGCAAATGACCTGAAATGCCCTAAAATAGAACTCATTGGTTGCCGTTGACTGCTACAGAAGTACAATAGCGTATTGCACGAATGCTATTTTTAGACCGCACGTCACCATCTTAACCCGGAAGTGGAACAGACTTATTTTAAGCAAAAAGTTTGCATATTTAATCTAAAAAACAAAACAAAACAAAAAAACTCAGAAATGTTCTTAAGTCAAATATGGATATTGTTCAAAACCTTATTTGAAAGCATTTTTCTTGAATTAGGTGACAAATCAACTTTGGATGTATGGGCTTAACAACAGTAACAGTAACAGTAATATTTACTTAAAGTAAATGGAAGAATCTGAAGCATTAATCAGTTAACTAGTCTTTGACACTCAAAACAAGATGGAGAAAATTATTTGACAAGATTTAAGGAAAATGATCAGATTAAGTTAACAAATTTGCAGTGTGAAAGTTAGTATAAGTCAATACAGATTTATTTTGCATTACATTAATCATTTAGCCTATCAATTAATTAGGTTGATATTGGTGAGAAATGTAGGCCTGACCCCCGTTCACCCAATCTATTTGGTCTTATTAATGTCCCGTCCCCAGCAAAAAATGTACATGCAGGTTATGCTGTTATATCGTCCCTTCCAATATTGAAACCAAACCTAAGCCCCTGGGTTAATGGCAGCATAAAGACACCTGTCCACCCCATACAATCAGTAAGACTCAAACTTGTAACATGGTCAAGACCAAAGAGCTGTCCAAAGACACTAGACACAAAATTTTTCACTTCCACAAGGCTGGAAAGGGCTACAGAGCAATTGCCAAACAGCTTGGTAAAAAAACAGATCCACGTTAGAGCAATCATTAGAAAATGGAAGAAGCTAAACATGACAATCAATCTAAATCGGAGTGGAGCCCCCAACTACATGACAGGAGTTGGTCAATGACCTGAGACCACTGTTTCCAAGGTTACTGTTGGTAATACACTAGACGTCATGGTTTGAAATCATGCATGGTACAGAAGGTTACCCTGTTTAAACCAGCAAAAGGCCCGTCTTAAGTTTGCCTATGATCATTTGGATGATGCAGAGGAGTTATTTGAGCATGTTTTGTGGTCAAATGAGAGTAAATTAGAACTTTTTGGTCATAATTCCACTAACTGTGTTTGGAGGAAGAATGATGAGTACTATCTCAAGAACACCATCCCTACTGTGAAGCATTGGGATGGTAGCATCATGCTTTGGGGGTGTTTTTCTGTGCATGGGACACGACGAGTGAGTGCACCGTATTAAAGAGAGGGGCCCTGCATTGTGAAATTTAAGGGAACAACCTCCTTCCTTCAGTCAGAGCATTGAAGATGGGTCGTGCCTTGGTCTTCCAACATGACAATGACCCGAAGCACACAGCCAGGAAGACCATGGAGTGGCTCCGTAAGAAGCATAACAAGGTTCTAGCCGGTCTCCAGACCTAAACCCAACAGAAAACCTTTGGAGGGAGCTCAAACTGTTTCTCAGCGACAGCCCAGAAACCTGACTGATGGGTGGGCCAAGATCCCTCCTGCAGTGTGGAAAGCTACCAGAAACGTTTGACCTCTGTAATTGCAAACAAAGGCTACTGTACCAAACATTAACATTCGTTTTCTCAGGTGTTTAGATACTTATTTGCAGCTGTATCACACAAATAAATTGTTTAAAAAAATCATACATTCTGATTTCTGGATTTTTCTTTTTAGATGATCTCTCTCACAGTGGACATGCACCCATGTTGAAAATTTCAGACCCTTCCATGATTTCTAAGTAGGAGAACTTGCAAGTTAGCTAGGTGTTCAAATACATATTTTCTTCACTGTATGTATTGATTTTATATCCCCATTTAATTGACATTCATAAATTGCTGGACCCAATTATTATTATTAAAATTGTTAAGATTTTTATATAATCATCTATAGGCATACCGACAATATACAGTGGGGCAAATAAGTATTTAGTCAACCACTAATTGTGCAAGTTCTCCCACTTGAAAATATTAGAGAGGCCTGTAATTGTCAACATGGGTAAACCTCAACCATGAGAGACAGAATGTGGAAAAAAAAAACAGAAAATCACATTGTTTGATTTTTAAAGAATTTATTTGCAAAACATGGTGGAAAATAAGTATTTGGTCAACACCAAATGTTCATCTCAATACTTTGTTATGGACCCTTTGTTGGCAATAACGTAGGGCCAAACGTTTTCTGTAACTCTTCACAAGCTTTTCACACACTGTTGCTGGTATTTTGGCCCATTCCTCCATGCAGATCTCCTTTAGAGTAGTGCTGCTTTGGGGCTGTCGTTGGGCAACACGGACTTTCAACTCCCTCCACAGATTTTCTGTGGGGTTGAGATCTGGAGACTGACTAGGCCACTCCAGGACCTTGAAATGCTTCTTACGAAGCCACTTCTTTGTTGCCCTAGCTGTGTGTTTGGGATCATTGTCATGCTGAAAGACCCAGCCACATCTCATCTTCAATGCCCTTGCTGATGGAAGGAGATTTTCACTCAAAATCGCTCGATACATGCCCCCATTCATTCTTTCCTTTACACAGATCAGTCGTCCTTGTCCCTTTGCAGAAAAACAGCCCCAAAGCATGATGTTTCCACCCCCATGCTTCACAGTGGGTATGGTGTTCTTTGGATGCAATTCAGTATTTTTTCTCCACCAAACACGAGAACCTGTGTTTCTACCAAAAAGTTATATTTTGGTTTCATCTGACCATAACACATTCTCCCAGTCCTCTTCTGGATCAAATGCTCTCTAGCGAACCGCAGACGGGCCTGGACATGTACTGGCTTCAGCAGGGGGACACGTCTGGCAGTGCAGGATTTGAGTCCCTGGCGGTGCATTTTGTTACTGATAGTAGCCTTTGTTTCTGTGGTTCCAGCTCTCTGTAGGTTGTTCACTAAGTCCCCGTGTGTGGTTCTGGAATTTTTGCTCACCGTTCTTGTTATCATTTTGACGCCACGGGGTGAGATCTTGCATGGAGCCCCAGATCGAGGGAGATTATCTGTGGTCTTGTATGTCTTCCATTTTCTAATAATTGCTCACACAGTTGATTTCTTTACACCAAGCGTTTTACCTATTGCAGATTCAATCTTACCAGCCTGGTGCAGGTCTACAATTTTGTCTCTGGTGTCCTTCAACAGCTCTTTGGTCTTGGCCATAGTGGAGTTTGAAGTGTGATTGACTGAGGTTCTGGACAGTTGTCTTTTATACCGATAATGAGTTAAAACTGGTGCCATTAATACAGGTAACGAGTGGAGTCTCGTTAGACCTCATTAGAAGAAGTTAGGCTTCTTTGACAGCCAGAAATCTTGCTTGTTTGTAGGTGACCAAATACTTATTTTCCACTCTAATTTGGAAATAAATTCTTTAAAAATCAAACAATGTGATTTTTTCCCTTCACATTCTGTCACTCATGGTTGAAGTTTACCCACGTTGACAGTTACAGGCCTTATCTTTTCAAGTAGGAGAACTTGCACAATTGGTGGTTGACTAAATACTTACAGTGCCCTCCATAATTATTGGCACCTATGAAAAAGATGTGTTTTTTTTTAGCTTCTAGTATTTTTTTATTCAAATAATATGGGTCCTTAATGGAAAAAAAGAGAAAAATCCAACCTTCAATGCAAGTGCATTCATTCAGTGGGGAAAAAAATCCCACATAAAGAAAAAAATTATTTGACATCAAATAATGTGTGTCACAATTATTAGCACCCCTGGTGTTAATACTTTGTACAACCCCCTTTTGCCAACAAAACAAGGTCTGGGGACTGAGATGGCCATGGGAGGAGCTTGATTTTGTGTCAAGTGAACCATTTCTGTGTAGATTTGGCCATAAGTTTAGGGTCATTGTCTCGCTGAAAGACCCAGTGACGACCCATCTTCAGCTTTCGGGCAGAGGGCAACAGATTTTGAGTTAAAATGTCCTGGTATTTCAAAGCATTCATGATGCCATGCACCCTAACAAGGTTCCCAGGGCCTTTGGGAGCGAAACAGCCCCACAGCATCACTGACCCACCCCCATACTTCACAGTGGGTATGAGGTGCTTTTCAGCATAGGCATCTTTCGTGGCACGCCAGACCCACTTAGTGTTTGTTGCCAAAAAGCTCAATCTTGGTTTCACACAAAAATACCGTGTGCTTCAGTCAGATGAGACCAAGATTGAGCTTGTTTTTGAGTCCAGACCTTGTTTTGTTGGCAAAAGGGGGCTGTACAAAGTATTAACACCAGGGGTGCTAATAATTGTGATACACATTATTTGATGTCAAATATTTTTTTCTTTATGTGGGATTTCTCCCCACTGAATGAATGCACTTGCATTGAAGGTTGGATTTTTCTCTTTTTTCCATTAAGGTCCCATATTATTTGACTAAAAAAAAAATATTAGAAGCCAAGAAACAGATCTTTTTCAGGGGTGCCAATAATTATGGAGGGCACTGTATTTGCCCCACTGTATAATATTTCCCACTTTTAATGTTATTAGAAAATAAGTAAATAGAATATATGTGGTATTTCAAATGAAAGCACAGGTTAAAATACTAGTTTTGCATACCACTAGTATCGATAAATATGCACATAGAATTGGTCTGGGTCAGAGGTCACGGAACCGCGGACCTCAGTCCGGTTCCGGACCCCCAAGCCATTGGACCGGATCTCAAGCTGTCCAGACTACTACACGTTGCAACAACAAAAATCAGTTTTTTCTGCGGGTTTGAAGAGCGGAAGTGGGCAACAAACAAAAACCTTAGCGGTGACGCGCGTGAGCCAGACAATGGGAGTGAAGCATTTGAAAGTTATTTTTAGAACAGCATGTCTCACACTCGCTTTCCAGATTCCGTGGAGTGACAGCCAAAAACTGAGCCGAATGAAGTTGGAGGAAGAGGCGAAAAGGTACGACAAATGGCGTGCTCAAAACTACGCAAGATTGATGCAGAAAACATAGTGTTTAAGGAGGAGTAGACCAACACATTTTTGTTCATTTTACAAGACAACTATGCCTCATCTGTGGCACGGTGTTCTGCCAAAATCTGCTACATCAGCGAAACTTGCTACAACAGGCGAATTTGACACCCATAGTACTACCGTGCGCGTTAAACTTGTTTTGTTTGAATGCATACAGGCAGAACATACTAAAAATGCCTTAAGAAAATACTTAAATGCAGTTATATCAAATAAGGACGGTTTAAATACGCTACGTGACTAATGTGGTCAACTGCTTCAAAGCTAACACAAAAAACCAAAATGGTTAAAAGTATGAGAGGGCAATACATGCAAAAAATATTTTTCAGGCAAGGGAAAGGTTCTAAAAAACTAAATAAAAACAAAAATAGTGAGTACTTGCCACTTCTGACTGATGTGCGCAAGCGTGCTGAGCGTTGTGTAGACGTTTTGCCGCGTAGTAAAGAATGGCCGAACAACGGTAGTGCTTGTAAAAAGCAGCAATTTGAAAAGGCACTATGAGACGAAGCACGCAGCTTTTTCGCAAAGTTTCCCTATGAACTCTGCCATCCGTTCTCAAAAAATAGCGGAATTAAGGGCTCAATATGATTGCTTTATTATTTATTACTAATTAATTATTATTAAATACTATTTATTACTTACTATATTTTTATATTTTATTTACATGTTTGATTGTTGTAATTATCAGCATGGCCACGTAAAGATACGTTTGTATTTTTTGGAAAAAAAGAAGCATTAAAAATATTTCCGGACCAGAGATTGTTGTAATTTAATTTCGGACCCAGAGGATTTTTAATTCATGACCCCTGGTCTAGGTCATACAATTCTGTCACCGTATATTGCCTACCTAAAAAATGCTGCATTCATATGTAGATGTACAATATGAATATTTAGAATGTTTATGTGCTGAACTCATTGGTTGCATTGACAGCAATAGACGCCCGACCTTTTTTAAACGTGAGGACTCGCAGTGAATGAACAAGTTTCAGTGCCGTTGACGACAATAGAAAACAGATGCATTGGAACCGGGAGGGGCACCTAGTCAAAACAGATTAGACGTCTGACGCCGTCAATGGCAGCCAACGACTTAACTCTCTTGACGGCAATAGATGTCAAATCCATTTTCAGGGTGATCCCAGTTAAAAATGGATTACACGTCTATCGCCATTAATAGAAGTGAATGAGTTCAATTTGGGTGAAAATGAATACATGAAATGGGTGTGTGAATGTCCTCTTGAGTGAAAAGAGTCTGATTTACACTTGATTTGGGGAAGTCTTTGTCCCTAGTAATCAAAACTATACAGCACATAGAATAGCAATTTTAGCAATTTGCTGCTTAATAGGAGGAAAAACAAAATATATTTTGGATTTTTGATTTGAAATGAGTTTAACTTGCGACTAAAGATTGCCCATTTTAAATTTGTATTGAGATATGAAATTAAGCACAATACACAACTTCCATAACCGTATTGAACTTTAATGAAGCTGAGACAAAAAAGATGCAAATGACAAACGGTCACAATGTTGGTTAAATAATATACAACCTGGAACATAAGCAATAAAAAACTTAAAATATCGCATCTTTTGAAACCTACATTCGAAATTTTTTAAGATATAAAAAAGACATTTAAACAGTACAGTGTAACACACAGTAGTACTAATGGAAACAAACACTGCACTGCAGTACTATTTTTTTTTTTTTTTTTTATAAAGAGTATTTACATGCTAGTTTTTTTCTTGCAACATCCCTTTTGATCAGGCAAAAGTAAGTCCCGTGTACTGAATGTGTAAGGAACAGAAGTATTGTTTGGCAATGGAGAAACTTGACTTGCTCATGTGTGGATTATAAATACATGAACTGTGTAGCCCTTTTTTGCTGGTGTAGGATGAGCGAGCTGATTGGCTTACTTTGTCTCTGCTATACTGTAAACATGCAAATTTGTGCACAGGTAAAATCCAGTGCTGTTAAAAAAACTAAGCAATATCCAGTGATCCCTCGCTATTTTGCGCTTCAAACTTCGCTCCCTCAGTCCATTGCAAATTTTTTTTCAAGAATAAATAAATAAATGCAGTTTTTTATACAGCTGTCCTGATCCAATCACGTAGTCTTGCACTCCTGCCGCTTTTCTTGGTCAGGCAGTGGCACTGGAGTTGCTTATTAAAGTTAATGATGATTGACAGACGTTAAGGTTTGATCTTGCCAGAGACGTTTGGAAGCCGAAACTTCAAAGTGGCGCATGCGTCAATCATCGTTTAACTTGTTAAACAGTTGATGTGGCAACTCATTGTAAGTGGGCAGCTTGAGCAGATTTGAGTGGACTCGCTCAATGAAGCGTTTAGTAAAGACAAGCCTTTTTCTACTATATTGTTGTTCAAAAATAATTCGGTGGGACAGTAACGTGTTTAAAACTTATACTTGAAGTGCTTAAAGTGCCTATGACAGCAAAAAGCATGTTTATTTCATATTTCATGCAATATTTTATGCTCCTGAATGAAATGGACCGATTGGATGCGCGTGGAAGCGATCGATATATTTATTCAATTTTTTTTTAATCCCGTGCCATGAAAATGAGTGACTTCCGGCCAGAGTCTGGACTGAGGAAGAAGGCGAATGTGATGTCAGCGGATAATCTTTGCTATACAGCCATTACTATCGTATGCAGAAGGATTCAGCTGATTTTGCGGATTAATTAGTTTATTTTTTGCGTCACGCCAGCCCAATGTGCTGCAGGGTTTTGTTGCTACACCAAGGAGAGATGTTTGATGCTTTTTGGATTTCCAAAAGATTCTGTTCACCGAGAAGAATGAGCAAAACAAATCAGACAATCAAGAGACCATTGGATGGATGACGAAGTGAGTACGCTACGTGTTTTATGTTATGTCAATTACTGGGATCATGGTAAACGTTTCAATAAGGAGGTGGCTTGCATTTTGTGGGTGACACTGCTCCTTGTCCACCGAGAAAGCCACTCGGCCGACGACCGGCGGCTTGCTGCACACCACGGTCACCGGCTGATAAAGGCGTGCCCACCTATAGAGCGCTATTTCCAGATTGGGCTCGGGGAGCGCCCCACTCTTGTCTCCGGTTCTCGATTGTGTCGAGACTTCTACCCCCCTCAGCCCTCTTCACGTGCCCCCCTAGAGAGCACTATACTCTGCTTGGGCTCGGCCAGCCATGCGCTCAAATGCCGGCCAGTTTGTCCACTGAGAATGCGCCATTTTTGGCGTTCATTCCCCTCTGCATCCCTGGCGACGAGCACGGCCTGCCTGCCGTGGCAGCAGCAGAACGACGAGCCGAAACTAGCTCGCCGCTGGGGACTGGCCGATCGGTGAAGGCTATCACCCCCGCTTCTGTTTGCGACATGAGTCAGGGTAGTTTTGTGTGATTTTTCGTTTTCGAAAGGCGAGGAAGAGACTTGCAAGAGCCACTCAGTTCGGGTTAGCATGTCGCCTAGTCCCCCCAGGAAAATAACAAGAGCAGACCAACTCCAGTGGCATAAAATACAGTTTGGGAGGTTAAAGATGTTTTGTCCACTAAGCAGTGATTTAGCCCTGTCGTACTGAATAAATCCATTTTTAACACAAGACTTATTTGTCATGACCATCCAATTTATTTAGCAATTGGGGAAAAAAAACTAGATAAAAAGAATCCTGTAAAAATACTGGAGAGATTAAAAAAAAAAAAAAAAAAGACATTTTGCTGCTTAAGGTCGCATTTTCCTCGTTCTGAATCTTCCTCCTTCATTGGGATGAATCCTAAATCACTGAAATCGTTACTCCGCCAACGTCATCATCCAGATGGAGGCGCTAGAGCGCTATAATGACAGGTGTAGCTAAACGGCAGATTGACTCATTTCTCGTCATCTGCGCTTTGCCAAATTGTTGTAGATAGTGGAATTGTCTCAAAATATGATTTTAATTTCCATAATAATGCAATTTTTTATGGTGTCACAGGCACTTTAAAACTATTTGTTAAAATATATAAATGTATTTTTTAAATTATACTTTGGGAAGTGAAAAAATGTCTCATATGTATCGCAAAAAAAATATTTTTGGGAGGTGAGGGGGCGCTACTTTGTGTTTTTTTTCACCTAACGCGGCAGGTCCTGGTCCCCATTAACCGCAAAAACGAGGGATCACTGTACTGCTTTTGATTCTAAACTGTTTTTTCTTTTACTTACTCATTTCTATTTTAACATTAACATTTAAACATACTTAGTGAGTGTTCACGTCTGCTTGCTCTTCAAACAAATGCATCTAGAGCATAATAAAAGGCACACCCACAACATTATATGGGTGATATTTTCCTTTCTAAATGTCAGTTTCAAATAGTGTAGCGCACACAATAGGGCTGATTAATTAATAATGAGGGCCAGTTTAGATCTCTACAAATAGGCCATTCAAAGGTGTTTTACACCTTTGAACATAAGTCACAAGCCAGTCGTAAACAAGGAAAGTTGTGTTTATTGGAAGTCTATCAAGTTGGAGTACAGTTTCGGGAGGGGGCACAATAGAAACTTACTGCTTTTATCTGCTGTTTTGTTTGTTTTACCGACAATATCATTAGATGCCACAATGAGAAAACTACTCAAAACAAATATTTACAGTGAATACAAATGAAGCAAATGGAGAAAAAAAAAAGTTTCTCGTTCTTGATATTACAAACTTTTTCTTTTTAAAACATCATTTAAAAGTGGTGAGAAACAAAATATACAACAAAAGGAAAAAAAAAAAAAAACATCCACACGTCTCACGTTGCCTGGTCTGCCACTGGAGCGGAATGTTGACCATGTTGCTCGTCTTATTAATGCAGGCTCTTATGAAAAATTGCGTTGATGGTGAAGGAGTGATGGTCCGTGGCAAAAGTGGTTTTCAGTGTGGCCATCAGTCCATTGGTAAAAGTAAGAGTCTTAGTAATAGCTGGGCTGATACTGCTGGCCCCATGGCTTCTGGTTCCAGAACTGCAAAAAGAGGCTTGTTTAGACAAGTTATATCTTAAAAATAAATAAATAAATAAATCTAGGTGTTTTTGCAATAAACAGCTGAGAAAGAGAATCACTGACCCCTTGCTGCCAGCTCTGGTTGAAGGCCTGCGCCTTGTCCATGCCGTTCCTATTCCCAAAACCGCCGCTGTTCCTGTTGTTGCCAAAATTGCCGTTCTTGTTGCCGTAGTTTCCTCGGCCGCCGCCTCTCTGTTGAAACTAGGGGTGAAACAATATATCAAAAATGTGATATCTCGCCCAAAAGGTTATCGATATGCTCCCACAAAGAATTGATACAGTGGTATGAAAAAGTATCTGAACCTTTTGGAATTCCTCACATCACCATCAAATGTGATCTGATATTTGTCAAAATCACACAGATGAAAATACAGTGTCTGCTTTCACTAAAACCACTCAAAATTTTAGAGGTTTTCATATTTTAATGAGGCTAGCATGCAAACAATTGACAGAAGGGGGGAAAAATAAGTGAACCGTCTGCCTAGAAAAGTCTTGTCTGATTGGCTATCTAAAGACCTGCGATCGAGGATTGTTGATTTGTATAAAGCTGGGAAAGTATACAAAACCTCGAAAAGTCTGGATGTTTATCAATCGACAGTCCGAGAAGTCTACCAATGGAGAGTTTGGCACTGTTGCTTCTCTTCCAAGGAGTGGCCGTCCACCAAAGATGACGCCAAGAGTTCAGTGCAAAATACTCAGAGAGGTAAAAAGAACCCTACAGTGTCTGCTAAGATTTACAGAAATCACCGGCACAGTCCACTATGTCTGTGCACACATCAACTATATGTAAAACTATGGCCGAGAATGGTGTTCATGGGAGGACTCCACGGATGAAGCCACTGCCATCTAAACAAAAAAAAAAAAAAAACACGTTTCATGTGTTTCATGTTTAGTGTATGCGCTTAGTGCCGCAAAAAGGCACTTTGACACTCCTCAGATGTTTTGGCAAAATATTTTGTGGACTGATGAAACCAAAGTTGAATTGTTTGGGAGTAACACACAATGTCATGTGTGGAGGAAAAATGGAACAGCTCACAACCATCAACACCTCATCCCCACCATGAGGCATGGTGATGGGAGCGTCATGATTTGGGGCTGTTTTGCGCCTCAGGGCCTGGACAACTTGCAATCATTAAACGAAGAATGAATTCAAAGGTTTATCAGACTTTTTTGCAGGAAAACCTGAGGCCGCCTGTCAGACATTTGAAGCCAAAATGAGGATGGATGCTGCAACAAGACAATGATCCAAAACACAGAAGTAAATCAACTTCAGAATGCTTTCAGAAGAACAAAATACACGTTCTGGAGTGGCCAAGTCAAAGTCCAGACTTGAACCCAATTGAGATGTTGTGGCATGACCTAAAGAAAGCGATTCATGCCAGACATCCCAGGAATCTGACTGAACTGCAGCAGTTTTGTAGAGAAGAATGGGCCAAGATTATTCCTGTTTGATGTGACAGACTGACCTGCAGCTACAGGAACCGTCGGGTCGAAGTTATTGCTGCCAAAGGGGCCCCACAAAATATTAAATGTGATGGTTCACTTACTTATTTTTCCCCCTTCTGAAATTGTTTGCATACTATCCTCAGTAAAATATGAAAATCTATAAATGTGTGGGTGGTTTTAGTTAAAGAAGACACTTTTTTCATCTTCGTGATTTTGACAGAGATCACATTTAATGTTGATTTTATGCAGAAATGTGAAAAATTCCAAAAGGTTCAGATACTTTTACAAACCAATGTATTTAAATAGGTATCACTGTTTAAATAAGAAAGAAAAAAACAGGCTAATAAAAAAAAAAAAAATCTTCCATTGGAATAGTATCTACATTAGCTAGCTGGCTGCCATTGACGGTGCTAGAAATCCAATTCATTTTGACTGGATTGGACGTCTAACACCTCTACAACATCGCGGACAGTGCCTTTGGATTGCCAGACCGGGCTGGTGGGCCCCTTTTTTAAGAATGGGTACCGGAGGGTGTGTTCCAATTATAGGGGGATCACACTCCTCAGCCTCTCTGGTAAAGTCTATTCAGGGGTGCTGGTGAGGAGGGTCCGTCGGGAAAGTCAAATCTCTGATTCAGGAGGAGCAGTGTGGTTTTCGTCCCAGCCGTGGAACACAGGACTAGCTCTACACCCTTGACTGGGTCCTTGAGGGTGCATGGGAGTTAACCCGACCGGTTTACATCTGTTTGGTGGATTTGGAAAAGGCGTTGGACCGTGTCCCTCAGGGAGTCCTGTGGGGGTTGCTTTGGGAGCATGGGGTACCGAGCCCCGTGATAAGGGCTGTTCGGTCCCTGTACGACCAGTGCCAGAGTTTGGTCCGGCAGTAAGTCAGATTCATTCCCAGTGAGGGTTGGACACCACCATGGTTGCAAATTGTCACAGATTCTGTTCCTAACTTTTATGGACATTTCTAGGCGCAGTCAAGGCGTTGACGGTGTCCGGTTTGGTGGCCACAGCATTGCATCTCTGCTTTTTGCAGATGGTGTTGTGCTGTTGGCTTCATCGAGCCGTGATCTCCAACTCTCACTACAGTGGCACCAGAGAGTTAAGCGGTTGGGATGAAGATCAGCACCTCTGAGCCTGCCCTCTCCGGGTCGGGGATGAGATCCTGCCCCAAGTGGAGGAGTCCAAGTATCTTGGGGGTCTCGTTCACGAGTAAGGTTAGGAGGGATCGGGAGATCGACAGGTGTATCGGAGCAGCGTCTGCAGTCATCCTAAAGGCAAAGCTCTTGATTTACCAGTCGATCTGCGTTTCTACCCTGAGCTATGGTCACGAGCTGTGGGTCGTGACTAAAAGAACAAGAGCCTGGATACAAGCGGCTGAAATTAGTTTCCACCGCAGGGGGTCTGGGCTCTCCCTTAGAGATAGGGTGAGAAGCTAGGTCATCCGGGAGGGACTCGGGGTCGAGCGGCTCCTCCTCCGTGTTGAGAGTAGCCAGCTGAGGTGGCTCGGGCATCTGGTTCTGATGCCTCCCAGGAAAGGTGTTCTGGGCATGTCCCAACAGAGAGAAGCCATGGGGACGACCCAGGATATGCTGGAGAGACTATGTCTCTTGTCTGGCTTAGGAACGCTTTTGGATCCCGCCGGAGGAGCTGGTTGAAGTGACTGGGGAGAGGGAAGTCTTGGTGTCCCTGCGAAAGCTGCTGCTCTCGCGACCAGACCCTGGATTAGTCCCATCAATGGCACTGATACTAGAGCGTTCAGTCAGATTTTGTGTTGGCATTTACAGGTTGATTCCTGTTAATTTTAGGGCTTGTTGATTTTGAGTCACTTCCAATTCATTTGGAGACATTCTTGAGTCACTTCCTTTTCAGTAACCCAAACTCAACAGGAAATGACCTGTAAATGCCCCAAAATCAACAAGAAGTGACACATAAATGCCCCAAAATGAAGTTGTTGACTTGCATTGGCTTTCACTGATGGCCATAGACGTTCAATCCGTTTGAACTGGGAAGTTCAAACGGTTCCTCCCAGCTCAAATGGTTTGGACGTCTACTAGTGGTAAACTCATTCGAATTCACAGCAGACGGATTAAAATAGTTCGTTTTTCTGTTTATTTGTTGTTTTGTAAGTTGCATGAACTTTCCTAAACTTTGACGGAAGTCACCAACCTGGTTGTGATGTCCTCGGTTTCCACCGCGATTCATGCCGCCACCTCTGTTCATGTTGCCTCTGTTCATTGGGCCACCTCTATTCATATGTCTGCCTCTGTGCCCCATGTTACCCCTCATGGGGCTGCCTCTGGGGGATCCGCCCATGCCGGGGCCGTGACCGCCGCTGCGGTTGAAGTTGCCGCGGTTGTTGTAACCCCCTCTGAAGGCAGGGTGTTGCGGGTATGCCCGAGGTGGGCGGTTAAAGCCACCACGGTGGTTTGGGCCTGTGAAAAGGGGAACAAGTCAGCCTTAGAAACACAAACACACTGCCTTAACGCTTCTCTCACCTCCTCTGAAGTTCCCACGGTTCTGGAAGCCCCCGCGACCGCCGCCACCTCTCTGTGGGGGTCCGCTGTTGCGGCCAAATTGGTTCTTCCCTCCGCGACCGCCTCCGCGGTTCCCGCCGCCTCGCTTGGGTGTCGTGCTTCCCTGGTTGGGCTTCTTCTCGGCAGGCAGGGCCGTCTTGCTTTCCTCTTTGTACGTTTCCAGTATTTTGCCGGCGTCGTCTCTCGGCAGCTCGGCGAAGAGCACCTCGTTGAAGCTCTCGCCCTCCACGGGGAAAGAATAGAAGCCTGCGACGAGGAACGCAAAAACCTTCTTAGCACTCCTTAACAATTATCATGCAACAATTCAAAATGGAACACAAGTACTCACACGCAAAATAATAATAAAAGAACTGAAATCTCACTAAAGCTAGTAGGGGATGCAAGCCTCACAGTACAATAAAATAAGTGAGACAAGACTCACGGTAGTGCTGCAACGATTAATCGATTAATTCGCGTAACTCGATTAGAAAAAAGCTTCGAATCAAATTTTGCTGCTTCGAGTATTCATTTCATAGAGTAGTGTTGCAATTGTTTAGAAAGTGTTTGCATTTAGTTTTATTGATTTGGGTGGATAGTACTGTCCTCTAGTGGCAACAGTGAACATGACATAACTCATTTAAAGAGAATTATAATGGCACTGATGAGACCACCCCACCACCCCAGGCTAAGCAAAGGAGGGGAGCAGCCAAGCTCGAAATGGCCAGAGTGAGTACTCTTTTATAATAAAAAACATCACGCATTGGATATAGGACTGGACACTTGTATAAATTATCGCTCGTAAAATATATACAACAAATCCTCTAATCCCATTCATATTTGTGTCTGTTGGCAGAGCGAAAACTTATGATAGCACAATAAATGATAATTATTCTATACATTATTTCGCGGTCACGGTGTATCAGCTTCACAAAAAGAAATGCAAAACAAACCATTCGGTGTTTCCCACACCATCTGCTGCCGGTGTTTCATCAGTGTGATTGCCCCCCTCAATGATCGTTTCATTAAGCTGCATTGGCTTTTGTTTGGGCTCAAATTGATAACCCAAAACACCAAAGTTCATAACTCGCCTCGTCACCATTAGAAGAACGTTCGTTACGTCGGATTCATCGCTGCAACTAGAAACAAAACTGTCCGCCATCATCGTCGCCATTCAGTACTAAGCACTGCGTTTCCTAGTTGTGACGTCACGCACACAATATGCTAGATTTCAGGGATCTCGGGCGCCAGTCGTTTTAGCTTGACAATCGATCATTTCTATCTAGTTCTATCATTTTCTTGGTGTTGCGATGTGTGTAATTACACGAAGTGGCATGATATGAACCCAAAAGCCATGCGTTTATGGATAAATGATGAAATATTAGCATTTCCCCAGGAGTTGTAATACTCTTTACCATGGTTGAATCCAACTTTTCCCTTATAAGACAATAGAAGTTTTTGTTTGATCTAATGTTACTTTAATGCATTTGTAATTTAGTTCATAGGTATCTTTAGCAGTTTTTTTTTGTGGGAATATGTGTTTGAACAATTTGGTAAGAGCGTTGTAAAATAATGTTAGCACTTTACAGCATTTAAGCTAGCAGACTTTGCTTTGCAAGTTAGCCAATTACTCTTCTGTTGCACTTAGATCCTAATCTAAAAAAAAATTATACCATTGAGGTAAAGGTACACGATAATTATTGGTCCGATAATTATCGGTCCGATAATAAGAATTATGACGTCATCCCAATAAATACTAGTGATGCACGTTAATGCATTTTTCAACCGATACCGATAACCAATAATTTCCTCCTCCTTCCAGCCGATAACCGATAATGTCAAGCCGATAATTCTATCAAAAGATATATATACAATTTTAAATTATACATAGGAGCAAATGTGACTGCAAAAATAGAATTTATTGCTACGTTTTCCACATCAAATGTTAACAAGTAGTAAATTCCAACATCTAAACAATTTGTATTATTTGATTAATAACATTTACAAAGTAAATACTTAATTGCACAAAAATGCCTTTAAGAGGGGTTGAGGCGCAGGCGCAGGATTGGATAAAACTGCGTCTATTGCACACATTTGGTGGCTAAATCACGTATATAATTATCAGATAGCATTATTGGTTGCATTTTTAACAATCTGGATTATCGGTGTGACTTCATAATTGCCATTATCGGCCGATAATTATTGGTAACCGATATTATCGTGCATCTTTAATAAATACAATAACGTTATCAATAGACCCAATAATATCCAGTATTTTTTTGGAAAGGTGTCGGCGGATTGTGATGTGTGCGTTCGTTTTCACTCCTGTTTTGCCAGTTCAATGAATCAGTGACTGTGTGTGGTGCAGAAAGAGGGAGCTGTGCCGCAAATCAAGCGCTCCCTTCAGTGACGTAACGCTAAAACGACGGCAGTCTGCAGCATGGCCTTGGTAGTGTGGGATTTTTTAAAAAGTTGTCAGTGGAAAACGCTTCACTCACAATTTGTAACAAACGCAAAGCCGAAGTTCCATGAGGAGGGAAAAAAAGTGTCGAGCGACAACACATCTTAATGAGCCACATAAAAGATGACAACCGCTTTGATGGTGTTTTAAAAGAGTATGAGGATGTGCAAGCTGCGAATAAAGCTCCCCATCCAATACCAAAGCCAGCTAAGAAAGCCGGGGTTGTACCATTTAACAAGGCCTTTAAAAAGTTTCAAAAAGATGACCGAGGGCTATAGCGATCACAAACATGATCACAGAAATGATGGCGCTAGACAACCAACCCTTTTCCCTTTTCGAAGACATAGGATTCAGGCTTCTACTTCGTCATTTGGAGGCCAGTTTCATCATTCCGAGCCAAATGTTTACCGGCAAAGTATGATGAGATTGTCACACACTTCCATACTTCGATTGGCAACCATGCACGTTAGTTTCACCACGGACATACGGGCGTGTTATGTTAGTCCTCTCAGCAAGTGGCTGGACAAGAATTTTGTACAATGTAGAGAAGAAACCTCATGCTTTATTGAAAATGGGTTCCCTCACTTGCGTTTATATGATGGCGATATAACAATTATCGATATATAGGTGAGGAAATAATTCTACAATATTTATCCATACAATAATGAATAGAAAAACGAGCTTTTTTTCCCCTCCTTCTGCTGTGAATTGAATTGAGTATCGCTAGTACAGTTTTTGCACCCTTTTAAAAGTGAAATTTTATTTAAAATATTTTTAAGACCTTGAGATAAATTGATGTTTCCATCTTTACCACTAGGCGTCGCCATCACCATACAATCAAAATTAGCTACAAATCGAATCAATGGACAGGCATCATCAGTGAGTATGTCAACGATGTGCTGTAGATTTCTTATGATAGTATTAAAAAGAAAAATCATAAAGCGTGTTTTACCTTTCATTTTGAGAAGAGCATGTTCAGGAACTTCTTTGCCGTCACACATGACCTTCTTCTGGACT